>NC_084793.1:67050750-67732417 GCF_963169125.1 Humulus lupulus
AGTCTAGGGACTCCATCATCAGTTGGCTATTCTGGTCTTGGTCGTATGTTATGCGTCGATGTGAGGGGGGATCTAACTCGACAGGTAACATAGCCTCATATTCGTAGGCTAAGGAAAATGGGGTATGACCTGTCGCTATTCGGTGAGACGTTCTATATGACCAAAGGACTTCAGGCAGCTGCTCTGGCCATGCTCCTTTAGTGTCTTCAAGCCTCTTCTTCAGGGTGTCCTTAAGAGTTTTATTCACGGCTTCGACCTGCCCGTTTGCTTGGGGATGCGCAACTGAAGAGAAGCTTTTAATAACTCCGTGCCTTTCGCAGAAGTCGGTGAATAAGTCGCTGTCAAATTGGGTTCCGTTGTTTGAAACAATCTTTCGGGGCAAACCATACCGGCAAACAATGTTCTTGATGACGAAGTCAAGAACTTTCTTGGTTGTTATGGTAGCAAGTGGTTCAGCTTCGGCCCATTTGGTGAAGTAGTTAACTGCCACAACTGCGTATTTCACTCCACCCTTTCCCATTGGCAAGGATCCAATCAAATATATCCCCCATACCGCAAAAGGCCACGGACTCTGCATATGTTTCAACTCGTTTGGAGCTGCTCGTGGGATTTTGGAGAACCTTTGACATTTATCGCATCTTCGTACAAACTCCATTGAATCTTCGTTCATAGTCAGCCAGAAGTAGCCTTGCCTTAGAATCTTTTTTGCCAAACTCTGCCCCCCAGCGTGATCCCCGCAGAAGCCTTCATGCACCTCTTTCATTAGTTCCTTAGCTTTTTCTGGTGTAACGCATCTGAGTAGTGGCATTGAATACCCTCTCCTGTACATAACACCATCGACCAGTATGTACCTAGCAGCCTGCCTTTGTAGGGTTCTGGCTTTGTTTCTATCTGTTGGTAGCACACCATTTGTCAGATACTCCAAGTAAGGTGCCATCCATGTATCCTCCATTCGAATTTCCATACTGGCTTCAATTGCTTGTATGCTTGGCTCACTCAATCTTTCTACTGGCATAATGTTCAAAGTGTCAGCATCTTTCGCGCTCGCGAGTTTGGCTAAGGCGTCTGCGTTTGAATTCTGATCCCGCGGTATTTGCTAGAGGGTATACTTCGTGAACTGGGCTAGCAGGTCTTTGGTTTTGTTTAAGTAGGCCACCATTTTTAGGCTCGTGCTTGATATTCCCCTAGAACTTGATTCACCACCAGCTGTGAATCACTATAAATATCAAGCGTCTTTATGCTCATGTCTTTCGCCATTCTCAACCCAGCGAGGAGTGCTTCGTATTCGGCTTCATTATTTGACGCGGTGAAGTCGAACCTAATGGCGCAGTGAAATCGATGCCCTTCCGGCGTTATCAATATCACACCCGCTCCTGCATGAGATTCGTTAGACGATCCATCTGTGAATAACTTCCACGAAGGAGCTTCATCTTGAGGCTTAGGCTCACTAGGCTGTTCGCACTACTCGCTGTCTGGGAGTTCGGTGAACTCTACAATAAGATCAGCCAAGACTTGTCCTTTTACTGCTGCTCGCGGTGAATATGTGATATCGAACTGCCCTAGTTCGACTACCCATTTTAATAAGCGCCCAGCCGCCTCTGGTTTTTGGAGGACTTGCCAAAGGGGCTGGTCAGTTAACACTGTGATAGGAAGGGCTTGGAAGTAAGGGCGCAGCTTCCTTGAGGCCAGGATTAAGCAATATGCTAACCTTTCGATGGGTGGATATCTCAGTTCTGCTCCGATCAGCCTCTTGCTTACATAGTAAACCGCTTTTTGTACGCCTTCTTCCTTTCGTACTAGCACCGCACTAGCAGCAACTTCAGTGATCGCCAGGTAAATAAACAAAGTTTCTCCTTCGATTGGCTTTGATAAAATGGGAGGCTGTGCCATATGGGCTTTCAAGGCCTGGAAAGCTTGCTCGCAGTCTCCTGTCCATTCAAACTTCTTATTGCCCCTAAGTAGATTGAAAAAAGGGACGCATTTGTCTGTTGACTTCGAAATAAATCTACTTAGGGCTACGATTCTCCCGATTAAACTTTGTACTTCTTTGATCTTTTCTGGCGATTTCATGTCGATCAGGGCTTTTATCTTGTCGGGGTTGGCCTCGATTCCTCTTGAATTTACAATGAACCCCAAAAACTTCCTTGATCTAACTCCGAAGGAACATTTGAGAGGATTTAGTTTCATCTGGTACTTGTTCAGTACATCAAAACATTCTTGTAAATCCTTCACATGTCTTTCTGCCTTTTTAGACTTTACCAGCATGTCGTCCACATATACCTCCATGTTTACTCTGATCAGCTCTTTAAACATGTGGTTGACTAACCGCTAGTAAGTCGCACCTGCGTTTTTCAGTCCGATGGGCATTACTTTATAACAGTATAAGCCCGTATCGGTCCGAAAGCTGGTATGATCCTCGTCAGGGGGATGCATGCTAATCTGATTGTAGCCCGAATATGCATCCATGAAGGAGAGGATCTCGTGTCCTGCAGTAGCATCGACCAACTGGTCGATTCTTGGGAGTGGGAAGCAATCTTTTGGGCAGGCTTTATTGAGGTCTGTAAAATCTACGCAGGTTCACCATTTCCCATTAGGCTTGGGAACCAGCACTGGATTGGAGACCCGCGATGGAAAAAACGCTACCCTGATGAACCCATTCTCCTTTAACCTTTCAACTTCTTCTTTTAAGGCTCTTGATCGATCTTTATCGAGCAGCCTTCTTTTTTGTTGCACGGGTGGAAAAGTCTTGTCTATATTCAGGACATGGCTGATAACTGCAGGGTCTATCCCAGCCATGTCTTTGTGCGACTAGGCAAAGACCTCCTGGTTCTTTCGCAAAAATTCCACCAGTGCATGCTTCGTGGTTGGTTCTAGGTTTTTCCAGACCTTCACGACTTTGGTCGGGTCTTTTTCGTCGAGTTGGACCTCTTCCAGGTCCTCGACGGGTCCAATGTTCTCTTCAAAATCCCTAAAGCGAGGATCTAGATCTCTATCCTCACTTTGGGCAACACCCTATTTGGTGACTTCATCACCGGATTGGGCTTGTGTATCAATTTCCATCTGCAACCTATCTGAGGTAGTGCTCTTTGATGTTCCTTTTTTCGCCTTCGTGACTGAGGTGTTATAGCACTCTCTAGCCTCCCTCTGGTTTCCCAACTCGCGTCCTACCCCTGCGTCTGTCGGGAATTTCATGGCCAAGTGCCACATAGAGGTGACGGCCCATAGATCAACCAGTATAGGCCTCCCAATGACGGCATTGTATGCCAAAGGACAATTGACTACTATAATAGTAGTGAGCAATGTCCTGGTAGCAGGCGTTGTGCCTGTCGTCACTGGCAGTCTAATTGATCCGACGGGGGCGAGTCCCTCACCAGAGAAGCCGTATATTGTTTGGTTGCAGGGCTCCAGGTCCTTAACGGACAATTTCATGCGTTCCAGCGAAGACTTATACAGGATATTGACCGAACTTCCTGTATCGACCAGCACTCTTTTCACCATCATGTTGGCCATTTGGATATCCACGACCAGCAGATCGGAATGTGGGAACCGGACATGTTGGGCATCGCTATCAGAGAAGGTTATCTTACCCTCTTCTGATCGAGCCTTTTTTGGTGCGCGGTCCTCCACAGTCATCATCTCGATGTCCTGGTCGTGGCGCGGAGTTCGAGCGTATCGTTCCCTGGCCTTTCCGCTATTTCCCGCGATGTACGAGCCTCCACAGATGGTTAACAGTGTGCCAGTCACGGGGGCAGGCTGCAAAGGAGGCGAGCGTTGGCGTGTGGGCGCTTGCTCGTTGCCACTTGGAGCTTCTCGTTGGGAATTTCCCGAGGCCCATACATATCTTCTCAAGTGTCCTTGTCTGATAAGGAACTCGATCTCGTCTTTCAATTGGTTGCATTCATTTGTGTCATGTCCGTAGTCGTTATGATAATGACAGAACTTGGTAGTGTCTCTTTTCGAAATATCCTTTCGAATGGGGGCAGGTTTCTTATAAGGCACACTGGAACTCGTGGCCTGATAAACCTCTCCCCGAGACTCAACTAGGGTAGTGTAGTTAGTGAACTGAGGTTCATAATGGTTACCCTTGGCTCGTTTATTGTTGGAGGTGGAAGGCTCATTGTGTGGCCGTTTTCCACCATTCTTGCCATTGCCATTACCGTTCCCATTGCCCTTGCCGTTGCCGTTAGGTTTAGACCCACTGGCGGCCTTGGCAGGCTCGGCAGTCTTTTTATCCTTGCCTGAAGGCTTTCCATCGTCGGCGATAGCATCTTCGAGCTTGATGTAACGATCAACCCGGTCCAAGAATTCCTGGGTAGTTCTAACCCCATCCTTTCGGAGGCTTTTCCAGAGGGGGGTGCGACGCCTAACCCCTGTGGTTATGGCCATCATTTTGCCTTCGTCCCCCACAGTTTTTGCTCCAGCTGCTACCCTCATAAAGCGCTGGATGTAGTCCTTCAGCGATTCTCCATCCTGCTGGCGAATTTCAACCAGCTGGTTTGCCTCGGTCGGATTCACACGACCTGCGTAAGACTGTCTGTAAAACTCCTTTACGAACATCTCCCAGGAAACTATGCTTGCATGAGGGAACTTGAAAAAGCACTCCTGCGCGGCATCAAAAAGTGTTGCAGGGAAGATCCTGCACCGAGCATCTTCGGACACTTTCTGAATGTCCATTTGTATCTCAAATTTATTGACGTGAGATACCGGGTCACCGTACCCATCAAAGTTCGGAAGCGTAAGCATTTTAAACTTGCTAGGAGTCTCCGCCATAGCTATCCTCTGGACGAAAGGAGTGCCTTTCCTCCTGTCGTGGTCGATATGAGATGTTCTTCCCCCGACCAGTTGTTGCACTGCCTGGTTGAGGGCATCTATCTGGGCCTGCACAGCGACATGAATCGTTGTGGCCTCTGTTGCTGGGGGGATGTTCTCGCCATGCCGCTCGCGGCGATCGTTGAGCACATCTCTCAAGTCCTCGTCTCTTCTCCGCTGCTCGCTAGATCCGAGCCGGTTGAAGAAATTATTTTGCCTGGGTTGCCCCCCAGCGTCCCGTCTGCCGGGTTGGTCATCTTGAGGTGGCTGGTTCCTGTTTCCACCTCTTTCGTCATTCCTTCGATCGACATTTCCTCTGCTGGAATCGGCTTCATCATAACCATTGCCATCTCTGAACCGTGATTGGCTGTGACGGGATCGACTGTTCCCTCGATTTCCTTCCCGGGCTGAAACGTCCCGAGCGTTAGAGGGTGGCCTGCGTTGGTCGTTGGGTCCCCGTGCATTATCATGCCGTGGGGGACCTCGGAACACAGAGCCTAACTCTGAGTTCCTCCTATTACCAGGAGGATGCTGTCCTCTGTTCGGAAGGTTCGGCTCGTCGCCCCTTTGGCATCTAGGACTACGAGGCTGCTGCCCAGTCCTATTCTGCCTCTGCTACGGGGGATTGCCACGACCAGCTTGGAAAGGAGGCTGTGCCTCGGGGTCCCCCAGCGGGACATCATCTTGAGGCGCTGGTGGCTGCTCGGGCCTTTGTGAGCCTTTGTAGGCGGACTAGGATCGGGACCCCTATGGGATGGCCCATTTGCGGGTTGATCAGGCTGCGAGGCAGGTGTAACCTGATTCCTAGCCAATTGCAAGGCCGCCTCGAGGGCTACCATGGCTTCGCTCTGGCGACGGTCCATCTCCGCCTACCTCTCACTTAACTCCACACGCTGCCGTTCAATCTCTTGCTGCTGTCGCGCAATGATTTCGGCAGCACTCTCTTGGCTGGCTCTCAGATTGGCCAGACCTTCATGCAACGCCCCCAGAGTACTCTTCAGCGTCGCGTCATCCATTTCTTCCTCCCCAAAGTCCAAATGTGGCTCATCCTCAGCCACGCTTGCAGGAGGAGGAGGAGGCGGGTTTGATGGTGCAGCAGCGGCCGCCTGTCCAGTTTTCTTTGCAGTTTTCGCCATTGGTTTTCTCAATGGTGATATACCAATCTCTCAATGAAAGCACCATAATGTTGACCCTGATTTTGGTCAACTGACACGGAGTCAAAATACGCTTGACGTGGATGAATGCATTGAAAAGAACGTGATGACAAAAATAATAAGAACACGATATTTTATAGTGGTTCGGCCCCAGGATCTGGTAATAACCTACGTCCACTTAGATTGTTATTAATATACGATCCAAAGGAGTGATCAAAGAACTAGGGTTCAATGAGTTTCACTAACCTCTGAAGAACAAGACAATATCTCAAATAGAATCTCTCTAGTCTCAAATAATTCAAAAGCCAAAAGTCCCTTCCTTGAGCTATCTTTCTCTATTTATAGGCTCAAGGGGAATTACATGAATTTGTTACAGATATTCTCTCCTAAATAATCGGATACTCAGGAGATTGTGGGAGTCAATTTCGGGATTTACAAAGATCTTTATAGAAATGTCATGAAGCATGCGAAACCTGCGACCAAGCTGGTCACAGGTAAACTTCGGCTGCTTACTGCTTATAATTTGTCTTCTGGTCGATATCCTAGCAGAGTTCCTCCAAGTGTCAGCCACGTGTCCAGGAATCACTTGCCACGTCATCTACGCTAGTTTATTGGATAACACAAGCAAAAAGAATGCTTAAGGTTACGAGGACCACTCTACGAACCAAGAAAATGATTGCTCAAGGTTCCGAGGAAAACTCCAGGAACAAGCAAGAGAAATGCTCCAGGTTCCGAAGACCTTTCTAGGAACCAAGCAAAATGAATGCTACAGGTTCCGAGCACCACTCTAGGAACCAATAAGGTGGAATGTCAGGTTCCAAGGACAACTCTAGGAACCGAGCAAGAGGAATGCTCAAGGTTCTGAGGACCTTTCTAGGAACCAACCAAATGCACAATGTTTTGAGGTCTACTCTAGGAACCGAGCAAGAGGAATGCTCAAGGATTCGAGTACCTCTTTAGGAACCAAGAAAAATGAATGCTCAAGGTTCCGAGGACCACTCTAGAAGTCGAGCAAAGTGAATGCTCAAGCTTCTGAGGACCTCTCTAGGAGCCAAGAAAAATGAATGCTCAAAATTCCAAGGACCACTCTAGGAATCAAGGAAGAGGAATGCTCAAGGTTCTGAGGATCTCTCTTGAAACTAAGCAAGGTTTTGAGGACCACTCTAGGGTCCAAGCAAAAGGAATGCTCAAGGTTCTGAGGACCTCTCTACAAACCAAGAAAAATGAATGCTCAAGGTTCTGAGGACCACTCTAAGAACTGAGCAAAAGGAATGCTCAAGGTTCCAAGGACCTCTCTAGGAATCAAGAAAAAATTATGCTCAAGGTTCCGAGGACCACTCTAGGAACCGAGCAAGTCGAATGCTCAAAGTTCCGAGGACAATTCTAGGATCCTAGCAAAGTGAATGCTTAATGTTCCGAGGGCCACTCTAAATACCTAACAAGCAGAATGCTCAAGGTTCCAAGGACCTCTCTAGGAACCAAGCAAAGTGAATGCTCAAAGTTCCGAGGACAACTCTAAGAACCGAGTAAGAGCAATGCTCAAGGTATTGAGGACCTCTCTATGAACCAAGCAAAGTGAATGCCAAAGGTTCCAAGGATCTCTCTTGGAACCAAGCAAAATGAATGCTCAAGGTATCGAGGACCACTCTTGGAACTGAGAAAGCGGAATGCTCAAGGTTTCAAGGAACTCTCTAAGAACGAAGCAAAGTTAAAGCTAAAGGTTCTGAGGACCACTCTAGGAACTGAGCATGAGGAATGCTCAAGGTTCCGAGGACCTCACTAGGAACCAAGCAAAATGAATGCTCAAGGTTCCTAGGACCACTTTATGAACAGAGCAAGAGGAATGCTCAAGGTTCCGAGGAACTCTCTAGGAACCAAGCACAGTGAATGCTCAAGGTTCCAAGGACCACTCTAGGAACCGAGCAAGGGGAATGCTCATGGTTCTGAGGACCTCTCTAGGAACCTAGAAAAGTTATCGCTTTAGGTTCTGAGGACCACTCTTGGAACCTTGCAATAGGAATGCTCAAGGTTCCGAGTACTTCTCTAGGAACCAAGCAAAATGAATGCCCAAGGTTCCAAGGACAACTCTAAGAACCAACAAGAGGAATGCTCACGGTTCCGAGGAACTCTCTAGGAACCAAGCAAAATGAATGCTTAAGGTTCCAAATACCCAACTAGGAACCAAGCAAAATGAATGCTGAAGGTTCCAAGGTCCATTCTATGAATAGTAAAAGGGGAATGCCCATGGTTCCGAGGACCTCTCTAGGATCCAAGCAAAAGGAATGCTCAATGTTTTGTGGACCACTCTAAGAACTGAGCAAGAAGAATACTCAAGGTTCGGAGGACCTCTCTAGGAATGAGGCAAAGTGAATGCTCAAGGTTTTGAGGACCACTCTAGTAATCTAGAAAAATGAATGCTCAAGGTTCCGAGAACCACTCTAGGAACCGAGCAAGAGGAAAGCTCAAGGTTCCGAGGACCTCTATAGGAACAGAGCAAAGCGAATGCTCAAGGATCCGAGGACCACTCCAGGAACCAAGAAGAGGAATGCTCTAGGTTCCGAGGACCTCTCTTGTTACCAAGAAAAAGGAATGCTCAAGGTTCTGAGGACCACTGTAGGACCCGACCAAGAGGAATGCTCAAGGATCCGAGGATCTCTCTAGGAACCAAGACAAAAGAATGCTTATGGTTACGAGGACCACTCTACGAACCAAGCGAAATGATTGCTCAAGGTTCCGAGGATAACTCTAGGAACGAGCAAGAGAAATGATCCAGGTTCCGAAAACCTTTCTAGGAACCAAGCAAAATGAATGCTACAAGTTCCGAGGACCACTCTAGGAACCAAGGAAGTGGAATGTCATGTTCCAAGGACAACTCTAGGAACCGAGCAAGAGGAATGCTCACGGTTCTGAGGACCTTTTTAGGAACCAAGCAAATGCTCAATGTTCCAAGGTCTACTCTAGGAACCGAACTAGAGGAATGCTCAAGGATCCGAGTACCTCTCTAGGAACCAAGAAAAGTGAATGCTCAAGGTTCCGAGGACCACTCTAGAAACCGAGAAAAGTGATGCTCAAGGTTCTAAGGATGACTCTAGGACCCGAGCAAGAGGAATGCTCAAGGATCCGAGGACCTCTCTAGGAACCAAGCAAAAAGAATGCTTAAGGTTACGAGGACCACTCTACGAACCAAGCGAAATGATTGCTCAAGTTACCAAGGACAACTCTAGGAACAAGCAAGAGAAATTCTTCAGGTTCCGAAGACATTTCAAGGAACCAAGCAAAACGAATGCTACAGGTTCCGAGCACCACTCTAGGAACCAAGGAAGTGGAATGTCAGGTTCCACGGACAACTCTAGGAACCAAGCAAGAGGAATGCTCAAGGTTCTGAGGACCTTTCTAGGAACCAACCAAATGCAGAATGTTCCGAGGTCTACTCTAGGAACCGAGCAAGAGGAATGCTCAAGGATTCGAGTACCTCTCTAGGAACCAAGAAAAGTGAATGCTCAAGGTTCTGAGGACCACTCTAGAAACCGAGCAAAGTGAATGCTCAAGCTTCTAAGGACCTCTCTAGGAACCAAGCAATATGAATGCTCAAAATTCCAAGGACCACTCTAGGAATCAAGGAAGAGGAAGTCTCAAGGTTCTGAGGATCTCTCTTGATACCAAGCAAGGTTTTGAGGACCACTCTAGGATCCAAGCAAAATGAATGCTCAAGGTTCCGAGTACCACTATAGGAACCAAGCAAAATTAATGCCCAAGGTTCCTGGGACCACTCTAGAAATCGAAAAAGAGGAATGCTCATGGTTCCAAGGACCTCTCTAAAAACAAGCAAAGTGAATGCTCACGGTTCTGAGGACATCTCTAGGAACCAAGCAAAAGGAATGCTCCAGGTTTCGGGGATCACTCTAGGAACTGAGCAAGAGGAATGCTCAAGGTTTCGAGGACCTCTCTAGGAACCAAGAAAATTGAATGCTCAAGGTTCCGAGGACCACTCTAGTAACCAAGAAAAATGAATGCTTAAGGTTCCGAGGACCACTCTAGGAATCGAGTAAGAGGAATAACCAAGGTTCTGAGGACCTCTCTAGGAACCAAGCAAAAGTAATGCTCTAGGATTCGAGGACCACTCTAGGAAACGATCAAGAGGAATGCTCAAGGTTCTGTGGACCTCTCTGATACCAAGTTGTAATGCCCTGGTTACCTCAGAACAGTTACGGTGAACGGTGAACCGGAAATTTGACCCGCTACCCGGGTCCTTTGGTTAAAAACGTGTTCTAAGTGTTATTAACAGGTTAAGGTGAAAAATCAAGAAAAAGGAAAGGATATATTTTATTAAATACATAAAACTGTTCATGGGCCCATAAAAACATTTACAAGTTATTTACAACTCAAAATGGTCATTACAGCTTACAAATTACAAACCCGCCAACCTAAGCGGCAAAAATAGGGTAAACCCCCTAGTTCCTCTGAGAACTCCTTGGCCGTGGTGGTCAAGCAGCCGTATATGTACACATCACCACCTAAGCTCTCCACTCAAGGTTGGGTGAGCTTTTCTTTCCCTTTACCTGAACAGCTCAGGATACTGACTCTGCATATCTGACTCCAGCTCCCAGGTCCCTTCCTCGACCTTGCTGTTCCTCCACAATACCTTAACCAAAGGTATTGTCTTATTCCTGAGGACCTTATCCTTTCTGTCAAGTATCTGAACTAGCTGCTCCTCAAAGGAGAGATCTGGCTCAAGTTCCAGATCTTCATAACTTAAAATATGGCTCACATCAGATATATACCTCTGAAGAGCTGATACATGAAATACATTATGCACGGCTGACAACGCCGGAGGCAAAGCCAATCTGTAAGCCACCTGACCAACCCTCTCCAGGATCTCAAATTGACCTACAAATCTAGGACTCAGCTTGCCTTTCTTCCCAAACCTTCTCACCCCTTTCCATGGCGAGACTCTAAGGAAAACATAGTCTCCCACTTGGAACTCCACGTTCCTGCGCTTGGGATCTGCATAGCTCTTCTGTCTACTCTGTGAAGTAAGCATCCGAGCTCTAATCTTCTCATTGGCCTCACTGGTCCTCTGAATTGCCTCAGGACCTAAGTATCTCCTTTCACCTGTTTCATCCCAACGAATGGGAGATCTGCATTTCCTACCATACAACATCTCATAAGGTGCAACTCCAATGGTAGACTGATAACTGTTATTGTAGGAGAACTCTATCAAAGGCAGATACTTGCTCCAAGATCCACCAAAGTCCAACACACATGCTCTCAGCATGTCCTCCAAAATTTGGATCATCCTCTCAGATTCCCCATCTGTCTAAGAATGATAAGCAGTACTGAACTTCAATTATGTCCCCATGGCCTTCTGCAAAGTCCCCCATAACTTGGAAGTAAAAGTAGGGTCCCGATCTGACATGATCGACCTAGGTGCTCCATGGAGGCGCACGATCTCTCTCACATAGAGATCTGCATACTGGTCAACTGTATAAGTAGTCCTCACTGGAAAAAAGTGAGCTGACTTGGTGTAGCGATCTACTATCACCCAAATAGAACAATGCTGACCAACAGTCCTAGGTAAGCCCACCACAAAATCCATTGTGATGTCTTCCCATTTCCACTCTGGGATATCCAGAGGCTGCAATAACCCTGCCGGCCTCTGATGCTTAGCCTTGACCTATTGGCATGTCAAGCACTTAGCCACATACTCCACTACATCCCTCTTCATCCCTGGCCACCAATACAACGATCTCACATCCTGATACATCTTCGTGGTGCCTGGATGCAACGAGTAAGGTGAAGTATGAGATTCATCCAGAATCTCTCACCTCAAAGCAGTGTCTAGCGAAACACATATCCGCCCCTTGTATCTCAGCAAGCCTAACTTAGACACTATATAATCTATGGATGCTCCAGCCAGAACATCCTCTCTGATCTTGATCAGCTATGGATCACTCAGCTGACCTTCCTTGATCCTCTCCAACAGTGTAGACTGTAGCGTAATGTTAGCCAACTGGCCCACCAGCAACTCTATACCAGATCTGGTCATATCATCTGCTAACTCTCTGGCTATCAGCCTTATTCCATGAATCTGTCCTGGACCCTTCCGGCTTAAAGCACAGCTACCATGTTGGCTTTTCCTGGATGATACAGAATCTCACAATCATAATCTTTTACTAACTCCAGCCAACGCCTTTGCCTCATATTAAGGTCTTTCTGGGTGAAGAAGTACTTCAGGCTCTTATGGTCTATATAGATTTCACACTTTTCACCATAGAGATAATGCCTCCATATCTTTAAAGCAAAAACCACAGCCGCCAACTCTAAATCATGAGTAGGATATCTCTTTTCATACTCCTTCAACTGACGAGAAGCATAAGCAATTGCATTATCTGATTGCATCAAAATACAGCCTAAACCTTGATGAGAAGCACACAGTAAATCACAAACTTCTCCTAATCTATTGGAAGACTCAGAATCGGAGCTGTAATCAACCTCTGCTTCAGTTCCTGGAAGCTGTTCTCACATTTATCTGACCACACAAATTTCTGGCACTTGCGTGTCAGTTCAGTCAAAGCACTAGCTATCTTTGAGAACCCTTCCACGAAACGCCTATAATAACCTGCCAATCCAAGGAAACTTCTAACCTCAAAAGCATTCTTTGGCCTTGGCCAATCTCTGACCGCTTCAATCTTTGCTGGATCTACCTTAATCCCCTCCTTACTGACAATGTGTCCAAGAAAGGATACCTGAGACAACCAGAACTCACACTTCTTGAATTTAGCAAACAATTCGTGTTCCCTCAGTCTCTGTAGAACCAACCTCAGATGCTGCTCATGCTCTGACTCAGTCTGAGAATATACCAGAATATCATCGATGAAGACGATCACAAACTGGTCTAGATAATCCTTGAACACTCTATTCATCAGATCCATAAAAGCAGCAGGGGCATTAGTCAATCCAAATGACATGACTATAAACTCATAATGCCCATACCTGGTACGAAAAGTAGTCTTCGATATATCTCCCTCCTTGACCCTCAACTGATGATAACCAGAACGAAGGTCGATCTTAGAGAATACCTTCTTACCTTGCAATTGATCAAACAGATCATCTATCCTTGGCAAAGGATACTTATTCTTAATTGTCAGCTTATTCAGTTCTCTGTAATCAATACACATTCTCAGAGAACCATCCGTCTTCTTTACAAACAGAACTGGCGCACCCCAAGGTGACAAACTAGGTCTAATAAAACCCAAATCTAACAGTTGTTGCAACTGTACCTTTAATTCTTTTAACTCAGCTGGTGCCATTCTGTAAGGCGCTCTAGACACTGGCTCCGTCCCTAGTGCCAGCTCTATAACGAACTCAATTTCTCTGTGTGGTGGCAACCCTGGCAAATCTTCTGGAAACACATCCAGAAACTCACATACAAGTCTAGTCTCTTCTGGTCTCACTGGCATGACCTGAGTGGTATCAACCACACTAGCTAAGAACCCAATGCAACCTCCTTGCAATAAATCCCTAGCCCTCAACATAGAAATCATAGGAATACGAGGTCCATGCACAGCACCAACAAACACAAAAGGATCCTCACCTTCAGGCTCAAAGGTGACCATCTTCCTTCTGCAGTCAATGGTTGCCCCATACTTTGCCAACCAATCCATACCCAATATCATATTGAAGTCAGTCATAACAAACTCTATCAAATCCACTGATAACTCTCTGCCCTCCACTGTCACTGGCAAAGATCTGACCCATCTCCTGGATACCACTAACTCTCCAGTGGGTAACAAAGTACCAAACCTCACAGCATAAAAATCATAGGGTCTACACAATCTATCAATAATACTACTAGCAACAAAAGAGTGTATAGCACCAGAATCAATCAACACATTATAAGGGGTTCTAGCACTAAGAAGCTGACTTGTAACAACTGAGGGAGAAGCCTCAGCTTCTGCTTGTGTCAACGTGAACACTCGAGCTGGGGTCGAGCTGTCCGCCTTCCTGGGTTCTTCTTTTCTTGCCTTAGGGAAATCCTTTTTAAGATGACCCACTGCTCCACATGAGAAGCAGACCTTCGCCCTACACTCTCCCAAGTGATGCCTCTTGCATCTTGGGCACTCATGATAAGACTTCTAGGCTTCACTATCACCTGGAGGACCCATAGAAATACCACGGGGCCGCCTATCAGGACCTGGAACTGGGAAGGTGTCAGGAACCTTCCTCTTCTGATCACTGGGGCCAACACCCCCACCTGAACCCACAAATGGAGGACCTATCCTCCTGAAATCCTTTCTGGCTGCACTATCACGCTAGATCTTGTTCTCTGCACTCTCAGCTATGAGTGCCTTCTCAACCACCTGTGCATAGGTAGTAACCCCAACCACAGTGGTGATACATACATCATGGGCTAACCTGGGCTGTAGCCCCTGCAAGAATCTCTCTCTCCTGGTCCCATCAGTGGGCACCAGCTCCATGGCAAACTTTGCCAAACGATCAAACTTTAAGGCATACTCAGTGACTGATAAATTCCCCTGAAGTAGCCTGATGAATTCCCCAGCTTTAGTTGCACTGATGGCATCGTTATAATATTTCTCATTAAACAGAGTTTGAAACTCCTCCCAACTCAGGGCATTTACATTCTTAGTCTGGGTAATCACCTCCCACCAAATCCGGGCATCTTCCCGAAACATATAGGTGGCACAGGCCACCCTCTCATTACCAGATACCCTCATAAAATCAAGGATAGTGGTAATCATACTCATCCATTGTTCAGCTTTGGCAGGATCTGCACTGCCCTAAAAAACTGGAGGTTGTTGCTTCCTGAACCTTTCATAGAGAGGTTCCCATTTATTTCCTACCTCAGGCAGCTACCCAGCTGCTGGCACTGACACAGGAGGTGCCTCTGATACACTGGCCACTGCAGGCGCTTTCTGCTGTTTAAGGAGATGCAGCTCTTCTCCCTGTCTTAATATTGTAGCCTACAGATCACTCACTATCTACTGCCAGTTTACAAGAGCTGGCTGTGGAATCTGAGACTGGTCATTTTCCTGACCCTGACTATTATTATTATTTTGGCCTTGATCACTCTGGCCAGCTGAAGTATCTGTCTGCCCTGGATTCATTCTTATCTGACACCTTGCTAAAATAATGATCAATACAGCCAGTCAGGTAGTAATAACTAAACCTCTTGCCTCCATACGGTCCAAGAACAAGCAGACAATTATCACATTCCACAGTCACTTAATTATACAGGCAGATACATGTTTATAGCATTTAACACTTAGCATGTATTGCATAATAATTCATAAACAACCATACTTATAAGTATGTTCCAGCAATCCCAATACTAGTTAGCACACATTTTCTTAGGATATAATATTTCAGGGCACAGGTTTAACATAGTGTCTCATGCATACAGGTAAAGCATATATACTATATTTAAGCAGTTATGCATATAACTACATAAATAGTTACCAAACCATGAGTTGAGCTTGACTTCAGTGATGTATGTACATACCCAACCAGTCTACAGGAACCTTAACCTTGGCATGCTCTGATACCAAGTTGTAACGCCCTGGTTACCCCAGAACAGTTACGGTGAACCGGAAATTTGACCCGCTACCCGAGTCCTTTGGTTAAAAACATGTTCTAAATGTTATTAACAGATTAAGGTGAAAAATCAATAAAAAGGAAATGATATATTTTATTAAATACATAAAAATGTTCATGGGCCCATAAAAACATTTACAAGATATTTACAACTCAAAATGGTCATTACAGTTTCAAAATTACAAACCCGCCGACCTAAGCGGCAAAAATAGGGTAAACCCCCTAGTTCCTCTGAGAACTCCTTGGCCATGGTGGTCAAGCGGCCGCATATGTACACATCACCACCTAAGCTCTCCACTCAAGGCTGGGTGAGCTTTTTTTTCCCTTTACTTGTACCACATAGCACCCATGAGCTAAGGCCCAGCAAGAAAACATAATAAAGCATGATATTATATCATCAATGATCATAATAATCATTCAGGACTATCAATCCAAACAAATAGGTGACAGTCGCAAAAGTCACTAAGTTGGGTCTAGCTCCCTTTAGCCTTGTGACGATAGGGTCACCGAGGCTTAATAGATAAGTGAACTTTTATTAGTTCGAATAGAATAGGTGCATGGTGACTAGTCACCAACATAACCTTCCTCATGACCATAGAGTCATAACCCTGGGACATCGTTCCCTAGCCATTTGACCAGCAGTCACCGGGGCCTTAGGCCCTGGCTCTAGTAACTAGTCTTAGACTAGCCAAGCACTTATAAGTTCATCGACCTTAGGGTCGGTCCAGCGTTAATGCCTTAGAGCCATTCAACGCTGATATCGATTAGATCGAATCTTCATTTGGCCCTGCGTTCATGATGCTATGCCATTTCTGACTCTTAGGTCAGTATCCCTGACTAGTCAGTACATATACAAGGAAAACCACATTCGCTAGCATTTAATAGGCAATTCATGTCCACATTTATCAATCAACATGCCTCAATAAAAATCACGCATGTCATATATACACAGGGTGCAGTTTTCTTACCTCCTGTTCGAGCGAGAGATAATAATAAGAACGACCCCTGAGAACGATCAACCTTTTGGTTCCTTAGCGATTACCCCAACCTCAGGTTGTGATGCTCTTCAATTGTGGAACACTCCCCCAAACTCCCAAGGTCTACTTCCCAAGCTTGAATCCCCAACAAGTACTCAAAAATCACAAAGGAAAATGAAGGAGAAGAATATACTGGTAAGCTCAAAAACTTGCTCTATTTTCCCTCTGTTTCTCAGCCAAAGGTAGTTTATATCTATCCTAGGGGTAAAAAGACCATTATACCCCTAGGTCAATTAAGGGTTTCTAAAGGCTCCCAAGGGCAAAATTGTCCTTTCCAACCTATCTCGTTAATCGTAATTAACGCTCTCCAATTCCCGCTACTCTCGATAATCTCAAACACCAATAATTCATATCTCGTTACCCTTTAATTCCTGGAAACGCTCTAATCATTATAATCACCCCGAGACTCATCCCGAGCCCCGAATTTAAACCTGTTATGACTAGACCGCTAATCAATATTCCAAGATCGTCTCATGCCGAATAGCTCGAACAAACCCACATTATAATGTGGTCTCAACAATATATCACCGACATGCATACAATTTTATAATTACACCCTCAACAGGCCAAATTATCATCACACCCCTATAATTAAAATGTGGACCCACATGCATGCATTTAACATCATATCATAAGATAATTCACATAAACATGCATATATTCATTTAATGGCATAATTAAACAAGTATGGCCCTCCCGGCCTACTATTCCCGCCATTAAACCATATCGGAGAATTCAGGGCACTACACTCAAGGTTCCGAAGACCACTCTGGGAATCGAGAAAGAGGAATGCTCAAGGTTCCGAGGACCTCTCTACGAACCAAGCAAAGTGAATGCTCAAGGTTACGAGGACCACTCTAGGAACCGAGCAAGAGGAATGCTCAAGGTTCTGAGGACCTCTCTAGGAACCAAGCAATGTGAATGCTATGGTTCCGAGTACTAGTCTAGGAAACGAGCAAAAGGAATGCAATAGGTGCTGAGGACCTCTCTAGGAAGCAAGCAAAATAAATGCTCAGGGATCCAAGGGACACTCTATGAACCGAGCAAGAGGGATGCTCAAGGTTCCGAGGTCCTCTCTAGGAACCAAACAAAGTGAATGCTCAAGGTTTCGAGGACCACTCTAGGAACCGAGCAAAAGGAATGCTCAAGGTAATTAGGACCTCTCTAGGAACCAAGCAAAAATTATGCTCAAGGTTTCGAGGACCACTCTAGGAACCGAGCAAGTGGAATGCTCAAAGTTCCGAGGAACACTCTAGGATATTAGCGAAGTGAATGCTTAATGATCCGAGGAACCCTCTTGGAACATAGCAAGAGGAATGCTCAACGTTTCGAGTACCTCTCTAGGAACCAAGCAAAGTGAATGCTCAAGTTTCGGAGGACCACTCTAGGAACCGAGCAAAGTGAATGCTCAAGGTTCCAAGGACCTCTCTAGGAACCAATCAAGATAAATGCCCAAGGTTCCGAGGAACACTCTAGGAACCTGCAAAAGGAATGCTCAAGGTTCCGAGGACCTCTTAAGGCACAAAAGTGAATGCTCAAGGTTTCGAGTAGCACCCTAGGAACCAAGCAAAATGAATGCCCAAGGTTCCTAAGACCACTCTAGGAATCGAAAAAGAGGAATGCGCAAGATTCCGAGGAACTCTATAGGAACCAAGCAAAGTGAATGCTCAATATTTCGAGGACCTCTCTAGGAACCAAGTAAAAGGAATGCTCAAGGTTCCGAGGATCACTCTCGGAAACAAAAAAAAAAGAATGTTCAGGTTCAAGGAACACTCTAGGCAACGAGCAAGAAGAATGCCCAAGATACCGAGGACCTCTCTAGGAACCAAGCAAAAGGAATGCTCAAGGTTTCGAGGACCACTCTAGGAATTGAGCAAGGGGAATGCTCAAGGTTCCGAGGACCTCTCTAGGAAACAAGCAAAGTGAATGCTCAAGGTTCCAAGGACCATTCTAGTTACCAAGAAAAATGAATACCGAAGGTTCCGAGGACCACTATAGGAACCGAGCAAGAAGAATGCTCAAGGTTCTAAGGACCTCTCTAGGAACAAACCAAAGTGAATGATCAAGGTTCCAAGGACCACTCTAGGAACCGAGCAAGAGGAATGCTCCAGGGTCCGAGGACCTCTCTAGGAACCATGAAAAATGAATGCTCAGGGTTCCGAGGACCACTTTAGAAATCGAGCAAGAGGAATGGTCAAGGTTCCAAGGACCTCTCTAGGAACCAAGCAAAGTGAATGCTCAAGGTTCTAAGGATCACTATTGGAATTGGGCAAGAGAAATGCTCAAGGTTCCAAGGACCTCTCTAAGAACCAAGTAAAATGAATGCTCAAGGTTCCGAGGACCACTCTAGGAATTGAGCAAGAGGAATGCTCAAGATTTTGAGGAATTCTCTAGGAACCAAGAAATATGAATGCTCAATGTTCCGAGGACCACTCTAGGAACCGAGCAAGAGGAATTCTCAAGGTTATAAGGGCCTCTCTAGGAACCAAAGGTTCTGAAGACCTCTCTAGGAACCAAGAAAAATGAATGCTCAAGGTTCTGGGAAGCACTCTAGGAACCGAGCAAGAGGAATGCTCAAGGTTTTGAGAACCTCTCTAGGAACAAAGCAAAGTGAATGCTCAAGGTTCCGAGGACCACTCTAGGAACCGGGCAAGAGGAATGCTCAAGGTTTCGAGGACATCTCCATGAACCTAGCAAAATGAATGCTCAAGGTTTTGAGGACAACTCTATGAACCGAGCAAGAGGAATGCTCATGGTTTCGAGGACCTTACTAGGAACCAAGCAAAGTGAACGCTCAAGGTTTCGAGGACCACTCTAGGAACCGAGCAAGTTGACCTCTCTAGCAACCAAGTAATGTGAATGCTTAAGGTTCAGAGGATCACTCTAGGGACCCAGCAAGAAGAATGCTCAAGGTTCCAAGTACCTCTCTATGAACAAAGCAAAGTGAATGCTTAAGGTTCGAAGGACCGCTCTAGGAACCGAGCAAAGTGAACGCTCAAGGTTCCGAGGTCCTCTCTAGGAACCCAGCTAAGTGAATGCTCAAGGTTCAGAGGACCACTCTAGGAACCGAGCAAGAGGAATCCTCAAGGTTCCGAGGAACTCTCTACGAACCAAGAAAAATAAAAATCAATGGTCAAGGTTCCAAAGACAACTCTAGGAATCGAAAAAGAGGAATTCTAAAGGTTCCAAGGACCACTCTAGGAACTAAGCGAAGTGAATGCTCAAGGTTCCGAGGACCTCTCTAGGAACCAATAAAAATGAAGTCTTAAGGTATCGAGGAACACTCTAGGAGTTGAGCAAGAGGAATGCTCAAGGTTGCGAGGACCTCTCTAGAAAAAAAGCAAAGTGAATGCTCAAGGATCAGAGGCCCACTTTAGTAACCAAGAAAAATGTATGCTCAAGGTTCCGAGCACCACTTTAGGAATCGAGCAAGAGGGATGCTCAAGGTTCCGAGGACCTCTATAGGATCCAAGCAAAGTGAATGCTCAAGGTTCCAAGGACCACTCTAGGAACCGAGCAAGAAACTTCTCAAGGTTCTGAGGACCTCTCTAGGAACCAAGCAAAGTGAATGCTCAATGTTCTGAGGACCACTCTTTGACCTGAGCAATAGGAATGTTCAAGGTTCCGAGGACCTCTCTAGGAACCAAGAAAAATGAATGTTCAAGGTTCTAAGGACCACTCTAGGAACCAAGCAAAATGATTGTTCAAGGTTCCGAGGACCACTCTAGGAGCGAGCAAGAGAAATTCTCTAGGTTTCAAGGACCTCTCTTGGAACCAAGCAAAATGAATGCTCCAGGTTCCGAGGACCACTCTAGGAACCAAGCAAGTGGAATGCTAGGTTTGAAGGAACACTCTAGGAATCGAGCAAGAGGAATGCTCAAGGTTCTGAGGGCCTATTTAGGAACCAAGGAAAGTGAATTCTCAAGGTTCCGAGGACCACTCTAGGAACAGAGCAAGTGGAATAATCATGGTTCTGAGTACCTCTCTAGGAACCCAGAAAAGTGAATGCTCAAGGTTTTGAGGACCACTCTAGGAACCGAGCAAAGTTAATGTTCAAAGTTCCGAGGATCTCTCTAGGAGACAAGGAAAATGATCGCTCAAGCTTCCAAGGACCACTCTAGGAACCATGCAAGAGGAATGCTCAAGTTTCCGAGGAACTCTCTAGGAACCAAGCAAAACGAATGCTCCAGGTTACGAGGACCACTATAGGAACCAAGAAATTGAATGCGCAAGGTTTCGAGAACCACTCTTGGAACCATGCAACAGGAATGCCCAAGGTTCCGATGACCTCTCTAGGAACCAAGAAAAGTGAATGCTCATGGTTCAGCGGATCTCTATAGGAACCAAACAAAACGAATGCTCAAGGTTCCGAGAACAACTCTAGGAACTTAGCAAGAGGAATACTCAAGGTTCCCAGGTCCTCTCTAGGATCCAAGCAAAGAGAGTGCTCAAGGTTCCGGGGACCACTCTAGGAACCAATAAAATTGAATGCTCAAGGTTCCAAGGACCACTCTAAGAACCGAGCAAGAGGAATACCCAAGGTCTCGAGGACCACTCTAGGAACCAAGAAAGAGGAATGCTTAAGGTTTCGAGTACCTCTCTACGAACAACGCAAAGTGAATGCTCAAGGTTCCGAGGACCACTCTCGGAACAGAGCAAGAGGAATGCTCAAGGTTTCAAGGACATCTCCATGAACCTAGTAAAATGAATGCTCAAGGTTTCGAGGAACACTCTATGAACCGAGCAAGAGGAATGCTCATGGTTTCGAGGACATTTCTAGGAACCAAGCAAAGTGAATGCTCAAGGTTTCGAGGACCACTCTAGGAACCGAGTAAGTTGACCGCTCTAGCAACCTAGCAATGTGAATGCATAAGGTTCCGAGGACCACTCTAGGGACCGAGCAAGAAGAATGCTCAAGGATCCGTGTACCTCTCTAGGAACCAAGAAAAGTGAATGCTCAAGGTTCCGAGGACCACTCTAGGACCCGAGCAAAGTAAATGTTCAAGGTTCTGAGGACCTCTCTAGGAACCAAGCAAAATGAATGATCAAAGTTCCAAGTACCACTCTAGGAATAAAGAAATAGGAATGCTCAAGGTTTCGAGGACCTCTCTTGAAACCTGTAAGAGGAATGCTCAAGGTTTCGAGGACCATTCAAGGAACCAAAATTAATGCTCAAGGTTTCGAGTACCACCCTAGGAACCAAGCAATATGAATGCCCAAGGTTCCTAGGACAACTCTAGGAATCATAAAAGTGGAATGCTCAAGATTCCAAGGACCTCTATAGGAACCAAGCAAAGTGAATGCTCAAGATTTCGAGGACCTCTCTAGGAACCAAGCAAAAGGAATGCTCAAGGTTTCCAGGATCACTCTAGGAACAGAGCAAGAGGAATGCTCAAGGTTCTGAGGACCTCTCTAGGCACCAAGCAAAGTGAATGCTCAAGGTTCCAAGGACCACTCTAGGAACCGAGCAAGAGGAATGCTCAAGGTTCTGAGCAGCTCTCTTGGAACCAAGCAAAATGAATGCTTAAGGTTCCGAGGACCACTCTAGTAAACAAGAAAAATGAATGTTTGAGGTTCAAGGAACACTCTAGGAAACGAGCAAGAGGAATGCCCAAGATTCCAAGGACCTCTCTAGGAACCAAGCAAATGGAATGCTCAAGGTTTCGAGGACCACTCTAGGAACTGAGCAAGGGTAATGCTCAAGGTTCCAAGGACCTCTCTAGGAAACAAGCAAAGTGAATGCTCATGGTTTCGAGGACCACTCTAGTTACCAATAAAAATGAATACTGAAGGTTCCGAGGACCACTATAGGAACCGAGCAAGAGGAATGCTCAAGGTTCTAAGGACCTCTCTAGGAACCAAGAAAAGTAAATGATCAAGGTTCCGAGGACCACTCTAGGAACCGATCAAGAGGAATGTTCAAGGTTCCGAGGACATCTCCATGAACCTAGCAAAATGAATGCTCAAGGTTTTGAGGACAACACTATGAACCGAGCAAGAGGAATGCTCATGGTTTTGAGGACCTTTCTAGGAACCATGCAAAGTGAATGCTCAAGGTATTGAGGACCACTCTAGGAACCGAGCAAGTTGACCTCTCTAGCAACCTAGCAATGTGAATGCTTAAGGTTCCGAGGACCACTCTATCGACCTAGCAAGAAGAATGCTCAAGGTTCTGAGTACCTCTCTATGAACAAAGTAAAGTGAATGCTCAAGGTTCGTAGGACCGCTCTAAGAACCGAGCAAAGTGAATGTACAAGGTTCCGAGGTCCTCTCTAGGAACCCAGCAAAGTAAATGCTCAAGGTTCCGAGGATCACTCTAGGAACCAAGCAAGAGGAATCCTCAAGGTTTCGAGGAACTCCCTACGAACCAAGCAAACTAAAAATAAATGCTCAAGGTTCCAAGGAAAACTCTAGGAATCGAAAAAGATGAATTCTCAAGGTGTCGAGGACCTCTCTAGGAACTAAGCAAAGTGAATGCTCAAGGTTCCGAGGACCTCTCTAAGAACCAATCAAAATGAATGCTTAAAGTATCGAGGACCACTCTAGGAGTTGAGCAAGAGGAATGCTCAAGGTTGCAAGGACCTCTCTAGGAAAAAAGCAAAGTGAATGCTCAAGGTTCCGAGGCCCACTCTAGTAACCAAGAAAAATGTATGCTCCAGGTTCCGAGCACCACTTAAGGAACCGAGCAAGTGGAATGCTCAAGGTTTCGAGGACCACTATAGGATCCAAGCAAAGTGAATGCTCAAGGTTCCAAGGACCACTCTAGGAACCGAGCAAGAAGAATTCTCAAGGTTCTAAGGACCTCTCTAGGAACCAAGCAAAGTGAATGCTCCATGTTCTAAGGACCACTCTTGGACCCGAGCAAGAGGAATGCTCAAGGTTCTGAGGACCTCTCTAGGAACCAAGAAAAATGAATGTTCAAGGTTCTAAGGACCACTCTAGGAACCAAGCAAAATGATTGCTCAAGGTTCCGAGGACCACTCTAGGAGTGAGCAAGAGAAATTCTCTAGGTTCCGAGGACCTCTTTAGAAACCAAGCAAAATGAATGCTCTAGGTTCTGAGGACCACTCTAGGAACCAAGCAAGTGGAATGCCAGGTTCGAAGGATCACTCTAGGAACCGAGCAAGAGGAATGCTCAAGGTTCCGAGGACCTTTATAGGAACCAAGGAAAGTGAATGCTCAAGGTTCCGAGGACCACTCTAGGAACCGAGCAAGTGGAATGATTAGGGGTCTGAGTACCTCTCTAGGAACCCAGAAAAGTTAATGCTCAAGGTTTTGAGGACCACTCTAGGAACCGGGCAAAGTGAATGCTCAAAGTTTCGAGGACCTCTCTAGTAGCCAAGGAAAATGAATGCTCAAGGTTCCAAGGACTACTCTAGACCCAAGCAAGAGGAATGCTCAAGGTTCCAAGGAACTCTCTAGGAACCAAGCAAAATGAATGCTCTAGTATACAAGGATCACTCTAGGGACCAAGCAAAATGAATGCGCAAGGTTTCGATGACCACTCTAGGAACCAAGAAAAAGGAATGCCCAAGGTTCTGATGACCTCTCTAGGAACCAAGCAAAGTGAATGCTCATGGTTCCGAGGACCTCTATAGGAACCAAGCAAAATGAATGCTCAAGGTTCCGAGGTCAACTCTAGGAACTGAGCAAGAGGAATGCTCAAGGTTCCCAGGTCCTCTCTAGGATCCAAGCAAAGAGAATGCTCAAGGTTCCGGGGACCACTCTAGGAACCTATAAAAATGAATGCTCAAGGTTTCGAGGGCCACTCTAAAAACCGATCAAGAGGAATGGCCAAGGTCTCAAGGACCACTCTAGGAACCAAGTAAAATGATTGCTCAAGGTTCCGAGGACCACTCTAGGAGCGAGCAAGAGAAATTCTCTAGGTTCCGAGGACCTCTCTAGGAACTAAGAAAAATGAATGCTCCATGTTCCAAGGACCACTCTAGGAACCAAGCAAGTGGAATGCCAAGTTCCAAGGATCACTCTAGGAACTGATCAAGAGGAATGCTCAAGGTTCCGAGGACCTTTCTAGGAACCAAGGAAAGTGGATGCTCAAGGTTCCGAGAACCACTCTAGGAACTGAGAAAGTGGAATGATCAGGGTTCTGAGTACCTCTCTAGGAACCCAGAAAAGTGAATGCTCAAGGTTCTGAGGACTACTCTAGGAACCAAGCAAATTGAATGCTCAAAGTTCCGAGGACCTCTTTAGGAGGCAAGGAAAATGAATGCTCAAGGTTCCAAGGACCACTCTAGGAACCAAGCAAGAGGAATGCTCTAGGGTGCAAGGAACTCTCTAGGAACCAAGAAAAATGAATGCTCCAGGTTACGAGGACCACTCTAGGAACCAAGCAAAATGAATGCGCCAGGTTTCGAAGACCACTCTAGGAACCAAGCAAAAGGAATGCTCAAGGTTCTGATGACCTCTCTAGGAACCAAGCAAAGTGAATGCTCATGGTTCAGAGGACCTCTATAGGAACCAAGAAAAATGAATGCTCAAGGTTCCGAGGACAACTCTAGGAACTAAGCAAGAGGAATGCTCAAGGTTCCCAGGTCCTCTCTAGGATCCAAGCAAAGAGAATGCTCAAGGTTCCGGGGACCACTCTAGGAACCAATAAAAATGAATGCTCAAGGTTCCGAGCACCACTCTAAGAACCGAGCAAGAGGAATGCTCAAGGTCTCGAGGACCACTCTAGGAACCAAGCAAGAGGAATGCTTAAGGTTTCGAGGACCACTCTAGGAATTGAGCAAGAGGAATGCCCAAGGTTCTGAGGGTTTTTCTAGGAACCAAAGGTTCTGAAGACCTCTCTAGGAACCAAGCAAAATGAATGCTCAAGGTTCTGGGGACCACTCTTGGAACCGAGCAAGAGGAATGCTCAAGGTTCCGAGAACCTCTCTAGGAACAAACCAAAGTGAATGCTCAAGGTTTTGAGGACCACTCCTTGAACCGAGCAAGAGGAATGCTCAAGGTTCCGAGGACCTCTCCATGAACCTAGAAAAATGAATGCTCAAGGTTTCGAGGACCACTCTATGAACCGAGCTAGAGGAATGCTCATGGTTTTGAGGACCTTTCTAGGAACCAAGAAAAGTGAATGCTCAAGGTTTCAAGGACCACTCTAGGAACCGAGCAAGTTGACCTCTCTAACAACCTAGCAATGTGAATGCTTAAGGTTCCGCTGACCACTCTAGGGACTGAGCTAGAATAATGCTCAAGGTTCCGAGTACCTCTCTAGGAACCAAGCAAAGTGAATGCTCAAGGTTCGGAGGACCGCTCTAGGAACCGAGCAAAATGAATGCTCAAGGTTCTAAGGTCCTCTCTAGGAACCTAGCAAAGTGAATGCTTAAGGTTCCGAGGACCACTCTTGTAATGCCCCAAATTTCCTAATATGGTTTAGGACCTTGATTAGGAGGCCGGGAGGGCCAATATTGATTTATTATGCTATTTAATGATTATATGCATGTGTTATGTGAATTATATTATTATATGATGATAAATGCATGCATATGGGTCCACATTTAATTATAAGGGCATTTTGGTAATTTGGCCCGTTGAGGGCGTGATTGTGTATTTTCATGCATGTGGGTGAATTATAAATAATTCCACATTATGTGTGGATTGGTTCGAGCCATTCGACATGAGATGTTCATGGATTGCAAGTTTTCGGTCTAGTCATAATGGGATTAAGTTCGGGGCTCGGAGTGAGCCTCGGGGTAATTTGGTGAATAGAACGTTGCTGGGAATTAGAGGGTAACGGGATATGAATTATTGGTGTTTGAGAATATTGAGAATAACGGGAATTGGAGGGTGTTAATTATAACTAACGAGATAGGCAGGAAAGGACAATTTTACCCTTGGGAGTCTTTAGAAGCCTTTATTTGACCTAGGGGCAAAATGGTCTTTTCACCCCTAAGATATATATCAGCCCTTTGAGTTTAGAAGGCTGTGGAATTATAAGAAAACAGAGCATCATCCTCATCTCTTTCTCTCCCTCCCATACATGTTCTTCCCTCCTTCTTCCTTTCAATTTTTGAGAGCCAACTTGAGGTAACAAGCTAGGAGATCAAATGTGGGAGCTTAGGAACTTAGTTCAATCATTGAAGGGGGTTTAGATCAAGCTTGAGGTAAGGAAATTCAGCCATGAAAATCTTGTATACCTTGTGTTATACCCAAAAATTGGAGAATGCATCCTAGGAGGCTAAGGAGAATGCATCTAGGAGAGTGCCTCCTAGGAGAGCTAAGGGGAGTGGTCCTAGGAGACTCCAAGGAGGATGTGGTCCTAGGAGACCCCAAGGAGGGTGTGGTCCTAGGAGACCCCAAGGGTGTGTAGGAGGCAAGCCTCCCAAGGTTTTCTAAGTGTTGGCTCGAACGTGTCCAAGGTAAATAGCTAAGGAGGAGGAGTCTCATGCAAGAGAATGGAGACTTAGACTTTCATAAGGAAAGTCTATACAATGTTCGATCGGACATGTTTGGGAGATGCTAAAGAAGGTTGCCTCAATGTTGTCCAAGGTGAGGTTCCCTCAATATTGTCCAAGGTGAGGTTCCCTCAATGTTGTTCAAGGTGAGGTGCCAAGGAAGTTGCCTCGGACCACCTTGGTCCGAGGAGAAGCTAAGGAGATTGGTTCAAGGAGGGACATGGCATGCTGGAGGAGAGTACATGTTCGAGGAGAACCATGCACGTTCAGCCCACTCAAAGCATGTCCTACCACCATGCATATCCTACCACCATGCATGTTTAACCAGCACTTGCATGGATAGTGAGTAGGAGGTGGACCAACTAGCTAGAGGAGACTAAGTCAGATACAACTTCAACAACATGCGCGGGAATCTCTCATTCTTCCCACAAATAGGGAGTTTGTTACATTTTGAATGTTGAATGTTTATTTGTAATATAAATATAATAAATATAGTAAAATATCCCTATTATAAGGGGATATCAGTTGAGGATCCCATCTCTATAAATAGAGAGCTGATGGGATGAGAAGAGGGTCCCCTTTGCTTATTCTTTCTAGAGAGATAAAATTGGGTCTGTCTATTCTAGAGAGAGAAAGTGCTGAAATTAGAGAGAATTCTTGTATTTTCACAATTTATACTGAAGAAACTCAGTTGGCATAGTCCATCTGATCTTGAGTATAGATTTATAAATCACAACTCTAAGTGGATTAGGCTATTACCGACAATCGGGGCTGAACCACTATAAAAATTCTGTGTTATTTACTTTTCTTGTTTATACCGTCTGTTGTCGTTTTGATTTCTCTTGAAGGCTTGTCGTATTTGACGTTCTCACGTCGTTGGCTAAAAACGCAGTCAACACCTTGTTTTTCTATTAAGTTTTCAGTTGAGGATTTTGATGTGTTAGTTGAGAATTAGTGGAAGTTCTTGAGTTTGGTTGCTTGGGTTTTGATGAGGGTGTGATGTAGATGAGGTTTGGGGGTTGAATTTGATGTTTTGATGATGGTTGGGATTGGTTTGGAGGTTTGGTTTTCAAGGGAAATCGCAGGGGAGAAGACCAGAAAAGTTTATGGTCTGCTGATGGCGCCCCATCACCATTCCTGGCACCCCAGCGCTAGGCAGGGCAGATTCTGGGGTTCTCTGACTTTGGGGCAGCGCCCCAGTTCTAGTGAATTTTCCAGCAACCTATTTTTAGGGCATGAGATGACTTTTAAGGCTCGGGGGTTGGTTCCTTTACCCCGTTTGGGTAGATTAAGAGTCCCGAGAGTGCGGGATGGATCCCGGGATTGAGGTTTTAGATTATAAACCTTTTTTATGATTTATTTTATTGATGGGATTCCATATTTGGTTATGACTAGGTGACTGCTAAAGGACCAAAGGATTGATCATTCTCAAGGGTCGTTCTTTTACTAATTCTTGCTCGAACCTGAGGTAAGAAAACTGCACCCCATATGAGACATGCATGGTTATTCTTGATGCATGTTGGATGTTTAAATATGATGCATGTGATGCATGAGAAACATGTGATTAGGGTATGCCATGAATATGGAATATGAGATTGTTCAGAGCTTGAGCCTCTGTGTGTATGCATGATATTAATTGTGCTAGTAATTGTTAAGTAAGCATGCTGAATGGCCTATATTTGGATATTAGATATATGATATATGTTTGGTAGCATTGCTTACTTATGCATGGCCCTGATCACTCATAATTGGCATTGGTCGTGTGTTACCGACCTGGGAGCCAGTAACGACATAAGCGTCATGAACGCAGGGCCGATAAAAGATTAGATCTAATCGACATTCTACATTAGATGACTCAACAAGAGCATTAATTCCAGATCGACCTCAAGTTCGATGAAAACTAAAAGCGCTTGTGTGACTTACCCAGCAGTCACTCATCTGTTAAGTTAGAGACTTACCCATCAATCTCTCATCTGTTCAAGCTAGTGACTACCCATCAGTCACTCATCTGATCAGAGCCACTGCAAGAAAGGCCAGGTAACGGTTTCGTTACACGACTATGGGCACCGAGCCCCATAGTGACTTGCTTGTCAGTCACTCAGTATGGTTAACAGAACCTCAAAGTGATATTCACTCATCTATTCAGGGCTATAAGCTCTGTATGATCATTTTGATCATCATTTGCATGGCTTTGGGTGCTGAGCCCCGTAGTGACTTGCTTGTCAGTCACTCAGTATGGTTTACCAGAACTTCTAGTGTTAAACCACTCATCTGATTAAGATTGACTTGATAGTCATCCAATCAGGAGGGCAGGATTTCTTATCCTCGATTCCCCAGCATTGTTTGAATTTATTCGCATGCTTGAATATAGCTATGTTTGCTAGGCATGCCAGATATGATTTGATATCATGATATGATTGTTCTTGAGCATATTGAGTTTTCTTGCTGGGCTTCGGCTCACAAGTGCTATGTGGTGCAGGTAAAGGCAAAAGAAAGCTAGACCATCCTTGAGTTGGAGAGCTTAGGTGACGACGTGTACATATGCAGCTGCTCAACCGCCATAGCCGAGGTTTAAAGGAGAGGAACTAGGGCTAAACTCTGTTTTGCCGCTTAGATTGGCTGGTAGTAAATATTTTCTTGTAATAGACCTTTAAATTATATTTTTGGAATCCCAATGTATACAGTAAACGTTCTAGTGAAACGTTACATCTTAACTGAAATTTTTAATCCCTAAACCGCTAATCATATTTAGTTACACGTTTATGGCCAAATGGCTTGATTAGCGAGTTTAGGATTTTTTGCAATGTGCACCGTAACGGTCCCTGAAGTTTAGGGCGTTACAACTCTAGGAACCGAGAAAGAGGAGTCCTCAAGGTTCCGAGGGACTCTCTAGGAAACAAGAAAAATAAAAATGAATGCTCAAGGTTCCAAGGACAACTCTAGGAATCGAAAAAGAGGAATTCTCAAGGTTCCGAGGACCTCTCTAGGAACCAAGCAAAGTGAATGCTCAAGGTTCCGAGGACCTCTCTAGGAACCAATCAAAATGAATGCTTAAGGTATCAAGGACCACTCTAGGAGCTGAGCAAGAGGAATGCTCAAGGTTGCGAGGACCTCTCTAGGAACCAAGCAAAGTGAATGCTCAAGGTTCCGAGGCCCACTCTAGTAACCAAGAAAAATGTATGCTCAAGGTTCCGAGCACCACTCTAGGAACCGAGCAAGAGGAATTCTCAAGGTTTCGAGAACCTCTATAGGATCCAAGCCAAGTGAATGGTCAAGGTTCCAAGGACCACTCTAGGAACCGAGCAAGAAGAATTCTCAAGGTTCTGAGGACCTCTCTAGGAACCAAGCAAAGTGAATGCTCAATATTCTGAGCACCACTCTTGGACCGGAGAAGGAGGAATGCTCAAGGTTCCGAGGGCCTCTCTAGGAACCAAGAAAAATGAATGTTCAAGGTTCCAAGGACTACTCTAGGAACCAAGCAAAATGATTGCTCAAGGTTCCGAGGACCACTCTAGGAGCGAGCAAGAGAAATTCTCTAGGTTCCGAGGACCTCTCTAGGAACTAAGCAAAATGAATGCTCCAGGTTCCGAGGACCACTCTACGAACCAAGCAAGTGGAATGCCAGGTTCGAAGGATCACTCTAGGAACTGAGCAAGGGGAATGCTCAAGGTTCCGAGGACCTTTCTAGGAACCAAGGAAAGTGAATGCTCAAGGTTCTGAGGACCACTCTAGGAACCGAGCAAGTGGAATGATCAGGGTTCTGAGTACCTCTCTAGGAACCCAGAAAAGTGAATGCTCAAGGTTCTGAGGACCACTCTAGGAATCGAGCAAAGTGAATGATCAATGTTTCGAGGACCTCTCTAGGAACCAATGAAAATGAATGCTCAAGGTTCCAAGGACCACTCTAGGAACCAAGCAAGAGGAATGCTCAAGGTTCCGAGGAACTCTCTAAGAACCAAGAAAAATGAATGCCCCAGGTTACGAGGACCACTCTAGGAACCAAGCAAAATTAATGTGCAAGGTTTCGAGGACCACTCTAGGAACCAAGCAAAAGGAATCCTCAAGGTTCCTATGACCTCTCTAGGAACCAAGCTAAGTGAATGCTCATGGTTCTGAGGACCTCTATAGGAACCAAGCAAATTGAATGCTCAAGGATCCGAGGACAACTCTAGGAACTGAGCAAGAGGAATGCTCAAGGTTCCGAGGTCCTCTCTAGGATCCAAGCAAAGAGAATGCTTAAGGTTCTGGGGACCACTCTAGGAACCAAGAAAAATGAATGCTCAAGGTTCCGAGGACCACTCTACGAACCGAGGAAGAGGACTGCTCAAGGCTTCGAGCACAACAATAGGAACCAAGCAAAGCGAATGCGCAAGGTTCCGAGGACCACTCTAGGAACCTGGAAAGAGGAATTTTCACGGTTACGAGGACCTCTCTAGGAACCAAGCAAAATGAATGCTCAAGGTTTTGAGGACCACTCTAGGAACCGAGCCAGAGGAATTCTCAAGGTTTCGAGGACCTCTCTAGGAACCAAGCAAAATGAATGCTCAAGGTTTTGAGACCACTCTAGGAACCAAGTAAAATGAATGCTTAAGGTTCCGAGGACCACTCTAGGAACTGAGCAAGAGGAATGCTCAAGGTTCCGAGGACCTCTCTTGGAACCAAGAAAAAAGAAAGCTTAAGGTTCTGAGGACCACTTTAGGAACCAAGCAAGAGGAATTCTCAAGGTTCCGAGGACCTCTCTAGTGACCAAGCAAAATGAATGCTCAAGGTGCCGAGGACCACTCTATGAACCGAGCAAGAGGAACGCTCAAGGGTCTGAAGACCTCTCTAGGAACCAAGCAAAATGAACGTTCAAGCTTCCGAGGACCACTCTAGGAACAAAGCAAAATGAATGCTCAAGGTTCCGAGGACCACTCTAGGAACGAGCAAGAGGAATGCTCCAGGTTCTGAGGACCTCTCTAAGAACCAAGGACCACTCTAGGAACCAAGAAAGTGGAATGCTCAAGGTTCGGAGGACCACTCTAGGAACCAAGCAAGAGGAATGCTCAATGTTCCGAGCACCTCTCTAGGAACCGAGCAAAGTGAAATCTCAAGGTTGTGAGGGCCACTCTATGAATCGGGCAAAGTGAATGCTTAAGGTTCCAAGGACATCTCTAGGATTTATCTTGGATCCGAGCAAGATGAATGATCAAAGCATATTGAGGTTATTCGCCAATGTGGGGGGTTGACGAGCCTATTTTCTAGCTATTGTTTTAATTCCCTTCTACCCAGGGACCGTTACGTTGTGCATTTTAAAATAGTGCTAAACTCGCTAATAGAGTCATTTGGCCATAATTGTGTAACTAAGTATGATTAATAGTTTAGGGTTAAATATTTTGGTTAAGATACAACGTTTCATCAAAACGTTTACTGTATACATTGGGATCCCAAAAAATATAATTTAAAGGTTAATTACAACAAAAGATTTACAACCAGCCGACCTAAGCGGCAAAATAGGGTTTAACCCTAGTTTCTCTTTAAACCCTCGGTCGTGGCAGTCGGGCAACTGCATATGTGCACATCGTCACCTAAGCTCTTCAACTCAAGGATGGTTCAACTTTTTTTGCCTTTACCCGCACCACATAGCACCCGTGAACTGAAGCTCAGTAAGAAAACTCAATATGCTCATGAACAAGGAATAACATGTTACTAAGTAATAATAGGCATGCCTAGTAGTAATAACCCTACTCATGCATGCAAGCAGGTACAAATAAATGTTTGTGGAGTCCTGCGCTCAGAGTAGATGACTAATAAGTCTCTCGCTCTGAGGTAGATGACTAATAAGTCTCTCTGAAGTAAACGACTAATAAGTCTCTCTGAATAGTTGACTAATAAGTCACTCTGTAAAATGTGACTAATGAGTCACACTCCGAATAGGTGACTAATGAGTCACACTTTGGATAGGTGACTAATGAGTCACACTCTGGATAGGTGACTAATGAGTCACAATATGGATAGATGACTTATAAGTCTATCTCTGTATAGATGACTGATAAGTCTATATCTTTGTAGATGACTGATAAGTCTATCTCTGAATAGTTGACTAATAAGTCACTCTCTAAATAGATTATTGATAAGTCTATCTCTGTATAGATGACTGATAAGTCTATCTCTGAGGTCCCACGCCCTCCTAGCCATGTGGCGTTACAGTCACATGAGCTTATAGCACTGGCTCTATGTAACTAGCCTTTAGACTAGACAAGCACTTTTAGTTTTCATCGAACTTAAGGTCGGTCATGCATTTCATGCTTATGATGATAATGCTTATGTCGATTAGATCTAATCTTTTTGGCTTGCGTTAAACACGTTAATTCCATTCTTGACTCATAAGTCAATACCATACGACCAGTGCTCAATACTACTGCCGAACTTGACTAATGAGTCACAACTTCACAGTCAATACTGACACCATTGCCGATTCTGACTAATAAGGCAGTACCATTCACAGATAAGCAAGATTGCTAAGCATTTAATATGCAATCAATGTCCACATATAGAGCACTCAACATGCATCATTAACAACCATGCATGTCACATACTGGGTGCAGTTTTCTTACCTCTAGTTTGAGCGTGAAATACGTTAAGAACGACCCTTAAGAACGATCAATCCTTTGATCCCTTAGTTGTCCCCTAGTCATAACCAAATATGGAATCCCATCAATAAATCAACAATAAAAAGCTCATGATCTAAACCTCACTCCCGGAACCTCGAATCCTACTAACACGATTAATAAATTCAATCTCGAGCCTTAAGAATTGAAACCCTGACCCAAAAACCCTCAAAAGTGCCCAAAAGGATGTCCAGGAAAAACAGGGTAGCGCTACAGTGTTGTCCCCCGGGCGCTATGGCGCTACAACCAGAGCTGCCATGCCCTGGACAGTGCTGTAGCGCCCATCCTTGGGCGCTGTAGCGCCAGAACCAGGGTATTTCAGCCCCAGTTTTCTCCCTTCGAGTTCTCCAAATTCCAACCTTCAAAACCTGATTCCAAACCTCAACCAAACTCACAAATGAACCCAAAAACCCATTCTACAAGTCCTAGGCATCAAAACCCAATCAATCTTTCCCAAAAACTTCATTGAATTCTCAACTATCCAATCCAAAAATTCAAATTGAAAAACAATTGAAAAACAGAGCAAAACCAGAGTTCCATGGATGAAATCTTACCTCAAGCTCAAGGTTAAACCCTCTCCAATGGCTGAACACAATCCTAAACCCACACGGCTTGATTCCCTAGCTTGAATCCTCAAATTAAGCTTCAAAATTTCAAAAGAAGAAGGAGAAAAAAGATGATCGGGAGGAAGAGGAGAAAAGTTATGTTTTTGGTTCCTTTAATCCACAGCTTTCTGATTTTAAACATATCCTAAGGTCAAATGACCTAAATGCCCCCAAGCCTATTTATTTCCTTTTTGAGCCACCAAGGGCAAAATTGTCATTTCCCGTCTATCTCGTTAATTATAATTAACGTCCTCCAATTCCCGTTATTCCGTATATTCTCAAATACTAATAAATCATATCTTATTACTCTTTAATTCCTGGTAATGTACTAATCATCAAATTACCCCGAGACTTACCCTGAGCCCCGAAATTAACCTCGTTATGACCAAACCGGTAACTTACATTCAAAGATCGTCTCATGCCGAATAGCTCGAACAAATCCACATCATAACATGGCCTCATCATAGTTCACCAACATGCATGAAAATATACAAATATGCCCTCAACGGGCCAAATTACCAAAATGCCCTTATTTTGAAAAATGGACCCATATGCATGCATTTATCATCATATAATAATATAACTCACATAATCATGCATATAATAATTTAATGGCATAATAAATCAATTATGGCTCTCCCGACCTCCTAATCAAGGTCCTAAGCCTTATTAGGAAATTTGGGTCATTACAACTATCCCCTCCTTACATAAATTTTATTCTCGAAATTTAATCTGAACAGCCCGGAATATAAATTCCGCATATCTGATTCCAGTTCCTAGATCACTCCCTCGACCTCACTGTTTCTGTATCATACCTTAACTAAAGGTATAGCTTTGCTTCTCAGAACCTTGTTCTTTCTATTAAAATCTGAACTGGCTATTCCTCATAGGATAACTTAGCCGCAATCTCCAGATTCTCATAACTCAACACATGAATCTCTTCTAACCCATGTCCTCAACATGGAAATATAAAATACATTGTATACGGCCAAAAGTGCCAAAGATAGGCCAATCCGAAGGCAAACTGACTGTTCCTATCTAGGATTCAAACAGTCATATTAATCTAGGGCTCAAATTGCTCTTAACTCCTCACCCCTTTCCATGGTGATACTTTAAGGAAGATATAGTCTTCCACTTGGAACTCCATGTTCTTGCATCTCAGATCAACATAACTTTTCCATTTACTCTGAGAAGTGAGCATCCAAGCTCTAAACTTTTTCAATAACGTCCATGGATCTCTGAACTACCACAGGATCCAAACATAACCTCTTACTCATCTAATTCCAATGAATGGTAATATACATTATCTACCATACAACATCTCATAAGGTGCCCCTCCCATACTCGATAACTCTCTCTCTGATTTACCATCAGTCTGAGGATAATGAACTGTATTAAATTCCAATTGTATACCCATCGCCTTCTGCAACCTTTCCTAAAACTTGGAAGTAGAAACAAAGTCCTCATCTGATAAGATAGACCTCAAATTCTATGAAGGTGTACTACCTCTCTCACACAAAGATCTGAATACCGATCAGTTGGGTTACTTGTCCTTACTGATAGATGTGAACTCACTTTAAATACTAGTCCATAATGACCCAATCCAAATCATGCTGACCCACTATCCTGGGCAGCCCCACCACAAAACCTATCGCGATGTTTCCTTATTTCCACTATGGAATACTCAAAGGCTACAATAGCCTTACTGGTTTCTGATACTTTGTTTTGACCTGCTAACAGGTTAAGAACTTTGTCATGTATTCCATTATGTCCCTCTCCATCACAGGCCACCACTATAAAACTTTCAAACCCTAATACATCTTTCATAATGCCTGGATGAAGAGAATAAAAGAGTAGTATGAGATTAATCCAGAATCCCTGGTTTAATTCTAGTGTCCATCAGATCCCAAGTTCGATCCCTTTATACCACAATATACTCATACTTGACACTGCATAGTCCTTAGCAAATCCAACTAAGATATTCCCCTCAATTCTTCCATCTGTGGTTCACTTAATTATTTTTTTTTTCCTTTATTCCTTCCTAAAATAATAATCTCAAGTATAAAGCTGGCCACTTGGCCCACCAGTAACTCTACTCTAGTCCTGGTCATATCTTTCAAATAACATGATGCATAGGCAATCCCTTTTCCTATCATTGAGGTGTCATAACACCCTACTAATTGGTTCTGATATGTATGAAGACTCAGAACTCTTTCCCAAAACAAATGTAATATCTTGTCCGTCTAAGGAAACTCCTGCCCTCTGAGGCATTCCTTGACCTTGGCAAATCTCCAACTGAGAGTATACCACAATACCGTCGATCAAAATGATCACAAATCCAATTCAAATAATATTTGGATACTCTATTCATCTAATCCATCAAAACAACTCGGGATTAATCAAATCCACAAAACATAACTCAACACTCCTAGTGCCCTTATCTGATATAAAAAAAAAATAGTCTTCTGCATATCCTTCTCCCTGACCTTCAGCTGGTACTAACCAGATCAAAGATCCACCTTGTAGAATACTATCTTACTCAATAATTGAGCCTTTAGTTCTCACTATTATGCTGAAGCCATACAATACAGTACCCTAGACCTGATTCCATCCCTGACACCAATCCAATCACCATTTATCTCTTTGTGTAAATGTAATCTTGACAAATCTGTTGGAAGGACATCCAAAAACTCACAGACTAATCCAGTTTGTCATGATCCCACTAGCACAACCTAAGTGGTATCCACCACACTAGCTAAGAGTTCGATGCATCCTTCTGCAATATATCTCTAGCTCTAAATATAGATGTCATAAACATACAAAATCCATGCACAGTACCAACTACCACAAGGGTTTCCCACTCTCAAACCCAAGAGTTACTATCATTTCCTTGCAATTTAGCATTGCCCCACACTTGGTTAACCAATCCATATCCAGAATTATACGAAAGTCAGTCATAACCAACTCTATCAAAACAACTGATGAATCCTTTCCACCATAATCTAACTCACCACAACATAACCATGCAATCTACATAACAAGTCTATGCATCTCTAGATGCAACAAACAAAGAACAACATGGTACCAAAATCAGTCAGCACAATACAAAAATCAAAACTAGAAAGCAGACCTGCCACCCCTGAGGAACCAGCCTCAGCCTCAGTCTCAGTCTCAGTCTCAGTCTCTGACTCTGACTACATCGGAATGAACACTTGAGCTGGAGTCGAGCTGTCCACCCCCTTTTGCTCACCTGTCCCTTGACTTGGGCAATCCATCATGAAATGCCCAACTATTCCACATAAGAAACATGTCTTTGCTCGGCATTCTCCTAGATGACGTCTCTTACACTGAGCACATTTTGGATAAGTCCTCTAGTTCTTATTCTTGCTCGCTCCAATAAACGGAGGTGTTGCTACTTGAGTACTACGCTCTCCAGCACCCTCCTTTATAATCTAATTTCTTGTGCTCTCAACAACAAGAGCCTTCCCTACCACCTGAGCGTAGGTAGAAATTTCATGCACTGGGGCGACTCTAACTCCCTGAGCTATTTTGGGATTCAATCCTTGGATAAACCTTTCCTTCCGAGCTACATCTGTGGGTACCATATCAAAAGCAAACTTGGCTAACCCATCAAATCTGTTAACATACTTGGTTACTGTTGCATTTCCCTGAACAAGGTTTAGAAACTCATTCATCTTAGCAGTCTTGGCTGCATCACAGTAATATCTCTCATTAAACAGCTGCCTAAAATCTTTCCAGTCCATCACAGCTGTATCTCGTGTCTGGGATACTACTTCCCACCATGTCCGGGCATCATCCCGCAATACATATGTAGCACAAATCACACTATCATGATCTACCAGCCCCATACTGTCAAGGATGGAACTGATCATGCCCATCCATTGCTCAGCTCTGAATGGATCTAGGCCTCCCTCGAAGACTGGAGGGCAGTATTCCTGGAATCTTCCACAAATAAATTCCCACCTATTCTCAACCTTAGGCTGAGCCAAAACTGGTGCCACTCCTGGCATAACAAAGGAAGATGTGTTCCCTAACAGATTTTGTTGTTGCTTCAAACACCTAATCTCTTCTTCTCGCCTTTACAATCTTAATTTCATATCTATAAACACCTGCTGGAAATTCTGAGGGGCAGGTGAAGAACTCATACCCTGGCTGTAATCCCCAACCCCGGTATAACCACCGCCAGGTCTTATTATGCCTTGGATACATACCTGCTGATTGAATCTGTAGTCAATAACTTGACCCATTAAACATGATGAGCATATTCAAAGCCTTCCGCACAATACCACACTACAATCACAACCCACTACAGTGCTAAAAACATGCCATAGCATTTGTTCATCAATTCATAACCCCTGTTCTTCCAACATACACACCATGCTTCCAACTCCAGCACACAATTAACAAATTCATATTCACGGAGCATGCAATCATATAATCATATTAACAGTCAAGAGTTAGGCCCTATCAGAATCTCATGCTCCCTAGTACAATATGCAAGTAAAGCAATTACATTATATTTAAGCAGTAAAGCACATAACCACAAAAATAGTTACCATACCCTGAGTGAAGCTATCTTTAGTGACGAGTGTACATGCTCAGCTTATCTTCAGGAACCCTTAACCTTGGCTTACTCTGATACCAAGTTGTAACGCCCTACTACCCAGGGACCGTTACGGTGTGCATTTTAAAATAGTGCTAAACTCGCTAATCGAGTCATTTGGCCATAGTTGTGTAACTAAGTATGATTAACAGTTTAGGGTTAAAAATTTTGGTTAAGATACAATGCTTCATTAAAACGTTTACTGTATACAATGGAAACCCAAAAAATATAATTTAAAGGTTAATTACAACAAAAGATTTACAACCAGGCGACCTAAGTGGAAAAATAGGGTTTAACCCTAGTTTCTCTTTAAACCCTCGGCCGTGGCAGTCGAGCAACTGCATATGTACACATCGTCACCTAAGCTCTTCAACTCAAGGATGGTTCAACTTTTTTTTGCCTTTACCTGCACTACATAGCACCCGTGAACCGAAGCTCAGTAAGAAAACTCAATATGCTCATGAACAGGTAATAACATGTTACTAAGTAATAATAGGCATGCCTAGTAGTAATAACCATACTCATGCATGCAAGTAGGTACAAATAAATGTTTGTGGAGTCCTGTGCTCAGAGTAGATTACTAATAAGTCTCTCACTCTGAGGTAGATGACTAATAAGTCTCTCTGAAGTAAACGACTAATAAGTCTCTATGAATAGTTGACTAATAAGTCACTCTCTAAGATAGGTGACTAATGAGTCACACTCTGAATACGTGACTAATGAGTCACACTCTGGATAGGTGACTAATGAGTCACTCTCAAAATAGATGACTGATAAATCTATCTTTGAATAGTTGACTAATAAGTCACTTTCTAAATAGATGACTTATAAGTCTATCTCTGAGGTCCCACGCCCGCATGTGACATTACAATCACCTGAGCTTATAGCCCTGGCTCTGTGTAACTAGCCTTTAGACTAGACAAGCGCTTTTAGTTTTCATCGAACTTAAGGTCGGTCATGTATTTCATGCTTATGATGATAATGCTTATGTCGATTAGATCTAATCTTTTTAGCTTAAGTTAAACACGCTAATACCATTCTTGACTCATAAGTCAATACCATACGACCATTGCTCAGTACTAATGCCGAACTTGACTAATGAGTCACAACTTCACAGTCAATGCTGACACCATTGCCGATTCTGACTAATAAGTTAGTACCATTCACAGATAAGCAAGATTGCTAAGCATTTAATATGCAATCAATGTCCACATATAGAGCACTCAACATGCCTCATTAATAACCATGCATGCCACATACTGAGTGCAGTTTTCTTACCTCTAGTTCGAGCGTGAAATACGTTAAGAACGACCATTGAGAACGATCAATCCTTTCATCCCTTAGCGGTCACCTAGTCATAACTAAATATGGAATCCCATCAATAAAATCAACAATAAAAAGTTCATGATTTAATCTCACTCCCGGAACCTCGAATCCTACTAACACAATTAATAAATTCGATCCCGAGCCTTAAGAATTGAAACCCCAAGCCAAAAACCCTCAAAAGTTCCCTAAAGAATGTCCTAGAAAAATAGGGTAATGCTACAGCGCTGCCCCCCGGCGCTCTGGCGCTACAACCAGAGCTGCCATGCCCTGGACAGCGCTGTAGCGCCCATCCTTGGGCGCTATAACGCCAGAACCAGGGTATTTCAGCTCTAGCTTTCCCCCTTCAAGTTCTCCAAATTCCAACATTCAAAACCTGTTTCCAAACCTCAACCAAACTCACAAATGAACCCCAAAACCCATTCTACAAGTCCTAGGCATCAAAACCCAATTAATCTTTCCCAAAAACTTCAGTGAATTCTCAACTATCCAATCCAAAAATTCAAATTGAAAAACAGAGCAAAACCAGAGTTCCATTGCTGAAATCTTACCTCAAGCTCAAGGTTAAACCCTCTTCAATGGTTGAACACAATCCTAAACCCACAAGGCTTGATTCCCTAGCTTGAATCCTCAAATTAAGCTTCAAAATTTCAAAGGAAGAATGAGAAAAAAGATGATCGGGAGGAAGAGGAGAGAAGCTCTATTTTTGGTTCCTTTAATCCACAACTTTCTGATTTTAAACATATCCTAAGGTCAAATGACCTAAATGCCCCCAAGCATATTTATTTCCTTTTTGAGCCACCAAGGGCAAAATTGTCCTTTCCCATCTATCTCGTTAATTATAAGTAAAGTCTTGAAATTCCCATTATTCCCAACATTCTCAAATACTAATAAATCATATCTCATTACCCTTTAATTCCCGGTAATGTACTAATCATCAAATTACCCCGAGACTCACCCCGAGCCCCGAAATTAACCCCGTTATGACCAACCCGCTAACTTACATTCAAAAATCGTCTCATGCCGAATAGCTCGAACAAATCCACATTATAATGTGGCCTCATTCATAATTCACCAACATGCGTGAAAATATACAAATATGCCCTCAACAGACCAAATTACCAAAATGCCCTTATAATGAAAAGTGGACCCATATGCATGCATTTATCATCATATAATAATATAACTCACATAATCATGCATATAATCATTTAATGACATAATAAATCAATTATGGCCCTCCCGGCCTCCTAATCAAGGTCCTAAGCTTTATTAGGAAATTTGGGTCATTACAACTGTAGCGATATGTCTGAGAAATGTTTGAAGTTTCATAGACTCCAATGTCTCTTTCCTTGCGTTCAGATCTCAATGAAAGCTTCGTTAACTCGTCTAACACCCAAAGAATAATATTGAGAAATTTTTTTAGAGCTAAAAAAACTATAAGAAATGTGTCTAGTGTCAAGAAATAATGGATAGAGAGAGTTTTATAGTGGTTTAGTCCCAAAAAGATGGCCTACATTCACTTAGTCACTGTCATTGATCTTGCAAGCCATAAATTATATTTGCATTTAGTTTTTAGCTATTTGACTCAACTGAAGATGGAGAGAACTGCCTCAGAGAAAAGCTACCGCCATTCTCCCTTCCCCCTTCTTTTGGTTCATACTCTTTTTATTTATATTGAAGAGTTAGGGTTACATTTGAGTCGGCTTAAGTTATTGGGTTGAGTTTGATCCATTAATTACACAAAATAATAAGTGACTGGACTTAGACATGATCAGTTTATATTACTTACAAAATGCTCACGTGCATATACTATTTTTAATCTCATCAATTTTATTTTATTTTATTTATTATAAAAGAAATTAATAATAACTTTTTGTACTACAAAATCAACTAAAAAGTTTGATCAAATATTTTTTTTAACATGATATTAAAACATTAATATAATATTATCTCTCCTAAATAAATAAGTTATTTATATTTTGAATTAGATTAAAGATATTTAGTAAATAGAAAAATAAACCCAAATCTATTCGTATCATTTTTTTGAGGGAATTTCTTTGGATTTTTTTGTTTGCTTGTTTATTTATTTTTACATTTTTTTGTATCTTTATTTAAAGTGTTGATACTTAAAAAAAAATATTGTTTATAAAAAAATATCATATTTTTTAAATTGATATTTCGTAAAAGATAAGGATTATTTTTTGGAAAACAAAATCCTTGGAAACATATTCGATAATTCATTCCAATCCCATCTCACAAAATAGAAATATTATTAAATTTCACCGCAAGTCTTCCAAGTCCAATACAAACTATAACTTCTAAATAAAAAATCCTAGTCCTACTTCTTCTTCTATCTGCCCCACTCTTTCCTATATATTCTCCGTTCTCCCCATCTTCTTTCCCCCTCCCCAAGCTTTTCCAAATTCCACATCAAAACTCCTCTCTTTCTCTTCGTTCAAACTCCCAACTATATCACTCTCCAAATAACAAAACCCTTCAATCCTTTCAAATATGGTGATGCTCAGAATCCGAAGCAGAGATGGGCTTGAGCGAGTCACCGTTGATAATCCCCACATCAATGTCTCCCAGCTTAAAGCCATAATCCAATCCCAGCTTCAAATCCCCTCTCACAATCAAACCCTTTCCACCAACCAAAACCTTCTTTTGTCCAAGACCCACGACGATCTTTCCCGCTTCGTAGACATGGCTGACCCCAATACCACTCTCTCTTCCCTCAATCTCTCTCATGGCTCGATCGTTTTCCTTGCCTACGATGGCGAGAGAACCGTTTCCGGGCCGGTTGTCAACCCCGCTGGGTCTTTTGGCCGGAAGATGACCATGGACGATCTCATCGCGAAGCAAATGAGGGTCTCGCGCCAGGAGAACCCGCATTGTGAATTGGTCTCGTTTGATCGCGATTGTGCCAACGCGTTCCAGCATTATGTGAATGATGCGCTTGCTTTTGCGGTGAAGCGTGGTGGGTTTATGTACGGGACTGTTTCGGAGGAGGGGAAAGTGGAGGTCGATTTCATATACGAGCCGCCTCAGCAAGGAACGGAGGAGAATTTGCTGCTTTTCAGGGACCCAGAAGAGGAAAAGATAGTAGAAGCTATTGCTGCTGGTCTGGGTATGAGAAGAGTAGGATTTATATTCACACAAACCATCAGTCAGGATAAAAAGGACTATACTTTGTCCTATAGGGAGGTTCTTCAGGCAGCGGAGTTTCACGCCGAGAGTGGTTTGAAGGAATGGGTGACCGCTGTGGTGAAGCTTGAAGTGAACGAGGATGGCGCTGCGGATGTGCACTTTGAGGCTTTTCAGATGAGTGATGTGTGCATTAAGTTGTTCAAGGAAGGGTGGTTTGAGACTGAGATTGGAGAAGATGCTGATCCCAAGCTCTCAAAGATGAAGAAAGATGTAGTTGTTGGGGTCAAGGACACAAAAGAGGTGGACAATGATTTCTTCTTGGTGGTGGTCAAGATAGCTGATCACCAGGTATGTTTAACTTGTTTTCTTTACTCTTTTTATACTTGCAGAGTTAGGTTTTATTTCGTATGAGTGTCTTGTCTTGGTGCTGTATTCGTTTAAATGTGTTACTCGATTGCTTTCCTGTGTTTTGCTACTGTTCCTTTATTGATTATGAGATCAAAAAGTAGTCTGTTGAGGAAGTGACTTGTAGAAACCTGCAAATGTATGGAATTTAAATTAACCCTAGTATTTAGAACTCTGGTTGCATATTTCTGTCTATTTGAATTTCTAGAGCTGTAGTCATAGGGATTAGTAGTAATCAATGACCCACTATTGCTGTAGAATGCCAACTGGAAAGGATTGAATTAATTGAAAAATGAGAGAAATTTAGAAACTTAGACCACATATAATTTATAATTTACTCTGGTGCGGCGGTGTCTAATGGTTAATCTTTGTTATGCACATTGATATTATTGACATTGCGTCGTTGTGTGAGAGTCAGGGCAGTGTCTGGTGAGGGAAACAATTTTAGACCTCCTATTCTATAAACAAATCCACTTTTTCGTTTCTTAAATAATTTGTCCAATTCTTTCCTCCTTTCGTTGATGGCAGTCATTAGATCAGAGAACTATTGCCTTTAAGTTTTATCATAGTAAGATTTTTCCAACGTTTTATGCCAATATTCTTTAGAAATTCTGGCTTCTTGCTGTTCTTGTCTCCGCTCCAGTGGTAATACGCATCAAGTTGAATGACTTGTTTTTCTATTTGGTTTGTAATATGATGGACTCGTTCTTACTACATATGTTTATTATATTGGTTGCAGTTTATTAAAAAGCTTAACGTAAACCACTTACTTCCTTGAATCTAAACTTCAGAAAAGCTTCCACACTCGCTTTATGTTTTATCAATAAATTCCACTTCATCATTTGATAGAAAATCTCCCTTTGTTTATGAGTTATTTCCATGCTGGAACTTTGTTTCTGGCTTCTAGCTTTCGCCTTGATATGATAGAAAATTTCCCTTTGCTCATGGCAGAAACTGACTTCATTATTTTCAAACTCAACCTGACATTTGTGACCAACCCACTCACATGGTTTTATTAATAGCGTGATGTGTTTGTGAATTCCCATGTTATTGTTCTTAATTTTTTTTTGTTAATACTAACTTTCTTTATGAATATTTTGTTTACCATGATTTTGCATGTATAGAAATTGGAAGAGTCTCTGTTTTTTCTTTTGTTTTTGTGTCTATATTGTAAAAGAATAGTACACTCCTGCTCACATGAATTCGTATGAAAATTACAGGGTCCCCTTTCATCAACCTTTCCCATTGAGAACCGGAATACGCCAGTAACAATGAGGGCGCTGAAAACTCATCTTGATCGGGCGAAGAATCTTCCATTTGTGAAGCAGATTTCAGATTTTCATGTGCTGCTATTGCTGGCAAGGTACTTGGACCTCAACGCTGATGTTCCTGCTCTGGCACATTGCGTGCACACAGAGAGCCCCGTACCAGAAGGCTACAAGCTACTAATCGAGTCCCTGGCTAGTGCTTCTGCTTAATTGTTACTCTAGAAAGATCTTTCGGAAATTGATTTCATATCCATCAATGTGCTTCATTACCTCATTTGAAGCAGTAATCTCTGTTGCTTTGTGATGTTGTTCATCACTCAAAAGATGGCGTTTAAAGTTATTAGATGGCTTTGTCAGTGGCACTTAGTTCTGGATCTCACATTGACTCATCATTTTACATCAGTTCATCTGGATATTTATTTTACCATAACCATAGCTGATATATACACAGTTTGTTATTTTAAGCATTTTTTTTAGGATTGTTGCTTATGCTTTGATTTTAGTATATAAATAGTTTAACAAATCAAATTTCAAATATGATATCTTCCTAGTGTTATTGCTAATTGATATATATATATATGATAAAAATAAGAACAAAACAAAAATTGTGAAAGCTGGTTAATCAACTATTTGCTAATAATGTTTGGTAAACTGGATCTTTGAAAATCCCAGGACTCGCATTTGGTACTCATCGTTCTTTTCTTAATTCATTAAGTGAGTCTCATCTTTGATTTACAAAAGTCAAATTGATTAATTATTTGTTCATAATTTAGCAATGGTTGACCTATATTTACCACATTTCATAAATTAAAATAAATGTATTAATCTCCATATATTTCCTTTACACCCTTTTTACAAAAATAATAAAATAATATTTTATACTTCATTTATACAAAATTGAGGCTTAATTTTTTTTTTTAAATACAATTTGAAGTTTTCTTAATAAAATAAAAATATATATTTTTTACTATAGTCTCAAATATAATTTTATAATTTATTTTATATAATTTTTAATGATAAAATTTTATTGTTTTGGTATTCTAATGATAAATATAATTTGAAAAGATTAGAAAAACTTAAAAAAAAAAATTATTAGAATTTAGATGTACAAAGAATAAGGTGGGGTAAATTGGCACGTGTGAGGCACAGGTTGAATGAGTAGTTACATTTACACCTCAAAATATTAAAAAGATACTCTATTTTTAAAATAATATTTATTCTTTAGTAAAATGACTAAAATTTATTTTAATTCTAGTTATAAAATTTTAAACTTAGTGAGTACACCTCATTCCTTATTTACTTAAAATTCTATTTATTTTTCCTTCTAAATTGAGTCAATGTAATCTTTTAAAATTATATTCATTGTTATAACAAAGTAACAATAAAATTTTATAATTGAAAAAAATCATATAATATAAAATTAAGTTTATTATATATATTTGTACTTAATTTGTATTAAAAATTTATAAGTTGTATTTAATTATTTATTTCATTTAAAAAACTTGTAATTCCCAAATTTTAATAATAAGATACACAATGTTTTTATTTTAGTTTTTTTTTATAAAAGAGTGTACAAATCAAGATATAATATATATTATATTTTAAAAAATAATATAGAAAATATATAGGGTGTAACTAAAAATAAATAAATATATATTTTTTTAATTTATGGAATGGAGTGTATTTACTATTTAGTGTGGGATGTATATATAAATTTATGGGGTATAAATATAACTACTTGTTGAATATGTAAAAGAAAATGAATGGTAAAATTTAGTTTTTTTTATCACACTTTTTACTCCCATTATATCTAATAATTAATAATTTATAAAAATAGTTTTCTAAAAACTAACATAAACATCTTAGTTAAAACCAAGCAAAATTATTCATTAAAGTACAAGTTATTTTATCTGTAGTTGTTGTTAGAAAAAGTTGACTAGTCAATTATAGGAAAAGTGAATGGAATTTAAATTGGTTTAATACTACATTGTTAGTGAATGAAATTTTGACTTTGATGAAGGCTATATAAAGACCTTAATGACATTAGTTTATAGTACACCAAAAATTTCTTAGAATAATATATCTTTCATTGAAAACTATTACTATTCTTAGTATAATTTTCCTAAATTACACTTCAAAGTATGATAGAGTTTTGACATATTTAATTTGCTAGAAGTAATTTGGTAGTGCATCTAGTTATTTATTCTTCGTTGTTGTGGAAATCTTTTAGCACCAATGGGAGGCGGTGCTACACATGCCTCGGGCATCCGTCTAGATTAATTATTATTAGGAACGAGTTTCCTAATACGCAGTGGAGTGGTGGTGGGGTTGGCCCAGTGTACAACAAAAATTTTGTAACATATTTAAACCATCTTTAAATATGCAAATACGTAGATCCATTAATATACATACATTAATCACAAGCAAGAAAAGAATACAAAACATACCTCTTGATGCCTATCAAGTGTCTTGCTATCTTTTCGTAATTTGAACAAACTTCCTATCCAAGCTGCTCCCAAGTACTCAGACCAAGATCTTCCACAACGTTCTTTACACCTCAAGAAGTGTGTGGGCATTTAGAGAATAAATGATGGTTAATTTATGATTCTACTTGATGTACTCAACACATGAGATCAAGAGAAGAATGCTAGATATTGGTTCTGTATCTTTTCCAGGAAGAGATAGAAAAATATCGCTCTTTTTCACAGAGCGAATTATTGAGTGTGTTTATTTTCTGATAATTCTCACTTAAAAAGAAAATATTCAAATTTAAAAAATAAATCTCTAACCAATTTACAATTTATCTTTTAATTAATTAATTATCTTATTAATGAAAATATCAAAAAACTAAAATTTGAATTTTCCATTAATTAATTAAATAAATAAATTTGAAAAATCTATCCCTAAAAATTGTGTAGTACACGCCACACACAATGTGTGGTCGTGTACCACCCTATATTTTAGGGATATTTTATTTTTCTATAATTATTTAATTATTTATTCAAATTACCTTATCAGATAAAATCCAACAACCTAATAATTAATTCAAATTTGAATTAAATATATTTTTAACTAATTATCGAATATAATTAATTATTTGAATACATATCAATCTTTTAAATTGAACTTATCATATTATTATCTCCCACTCAAATAAAGATATTTAATTAATTCTACCAATTAATTAAAACCAATTTAAATTATTATAATTTCAAAAATTAATTTAATTATTTAATATAATTTCAAAAATTACACAATAATTAAATATTAATTAATTTGTTAAATTACAATTAATTTGTAATTAATTAATCAACATTATTACATAATTGCATATTTGACCTGAAGAACAAATTTCTTCTTAAATATGTCTTTCAACCATTTTTTTCCCTTTATATCAACTCTTGCCTTGAATAGTGTTGATAGAGCTGTTATGGAGACCTATGGACCTATAATTCCAAGGTTCAATAAATTTGAGATTATTAATTAAACTCTTTAAGGAAATAATCTTAATTTATTAATCTCATGATTATTCCACTATAAATATGAGACTGCACTCTTGTAATTAAAGACATTTCATTTACTGAGCACTTTATAATGATAAATCATCCATTGATATAATCATTACATACAAATTAACCCTCTAATAATGGTTCATAATTAATCGGGAATAAAATTACTGTTTTACCCGTTTAATTATATCTTGTTTCCTCAAGTACCATTGACTTTACTAGTGAAGGTTAATTCATAACTAAATTATGAATTTGAGCTCAATAGCCTTTTCAGTCCCAAAAGTCAACCCTTAAGAGAACCATTATTCAATCTCTTATGAGAAGGTATAGATTCCATATTTGTATACTATGTCCCCAACCATTTACATTAATGAGTTACCAAAACAAAAGTTTTTAGCCTGATCATTCTGACAGACCCTAACGAGTGAATCAAAGAACTCATATAACATAAACAGGAGTTCATAGTAACTTCAGGATTAAGATCTATTTGTATATGATCATTAGTTGATATATTTAATTAATCATTCGAAACGGTATTTAACTAAGTATTAATAAACATATCTGGTCTGGTTCTATATATTATCTAATATATAAAGTACCTCCACTAAAGTGTCCTACTACACTAGTGATCCGGATCTATATCACATGTATTCATAATACTAGTAGACCATACTTGCAGTAATTAATCTAAATATTCCATAACTTTATTTTACTGTGAACTATTCAAGTTCATTTATCTCAAACACAATCCTCTCGTACCAATACGTGTTTGAGATCACATATATGAACTTAGGATTTTTTTTTATATATTTACATAATATTATCACAAAATAATATAGTCCATAAAATATATGCATAACAAATTCAATTTATTTATTTATTTCTTAAAACAATGTCTACTACATATGATTTCAGGGCACAATTCCCAACAATCTCCCACTTGCCCTAAAGCAAATGAGGCATCTCTCTAATTCCCATGTATCTTACATGCTCCTTAAAGAGATTTTATGGATAAAGTCTTTGTGAAAGGATCTGCAAAGATTATGCTTTGAAGCTATCTTCATAACTACAACATCTCCTCAATGGACTATCTCTCTTACCAAGTGATACTTCCTCTCGATGTGCTTCCCCCTCTTGTGACTCCGTGGTTCCTTGGAGTTAGCTACTCCCACTGTTGTAACAGTATAAGACTAGTGGCTTATCCACATCTGGCATTATTTCCAGATCGGAATAGAACTTTTTGAGCCACACAGCCTCCTTAGTCGCTTCACAAGCTGCTATATACTCGGCTTCATGGTAGAGTCTGCAATGCTAGTTTGTTTAATACTTCGCCAGACTACTGCTCCTCCTCCAAGAGTAAGCACTGATTTAGAAGTCGATTTTCGACTATCTCTGTTTGATTGAAAATCAGAATCAGTGTAACCAGTGGAGTTCAAGTCTCCACCTGAATATACAAGAATATAATCTCTAGTATTTCTAAGATATTTAAGAATATTCTTCACTTTAATCCAATGATTCAATCTAGGATTTGATTGATGACGGCTGACTATCCCTACTGCATAACAAATGTCAGGTCTTGTACACAGCAAGACATACATTAGACTGCCTACCATTGAGGCATAGGGATACTTTCTCATATCTTCCTCTTCCTGAGGTGTTTTGGGACACTGCTCCTTGGAAAGGAATACTCCAGAACGGGTTGGCATATCACCCTTTTTGGAGTTTTGCATATTAAAGCGTTCTAGCACCTTATCAATATAAGTTGCTTGAGACAGTGCCAAAGTTTTGTTTTGTCTATCTCTAAGAATTTTAATGCCCAGAACATACTCGACTTCTCCCAAATCTTTCATTTGGAATTGTTCATCTAACCAGTTCTTTACCTTTGATAATGATGTTACGTCATTTCCAATAAGTAATATATCATCAACATAAAGAACGAGGAATACTACTACACCATCTTTGATTTGTTTATAGACACAAGGTTCGTCAACGCTTTGTTCAAAACCAAACATTTTAATTGTGTCATCAAATCTAAGATTCCAAGATCTAGAAGCTTGTTTAAGTCCATAGATGGACCTAAGAATATTGAAAACTTTTTGCTCTTAACCTTTTACTTCGAACCCTTTTAGTTGAGACATGTAAATGGTTTTGTCAAGGTACCCATTCAGAAAAGTTGTTTTGACATCCATTTGCCAAATCTCATAATCCATGCACGCAGCAATAGACAAGAGTATACTAATGGATTTTAGCATGGCTACAGGAGAAAATGTTTCTTCATAATCAACCCCTTCTTTCTATGTGTAGCCTTTGGCTACAAGCCTTGCTTTGAAAGTCTCCACTTTCCCATCCGCTCCTCTTTTCTTCTTGAATAACCACTTGCAACCAATGGGTTTTATATTCTCAGGTGGATCTTCAAGAACCCAGACAGGGTTCATGGCGTCTTGCCATTTGTCCTTGTCAAAATCATTCATTGCATCTTGAAATGTCAATGGATCGTCTTTGTTTGTGTCAGACACAAGCATTTGAACTTCGTGTTCATAGCATGTGGGTTGCTTACAAACCCTCCCACTACGACGAGGCTCTCTACTATTATGACTAGAACTAGCAGTTTCCTCTTGCCATTTTTCATTGGTTGTTGCTAGTGACTTTGCAACTTCATTCGAGACCATCTCTTCTAGTACAACCTTACTGCGAGGTTTGTGGTTATTAACATAGTCATGTTCAAGAAAAGTTGCATTTTTCGATAAAAATGTTTTATTTTCTTTTGGACTATAGAAAATTCCACCTCTAGTCTCTTTGGAATATCCCACAAACATGCACACTTCAGAGCGTGATTCCAACTTCCCGGTCTTTCCTTTAAGCACGTGTGCAGGACACCCCCAAATTAAAAAATGGTGTAAACTAGGTTTACAACCATTCCATAATTCCATGGGTGTCTTCTGGATAGACTTAGATGGAACAACATTCAATATGTATAGAGCACATTGAATTGCATAGCCCTAGAATGACAGTGGTAATGATGAGAAACTCATCATTGATCTAACCATATCTAATAACGTTATTTTTCGTCTACCTGAAACACCATTTTGTTGTGGCGTTCCAGGTGCTGTGAGTTGGGATTGAATACAATGCTCACGCAGATGGTCCTCGAATTCAAAATCCAAGTACTCTCCTCCTCGATCAGATCGAAGAAATTTTAGTGATTTACCTAATTACTTTTCACCCTCTGCTTGAAATTCTTTGAACATTTCAAAAGTTTTAGATTTTCTTTGCATTAAGTATAGGTAACCATATCTTGAATAATTGTCAATGAAAGTGACAAAGTATTCATAACCCCCTCTTTCTTGTACATTAAGTGGACTACAAACATCCGTATGTACCAGCTGAAGTGGTTATGTAGCTCTTGAACCTTTAGCAGAGAAAGGTCTTGTGGTCATCTTTCCTTCTAGACAGGATTCACAAACAAGAAGAGATCCAATAGATAGTTCTCTTAAAGGACCATTTTTTACAAGCATATTAATTCTTTCTAGACCAATATGGCCCAATCTTAAGTGCCATAGATCTGTTTCACTACCGGAATTAGTCTTTTGTCGTTTAATATATCCAGGATTAACTATTTTAAATAATTCAGAATTAAGTAAAAAATTTGTCATTCATTATAAGTATGTAAATTTGTTTATCCCAAAGCATTTGCATAACAAGTAAATATATAATTTCTTTAAATAATAACTACTTTATTAATAAAAGAAAAAATGTCATGCAAAATATAGAAATAAGTTTCCAAATATTAATAATCAAAATTACTAATAATAAACTAAATTTATAGACTGTAGTTTTCTTTGTTCAAAGAAATCTAGAATTTCTCGGACAATATAAAAATTTAAATTGTTCAACTAACAATAAAATTTCTAAATAAAACTACTCTCCAACTCCTCTAGCATTACTTGCTATCAAAATCCTCATCAGTCTCTTCCTCCTTTTCAGGGTTCTGATTCTGCAAAAGGAAAACAAAGAAAAATAGATTAGTGGCATATAATTTCTGAATCTACTATCCAAAAAGTTGAATATGCTATTCATAGTATTTGAATCTACCATTCAAAGTTGAAAAATATTTTTAAATCTCATTTACCTTTTTCGTTTGATACAAACGACGACACTCAGCAAAGACTTCCGTTGTCATTGCTTGCCACATCTCATAGGCTGAGTTATAGTGTATATATTTTTCCTTTGTTTCTTTAGGCATGGTTGAAAGCATGCAATAACGTGCCAACCGGTCAGATTTCATCCAATTCATATATTTTTCTTTTGCTTCATAGCCAGTAGCCAAAGGTGGTTCTGTTGGAGGTTTGTTACAGACAGTTGACATCAACTTCTTATAAGAAAAAATGGTCAAAATGCCTCGAAAACCAGTGTTGCATGTTTTCAGGTTCAAAAACCAAAGATTTGAGAAAAGCATCATAGTGTAATTCACCAATAGACATCTTTGCTGGGAATAAATAAATAAACAAAAATGAATTTATGCATATAATAAATATCAGTAATTTTTGGAATAGTAAACGTGATGCATGAATGCAACAATTAAAGAACACATAAAAAATAATTACTAATTCCACGATTAATTAATTTGAACATTAATGGACCAGCCTTAGGGTAGGTCAGACTAATTCCAAATTAATTTTGAGACAAATTCTCAAATTTATAAGTGAAAACTTAAATCAACATTTCTCTTTTGACTTATAAACAACCGCTTGTTTGGTCAAGAATACACTAGTCCGCTCGAAAGCCTGATGTACCTGTGAGTGTAACCCATTATTTTAGATCAATGACTTAACTCAAGAGTGCCTTAGGGTTATTCAAACTTGAAATACATCATTAAATCATATTATTGAAAAAGATGTTTGCCTTGAGAATAACACAGTTGGAAGCCTTCCTTAGGGGGACACAAGCAATGGTGCCGCGAGGCCCTCTCCATGCTACCTCGGTGCCAATTAATAATGGAGACCATGAGACTTATTGTCATAAACTCCCTCTCCCACTCACTATTTTAAAATATGTGTTTTCTCAAAATGTCTTATGCTTTTTAATTGGTTTGTAAAAATAAAGTGATCTATTTTTACCAAATGATATTCTAATAATTACTAATCAAATTAAGAAAAATTAAAATTATAGACTATTCCCTAATTAATTCAATTTTGATTTGCTATAATTACTAAGAATATCATTTATTATTTAATAAAACAGTTTTATTAAATACAAGAAATTAAACAACTTTTAAAATCTATTTGTGCATTTGAACTGGTTAAAACTAGATTTATTATTAAATGGTCCATCACATAAATCATATAATCATATAGGACAATCCTAAGGCATGTTTCTACTCATATGAGATGCATGCATAATTTTAAATAATGTGTGGGTAATATATATGACATGTCAAAAATGTATGATAAAGTATTAAATAATTTAATCACATTCAAATATTTAAATTAATAAATACTAAGTAAATAAATGCGGGCCGGGTGTCTTGGGTATTTCTAAAAAAATTACAACACTTGCAAAATATACACAAAAATATAAGAGACATAATAAAACCTAAAGAGATCTCTGTCTTCAACTTTGGGCCTTCACATGTAATCTTGATCCATTAAGTCATTTATCCATTTAATTTTGAATTACAATAACTTTTAATTATCTTAAATAAATTTTAAGAATAATTAACTTGGGCTTTAATGCCCAATAAGTTATTAAGCCCAATTTTTAATTTGGGCTCATACAATTAATTCAAAATAAAACAATTTTTAATTATGAGCTAAAATTAATTAGGCCCATAATTTAAATGGATAACTTAGATGCAAGCCCTAGGGTTTAGAAACCCTAGGGGCGGCTACATATGGTGGCTCGGCGGGGCACGACAGCTACTAGAGGTGCGACAGCAGCTGGCTGGCGGCTAGTGTAAGGGCGCGAGGCAGCATGCGCATGGAGCGTGGGTGCACACGGCTCAGGTGACGCAAGGGTGCACGGTGCGCGGCTGGGCGAAGGCTCGGGCTTCGGGGCACAGAACCCGGGGCTTGGGCCTTACAGAATTTTTTCAAATAATTTAATGCAGAAACTTAAATTACAAAAAATTCCTGTGCCCCAAAATGGCTTACATTTTTCATCTAGAAATTTAAGAACAATTTCTAAACCCAAAACACCATATAATTAACGACCCTTAAGAATAAACTTTAATCATACATACATCCATCCATTCACACATATTACGATAACATAAGAATGCATATTATGCCCACACAGTAATTAATGTATGCAGAGATTAATGACTGCTCTAGTACCAATTGTTAGGAATGATTTTCCTAATACGTAGTGGAATGGTGGTGGGTTGGACCAGTGTACAACAAAAATTTTGTAACATATTTAAACTACCTTTAAATATGCGGATCCATTAATATACATACATTAATCATAAGCAAGAAAATAATAGAAACATACCTCTTGATGCCTATCAAGTGTCATTGCTATCTTTTCGTAATTTGAACGAACTTCCTATCCAAGTTGCTCCCAGGTACTCACACCAAGATCTTCCACAATGTTCTGGGCACTTAGAGAATAAATGATGGTTAATTTTTTATTCAACTTGATGTACTCATAACATGAGATCAAGAGAATAAGGCTAGATATTGGTTCTGTATCTTTTCTAGGAAGAGATAGAAAAATATCGTTCTTTTTCACCGAGCGAATTATTGAGTGGGTTTATTTTCTGATAATTCTCACTTAAAAAGAAAATATTCAAATTTAAAAAATAAATCTCTAACCAACTTACAATTTATCTTTTAATTAATTAATTATCTTATTAATGAAAATATCAAAAAACTAAAATTTGAATTTTCCATTAATTAATTAATTAAATAAATAAAATTGAAAAATCTATCCCTAAAAATTGTGCAATACACGCCACACACAGTCCATGGACTGTGTGGTCGTGTACCGCCCTATATTTTAGGAATATTTGATTTTTCCATAATTATTTAATTATTTATTCAAACTACTTTATAAGATAAACTCCAACAACCTGATAATTAATTCAAATTTGAATTAAATATCTTTCTAACTAATTATCAAATATAATTAATTATTTGAATAAATATCAATCTTTTAAATTCAAATCTAATTTGAACTTATTTATTATCTCCCACTCAAATAAATATATTTAATTAATTCTACTAATTTAAAATTTAAAATTAAATATTTAATTTATTATAATTTCAAAAATTACAATTAATTAATTATTTAATATAATTTAAAAAATTAATTTAATTATTTAATATAATCTCAAAAATTACACAATAATTAAATATTAATTAATTTTGTTAATTACAATTAATTTGTAATTAATTAATTAATCACTATTATCACATAATTATATTTGGCCCGAAGAATAAATTTCTTCTTAAATATGTCTTTCAACCATTTTTCCCTTTATATCAACTCTTGCCTTGAATAGTGTTGATAGAGCTGCTGTGGGGACCTATGAACCTATAATTCCAAGCTCTAATAAATTTGAGATTATTAATTAAACTCTTTAATTAAATAATCTTAATTTATTAATCTCATGATTATTCCATTATAAATATGAGACTGGACTCTTGTAATTATAGACATTTCATTTACTGAGTACTTTGTAATGATAAAGCGTCCATTGACATAATCATTACATACAAATTAGCTCTCTAATAATGATTCATAATTAATTGGGAATAAAATTACCGTTTTACCCTTTTAATTATATATTGTTTCCTTAAGTACCATTGACTTTACTAGTGAATGTTAATTCATAACTAAATTATGAATTCGAGCTCAATAATCTTTTCAATCCAAAAAGTTAACCCTTAAGAGGACCGTTATTCAATCTCTTATGAGAAGATATAGATCCCATATCTATATACTATGTCCCCAGCCATTTACATTAATGAGTTCTCAAAACAAAAGTTTCTAGCCTGATCATTCTAATAGACCTTAACGAGTGAATCGAAGAACTCATATAACATAAACAATAGTTCATAGTAACTTCAGGATTAAGATCTATTTGTATATGATCATTAGTTGATATATTTAATTAATACTTCGAAACGGTATTTAACTAAGTATTAATAAACATATCTAGTCCCGTTTTACATATTCTCTAATATATAAAGTACCTCTACTAAAGTGTCCTACTACACTAGTGATCCGGATCTAGATTACATGTATTCATAATACTAGTGTACCGTACTTGTAGTAATTAATCTAAAGATTCTATAACTTTATTTTATTGCGAACTATTCAAGTTCATTTATCTCAAACACAATCCTCACGTACGAATACATGTCTGAGATCACATATATGAACTTATGAATTTTTTTAATATTTACATAATATTATCACAAAATAATATAGTCCATAAAATATATGCATAACAAATTCAATTTATTTATTTATTTCTTAAAACAATGTCTACTACATATGCTTTCAGGGCACAATTCCCAACAATTATAATTATAAATTATTAGCTAAGTTGATTATAATTATTAGTTAGATTAAAATTATGAATTGTTATAATTATAATATTGTGTATCTTTGATTTTATAGATAGTTTTTCGCCATGGTTTATTTTTCAAATGTTATATTAAACATATATATTTTCACGACAATCATAAAACATATTATTTTTGATATAATATTTGAATGTTAGATATGTTTTATTTTTTAATCATGTATAATATATCTGTTGTCTCGTGAAATGTATTTATTTATGGTTTGTGAGATAATGTTATTTATATCTTAAATTGCTTTGTGTGATTTGGATATATTTTGTTTGTATATTGTGATTGCGAAAAGTTTGTTTAAACTTAAACAAAATCTCACTAGAGAAGTTCTGTCGAGGAAGCTGAGTTTTAAGTGGGACCACTCCAAACTCTCCTCGGAACTGAATATTTAAAAAAAAACTAGATTGTAGCAGCAGGGACGTGACCCTCCTAGTTTTATTTGAAAATTATCTAGTAGAGGTATTTGTAACGGTGGTTTGAATAAATACTCAAAAGAAATATTCAACGAGAGGTTAAACCATGAATCATTGGGTTTTGACCATTCCTAGTTTTCCTAAGAATAATCTGACAAGTACAATTCAAAAATTCCACGTGAAATTTCTAAGAGGAAATTAACATTGTTGATTGTGTGATTTCAAGAAATATGACAACTGAAACAAACCAATGTGGTGGGAACGATGATATAATAGCTGAGACCCCAGTTTTGGCAGTTAAAGCTCATACCCAAACGGTCTCGGCTTTGGTTCCTACGAGCCATCATTTGAGCACGAGCCATCATTTGAGCTTTGGGGAAAGACCTGATAAATTCAACTGATAGTATTTTAAAAGGTGGCAGCAGAAGATGTTGTTCTATCTGACTACCATGAATCTTGCGAGATTTGTGATTGATGATGAACAAAAGCTCAAGGAAAATGAGGATGATATCCAAGTTATTAATGTTATTAAAGATTGGGTCAAATATGATTTTCTTTGTCGTAACTATGTTATGAATGGTTTAGAAAATTCTTTGTACAAAATTTATGATAAAAAAAGATGGCTAAAGAACTGTGGGAGTCTCTAGAGCGAAAATATAGATTTGAGGATGCTGGTGCAAATAAATTTGTGGTTGGGCAGTTCCTTGATTATGAAATGGTAGATTCTAAGGCTGCGATCAGTCAACATCCTCAAATCAAGGTCTTGGAATCTACCATTTTATAATCAAGGAACCGCCCAACCACAAATTTATTTGTGCCAACATCCTCATATCTATATTTTCGGTCTAGAGATTCCCACAGTTCTTTAGCCGTCTTCATTGTATCATAAATTTCGTACAAATTTTTTTCTTAACCATTCATAACATAGTTATGACAAAGAAAATCAGATTTGATCCAATCTTTAAAAACATTAATAACTTGGATATCATCTTCATTTTCTTTGAGCTTTTGTTCATCATCAATCACAAATATCGCAAAATTCATGGTAGTCAGATAGAATAACATCATTTGCTGCCACCTTTTGAAATTTTGTCTGTTGAATTTATCAGGTCTTTCTCCAAAAGCTCAAATGATGGCTCGTAGGAACTGAAATTGAAACCGTTTGGGTATGAGCTTGAACTGCCAGAACTGGGGTCTCAGTTGTCATATCATCGTTGCCACCACTTTGATTTGTTTCAGTTGTCATATTTATTGAAATCACACAACCAACAATGTTAATTACCTCTTAGAAATTTCACGTGGAATTTTTTAATTGTACTTGTAAGATTATTCTCAGGAAGGGTCAAAACCCAACCATTGGTGCTTTTACCTCTCGTTGGATATTTCATTTGAGTATTTATTCAAACCCCCATTACAAATACCTTTACTAGATGATTTTCAAAGAAAACTAAATAGGGTCACGTCCATGCCGCAACAATCTAGTTTTTTTTTTTTTTTTGAAAATATTAAGTTCCCAGGATAGTCTGGAGGGGTCACAAATGGTCCCACTTAAAACCCACATTCCTCGACAGAGCTTCTCTAGTGAGATTTTGTTTAAGTTCAAACGAAGTATATAAACAAAATATATCCAAATCACACAGAGAAATTTAAGATATAAACAATAACATTATCTCACAAATCATAGATAAATACATATCACCTGACAATAGATACATTAAACATAATAATAACATAAAATAAATCTAACATTCAAATATTAATTATATTAAAAATAATATGTTTTAAGATTGTAGTGAAAAATATATGTTTAATATAACATTTGAAAAATAAAGCATGGTAATAAACCAACTATCTATAAAATCAAAGATAGACAATATTATCATAATTATAATATAACTAACAATTATAATCAACTTAGCTAATAATTTATAATTATAATCTAACTAATAATTATAATTAATTTAGCTAACAAATATATAGAGTTGAGAAAATTAACCGTTGGTATATTCTCAATAGATGAATACCCGAGGCCTGTGTAGCACCGCCTCCCATTGGTGCTAAATGATTTTCACAAAGTCTGTCTCCTAGGATACAACAGAGAACAAGTAGCTAGGTGCACCCCTGAATTACTTCTAACAAACTAAGTATGCCCGAACTTTATCACACTAGAAAAACCAAAGAGTAATTTAGGAAAACTATACTAAGTATAATAATAGTCTTCAATGGAAGATATATTATTCTAAGAACGTTTTGGCGTGCTATAACCTACTACCATTAAGGTCTCTATATAGCCTTCATCAAAGGACAAAGTTTCATTCACTCACTTTTTCTATAGTTTACTAGTCAACTTTTTCTAATAATGTTAGATTGTAATGAAAAATATATGTTTAATATAACATTTGAAAAATGAAACATGGTGATAAACTAATTATCTATAAAATCAAAGATACACAACATTAGTATAGTTATAACAATTTATAATTATAATTTAACTAACAATTATAATTATCTTAGCTAATAATTTATAATTATACTCTAACTAATAATTATTATTAATCTAGCTAACAACTATAATAACAAGTATAAAGAGTTGAGAAAATTAACCGTTTGTATATTCTCAATAGACGGATACTCGAGGCATGCGTAGCTGTTGGGAAAATTTATACAGGATCTTTATTTATTTTCATGTAGATCTAATATTAAACAAGTTAATATGAGACAACCTAGAACATGATTCTAAAATTGAATTCAAAGATAAATAATGATAAGAATACTTACATTATACGCAGCGGAATAATAGAGTCATTCCTTCAGTTTCTCTAACCCTTGTATCCTTCTGTCGCAGAGTATTACCAAGAAACAGAACCGATCTTCAATTTTCTTCACAGTCTTCCAAAGTATCCTTAGAATCACCTAGAATAGAGTGGAAAATTCTCAACACATGAGATAGATACAGAGAGAAGAAGAGAAAATAACAACGAGCATTAGAAAATGACTTATGTTTAGAGAGAATCTAAAACCTATCAGAAAATCAGTGTCTGTCATCTGATTTTAACTCTCACTTAACATTCCTTTTATAGACTCATTTAGGTCATTTATTTAATTAAAAAATTATTAAAATAATATTCAATTAACAGCCCTAGGTCGAAATTATCATGTGCTTTAGGTCCGTGAAATTTCCCATTTGATTATAAGCCCGTTGGACTTAAAATCAAGGCCTGTACTATTTTCTATTAATTTAATTAATTAAATCCTTTATCAAATTAATTATTTATAATTTGAACCTTGATTTAAACTTATTTATTAATTTAGATATCAATTTATCTTAATTAATAAATCGGCCCTAATTTCTCTTTTCTTCTCTAAACTGTATAACTCTATGAAACTATCCAAAATTGACCTGGTCAACTTTGATAATTCTAATTGATAATTAAATCAATTAATTGAGACTATCTAGATGATTTTATCCAAGGTATAGTGGAGACCATGAGCCTATGAAATCAAACTCCAATAAGTTATCATAAATCTAACAAATAAATTTACTAACTTATTAATTCCTCGTGACTCTACTAAAGACTCAGAATTGCACTCTTGAATTCATAGAACACTCTATAACAAATATAGATACGCTATTAATTATCCATTGTTACAACCATAATTGTCACTCAATCCTCTATAGACGGTCTACAATGAGATAAGACTAAAATACCGTTTTACCCCTAATTGTATTTTATCCTTTAAACACTTAGTTCCTTGTAAATGATATTTTAGTAAACTAATATTAATTACTAAAATGAGATCTCTATCATTTAGCACCTTGAACCAAACTAAAAGGAAACCATCATTTTACTTCTTCATAAGAAGCTATAGATGTTCATATCTATGATTAACACTCCCACTCAATTATACTATCGGGTTCCCAAGATGTAAGTATGGGCTAGTCCGTAGGGTAAGCTGGTAACGAACAAGTCAAAGATCTCAAATAATACAGTCAGTTAGAATACTAACTACTAAGAATTGAGATTGAATTGACCTATGGTCAACTATACGATATGACTAGAATAGATAATAACAGTATGTTTACTTATCCTATAAACTGTCAATATCGGTCATGTCCGATGTTACAAATACATCCGATCTTATCTACTTTGCTAATGTTCTGGAAAGGACATAGCACTACAATGTGTAAGTAGATCATATCGTAGATTGACAAGTCAGTGTAAATCCTGTGCACTGACTAATCTTAGGACTAACTTATTTTGAACGTATAATCATATTTATATTCCAATGTGATTACACCACTATAAATATGATTAGCTATATGCTCGTGATTTAATAGAAGTTTATATTAAACAAATAATCATGAAAATAAAACATGTGAGAAAAGTGATTGACCAAGTAAAAATAATTTCTATTCTTTTATTGATAATAAATGAGATTACAAAGAAATTGGATTTTAATTAGGGCATAAAACCCCAACAAAATCCCACTTGAACTAATTGAAACTAATGCCTTAATTCTAATAATCCCATTTCCTTGATATGCTTATCAAATGTAGCGTCTGGTAGTGCCTTTGTAAACATATATGCAAGATTGTTGTTACGGTGTGCCTTTTAAACAGTGATAAACTCGATAATCGAGTCATTTGGCCATAATTGTGTAAGTAAGTGTGATTAGCGGTTTAGGGATTACAAATTTTGGTTAAGATATAACGTTTCACTAAAACGTTTAACGTATACATTGGGATCCGAAAAAAATAATTTAAAGGCTTATTACAACAAAATATTTACAACCAGCCAACCTAAGCGGCAAAATAGGGTTTAACCCTAGTTCCTCTTTCAATCTTGGTTGTGGTAGTCGAGCAGCCGCATATGTACACATCGTCACCTAAGGTCTCCAACTCTAGGATGGTCCAGATTTCTTTTGCCTTTACCTGCACGACATAGCACCTGTGAGCCGAAGCCTAGCAAGAAAACTCAATATGCTTATGAACAGTAATAACATGTCATCAAATCATAATGTGCATGCCTAGCAATAATAGCCTTAATCATGCATTCAAATAAGTTCAAATAATGATGGGGAATCGATGATGAAGAATCCTGCCCTCTTGAATTGATGACTATCAAGTCAATCCTAATTAGATGAGTGATTTAACACGTTGAGGTTTCGTTAACCATAATGAGTGACTGACGAGCAAGTCACTGCAGGGCTCAGCACCCACAGCCATATGACGATGCAGTCACTTAGGTCTTCTGGCCCTAGCTCTAATAAGATGAGTGACTGATGAGTACGTCACTAACTCATACCAGATGAGTGACTGATGAGTAAGTCACTATGGGCTCAGCACCCATAGCCATGTGACGAAGCAGTCACCTGGGCCTTCTGGCCCTGGCTCTAAGTGACTAGCCATAGGCTAGACAAGCGCTTTTAGTTTTCATCGAACTTAAGGTCGGTCCGGCATTAATGCTCACGATGAGTCATTCAATGAAGATGTTGATTAGATCTAATCTTTTCAACTTACGTTAAACACGCTAAGACCATTCTTGACTTATTAATCAATACCATGTGACCAGTGCTCAGTACTACTGTCGAACTTGACTAGTGAGTCACAACTTCATAGTTAATACTGACACCATTGCTAATTTTGACTAGTGAGTCAGTGCCACACACAAGTAAGCAATGCAACCATGCATATATTATATGTCAAATATCCAAATGTAGGGCATTCAGCATGCTTACTCAACAATTGCTAGCATAATTAGGATCATGCACAAACACAGAGACTCAAGCTCTGATCAATCTCATATTCAATATCCATGGCATGCCCTAATCACATGTTTCTCGTGCATCACATGCATCACATAGTGGGTGCTGTTTTCTTACCTTTGGTTCGAGTGAGAAATAACAATTGAACGACCCTTGAGAGCGATCAATCATTTGATCCCTTAGTGGTCACCTAGTCATAACCAAATATGGGATTCCAGCAATAAAATTAATCAATAAAAGGTTCCTGGACCAAGACCTAGCCTTCGGGACATCAAATCCCACTAAACCGGGTAGAAGGAACGATCCCGAGGCCTAAGGTTTGGATTCCCACGATGAAAACACACTTCTAGCCAAAAATGCCACTAAGGGCCACGACTAGCCTTCCCCCATGCCGCGGCCCACCTCCCCAAACAGAGGCACCTGCACTCCAGCTACCTACACGCGCCGTGGCCCTACCTTCCCCATGCCGTGGCCCAAAAGCCTTCCAGCACCCCCTTGCTTCTTCATTAAGCTTGGGCCGCGACGCTCTAGAACAGATCCGCGACCCCACCCAAAACCCAGCCAAAACCCCCTATTTTTCCTCTTCGAACTAAATTCAAAACCTCACTAAAACACTTCCAACACCACAAAGCACAGCCCCCAACTATTACCACAACTTGTCTATCATATAACCAACAAAACCCAAGCCTTAAACCATTCAAAACCTCATTAAATTCCCATTCCTATGATCAAAACTTCAACCTCAAAACTAACACAGAAAACAGAGCAAGGAACCAGAAAATTGAACTAAAACCTTACCTTAAACTCGAATTAAATCCACTTTAATGGCTGACACACAAGCCTAAACCCTTAAGCCTTGATTCCCACACTTGAACCTTCAATCTTGGCTTCAAAATTCAAAGGAAGGAAGAGGAAAAGATATGATCGGAAGAGGAAGAAGAAGTGCTCTGTTTTCTTAAGCTTCAACAACTTCTTAAAGTTATATATATTTGTTGACCGCGTTTTTGGCCAACGACGTGAGAACGTCAAAAACGATAAAACCTTCAAGAGAAAATAAATGACACAGACGATTTTATAGTGGTTCAGCCCCAATGTGATGGCAATAGCCTAATCCACTTAGAGTTATGATTATATATCTACACTCAAGATCAGATGAACCTGAGTCAACTGAGTTTCTTCAGTGTAGATTACCAGAATACAAGAATTCTCTCAAATATAAGTACTCTCTCTCTAGAAAATTCAGAACAAAAGTTCAAAATTCCAAAAAAAAAACTTTCTGATGCCATAAGCCTTGTATTTATAGGCTTAGGATCGCATAGATGATATCCCCCATAATCGGGATATTTTATTATTCACATTTTAGTTAAATTACAACAATATTCAAAATGTAACAGTACACCATATTCGTGGGATAAATGAGAGATTCCCGCGTATGCCAAGACTGATTCTTGTTGAAGCCATTTCTGGGAATCTTGACGTAGTCCTGCTCTATCTAGTTGATCCATATCACCTTCAGTCTGGTCGGCCACACCTTTACTAGGTAGTCATGCACTTGACTGGGCAGACATGCACTTAACTGGGCCGACATGCACTTAGCTGGGCATACATGCACATGACTGGGCAGACATGCACTTAACTGGGCAGACATGCACTTAGCTGGGCAGACATGCACTTAGCTGGTCGGACATGGTCATGACCGATCGACCAAGTTCATGCCTGGTCGGACAAAGTCATGCCTGGGCATACAAGGTCATGCCTGGGCAGACAAGGTCATTCCTGGGCAGACAAGGTCATTCCTGGGCAGACAAACACGTGACTGGTCGGACAAGGTCATGCTTGGTCGGTCATGACACTTCTCAAGCCAGTCAAAATTCTTCGATGGCTACTGGGCTACTCCTAAGCCAGGTCACCCAACCATTCCTTGCCACTTGTCATTTCTATTGCCACATCATCATTTTCAAATTTTGGGGATAACATTTGCCCCCCAAGTTTATTATATGATATCTCACATAATAAAAAAATTTCTCCACAGCAAACGGCACTATATAAAAAAAATAATTGTTCATCTTCCCGCCATGCAGCAGACCACAACTCCATAGACCATGATCACTGCAAATAACTGCTCATAATCGTGGGGAGAAAAAATATCCCAGGAATTCCAAGGGTCCAAAAATAAGTGGTAACTCCCACTTTTTTCCTTTAAATAAGCCCCCATACTTACACATTCCCACACACACAAGAAAATTAGATTTCAAAAGCCCTTCATCTTCTTTTTTCTCCCTTGGCCGAAACCTCTTGGTTTTCTCTTCTTCCTTTGATGGCCGAAACTCTTCTCTCCTTCCCTTGGCTGAAAGTTCATAAGCTTTCAAGGAGGAGCTTCTCATCTCTTCAAGCATTCTCCAAGGTCTCTTCAATATTGGGTAAGTCCTCTCTTCCATGCCCTCATGTTCTTGTAAATTTTTTTCAAAAACTCCATGAAAACACATATAGTGGCCGAAACTTCTTGGGCATTTTTTCTTGAATTTTGTCTATGAATCTTGGAGATATAATGTGTGTGGTGGCTGTTTTGATGTTGTTTGGACTATGGGTAGCCCAATATTATCTTCAATTTCATAGGAATTTAAAGACAAATAGGTCATTTTAACCTAAATCACGAATATGGGTTTTAGGGTTTTTGATGGCATATGTGGTTTCAAGAACATTGAAAAACCTTTCAATTTCCCACTTTGATCTTGTATTTGTGTGTTTTACATGAGAAAACATGTTTGTGTTAGGGATTTTAGGCTCTTGCTTTTTTTTTTTCAGAATGGGTTTGTAGTGAGATTTGGGGTCATTCGACCATTGTTGCATGTCTTTCCTTTATAAAAATGTGATCCAATCGGACCATGGGTGAGCTCCTCGGTCCCAAGTGCATCCGATCGGACCCTTGGCTTTGGGCTCAGACATGGCCATTTGAACCCCTCGGGCCTTAGGCTAACTCCTCGGACCACGTTGCCTCTCCTTGGTTCGGACGCACACGGGCATGCACCCTGGCGAAGCACGGTCCACTCGGACCAGGCCCTTTGGCACTCCTCGGACACGCCTCGGTCATCATGGCTCCTCGGATGGTGGCAGCTACTCGGATGGCACCCAAGCACAGCCCCTCGGACTGGCACGGCTACTGGGACACTAAGTGTCCGGTTGGACACACACGAAGGCGCGTTGGGCTCTTTGGACGCACGACTCCATGCATGCATATCCTTGGGTGTCTAGGCATCCGATCGGATGCACAGCCCAGCTCCTCGGTACTAGGCACACCTTTCGGACCAAGCATGGCATGCCCTATGCCATAGGCACTTGGCACGCCACCTAGGCCAAAAAATTTCCCTATGTCCAAAAATTTTAATGTTTTAAGCACTTTTAGGCACTTTAGGCACAAAATTTATTTTTTCTCCATGCATGCTAAATTTTCACTACTTAGACAAATTTTTCTAAGTAGAAAAATAAATTTTGTTCTTGTTGAATTTTATCTGTATGGTTACTCACCTCCCCATTTTTTAATTGTTGTAGATGAATCGCTTTGACTATAGGGGAGGTGACAACCACACGGGCTCCGATACATCTATCCCGCAGTCAATCGAGACCCCTCAAAGCAGCGACTCCTCATCAAAGTCTTCCTCCAGTCGCACTCCTGAGGATTGCCTCCGCCGCTTCAAGTAGATCCTTCCCCGTTCAGCTTTGTACTTCCTCCACGAAGAGCAGTTTCTTCAACAAGCTGTACAGTCGACCATGAGGGTGAAGAAGTCCAATAGACTCCCCCAGGACAAAGATCCACAAGTTGCCCGCAGAGCGATGCAAAAGGTGGCGGAACACAGTGAAGCCCACATTGCAGCTTCTTCGAGACCATCTCTTCAGGTGTCAAAATCAAGCAAGACTCGGAGGCGAATCACCCAGGAGTTTACCACCGAGGTCCAACACTTGGCCATCCAAAAAACACGGAAGGAAGGAGAAGAAACACCTTCCTGGTTCACTGCCCAGCCTACAAAACTCAATCCCGAGATGTTCGAAAAACACATCCAAACCTTGGGTTTGAGTGGGGTGAACGTGATATGTCTGCGTCCTCACCAGAGAGCCAACAGGCCCGGTGGACCATATTGTGCTTGGTCCAGGCACCATATCTATGCAGGAGCGACAATCCCGCTACACTCTTTTTTCCAGTCTGTAGCGGATTACTTCAACGTCTCCCCTTTCCAGATCACTCCGAACGGGATTCAGGCGTTGTCTGCCCTGTAAATTCTCTACTATCTGCATGGCTGGGATGAGCCTACTCCTCATGAGGTACATTACTTGTTCGACTTCAGGACTAACCCAAGCCATAAGAACACAGGTTTTTTCCACCTCTTTCACTGGAAAAAGGGGGTTAAATACCTCTGTGGTATCGTACACAAGTCGAACCCCAGGAAATACTACACAGAGTATTTCCTCACATCAGACATCAAAGCCAACAACTTGGCTTTTACACATGCGGGTCCATTCAAGCAGCCCTTGCCCACTCAAGAGATGTTCAAGCGAGCAAAGGAGTTGGCTAACATGTGTATTGAGGAGAAGGACGTGAAAAATTTGGTTACCGTGGAAAACCTTCAGATGGTGGGCCTGCTTCCATGTAACCAAAATATTACAGTAGAGAGTACCACTGAGGAGAATAATGCGACAGATCAGTCCAACGCTGGGACTGAGGTGGTGACTGATCAGTTTTCTCCTGGGCCATCTCCGCACTCCCGTAGACCAGGCGATCTTGTCATTAGGGAGCCTCATCCTGAGTATCAGCGCAGTCCTGCTATTCTCGCCCAGTCCGGGAAGGGAAAGGCTATCCAGCCTGAGATGGACCTTAGCTTATCATCCGATGACGAGGACGACTTCCTCGATCAGATCCTCAACTCAGGTCTAGTAGTCATAGCAATATGTTTGATAACTTGGTGATATGAGATTAATAAAACTGTAGTAGTAATATACTTCTCCACATATTGCTTTATATTTTTTTTCTAACGAATCTTGTGTTTTCCTCTTTTGCAGATCCAGAGATGTTCAGGCACTACAACGCTCCTCCTGCCCCAAAGAGGAAGTCTGGAGAAGGAAGTGGCTCCACTCCCCCGAGCAAGGTCCCGAGGACAGTGCTGCCCAGCCAAGGGAGACAACATGAGGGGTTAGTTACAATCCCGCAATTGACCCCTTCCTCGCTTCCTCCTTCAGTGAGCCTAACCCCCCCTCGTCCGACCGGCCCGAGCGAGGCACTACGCACTGCTAGTACCATTGGGAGGGGGGCAGTTGATCAGACCCTTCACGATGCTTCAAAAATTCAAGGCTTTGAATCCTTCCCTCGACTCAGTGTTGATGTCATCTTACAGAGAGGGATTGCTCAGTTGGCGAATGTAAGTACTCTACCACAAGATAGTTTGTTACTTACGTTCATACTTTGTAGTAACCTCTTGTTTTTCATGCAGACGCTCATGACCATCTGTCATGCCCAGCACCGATCAGTCGACTACAAGGAGTTGATCAAGGTCTTAAATGATCAACTAGTGGAGGCTCAAGCAAAATTGGATGCTCTTCAATCCAAGCTGGAGCGGTCAGAGAAGACTGTGGCTGAGCAAGAGGAGTCTCTTAAGGGGTTGGCTGATGGGAATGACAAACTAACCAAAGCCAACAAGTCATTGACTGATCGGCTAGACAGACTGACTTGGGAGAACGAGGGGTTAGCTCGCGAGAACGAGGGACTAATTCCCGAGAATGAGGAGCTGAAGCAGGAGAAGGAAGCTGATCTGACTCGCTACGAGGAGATTTGCTTCAACTGTTTTTATCAGGTGTGGAAGCTAAATAAGCCTCTCAACCTCGACTTGCTCACCGAGGAGATTACGGCAGAGGAGCTCGCCAAATGTGAGGCTAGGGCTGCTGAGGAAGCTGCTAATCCTGCCGGCACTACATCTGCTTCCCCTACGCTATCATTCCGATCGGAAGGAGTAGTTGATGCCGAGGAGGGGGTTGATCAACCTACTAGAGCCGACCAGTGATCCCTCATCCTACCAGAGAAGCTTCTGCCCGACCAGACAAGTTTTTGTCCTACCAGCCTTCTATCATATTTTGTTTTGTTATATACTTTTGCTCGTATGATCGAGTTGTTTGGCACTTGCACTTTACTTTTCTTTTTTAGCTAACTTGAAACATTTAAGTCTTTTTACACTTAAAACATTACAAGTTTATTGTGAATAGTATAGTCTCTGTATGCCCTTTATTTTCACATGAGTACTTAGTTTTCTAACTTAGAAATTCTAAACATTTCATAAGTCCATACTAAATATACTTTCTCACGCTCTTATTGCTCTAACATTTTATGAGCATAACGTTTATTATCACACGAATATCTGCTTCTAACTTAAAATTTTAAAAATTCCAAGTTACTTAAGCTTTGTCAAACAAGTTAGCTTAATGGCCTTTTTAGACTTCAAAAATTTACAAGTCAGCCTAAAAACAGATATCTTTGCTCGTGCTCTTATTGCCTGTGTTGAAGTGCACGCCAGTATACCTTATGTGCCCCCCAAGTGATTGAAGGTTGAAAAATCCTTGATCGCTTGGTACTTGACCGAATTTGTCCAAGCAGTTACTACTCGTGAAACACATAGAATATACAAACATATTTCAGCAGTTAACCACTGCAAAAACATGCAACTATTTAAACGTTGGTCATTCATCTGATGGATACCGACCAGTTGAACACTGCCCGGTATATATGTATATTTATTTTTAGAAGACCTTTTTTTTTTTTGTTTAAATTGTAATGACAGTTGAACACTGCCAAGCAAGAATAATTAACACATATGCAAAATTTGTAGCAAGGTTTGACCACGCTGCGCGTGATCTCTTTTATTACTCGTAATAAATAAATGACAAAATGTGTCTAATATCGAGTCTCAAACAATACAAACTTAAATAACAAGTTAAGCACTTGATACAAAGCTACTACTCTGTAAGCAGTATTTATTGATAATATTTCCTCAAGTGCTCGCCATTCCAGTAGTTCCTGATCAGCTCTCCATTTAACTGAGCAAGCTTGTAGGTGCCGGGTGGCAAGACTTGCTCAATTTGATACGGTCCTTCCCAGTTTGGTCCTAGTACGCCAGCTATCGGGTCTCTGACGAACACCTTTCTTAGGACCAAATCTCCGACCTGGAACTTTCGATCTCGGACTTTGGAATTGCAGTAGCGCGCCACTTTTTGCTGATGAGCAGCAACTCTCAGGCTTGCCTTCTCTCGTCTCTCCTCGAGGAAATCCAAAGATTCTGCTAGCAATTGATGATTCTCCTCCTGGTTGTACATGGTCCATCGATGAGATGGTGGGTCTACTTCAACAGGTAACATGGCTTCATACCCATATGCCAAGGAAAATGGGGTATGGCCAGTTGCTGTCCGGGCAGTAGTCCTATATGACCAAAGGACTTCTGGCAATTCTTCTGCCCAAGCACCCTTAGCTCGCTCCAGACGCTTTTTCAGAGTTTCCTTCAGAGTTTTGTTTACGGCTTCAACTTGCCCATTGGCTTGTGGATGGGCTACCGAGGAGAAACTTTTTGTGATGCCATGCTGAGTGCAAAAATCGGTAAATATGTCACTGTCAAATTGGGTGCCGTTGTCAGACATTATCTTCTTGGGCAGACCATAGCGACATATTATATTCTTAACCACAAAGTCCAACACTTTCTTTGAGGTGATCGTGGCTAATGGTTCATCCTCAGTCCACTTAGTGAAATAATCCACAACAACCACTGCAAATTGCACTCCTCCTTTCCCTTTGGGAAATTTCCCGACCAGATCAATGCCCCACACTGCAAAAGGCCATGGGCTCTGCATTTGTTTAAGACATTCGGAGGCGCCCTGGGCACTTTAGAAAATCTCAGGCACTTATCACACTTCTTCACATACTCCATATAATCCTCGTTCATTGTAGGCCAGAAAAATCCTTGCCGCAAAATCTTTTTAGATAGACTCTACCCCCCAGCATGATCTCCACAGAACCCTTCGTGCACTTCAGCTATTAAATTTTTTGACTGGTCGGGTGTTATGCACCTGAGTAGAGGCAAAGAGTACCCTCTTCTATACAACACTCCATCCATCATAGTGTACCTAGCAGCTTGCCTCATAATCTTCCTTGCTTCATTTCGATCATCTGGGAGGGTTCCTTGCTCAAGGTAAGCAATGCTGGGTGTCATCTATTGTGATAGGCATGGCTTCTTGTTCATTAATGCTTGGCTTCGCCAGGTATTCCACCGGTACTATGTTCAGAGTTTCGGCATCTTTTGCAATAGCTAGCTTTGCTAGAGCATCTGCATTAGAGTTTTGCTCCTGTGGTACCAACTTGATGGTGTACTCCTCGAATTGTGCTAGCAGATCCTTGGTCTTATTCAAGTATGCCACCATGCGTAGGCCCCTTGCCTGATATTCCCCCAAGACTTGGTAGACTACCAATTGGGAATCGTTGTTCACTTCCACCGACCGGGCACGCACATCTCTAGCCAAGCGCAAGCCTGCAAGGAGGGCTTCATACTCCGCCTCATTATTAGAAGCATTGAATCCGAACCTCAGTGCACAATGAATTCGGTGCTTCTCTGGTGTGACCAATATAATCGCAGCTCCTGAATGATGCTCATTCGATGACCCATCAACAAAAAGTTGCCAAGTAGGAAGTTCATCTTTCTGCTCAATGACACGCTCTTGCTGGTCGGGAACATCAGCGATCCCGGTACATTCAGCAATGAAATCTACCAAAGCCTGACCCTTAATAGCAGATCTCGGTTGGTACTTGATTTTGAATTGGCCCAATTTGACTTCCCATTTAAGTAGCCGACCAGACGACTCCGGCTTCTGTAAGACTTGGCGTAGAGGCTGGTCAGTAAGGACTTTAATGGGGTGTGCCTGGAAGTACGGCCGCAATTTTCGTGATGCAAGTACCAAGCAATAAGCCAACTTCTTGATCATGGGATACCGTGATTCTGCTCCTATCAACTGTTTGCTGACATAGTATACCGGGTGCTGCACTCTATCCTCTTCTCGTACTAGGGCAGCACTAACAGCGTGCTCCGTGACTGCTAGGTACATAAAGAGGTCTTCTCCATCAACGGGCTTCGAAAGAACAGGAGGTTGGGCCAAATGTTCCTTTATGGCTTGGAAAGCTTGCTCACATTCTACCGTCCACTCAAACTTCTTGCTTCCTCTAAGCAGGTTAAAAAACGGGACACACTTGTCTGTTGATTTGGAGACGAACCTGCTTAGGGCTGCAATCTGCCCAGTCAAGCTTTGCACATCCTTAATTCTGGCCGGAGACTTCATTTCTATGAGAGCCTTTATCTTTTCTGGGTTTGCCTCTATTCCTCAGGAGTTCACAATAAACCCAAGAAATTTTCCAGAACCCACTCCAAATGAGCACTTGAGGGGGTTTAACTTCATGCTGTACTTCCTCAGTATTGCAAAGCACTCCTCCAAGTCTCGCACATGCCCCTCAGCTTCCTTTGATTTTACTAGCATATCATCTACGTAAACCTCCATGCTCTTGCCGATTAAGTCACGGAACATACCATTCACCAAACGCTGGTAGATAGCTCCCGCATTCTTCAATCCGAAGGGCATGACCCTGTAGCAGTATAGCCCTATATCTGTCCGGAAGCTGGTATGCTCTTCATTAGGAGGATGCATGCTAATCTGGTTGTACCCCGAATATGCATCCATGAAGGACAATGTTTCATGACCAGAGGTTGCATCTACCAACTGGTCTATTCTCGGTAAAGGAAAGCAATCCTTTGGGCATGCTTTGTTCAGGTCAGTAAAATCTACACGTCCTCCATTTTCCATTGGGTTTGGGCACCAATACTGGGTTTGAAACCCAGGCAGGATAATATGCTTCCCTTATAAATCCATTCTCCTTTAGCCGCTCTACCTCCTCCTTAAGAGCCTTTGCTCAATCTTTGTCAAGCAATCTCCTCTTCTGCTGTACCGCTGGATAGCTTTCATCCACGTTGAGCACGTGGCTGATCACAGTTGGTGAGATACCCACCATATCCTTGTGAGACCAGGCGAAGACATTTTGATTCCTTCGCAATAATTCCACCAGCTGTGCTCTCACCTCTTCTTTCAACTTTTTTCCAATTTTGACCCCTCTGGTCGGGTCATTCTCATCTATTAGGACCTCCTCTAACTCCTCGGACGTTCCCACATCACTTTCATAATCCCCAAAGCGAGGATCAAAGTTCCTTCCCTCGCTTTGGGCAACGCCCTATTTGGTGACTTCATCACCAGATGGGGTTTTCTGCTCTTTTAAACCAAGAGTGCTCTCTTGGCCAAACTCCTCTAACATCTCTTCCGGATCGGTTACCACTGCAAAACTTAGGTCGACTCCATCTCGTCCACCTCCTCTCTCTCAGCACATAAAATCATGTTGCTCTCCTTGGCCCCCTTCCTTGCTTTGGCTACCGAGGCGTTATAGCACTCCCTAGCCTCCCTCTGGTCTCCTTGGACGCAGCCTACGCCCGCACTGGTCGGGAACTTCATGGAAAGGTGCCAGATTGAAACCGCCGCATGTTATTTTGTGAGCAGTGGTCAACCAATAACCACATTGTAGGCGGACGGGCAGTCAACAATCAAAAACTCGGTCATCACTGTCTCATGTTTGGGAGCCTCCCCCGTCGTGACCGGCAACTTGATCGTTCCAGCTGGTGACAATCCTTCTCCAGTGAACCCATAAATGACTTAAGAGCACGACTTTAAGTCATTGATGGATAGCTTCATCCTCTCAAAGGATGACTTATAAATAATGTTCACAGAACTCCCTGTGTCGACCAGACATCTTTTCACCTTCATATTGGCAATTTGGACTGTCACAACAAGAGGGTCGTTGTGAGGATACCTCATGTGTCGAGCATCTTCTTTAGTGAAAGTGAGGGACTCACTTTCGTATCGTGGGTTCTTCGGTGGTCGCTCCTCCACTGCCATAACTTCGGAGGTCGATGCTGCATTCAACTCATGACGAAGGGTGCGAGCATACCTCTCCCTCGCCTTATTGCTATCTCCAGCAAGATGTGGACCTACACATATGGTATCTAGTGTGAAGTCCACAGGTTCAGGTTGCAAAGGTGGGGATCATTGCCGCTTGAACCCAGGATTGTTGTTACTCCCCTCTCCCTGGATCTTCTCTGCTCGATACTTCTTCAGCTTCCCCGACCGGAGGAGAAACTCTATCTCATCTTTGAGATGATTGCACTCATTTGTGTCGTTACCATAGTCTCCATGGAAGCGACAAAACTTGTTCATATCTCTTTTACTCATCTCCTTCTTGATAGGTGGGGGTTTCCGGTAAGGGACCTCTTGATGACTGGCCAGATAGATCTCCGCTCGGCTCGCCGAAAGAGTGGTGTAGTTGGTGAATCGAGGTTCATACTTTGTTGGCTTGTCGTTTGGTCCCGACTTGGCCTTCTTCTCATTGTGGCGGTCAGACCCGTTATTCCCATGTTTCTTACCACCATTTTGATCATTTCCACCATTCTTGGGAGGATCAGTCGATCCCCTCGGATTATTCATGCCCTTCTCTCCCTTCTCAATCGCATCATCCAACTTCATGTATTTGTCCGCCCGGTCCAAAAATTGTTGTAATGTTGAAATTGGGTTGCGATGAATGCTGTCCCACAAAGGACTCCGATAGATAATGCCAGAAGAAATTGCCACCATCTTCCCCTCATATCCAACTGCAGTAGCTCGGTTAGCTTCTCTCATGAACCTCTGTATGTAGTTCTTGAGAGACTCATCCTTTCATTGCTTAATATCCGCCAAGTGATTGGCATAAACAGGAGGGGTCCGAGCAGCACTAAAATGCCTGCAAAACTCCTTTCTAAAACTTTCCCAAGAAGTGATGAAGTTAGGCTTAAACTTCCAATACCACTCCTGGGCAGTGTCGGACAATGTGGTGGGGAAGACTCTGCACCGATAGTCATCACTCACCCCGAGCAGCTCCATCTGATCTTCGAATTTCCCCACGTGCCTTATCGGGTCTGCCTTTTCTGTATAAACTGGCAGTACCGGTGCTTTGTATTTTGCTGGTGGTTGGGCTGCTCTAATTCGAGCACAGAAAGGGCTGCCACTCCTGTGGTCTACTGGATTAATCGCAGATGGCCGTTTTGACATACTCTGGACTACTGCTGTCAGAGCATCAAGCTGGGCTTGGATGCCTGGGGCCATTGCTTGGGACTCATTTTCGGGACCTCCTGGTCGGGCGCTCCTATCCGGCAGACCATCATCGAGTATTTCTACTCGACTGGTAGGTCGGATTGGCTCTTGCCCTTTGACTGGGACGGTCCTTCTTCTATTAGCAATGATGTCCCTTAGATCCTTCTGAGTAGTGTGCTTTCCCAATCGATTAAATACTGTACTCCGAGTCTTCTCGGAAGGTTTGCTGGGTGGAACATGCTCCTTGCCACTGCGTTGGTTGGGATGCAGTGGTGGCCTTCCTGTCTGAGCTAGGCGATCTTTTCCTCCTCGATGGTTATCATTATTCTTCTCCTTCGACTGGTCAGTGTGATGACTGTCAGCTTCATCACGCCCATGCCCATCTTTGAAGTGGGAAGTTTCTTTACCTCGAGGAGCTCTATTGTGCTCCTGCTCATGAGGTGTTTTCTTGCTACCTGACTTATGACTTCCTGACCTAGAAGTCTCTGATCGGTGGCTCCTTGAGGGGGTTTTGGAGTTCCCCCTTTGAGTTGAGGCAGTGTGAGACCGGACTCCATCTTCCTCATGACCAGGTGGGTTACTACCACCCCTGCTTGGTCCGCGAGAGTGGGGTCTATCGGTGTTCTTACGACCAGCTTCTGTGGTCCTTGCTCCTGGGGTGGTTGCCACTCCAGGTACAGCTTGGGCATTGGCTCGGGTCAGCTGCGTAGCTGCCTCCAGAGCGAGTGCAGCCCTTTGTATTGAGCAACTTGAATCTTCAACTTGGGGAACTTCTAAGGCTTATACACAATAAGAATATTGTTGTCCAAAATCTCTATTCCAAGCCTTCCTTTATTGCTTGAAGCTTTAACTTAGTAGAATGAGATTTGTGATTTAACAAGCCTATAAAACTCATGCAAGTCAAGCGAAGCTTGATGTTAAAGAAAACTTATGGTCTTTGAGAGCTAGAGAGAGAGAGAGAGGTTAGAGAGAGAGAGTTGGAAAGTGTGTTCAAGACTTTTCAACTCTAATAACCCATATATATAGTGTAGGCATCATTATTAGACTAACCAATAGGATTAGAGAATTTAAAACACATCATTTGGAGCATTTTACGTAAACTGTACGACCTTAAAAGACAGCCCAGACGTTGTATTGCCGACAGGCGATACGTCACCTACTAGCAGGCGATGCATCTCCTGCTAGGGCTTTTGAAGCCCTTCGCATTTTGGCGATGCTATGCCACTTAGGGGGCGACGCATGGCCACCCCCTCTGACTTTAGACCCCTCCAATGGTCCTAAAATTTCTCCAAATGATACCAAACCTTTTGGAAATGTTTGAATACCTCATTGTATCACTTTAGACCCATAAAAGTCACTTTTAGATGCCTTCTACACAATCTCATATTTTCACTTCGCTTTAAGTGAAAACTGTTAAGTGTTTTGCACCTCAACGTGTAAACATCTTAACCATTATATTTAACCAATCTCAACATTCCCCCACTTGGTTAAATATGATCCTCTCTTCTTAGCTTAACAATTTTGGTGCATAAAAGAAAGTATCTTTTGATTTGAAATTTACCTCAGTGAAAGTATTACAAAGCCTTAACAAAGTCATTAGTGTCTTGAAGATTGAACTAAGTACTCCTTAATAATAGGACCGGTAATACCTCACACACCTCCACTTAACCATTCATTTTTCCACTGTCGAGCTTAGCACTATTCATGGCCTTGTGCTCTTCCATTTCATGAACTTTCTGGGGAGAAACTCCAACTCCCATGAGAGGCGGCACCACCTCTAAGTTCACATAGGTGAAGTTCTTACAAATTTTTTTCCACCTTTAGAGATTCTTGTTGCACGCAACTAAACTTCATTAAAAGCAATAGGCTTAACCCTCACTCGGTAGCAACCAACACTAACCAACCTTGGATGGAACTCACGACTTTGTTAGTGTTGAAACTATTCACCCAATAACTTGTTCTTACCCATTGGACTCTTGCCCTTGATGTTCACAAGTTTGGAGTTGGGTTGCCATCATTGGTGAATATATTATTCTAGGAGGTTTAGTCCCATCTCTTTTGAAGTGGAACTTACTAACCTCTTTGCAAGAGGTTTTGTAAATGGATTCGCTAAGTTCTCACTTGTCTTAACATATGAGATTGATATGATTCCTCCTCGAATCAATTGTCTCACATACTCATTTCTTAGACTTATATGTCTAGTCTTCCCATTGTATATGCCATTATAAGCTATAGCTAGTGTGGCTTGACTATAAAAAAATATCGAGATCGTCGATACCTCACCCGCAGAGATTGAGATATCCAACAAGAGATCTCTTAGCCCTTGACCTCTTTGCCGGTTGTCGCTAGAGCTATAAACTCGGCCTCCATGGTTGAGTGTGAAATACATGTTTGTTTCTTAGAACCCTAAGAAACCACTCCTCCTCCTCTGAGCATAAACACCCAACCACTTGTGGAGAGATTATCTCCTACACTCGATATCCAAATCACATCAGAATATCCTTCAAGTATCTTCAGAAACCTTGAATATTGGAGGCCTAACTGCTTGGTCCTTTAAACGTACCCTAGAACTCTCTCAATCGCTTTCTAATGTTCCATACTTGGATTGCTAGTTGTTGACCTGTGAAATTGGCCAACGGTCGTATGTACAGTATACAACACCTTTTCAACGAAATAAATATAATAAACGATAGAGTACGAATATCTTAAACAAACACACAGAAATTTTATAGTGGTTCAGCCCTGTTCTGATGAACATCAATAACCTAATCCACTTAGCTTTTAGTATTGAATCACTCGACAATTACACTGATGAACAAAAGTATTCACTCGTTTCCAATTTTCCCATAATTTCTCCCTAAATGTTCTTCAGATCTAAAAAATTCCAGAAAAAGCGATCCTTTGAAATGAAGCCCTGGGTCCTTTATTTATAGTACCCAGAGGTTGTTACATGATCATTAATACTGGGATTGTGGTTTGGTACATGATTATCAGGTAGTGGAGATACGTGTCCACCTCCTCATGATTATGAGATCGTGATTTTCTCGTTGTTTCTCTAGATCGTGGGAGATAATGCACGGTTGAAGCCTCTGGGAAAATGTTAAGTCTTGGCTGGTCTATGAGACCTAGGTGATAGGCTCGATGACCCTCCGGGTGTTGGACCTATTAATCTTCTGGGTGCTGTTCCTGTGATCTTCTAGGTGCTGGACCTATGTGATCTCAATTTGAACGAGTGCAAGTATTTCTCAGTGAAGTGTACTTGGGAGTTTAGGCCAACCACCTTATGGAGGATAGGGTGGGCTGACCACCCAGGTCATTCTTGAGCATGACAGACCGACCACCCCTGGGGGTAGGGCTCAGACCGACCACCCCTAGGGGCTCTTAGGCCTGCTTAAGTCGACCACCTCTAGGTGTAGGGGTTAGGTTGACCACCCCAAGGGCTACGACCAGGCTGACCACCCCTACGGGGTCTTGGCCTGGCTGACTTCCCTATAGGTGCTAGACCTATCTCTTTTGCTCGTCAATATTTTTTCAATACTTCGTCATTTTTCCCTGATTTGTGATGCCACGTGCCGCTTTCTCATTCGCCACATCATCCTCGTAATTTTTAGGGATAACATTTGGCCCCCAAGTTTATTGTAATGTATTCAATATTACGGTAAACTTGATCCTGGCCCGAGAAACATACCATAGAAATACTTTCACAGCCAAGTCTCTCAGGACATTACGTAGTACTTTTTTTAACTATCGATAATTTGCTCAACACAAATTTTTCAAGGATAATTGGTAATTCCTAAAATTAATTAGGTTTTTCAAGGAAAATTAATTTCCTAAAAATCCAGTATATTTTTCAAGGAAATTTGAAGTCCTAAAAATATAATATATTTTTCAAGGAGTTTTTACATCCTAAAAATATAATATATTTTTCAAGGATATTAATTCCTAAAAATACAAAAATATTTTTCAAGGAATTTTAATTCCTAAAAATATAAGATATTTTTCAAGGAATTTGCATTCCTAAAAATATAAATATTTTCCCAGGAATTTGAATTCCTAAAAGTGTAGATATTTTTCAAGGAAATTGAAATTGAAACCATAATAGATATTTTTCAAGGAAATTTGAATTCCTAAAAATATATGGTTAGCCTGAGAGGTTATAAGTAGGGCCTCGCTTCTCATTCCCTTGCTCTGTACGCCTCACCCATAGTAGTCTCCGAGTCTGATTTCTTCAATTCTTCATCAAACTCAGATCTTTGGTAAGTACTTTCTCCTAATCCTCACACCATTTAATTTAAATGTGCTTAGATTTAGAAAAAATACTTTGAATCTTTGTGGAATTTTGTCTGAATCTTCTTGTTTTGTTTTATTTTGATCCAAAATAATTGACTTATTTGAATCAAGTTACGATTTCTCTGTGAAATTCCTTAGCTTGGACGATTTCCAGGGTTACAAACCCTAGCACCTACGATTTTAGGTTTGTGAAGCCTAGGATAGGCGATTTCCAGGGATGTAAAACCCTAGGCTGACCACCTCTTTGAGATCATTAGCCTGGCGATTTCTAGGATTCCAAACCCTAGCATAGGCAATTTCCAGGGATGTCTATTCCCTCATGGGTCGACCACCCCTAGAGCTTCATTATGGGCCGAGCACCTCTAGGGCTTCTCTCCTTATGCAATTTCCAGGTCTAGGATTAGGGTTAGGGTCGACCACCCCTAGAGTTCCCAATCATGGGACGAGTACCTCCAGGGCATCCATTTCCTTGCCTTATGCGATTTCCAGGTCTAGGAATAGGGTTAGGGCCGACCACCCCTTTGAGATTCCGTCATGGGCCGAGCAGTGCTTACCTCATGGGACGGCCACCACACTCCTGGGCAACTTCTAGGGATCCTGGGTGGTCGACCTAAGCGTAAGCTGACCACCTGGGACCCTAATAATATTTTCTCTTCTCAACTGATCTCTTTGGGGTCTTCCTTGTACTGTACAAATTATTTTTATTGGAGACTTGAATGGTCCTCTGGCATTTTCTAAGGCTTGCATCCCTGGGGTGGTCGGCCTAAGGTGGTAGGCCGACCACCTATGCCCCATCTTTCATGCTTTATAATCATAAGGATTTTGTCACATCCTGCGTTTTCGGGTACCTTGAAACGACTCGGGACGAGATTGTTTTCCCAGAGTTAAGAATATTATTTTAAATAATATTATATTTTGTTTGGAATATATTTCCATGAGTTATTGCTAGCCAAATTATGAATTTTGTGTTTAAAAGTCAAGATAAGACTTTCGGTCTTGGACCGACACAAGAACCTTGATCGGGTAAAAATCTCGGAAAATAAAATGAAAAACTATGGAAAATATATTTTGGGCATAAAGTACATTCATAAAAATTAAAGTTTGGTAAAAAATAATAAACCTAAGAGAAAATGGAAATTTTAGGGCATTTTGTGTTAAATGCTTAATTTTTCTGAATTGGGGAATTTTATTCCATAAATGGACCTTATGTTAAATTTTATTGTGATTAATTAAATTAAATGTGAGAGACATTTAATTTAATTATTATGTGTTAAGTTTTGTGTTTAAAACTTAGTAAGAGTGAAAAAGGTCATAGGAAGTCAAATTGGATTTTTTATTCTTAGGAAATATTTATTATCCTTTATATATATATAAATATGATTACATATATAACAAAAGGGGTGGCCGGCCATGTGATATAGTTTAATTGGGTGGACCAAATTTAATAAGTTTAATCTCATTTTAAATTTAGGGTAAATAGTCAAGTGGGTATATTTTTTAGAGTTGTATAAACTCTTATACCCCCCCCAAAAAAAAAAAAAAAAAACCGACCTTATACTCTCACAAACACTCTCATCTTTTTTTTTTTTAAAAAAAAAAAATCTCTCAAGTTTTCTTTCCATCTTCAACCTCAAGAACACTAAGGAGGCTTGGAAGCATTAAGCTTTGGTCTAGGAAGGGTTTTTCCCTAAGGTAAAGTTTTAACCATAGATTGTTCATTAGATAATTATCTATGTTGTTGTGGGGAGTTGGTTAAGGTTTTGAAAGGGTTTTGAAGGAGCCAAAGCTAATAGGAAGATCCAAACCTTAAGCAAGAACAACAAGAGGTAAAAAGTTTACTTTTTATGGTTGTTATTGTATGGTTTTTATTTTTAAGCATTATTTTGTATATTTAATGCTTAAAGTTTCTTATTGGTGATGTAATAAGGTTATGGTAGTTTTTTTTTTAATTTTTATGATGCTTGTGTGTTGATTTTTTAAAATAGGGACCAAAACCCCCAAGGGTTTTGTTGGAAACCCTAAAACAAAATACATGTTTTGAGCTGTGACTTCCAAGGAACAAGCATCCATTGTATATTGATTTTGTAAAATTTAATTGTACTGTGATGTTTTTGAGATTGAGTACATAAAATTGAGCTTTTGAAACACTCTAAAATGTTTAAAAATGAGTGAGTTATGCTATTTCAAAGTTTAAGTAAAAAAAAAAAATTGTTTTTTCGTATTCTTAATTTCGGGACCAAGTTTGGATAGCCATTGTATAGGGAAAATGAACCCAGTTTTTTCTAAAATTTGGTGAACATATTATTGGCATAACCTAATATTCCACTATAAAATTTGGTAAGAAAATACTGAACGGTTTGAAAGTTATTAAGTGTCAAAGTTTGGAAAAAAACAAGGACTTGAAAATAATGTCATTTTTACCTCATTCTTGGAAAATAATTTCACCAATAAAAAATGCTTATTTTGACCTAATATTTTACAAAGACATAAATGGCACATCAAAAATGGAATTGGGAAATTTGGTAACAATTGCATAAGTAAATTTCAAGTTATTGTGTTAAAAATGTGAAAAATAGGGTTTTCACACTTAGTGTAAAAATGAGATTTTGGAACTTAAGGTAAAAAGTGAAAGTTTGCTTATTGCAAGATCAAAACTTGGTAAGTCTTGAAAACATATTTTGCCTAAAATACCACTTTGAGTTTAGTGTGAATTATTTTTATTAAAGAACTTTTTTATTCTTTTTAAAAATAAAATATTTAATTTATTAATAAGTTAATAAATTAAAAGAGGGTTTAAAACCCTATATTTTGAGAAAATAATTAAGTAAATTATTCTTCTAGTAAGTAAACTTGATTAATTGATTTTGGAAAATTAACTAGTCAAGATGGGAAATTTTTGACGGTTTTCCTAATTAAGATAAATTAAGCTATTTTCTTAAAACGGTTGTTAGAGATTAAAACTGTAAGAAAAATGAAAGGAAAATTAAGAGTTATTTTCTAGAAAAAAAATTAAGGAATTTAATTAGTATTTTCTGGATATGATACCGACTAAAATCTTCTATATATTTAACCGACTTGTTGAAAGTACGGGTTAATATCATTACCTTTAAAGAATAAGATTTTTAGCGGATTGTGGGAAAATACTATTGTGATACCCGAGCCTAGGTATCGAGACCATAGGATAGGTCTCCCCGAGACTTAGGGTTTAGTCTCAAATATTTTTGTATGAATTTCCTTAATGGGTTTAAAACCAAATAAGGATCATTAATCCTTACAAATAATTTTTAAAATGACCAAACTGCCCAAAATAATAATAATGAATCCGAGTATACTGTATGGATAATTACAGTATCGACTAAAGCATAACTAGACTATATATTGGAGGGTGAAATCCTGCTGAGAGCTAAGGACTCCAAGTAAGTCAACTTATATTGTGTGGCTGCAACATGAAACAACTATTGTATTGTATGTTAGTATAGGGACACATGCACATATATACACTCTCGTAGAAAGTTTCTTAGAGACATTAATCTAGTGAGTGGTGATTTAGAAAATATGATCGGTAGATATCCGTCATATCCTAGACGTCTGATCCCCGTCGCACTGCTTGATTTTATTATGTCCGGTTCATTACCGCGACAAATGGCCAAGAGGTGAGGATTTCTCGTTAAAATAAATGGGACCTAGGGGCCCTCATGCTTACTTAATTAGTGAACGGTTAGAACCTGAGCAAGTGCTCTGATAAGTTATTCCCGGATAGTAGCCGTGAATATTGGCCATTCAGTGAGAGTGCCTAGAGATGCTAGGGTTTGCCAAGTTTGAGTGAGGCTTAACACCCTAGGGGTAACTTCTCACCAACACCACTGATTAACATAGAAGTCTCTGTAAAACCGTGTAATTTTGATTACACTCTTGGATAAGTAGCGATGCCCTAGGTAACACGATAGTTACCCTTGATGGGGATATTTATTTGCTAGATCTTAGTGTTGAGACTCGTTTCTCTCTTACAGATTAGCATTTATGCTGGAGGGTGTGTTACGCCTGAATTGTTGATAAGAAATAGTTGTGATATATTATAGGGTTTATACCTTTTTGGACCTTGTGTTTTTTCTCATTACCTGTTTGGACCCTGTGTTTTGACAAATTACTTTTTGGACCCTATATTTTATAAAATTGTTAAAATAGATCCCTAAACCCAATTTTGGTCAATGTTTTCTCAACTAAAATTACAAATAATTTACCAAACTAACAATTCAGAATAAAAATAAAATCATTCTGCTTAAAAACTGTGTTGTTATATTCAATTCTTTCTTCATCAAAATTGAATTTAGGGTTCTATTTTAATAATTTTACAAAACATAGGGTCCAAAAAGTAATTTGTCAAAACACAGAGTCCAAACAGGTAATGGGACAAAACGCAGGGTCCAAAAAGGTATAAACCCTATATTATATCTGCTTGCTCTGGGATTTTCTAAGTGCAGGTATTTATTTGCTGATAAGAAATAGTTGTGATATATTATATCTACTTGTTCTGGGATTTTCTAAGTGCAGGAATTTATCTGTTTATATGAAATAATTTGTCATTGGTTATCAGGCATGACCATAAGTTTGCCAGGATGCTTTTGCGTTCTTGAAATTGATTGTGTAGGGTCCGGATGGATCCGGAACCCTAAATCTCTGCATGCTTTTGATTTAAAGTTGAAATTACTAAGAATTTTCACTTACCTAGTTGTTTCATGTTGTATGTAAGAACAAGGGCAAGGCAGAGCAGTGAGCACTGGAGTCTACCTTCCAAATGTACATGTGGACCGACCTATTGGGAAGCTGTTTTATTTTTTAGAAATGTTGTGTAATTTTCCTAAACTAGGCTCACTCTACTCTTTATAAAATATGTTTGTAATTAAATGTTTAGTATGGCCATACGACTTTTTAAAAAGTTTTTTTTTATACGAGTTTTTGAGACATTTTGTTAAATGAAAACATTTATATTTCCGCATTATCGAGTCTTGAAAATCTGGGTTGTTACAGATTTAGGGTGGTCAGTCCCAGGTTTAGTCTCACTGGGCCGACCCCCGATATAGACTTTTTCTCCTGATTTGTTCATTTTTGCTCCTTAGTTCATGGATATACCCCAAGCTATTGGCTTCATTATGCTCACATACTAATTTTACTCTTTATTTTTCTTCTGTTGCAGATGTCCATCTCCTCTTCATCAGACAAGTCAGTACGTGAGCGTACTCCCCAGGAGTTCTTGGAAAGGGTGAAAAGGATCCCCCCTTGCTCCGCTTTATATTTGTTCAGTGAGGAGGACTTCTTGAAAAGGTATAGCCCAATGGAAAGAGTACAACAGACAACTCGACAATCTTCCGACGATGATCCTCATATCGTCAGGCACATCACCCAGGGCTCTTCACTGGGCTCTTCTCAGATCTCTTCTCAGCACAGTACGCCCCGCGGCTCTCAAGGTACATCTTAGTGAAGTCATTCTTCTCAGTGGAATATGTTTGGTCAGCGAGACCCATTGCAACGCCCTTTGCATCGGGACACCAGTCGGGTTCCCCATCACTCTTCTTCTCAGAGAAAACATACCGACGGCTCTCATTGTCATGCTACTCATCCTCAGAAGCGTTCAATTCACAGGTTCCGACCTAAGGTGGTTCGCCCTCCTTCCAAGAGTAAGACAATCTTGCCAACTCGGGGTATTTCCACTTCCACCATTATATGAGCGAGATTACCAACACCTTCTTGGAAGAGATCTCTGGAAATAGCATGGAATTTAGATATGCTAACAACTATTTCTTTACTAAGGACACAGAGGCTAACTACTCCAAGTATAAGCACGTTGGGCCTTTTTATAGACCGCTCCCAACCCAGGCTATAACAGATAGAGCCAAGGCATTGATTGCCATGATCCCTAAGGAGAAGAATGTTAAGACCTTCGTTACTTCAGAGAACCTTAGGAAGGTGGGGCTGTTTCCTCCTACTATAGCCGATGTTTCGGATGACAATGGCCAATAGCCCGTGACCACCATAGACTCCCCGGGACCCATTCATGTCGAAGAGGTACCCTATTCACCTGTGCTAGCTGGACAAGAGGGTGCAGAGGTGGGTGCATTTGTCGCGTACTCATCGTTTGCTTCAGACGACTTTGATGAGACTATGTTCGAACTCGAATCTCATTCAGAAGGTTTGACACTTTATCACCTTTATTTTATGATTCATCTGTGCTTAATATCCATCTAACATTTGATCTTCTTTTGCAGGCTCAGACATGTTTGGTTTTGTTCATACCCAACAGAGGTCGACTCCCACTGAGGCTAGTGTTGAGGCTGAGTCGGTAATGAAGGTTCTTATCGAGGTGTCTCCTCTAACTCCTTTGGCATCTAGTCTGATTCTTTTGGTATCTAGTCCTGTCGTAGAGGTAGAGCCATCTTTGTCTACACCAGTTCCTCCCATTTCCACTGATGCGGGTGCTTCTTGTTCTGCGCCTGCTCCCTTATCGGAGCCACACTAGTCTGCTGTACGGAACTTAGGTGCCCTCATGGATTGAGCGTCTTATCTGGAGCAGACTACAACGACTTTTAATGGGATTAAGAATGAGGACTTGAGCACCATTCTAATGAAGTCACTCCTAGACATTCAGAGTGTGAGTCCTTTACAGTTCTCTTCTTGTCTCTTGTGTGCTAACGTTTGTCTAACACTTTATGTTTTTTGCAGGCACTGATGCTGGTCTTTCATGTCCATGACAGGTCTGTGGAGTATACCTCTGTTATATTATTTCATATAATATAATATTAGATTAAATAATGTGACAAAATGTGATTTGTCACACCTTGTAACATATTATTGAGAGTCACAAAATTGGCACATGTGTGTGCCCAAATGTGACATATTTTAAAGTTACAAAATCAGTTATAAATTTGCAACTCCCAAATATTACCCAATAATGCGTATATTATATGTTATACATTTGAGATTGGATTTCATAAATCCATAATGAAATATGGCTATTGGAGACATGTTTTTAACTCGCAATAGGTGTTTGGAGGTTACAAAATCATGTGGGAAAGGATTTGAGACGTTTTGGAACGATTTAGAAAATGACAATTTTTGTGCAGAAACTAGGCTGTGGCCGCGGCCACTGATGATCCTGGCCACGGCCAGTGAGGCTGACAACCTATTTGGATTTTCAGTTTTTTCCAAATTGAATGGTTCTAACATCCCAAATAACTCCCAAATCTCTATTTCAATTCCATAAACATCCAATTAAAAATTTCTAATAGCCATGGGGGTTGGTGGAATTTGAAATTCAAAGGGGTATCTCAAACTCTATAAATAGGAGCCTAATGCTTTGTAAGATACACAATTTTCCATCCACAAAACACTTGGCTGGAAAATACACCATAGAGGCTTGATAATTCTAGAGAGCTATTTCCTAGAGAGATCCCTTAGTGCTTAGCGAATAGGGGGAAATAAGCTTTTGGACAAAGGTTTTGAACCTTGTTCAAGTTGGTGATCCCCACTACTCTACACTTTGGTTGTGTGAGAGTTTGTTCTTTTTATTAGTTTTATTTTAATTCTTTTGATCTTGTTGATCTTATTTACTTGTCTTATTTTTTTTTTTTGAGTTTGTAATCTTCTTCTTCTACCTCTTCATATTTACTTGTATTTTGAGAAATTGAGTTGTAATGTTTATTTAATCAATTACCTTGTCTATTGTATTTTTGCATAGAGTTGTATTTTGGTTTTTCCACTTTTCCATTGAGTATAAAAATATATTCTCTAACAATCAGAAGCTTATCTTCCTTTTCAATGGAAGAAGAAACCATGGAGATCATACGAGGATCCAACTTTGAAAAGATGGTAAGATAAGGTAATGTTATTCTTTGTTTTCTTAGAAGACCTAATGGTTTTCTTATAGTGATAGAAATGAGAAGAAGAAAAGTTTATAAATGAGATTCATTGTTTTCTAATCTCCTTTGTTTTTTAGTGGTTAGATTAGAAGATAATTTAATATCTTGAGTTTTTATGATATGTGATCAATGTGTAAATAATCTAGTAGATTATTGGGTAATATGCTAGCATGTCATAGAATTGTCTTATTTTGTGTTAATGGGAAATTATTAGAATGACAACTATATGAGTTTTATATGACATGTATAAATATATTGATTTTGTGAATCAATAGAAATGTGAAATCATATGTATGATATTTGTAATTCATGTTTTCATATTAATAAAGAGCCATATTAGTATGATATTAGTCATGTATGTTGACAACTATGTGAAATTATATTTCAAATATTTGTGAGATGATAATATGTTTTATCCTATATTATTGTTAGTATGTAATTTGTGAATAAAATAATAATTTGAGAAATTACAATTCTCTTTTAAGGTGTTGAGCATCTCAATTATGAGATAAGAAAAGATGAACCTAAAGGGGTTACATCTTTTGATAAGTGTCTTGCCATTGCAAGGAAAATTGATCAAAGTGGATTAAAAATTGTGGGATGACATGTTGACTCAATAGACTTATAGTCTAGAGTGTGGTCAAATGAAATATATTTGAGAATTATTTAGTAACAATAGTTCTTAAATATTCAATGATGAGACATTTCAAAATTGGAGAAACAATTTTGAATCTTTACACCAATAGTAAATAAAAGATAACTTTATTCATTTTGGTTAAAGATGGTGATATGTTTAAACTAATCTCAATGAAGAGATAGTTTTAAACAAAAACACAAGAAATCAAAGTGTTTAAATAAATCAATGAGGGTTTATTTTCTTTGATTTAAAGTGTTTAAAAAAAATTGACATTTTTATTTTGATTTTGAAGAGAAAATCAATGGATTGATGTTTTCAAAAAAAATCTCAAAGAGACTCTTAAGAAATACACAAAAGTTGTTTAAGTGATTTTGAGATTATTTAGACAACTAAAAAAATAAAAATTTGTGATTATTTGTTTAAGGAATTCTCACATTACATTTGTGTTCACGTTTTATTTTGTGAAATATATATAAAAGAAAGCAACCAAGTGAAAGTTACTTTCAAATAAGTGTTTCTTGCTTTAGCAAGTAAATAAATCAAGATAAACATTGAGGTTTTATCTTGAGAGTTTATCATGTGGCCTAGAGGACTCATGATGAACTTTGAGAATCATAGGTCTAGATTTATCTTGGAGGATAAATGACTTAATAGAAATGAAGAGATTTCTATTTTAAAGTGATGTTTTATTATCACTATGTGAGAAATGCGGGGGTGATGCTCCAAAGTTAATCAATTTATTTTGTTGTTAATCAATTGATTAATTTGGTCATCCTATCAAATAGATGATTTGGAATTGCACATTCTAAATCACATTGGCTATATGTGTATAGAATGAACAAATCTAGACATGCTTGGTGTCTAAAGTTGTTGTTTTGTAATATTTTGATTCAAGAAGGAATCAATTTAAAACATAAATGAGAATTCTAGAAACAAAATAGGTTTCTAGAATTAATATTCAAATGTTTATCTTGGATATTAAACTATAAAATAGTGGGGGTGTTGACTATGGTCAAAATTACTATTTTAAAGAGGTAACTATTTTAATCAAACTACGACTAGCAACAAAGTTTGAATAAAATAAAGAGAGTGTTTAAAGTATGCATACATGAGAAATGAAATGATTCAAATGGAATCATTTCTACATCTCAAGGGATGGGACTTAGACTCCCTAAAGAGATTCACGGTTGATGGTAACCTTTCTTAATACTAGTAACCAAACTAATATTAGGTTCAATAGGTAATAACAAGTCAATCAAGTGAATAGTAGTAGTACTCAAATTTTTGTCCCATCTAAGATATGAGTACTAGTGTGTTACAAAAATGAAGGTTAAAACCGAAAGGTTTTTTTAATAGAACTCAGTCTTGAAAAGACAAGTATTTTAGGGTAACAAAATACTATAAGAGTTCTACCTATATAGACCTAGGGGTGGTGCCGCCCCTCATGAGAATTGGGAGTCATTCTCAAGAAAAGTCTATGAATGGAATGTGCACATGGCCATTAACGGTGCAAAAGTGAGACATTGAGGTCTCAAGTGAACATAGAAAAGGTGTGTGTTATCACCGGTTTGTTATCAACGGATAGTGGGTCAATGCTTCTGAAACCAAAATTTCAACAAACTTTGTGATAATTACACTAAGGTAAAATTTAAGTCAAAAGACATTTTACTTTATGCACCAATGCAAAAGTTTCTATAGAGAGTGATTATTTAATAAAGTGGGGGAATACTATATTTTAATATAATATTTGATTGATTAAATAATTGTTACAAAAAGTGATTATTTAATCTAGTGGGGGAATGTTATATTATTTCATATAATATAATATTATATTAAATAATGTGACAAAATGTGATTTGTCACACAAATGTGATTTGTCACACCATGTAACATATTATTGAGAGTCACAAAATTGGACACATGTGTGTACCCAAATGTGACATATTTTGGAGTTACAAAATCAGTTACAAATTTGTAACTACTAAATATTACCCAATAATGTGTATATTATATGTTACACATTTGAGATTGGATTTCATAAAGCCATAATGAAATATGGCTGTTGGAGACATGTTTTTAACTCCCAATAGGTGTTTGGAGGTTACAAAATCATGTGGTAAAGGATTTGGGACGTTTTGGAATGATTTGGGACGTTAAAACCACTGTCTATCCCTAGCCGCGACCTGGGGGATAAAGGCCAGTGGCCGCGGCCACTGAAGATCCTGGCCGTGGCCAGTGAGACTGACAACCTATTTGGATTTTCAGTTTTTTCCAAATTGAACGGTTTTAACATCCGAAATAACTCCCAAATCTCCATTTTAATTCCATAACACATCCAATTAAACATTGGTAATAGCCATGGGCATTGGTGGAATTTGAAATTCAAAGGGGTATCTCAAACTCTATAAATAGGAGCCTAATGCTTTGTAAGATACACAATTTTCCATCCACAAAACACTTGGCTAGAAAATACACCATAGAGGCTTGATAATTCCAGAGAGCTATTTCCTAGAGAGATCCCTTAGTGCTTAGAGAATAGGGGGAAATAAGCTTTTGGACAATGGTTTTGAACCTTGTTCAATTTGGTGATCCCCACTACTCTACACTTTGGTTGTGTGAGAGTTTGTTCTTTTTATTAGTTTTATTTTCATTCTTTTGATCTTGTTGATCTTATTTACTTGTATTTTTTTTTTTGAGTTTGTAATCTTCTTCTTCTACCTCTTTATATTTACTTGTATTTTGAGCAATTGAGTTGTAATGATTATTTAATCAATTACCTTGTCTATTGTATTTTTGCATAGAGTTGTATCTTGGTTTTTCTACTTTTCCATTGAGTATAAAAATATATTCTCTAACAACCTCTACCCTCTCCAACCTTCATTCTGAGCTCGAAGCTATCCGCCAAGAGGTGCTAGACCTTAGGCGTGTTCTTGGCTCTAAGGATGCTGACATTGATTCAAAAGATGAAGAGATTAACACCCTCCGCAGTATCGTGGAGTTCAAACAACAGGAAGTGACTGAGTTGACTCTTAGGATAATCCAGATGGACGGGAAACTTGCCGGTCCGCTGCAACAGCCTGAAGCTGAGAAAGAGAAGCTGATTGCTAACATGGACCAATTGCGGAAGGATGTTCTTGTCTAGAAGGAGCACGAGGTCAAAGCTGCCCGGGACAAGGCTCGAGAGGAGATTTCAGAGACAACTTTCTCTTTCTTCTACTTGATCTGAAAGTCCAACAAAGGTCTGAACTTGGATTTCCTTCCCGAGAAGACGCGGGCAAAGGAGCTTAGGAAGTGTCTGGCTTGTGAGGCTGCCGAGGCTCAGGGTGGTCTTTCAGATGATTCTCCTCGCCCTAGTTAGTCTTCTCTTGGTATTTTATTTTGTCTTTCCTTTCATGCCATTGGTGGGGCACCTTGTACTTGACAATTTTTACATATGTCATTTTATGCCTATATGCTTTTTTGTTATGAGTACTCAGTGAATTGATTGAATTTTTTTTTTTACAATGCTTACTAAGTATATCAACTCACAACCCTCATTGGTTCAGGTATCAATATACTCTGAACACATGTATTTCACGTGCCATACTAACCTTACTCTTTTATGTTTTTTATGCTAACAACCATGGTAATGTGAGTAGTATGATACTTCACCAAGTACCATGAATAAAACAGGTCAGGTTGACCGCCCCATGGGTGATAGGCTGACCACCCTATAGGGTTGATGGATTGGTCGACCACCCTATAAGGGAAATGCCTAGGAGTCTCCTCACCAATGCCTTTTTTGTTTTTGTTTTTGTTTTTTCGCACTTTCGGAACATATGTTGAACAGATGTCCTAGGAAAACTTGAGCTTACTTAGTACTTAAGGTCACACCCTCATTGCTTGTGTATGCCCCGATCGGTATGTACTATATGCCCCCAAGTGATCATGGGTTTTAAAAGCCTTGGTCACTTGCTACTTGACCATGCCTTGCTTTGAGCGTTTAGACACATACGACTATCCTTTTCTTCCAATGATGCAAGCAACAAATGCTTGTCCCTCATCGGTAGTGGGGTGATGGTTTCATACTCAGTAGTAATGATACCTATACATAGATGCAGATTGTGTAGCAAGTGTCGATCAGGATCTACGTAATCTCTCATGTACTCGTTATAATGATTGTAGACAGAAGTGTCTAAGTTGGACCAACCGAGTCTAGATGGGCTAATCGAGCCTGTAACGTGTCTTAGATTAAATTATCGATCGGTACCTCATGTACTAGATTCGATTATGATCCGATGATGGTGACTGGTCCTCGGACCAGTCTCTTTTGTTGATCGTATGGGGTGATAGTTTCCTCAAGAACCAGGATCGAACGTGATCAAGAAATTTAGCGACAAGGTCGTAGGACCTGTCTCTTGTTTGGATCATATGGGTCGATAGGTTCCTCGAGAACCTAGATCGAACATGATCCATAATTTGGCAACAAGGTCCTAGGACCTGTCTCTTGTTTGGATCGTATGGGTCAGTAGGTTCCTCAAGAACCAAGATCGAATCATGATCCTGAATTTGGCGACAAGGTCCTAGGACTTGTCTCTCGTTTGGATCGTATGGGTCGGTAGGTTCCTCAAGAACCAAGATCGAACATGATCCATAATTTGGTGACAAGGTCCTAGGACCTATCTCTCATTTGGATCGTACGGGTCGATAAGTTCCTCAAGAACCAAGATCGAACATGATCCATAATTTGGCAACAAGGTCCTAGGACTTGTCTCTCGTTTGGATCGTATGGGTCAATAGGTTCCTCAAGAACCAAGATCGAACATGATCCATAATTTGGCGACAAAGTCCTAGGACCTGTCTCTCGTTTGGATCGTATGGGTTGATAGGTTCCTCAAGAACCAAGATCGAACATGATCCATAATTTGGTGACAAGGTCCTAGGACCTGTATCTCATTTGGATCGTATGGGTAGATAGGTTCCTCAAGAACCAAGATTGAACATGATTTATAATTTGGCAAAAAGGTCCTAGGACCTGTCTCTCATTTGGATCATATGGGTCGATAGGTTCCTCAAGAACCAAGATCGAACATGATCCATAATTTGGCGACAAGGTCCTAGGACCTGTCTCTCGTTTGGATCGTATGGGTCGATAGGTTCCTCAAGAACCAAGATCAAACATGATCCATAATTTGGCGACAAAGTCCTAGGACCTGTCTCTCGTTTGGATCGTATGGGTTGATAGGTTCCTTAAGAACCAATATTTAACATGATCCATAATTTGGCAACAAAGTCGTAGGACCTGCCTCTCGTTTGGATCGTCTAGGTCGATAGGTTTCTCAAAGAACCAAGATCAAACATGATCCATATTATGGTGACAAGGTCCTCAGATCTGTTCCTTGTTGAATGTAATTTAAAAAATTAAGAGAAACTTAAGAAATTAAATTCATTCATTGAAGCACAACGACTGTTACATAGATAATTTGAAAAATCCTACATTTGCAAATTAAAACTTGTGTCGCTACTGGATAGCTTCACTGATAGTACCGGCGGAGGTGTTCACCATTCTAATAGTTTTTTATTAGTTCTCCATTCAGTTGAGCTATCTTGTACGTCCCTAGTGGGATCACCTTCTCCACAAGGTATGACCTTTCCCAGTTAGGTCCTAGTACCCCTGCTGTAGCGTGCTTAGTGTTTAGGAACACCCTCCTGAGTACTAAGTCCCCAACTTGGAATTTTCAATCTTTCACTCTGGAGTTGAAGTATCTGGCCACTTTTTGTTGATGTGTTGCTACTTTGAGACTTGCCTTTTCTCGTCTTTCTTCAATTAAATCGAGTGACTCTTCTATCAGTTGATGGTTTTTCCCCTGATTGTATGTCTCCAGTCTATGCGATGGGGGAGTGAGTTCAACTGGCAACATGGCTTCATACCCAAATGCCAAAGAAAATGGCGTATGCCCTGTCACCGTTCGTGCCATCATTCGATGTGACCATAGGACCTCCAGAAGTAATTCTGGCTAGGCTCCTTTGGCTTGTTCAAGGTGCTTCTTCAGAGTGTCTTTGATAGCCTTGTTCACTGCTTCTACTTGACCATTAGCTTGGGGGTGTGCTACCGAGGAAAAGCTCTTTGTGATTCCATGCCTCGTACAAAAGTCGGTGAACATATCACTGTCGAATTGAGTCCCATTATCTGAGACTATCTTCCTTGGTAGGCCAAATCGACATATGATATTCTTCACCACAAAGTCTAAAACTTTCTTCGAGGTTATGGTGGCGAGCGGTTCTGCTTTAGTCCACTTGGTGAAGTAGTCCACGGCTAAAAAACAAATTGGACTCCTCCTCTTCCCGTAGATAGCGCCAATGGCTTTGGATTTGTGTTAATTTGTTAGGTACCGCTTGGGGTATCTTGGAGAACATCTAACGCTTGTGGCATCTTCTGACAAACTCCATCGAGTCTTCATTCATCGTCAACCAAAAGTATCCTTGTCTTAGGATTTTCTTTGATAGGCACTGCCCCCCAGCGTGATCTCCACAAAACCCCTCGTGTACCTCGATCATTAACAACTTTGACTAGTCAGGTGTAATGCACCTTAGCAGTGGTAGGGAGTACCCTCGTCGGTACAGGATCCTTTCGACTATCACATATCGTTCAACTTGTCTCACCAACTTCCTTGCTTTATTCTGACCACTGGGTACTACTCCTTGGTTGAGATAGTTAATAATATGGGTTATTTATGTATCTCCTAACTCAACAGGTAGTGCCTCCTGCTCGATTATGCTTTTTTTTCGCCAGGTATTCGACTAGAATGACATTCAGGGTGTTCGCATCTTTGGAACTAGCAAGCTTAGCTAAGGCATCAACATTGACATTTTGCTCCCCCGGGACTTGTATAATTGAGTATTTCTTGAACTGCTCAGACAAGTCCTTCACCTTGTTTAGGTACTCCACCATCCTAAGTCCCTCGGCTTGAAACTCCCCCAATACCTGGTACACCACTAGCTGGGAGTCACTGAATATCTCTAGGGACTGTGCATGCACATCCCGAGACAAGTGTAATTCTGCTAATAATGCCTCGTACTCTGCCTCGTTGTTTGAAGCGTTGAATCCAAATCTGAGAGCGCAATGGATTCGGTAATTCTCCAGAGTGGTCAGTATGATTCTTGTGCCTGAGTTGTGTTCATTGGATGCTCCATCAACATATAGCTTCCATACAGGAGTATCTCCTTCCTTCTCAGTATCTCCATGCTCCGACTGGTAGGATGGGTCTTCAAGGTTGGTGCCTTCGACTATGAAGTTTTCCAATGTTTGTCCTTTTATCACCTTCCTCGAATGATAAGTGATATCAAACTGTCCTAGTTCCACTGCCCATTTGAGTAATTGTCCGGAGGCCTCCGGTTTCTGAAGAACTTGTCTCAGCAGTTGATTGGTTATGACTCGGATCGAGTGAGCTTGGAAATATGGACGCAGCTTTCGAGAGGCGATTAATAAACAATGGGCTAGCTTTTCGAGAGGGGGATACCTAGACTCCGTAACTACTAGCCTTTTACTAATATAGTACACAAGGTATTTTACCCTGTTCTCTTCTTTTACCAAAGCAGCGTTGATTGCATGCTCTGTGATTGCGAAATAGATGAATAATACTTCACCATATATTGGCTTCGCTAGGATGGGAGGTTGATCAAGATGCTCCTTCAAGGCTTGGAAAGCTTCTTCACATTCCTCGGTCCATTGATCTTCTTGCTGCCGCTTAGGAAGTTAAAGAAAGAGACACACTTGTCTGTAGAATATGAACCTACTAAGGGCAACTACTCTCCCGGTTAAGCTTTGGACTTCTTTGATTGAGGTAGGTGACTTTGTGTTGATCAATGCTTTGATGTTCTTGGGGTTAGCCTCGATTCCACGTGAATTGACTATGTATCCGAGAAACTTACTGGAACCAACTCCAAACGAGCACTTAGGAGGGTTTAACTTCATACTATACTTTGTAAGTATTGTAAAGCATTCTTCCAAGTCTCGAACATGCCCTCTAGCTTCTTTGGACTTGACCAACATGTCATCGATGTATACCTCCATATTTTTTCCAATCAAGTCTCGGAACATGCCATTCACTAAATGCTGGTAGGTGGCTCCTGCGTTCTTCAAGTCGAATGGCATCACCTTATAACAGTACAATCCCTTGTATGTCCGGAAGATGGTATGTTCCTCGTCAGGAGGGTGCATACTTATTTGATTATACCCAAAATATGCATCCATGAATGATAGTATTTCATGTCCCGCAGTTGCATCAGTTAATTGGTCTATTATGGGTAGTGGGAAGCAGTCTTTGGGGCAGACCTTGTTCAAATATGTGAAGTCCACGCAGGTTCTCCACTTCCCGTTTGGCTTTGGGACAACCACGGGGTTCGATACCCAATCAGGGTAGTAGGCCTCCCTTATAAAACTACTTTCCTTGAGTCGCTCGACCTCCTCCTTCAGGGCTTGAGATCGGTCTTTGTCAAGTAATCTCCTTTTTTGTTGCACTGGTGGGTAGTTCTTGTCCACATTGAGGACATGGATTATCACGGATGGTGAAATTCCAACCATGTCCTTATGTGACAAGGAAAAGGCGTCCATGCTTTTCTTTACAAATTCTACCAACCGTGCCTTAATTTCCACCTTTAGCTCCTTCCCAACATTAATTACTCTAGTCGGGTACTCCTCATCTAGTAGGACCTCATCAAGATCTTCGATTGGTCCTACCCCCATAACATCATCCCCAAAGCGAGGATCAATGTCGTGTTCCTCGCTTTGGGAAACTTACTATAATAACAAATCTTCGTTAAAAGGAGCCCCCGACTCTAGTAGAGTGTTTCTTTCAACGTCAACTTCCATGTTGATAACCTCATTGGTTCCTTTCTTCTCTTCACAGCAGGTTACTACCATGTTGTTTATGCATGGTCCTTTCTTTTCCTTCACCACTAATGAATTATAGCATTCTCGTGCCTCCCTTTGGTACCCTGTACACATCCTTGCCCTACGCTTGTGGGGAACTTCAAAGATAGATGCTGGATAGATATTGCTGCGTGTAACGCCATCAGAAGGGGTCTCTCGAGCACTACATTGTAAGGCAATGAGCAATCTACCACCAGGAACTCTATCATCATAGTCTCGTGCCTGGGGGCATCCCCCACCATGACTGGTAGTCTGATAGTTCCTACTGGTGCTAGGCATTCTCCTGTGAATCCATATATCACTTGGGAACACGGTGTCAGGTCCTTGATCGCGAGCTTCATCTTCTCGAGGGATGATTTGTAGATGATATCTATTGAGCTTCCTATATCCACTAAGCATCTCTTCACTCGGGCATTGACGATATGAATGGTAAGGACCAAATGGTCATTGTTAGGGTACCTCACGTGCCTGGCGTCATCCTCGGTAAAAGTGAGAGTTTCACTTTCACACTCCCGTACCTCATGTCTGAAGGTCCTTACATATCGCTCCCGAGCATTGTTACTGTTGCCTGCTAAGTGGGGCCCCCCACATATGGTATCCAGTGTGAAGTCTACGACCACTGGTTCCAGTGGTGGACTCTTTTGCCTTCGGAATTCTGGATTCCTACTCGGAGTTTCAGTCTTGAATCGGTACCTCGAGAGTGTTCTTGATCGGAGAAGAAACTCTATCTCATCCTTCAATTGTTTGCACTTGTTTGTGTCGTGCCCATAATCATTATGGAAACGACAAAAATTACTCTGGTCTCTCTTTCCTTCTGAGCGCAAGGGTGGTGGCTTTTGGTAAGGTACCTCCTGGTATGTTGCCAAGTAAATCTCAGCCCTTGATGTAGTCAGGATGGTATAATTGGTAAACCTGGGCTGGTAGGGCTGATGCTTAGGCTGTTTGTCGGCTGGTGCTGACTTAGCATTCTTTTCTCCACCCTGCTTGGCACCTAAGGTATTCCTATTTTTACTGTTTCCCCTACTACCGCCCAGAGGGTTTGTGTTGACGGTAAGAACTCGTCAACGATTGATGGTTAGAAAACTTCAATCTCTATACTATAAGAAGCTATGAATTAGATAGAGAGAACTCTAAACAACAGAAGAAAACTCAGGCAAGCATGAGAACCAGAAGCATATATTTCATAAGTCTCGTTTTTACATTCAGTTTTCCAACCCCTTAGCCTGAGGGGTTGGAGCCTATTTATAGGGGAGGCTCTATTGGCCCAGGATACAAACGAGTCCCAGACCACTGGGACGTACATAGGTACTCTGATAAAGTAGTGGCTCAGGGCGTAGTGGTGTCTACCCTGATGGTGTCAGAGTCGTGGCCTTGGACATAGTACTGTCGGCTCTGGCGCATGGTCGAGGGTGTCCCAGTGGTCTCACCACTCTTCGTACAGGTCCGTACTGCCACTACTCCTCAGACGCAGATCATAGGGTCGTGCCTCTGTTCTCTCCATAACCGTACACCCCGTGTCAGCGCACGTGTTCCGTACTCGGTGGTCCTCATCAATTCCCGTTAAATGCTCCACGTTCGTTTGGCCTATCAACAAGATTCCCCTAAGTGATCCCATGCCTGTGCCAAGGAGGCTCTTGAGAAGTCGAGGTGCCGAGGGTCAGGGCCGGCCTATGCGGATCGCATAGACACGAGGATAGGAGCACGGGTACCTCAACACACCCCTCACCCTCGCATAGCGAGGGTCCCTCGCATGGCGAGGCTGCCTCTTCTCCTTCCGAGCATAGCGTCGCGAGGCTAGGAACACGGATACCTCAACGCAGCCCTCACCCTCGCATAGCGAGGCTGATGTTCTTCCTCTGAGGTGCGGCGTCGCGAGGCTAGGAGCACGGACACCTCCACATAGCCCTAAGCCTCGCATAGCGAGGGTCCCTCGCATAGCGAGGCTGACGCTCTTCCTCCGAGTGTGGACGAGGCTTGATGCCTGCTGGAATGGGGCGCACGAGGATGGCCAGCTAGGGGCCCTCGCATAGCGAGGGTGAAGTTTGGATCGGCGGGTGGCCAAAGTCCCTCGCCTAGTGAGGGTGACTCTCTTACCCCAACTCCTTCACCATCATGTGATGCCCTTTCAGGACGTCTCGTAACATAGAGCTTCACTTGTGAATAGAATTCACAAGGAAAAAATTCCATATTTACACTTCCCCCCGAGTCTATAAGTGCACTTTTAAGTGTGTTTGTAGACTCTCTCCACTTCTCTTGTTTGACACGCACGGCCAGCTTTGGGGGACTTAGCCTTGGAAATTTTTCCAACGTCGCTCGAAGAAGCCCGAAGTGTGGCTTGGAGTTGTGTTTCTTCTTAGTGTTTGAAGAAACACAATAGCCACCTAATACTTGGGGGATCCATGTAAGTTCCTAAGGTTGCGTAAGGACTAATCATCCTCAATCGCAGATCCCAAGTTTCGAAGCCACTTGTCCACACCAAGATCTGCGTAGCCTAGTGGCATGCTCTCCAACTTATTTTCACGAGTTCAAGGGTTCTATCCTCCTCCAAAGCTCTTGAGGTGCTCTTTCCCTTTTTTTTTCATCTTCTTCTTCTTCTTTTTTTTTTTTTTTTTTTAAACTTACGGTGCTCTAGTAGGTCCCTCTTATTGCCGTTGTTCGTGGATCACATATTTTTCTTTGATCTGATGGCGATAATCTTTTCGGTGCACCTTGATTATACTTGTAAGGACACATTAACCCGTTGGGCTGTTGGGGTCCTTTTATATTCATTGCGCGCGCTTGTTATTTTTTTGCGAGAAGCGTCCTTCTCGTCCTTATACATAGTACTATTTTTTCCAAGGGTCACTTGTAAGACCCTTTTTGGCTAGCCGGCTTAATGGCCGATCTAGACTTATTGGGCAATTCCCTCTTTACGGCCTCACCTCTTGGGGTGTCGGCCTTTAGTTAGAGGTCATCCTTTTAGATCGTTCCTTTGATATTCATAAGGGTAGCTAATCCTTTTGAATATAAGAGAGATTTTTTTTTTGCTCATGCCTCCTGTCCTACCCCCCAAGTGCTTGGTGAGATTTAATTCAGCAGGCAGTTCGGTTGATGCTCGCATGAAAAAGAAAAAATCACATGTGAAGTTGTGAACATTTTCATTTATAGTAATCTGATTACAACGACATGCATATAGAGGGCTTACATTTACTTGGGGGTTATGTAGGTAACCTCTTTGATTCTCGTCTACTGAGATTGCCTATCCTGCAACAAACTAAACACAGCTACTGCCTGTGTTGGGAGTGGATGTCTTACTGGTAGTATTTCCTCAGGTGTTCCGCGTTCCATGCTCGGGGTATGATGGCGTCGTCCATGCGCGCCAACTTGTAAGTGTTCGGGGGTATGCACTGAGCCACCTGATAGGGCCCCTCCCAATTCGCCCCCAGCACTCCCGCGCCTGGGTCTCGTGTGTTTGGGAGTACTTTCCTTAGCACCAGGTCGCCCACTCTGAAAGTTCTCTCTCGCACCCTCGAATTGTAGTACCTTGCGGCGCGCTGCTGGTATACCGCCACCCTTATTTGGGCTTTTTCTCTCTTCTCCTCTAGCATGTCTAAGCTTTCGGCCAGGGCTACATGGTTGGCTTCGTCTCCATACGCCTGCACCCTGTGGGACTCGACTTGCATCTCGACTAGGAGCACGGCCTCGCACCCATAGGCCAGGGAGAAAGGGGACTCCCCAGTAGTCGTGCGTGGGGTGGTTCTGTAGGCCCACAGCACATTTGGTAGCTCATCTGCCCAGGCTCCCTTCATCTTTTCCAGCTTTGTCTTTAGGTTCTTCTTAAGGACCCTGTTGATGGCCTCCACTTGCCCATTGGCCTGGGGGTGCACAACCGCGGAGAAGCTCCTCCTTATGTCTCTTTCCTTACAATATTCATCGAAAGCTCCTCCCTCGAACTGGGTACCATTATCGGAAATAATCTTGTAGGGTACTCCATATCGACATACAATGAATTTGTTGACGAAAGAGGTGATGTGCTTGGCGGTTATCTTCACAAGGGGTTCTGCTTCTACCCACTTAGTGAAATAATCCACCGCCACCACTGCGTACTTCGCTCCACCCCTGCCTGTAGGAAGAGCGCCGATTAAGTCTATTCCCCAGATAGCGAAGGGCCAGGGGCTGGTCATGCTGGTCAATTCACTTGGGGGTTTCCGAGGGTAATTGGCGTGCCTCTGGCATTTGTCGCATTTCGTGGCAAAGTCATGCGCATCCTTCTCCATGGAAGGCCAGTAGTATCCTTGTCTCATGGCCTTCCTAGCCGTGGAGGGTCCGCTCTCGTGGTTGCCGCACTCTCCCTCATGTATCTCCTGTAACACCTTCAACGCCTCCTCTTCTTCTACACACCGCAGGAGTGGCATTGAGAATCCTCTTTTGTAAAGGACCCCATTTACCAGGGTGTATCTTGCGGCCTTGTACACCAATCTCCGGGATTCGTTTCTATCCGCAGGCAAGGTTCCTTCTTCCAGGTACCACTTGATTGGCTCGGTCCATGATTCTCTTGGGACGCTAATCATGTGCACGTCTGCACCCTCGATGCTGGGTTTTGGTAAGTACTCCACGGGTATTGATTCCAAGACATCACTATCCTTGGAGGATGCCAGCTTTGCGAGTGCATCGGCATGGGTGTTCTTTTCTCTGGGGATTTGCTCTATAGTATATGCCACCAACCGCCCCAGATAGCCCTTCACCCTCTCCAAGTATGCTGCCATCTTGGGTCCCCTTGCCTGGTATTCTCCCTTTACTTGGCATACCACCAACTGAGAGTCGCTGAAGATTTGAAGGCGCGTCACTCTCAGTTCCTGGGCCAAACGCAGGCCAGCTAAGAGCACCTCGTACTCTGCCTCATTATTGGAGGCCTCAAACCCAAATCGGATTGCGCAATACATTCTATGTCCCTCGGGCCCAGTCATCATGATGCCCGCTCCTGATCCTCCTTCATTTGATGCCCCATCAACGTGCAAACTCCACTCCTCTACACTTCCTAGTTCTTCCTCCATAACAGACAGCTCCCCTCCTTCACTCCTTCTTTCATTCGGCTGATGGGTGAGTTCTACTATAAAATCTGCCAGCACCTGTCCATTGATGGAGGCCCTTGGAGTGTATACAATATCAAATTGACTTAGTTCGATCGACCATTTCATTAGTCTCCCCGAAGTCTCAGGCTTATGTAAGACCTGTCTCAACGGACTATCTGTTAGGACTTCAATTGTATGTGCATGGAAGTAAGGCCTCAACTTTCTCGAAGCCACCACTAGCGCATAGGCCAATTTTTCGATCTCTGGATACCGGCTCTCTGCGTCCACCAAACGCTTGCTGATATAATATACAGGTTGTTGTTGCTTCTTCTCTCCCTTAACCAAAGCTGCGCTGATGGCATGCTCAGACACTGCTAAGTACAGGTACAGCTTCTCGCCCTTCTCTGGCTTTGCCAACAGGGGTGGCTTCCCCAGGTGCTCTTTCAGCTTGACGAATGCTTCCTCGCATCTTTCATCCCAAGCGAACTTTTTGCTCCCTTTGAGGATGTCAAAGAATGGGAGGCACTTGTCAGTGGACCTGGAGATAAACCTGTTAAGGGCTGCTACCCTTCCCGTTAGGCACTGCACCTCCTTTTTATTCTTCGGCGAGCTCATCTCTATTAGTGCCTTTATCTTGTCAGGATTGGCTTCGATGCCCCTGGAATTGACCATGAAGCCCAAGAATTTTCCTGAGGATACCCCGAAGGTGCACTTGACTGGGTTCAACTTCATCCGGTATTTCCTTAGCGTGTCAAACATCTCACCAAGGTCTTTGTTGAGCTCCGTTGCTTCTTTGGTCTTCACTAACATGTCATCCACATACACCTCCATATTCCTTCCTATCTGATTGGCGAACATTTTATTCACCAGCCTCTGATAGGTGGCCCCTGCGTTTTTGAGCCCGAAGGGCATCACCTTGTAACAGTAGAGCCCTTTGTCTGTAATGAATGACGTGTGCTCTTCATCTGCCGGGTTCATTGAGATTTGGTTGTATCCTGAGTAGGCGTCCATGAAACTTAGTAACTCATGCCCTGCTGTCGCGTCTACTAGCTGATCTATCCTGGGAAGTGGGAAGCTGTCCTTAGGACAAGCTTTATTCAAGTTCGTGAAATCGACGCAAGTTCTCCACTTCCCATTTGGCTTCGGCACGAGTACTGGGTTTGATACCCACACAGGGTAGAAAGACTCATGGATGAACCCGTTGGCCTTCAACTTGTCGACCTCTTCCTTTAATGCTGCGTATCTCGTTGGGTCTAGCGCCCGCCTCTTTTGCCTGACGGGCCTTGCTTATTGGGAGATGTTCAGGTGGTGACACATCACACTGGGGTCTATGCCCACCATGTCCTCATGACTCCATGCAAACACGTCTAGATTATCTTTCAAAAATTTCATCAATTCCTCCTTCACGTCACCTTGCAGGCTCCTCCCTATCTTCAATTTCCTTAAGGGTTCTTCCGTCACTGTAACCTCCTCTACTTCTTCCACTGGTGCTGCTCTTGACTCATCCACGACCCGAGGGTCCAGCTCCTGTGGACCCCCCGTGGGCGTACATAGCGCCTCATGTATCACCATGGCCATTGGCTCACGCGGCTTTACAGGCGTGCGGAGTGAGGTGTTGTAACACTCCCTCGCCTCCTTCTGTTCTCCCTTCATACTTGCGACCCCTCCTGGAGTCGGGAACTTGACAACCAAGTGATATATTGAAGTTATGGCTTTCAACTCTTTCAGGGAGGGTCTCCCCAATACCGCGTTGAAAGCTGATGCACAATCTACTACAACAAAGTTAGACATGACTGTAGTTTGTCGGGGTTGCTCCCCCATGGTAAGTGTCAGTTCGATCATTCCAAGGGGTTGTACTGAGTCCCCTGTGAATCCGTACAGGGACGACTGGCAGGGCTTCAGATGACGAATGCCCAGTCCCATCTTTTCCAAAGCAGGGCGATATAGGATGTCCACTGAGCTCCCGTTGTCCACTAGGACTCGATGCACACGCATGTTCGCCAATTGAACTGTCAACACCAGCGGATCATTGTGGGGAAAGTGTACCCCCCGTGCGTCCTCCTCAGTGAAGGTGATCGAATCGTTTTCTCCCTTGAAGCTTTTCGGGGGTCGTTGTTCCAAACTCATGACACAGGGTGGTGGACTTCGCCTGGCTTCTCTAGCATACCGATCTCGTCCTCTGCGGGAGTCCCCTCCAAACCCCGGACCTCCGAAAATAGTTCCCACTTCTCCCCGGGTCTCTGGAGCATCTCTTTGCGTCTTAGATATCACTGGCTCATCCTTCGACTTCGGCCTTTCTCTCCTAGGGGTGTTACTGGTGGAGTGCCTGGTCCTCCCGTCGCCTACTGGGACAGTGGTTTCCCGACCCTTCTCTTCCCTCTTGGGCAGGGTCACATTCGACTTTCCTTGCACCAGGCCATTTAGCACCCCCCGCATGTTCTCCAAGGTAGTCTCCAGTCTTTGGTTTTTACGGTGCAGTTCATGAATCTCCTCTTCATAGAAACGAGATTTAAAACTCGAGCTCACGGAATGGACCCGGGGTTGCTTATCATGTCTACCCGTCGAGGGGCCCGGGTCTTGCCGGCCGGAGTTCGGTATCTGTAGCGATTTAGGGGGAGGGAACTCGTTGGCCTTCCCGAGTGGTACAGTAGTTGTCCTTGGAGGATTCTCACCAGGCGGGGAGGCCGGTGACGAGGCCTCCCCGTCATTATCGTGAACCTCAGGGTCCCTTGGGAGCTCTGCGTCTCGAGGTGGAGGTGGATCCATCATGGAGGCCTTCAGTTGGACTCCGGTAAGGTGGACCTCCACCTCTCGAGGCTCCCTGAGTCGCTTCGAACGTCTTGACATTTCTCCTTGCCGGAAGTAATGGAAGAACAGTAGCTTGGTGCTTACGTTCCCACAGACGGCGCCAAACTGTTGACGGTAAGAACTCGTCAACGATTGATGGTTAGAAAACTTCAATCTCTATACTATAAGAAGCTATGAATTAGATAGAGAGAACTCTAAACAACAGAAGAAAACTCAGGCAAGCATGAGAACCAGAAGCATATATTTCATAAGTCTCGTTTTTACATTCAGTTTTCCAACCCCTTAGCCTGAGGGGTTGGAGCCTATTTATAGGGGAGGCTCTATTGGCCCAGGATACAAACGAGTCCCAGACCACTGGGACGTACATAGGTACTCTGATAAAGTAGTGGCTCAGGGCGTAGTGGTGTCTACCCTGATGGTGTCAGAGTCGTGGCCTTGGACATAGTACTGTCGGCTCTGGCGCATGGTCGAGGGTGTCCCAGTGGTCTCACCACTCTTCGTACAGGTCCGTACCGCCACTACTCCTCAGACGCAGATCATAGGGTCGTGCCTCTATTCTCTCCATAACCGTACACCTCGTGTCAGCGCACGTGTTCCGTACTCGGTGGTCCTCATCAATTCCCGTTAAATGCTCCACGTTCGTTTGGCCTATCAACAAGATTCCCCTAAGTGATCCCATGCCTGTGCCAAGGAGGCTCTTGAGAAGTCGAGGTGCCGAGGGTCAGGGCCGGCCTATGCGGATCGCATAGACACGAGGATAGGAGCACGGGTACCTCAACACACCCCTCACCCTCGCATAGCGAGGGTCCCTCGCATGGCGAGGCTGCCTCTTCTCCTTCCGAGCATAGCGTCGCGAGGCTAGGAACACGGATACCTCAACGCAGCCCTCACCCTCGCATAGCGAGGCTGATGTTCTTCCTCCGAGGTGCGGCGTCGCGAGGCTAGGAGCACGGACAACTCCACATAGCCCTAACCCTCGCATAGCGAGGGTCCCTCGCATAGCGAGGCTGACGCTCTTCCTCCGAGTGTGGACGAGGCTTGATGCCTGCTGGAATGGGGCGCACGAGGATGGCCAGCTAGGGGCCCTCGCATAGCGAGGGTGAAGTTTGGATCGGCGGGTGGCCAAAGTCCCTCGCCTAGTGAGGGTGACTCTCTTACCCCAACTCCTTCACCATCATGTGATGCCCTTTCAGGACGTCTCGTAACATAGAGCTTCACTTGTGAATAGAATTCACAAGGAAAAAATTCCATATTTACAGTTTGCATCATTCTTATCTGCCTTGAAAGTGGTTGGATGGTTTATGCATTTTTCTTCCTACATGATAGCGTCATCTAGTTTCATGTATTGGTCTGCTTGGTCAAGGAACTCTTGTAAGGTGTTGATGAGGTTCCTATGTATGCTATCCCATAAGAGACTACGATAAATTAGTCCTACTGAGATGGCAATGAACTTCCCTTCATCTCCTACTATGGATGCTCGATTTGCCTCTCTCATGAATCTTTGGATGTAGTCTTTGATGGATTCATGTTTCCCTTGCTTGATGTCAGCTAGCTGATTGGCATAAACTGGTTGAATCGATCCGACACTGAATACCTTGCAAAATTCCTTCCTGAACTGCTCCCAGGAAGTGATGGATCTAGGTTTGAATTTCCAATACCATTCCTGGGCTGAGTCAGAGAGAGTGGTAGGGAATACCCTGCACCTATAATCATGCTCTACACTGAGTAACTCCATCTAATCCTCGAACTTTCTAATGTGTCGTACTGGGTCCTCCTTCCCAGTGTATGTGGGGAGTTTCGGGGTCTTGTATTTCAGTGGTGGTTGAGCAGCTTGGATATTAGTACTGATGGGACTCCCACTTCTATGTGCCAGCTCGATATTGGAAGGTTTCTTTGTCAAGCCCTGAACAACCATGACAAGTGCATCTATTTGAGCTCGCACTGCTGGTGGGATCACTGCTCCAGGTGGGGTAGACGCCCTTGGTACCCCCTCCTGAGCACTGGTCCTCCTGGTGATGACTTCCCTCAGATCCTGAGGTTGTGCATCTTTCTCGAGCCTATCGAACACAATATTGGTGTTGTTCATCGGTTCCTTTCCCTTACGAGACTGAGGGTGTAGGGGTGGCAAGTCCACCTTGCCCTTGTCAGTGCGACCTTGCCCCCGAGCCTCTCCTCCTACATGACTTTGAGATTTTGAGTGGCCATTTCCATTTCTGTCATGCCTCTTAGATGTTTAACCCTCATCTCCTGCATTATTTCGTCTGTGCCCTTGGGAAGAGGCCTTCGGGTTGGTAACGCTCCTAATCTGAGATGAAGTGTTATTCTTCTTAGTCATAGAGGAGGTAGTCTTGGACTATGCCTCTTCATCTTGTCTTTGGGAAAGTGGCTCTAAGAGCGTCCGTGGGGTTCGTCTCCTCCCCTGGTACTCTATATTACTGCTGTCTTGCATTCCTACTGCTATGGCCTAAGCCTCCCTTACCACCTTAGCAATAGCTTCAGCATTAGCTTGGGCTAACTGAGTGCCGCCTCAAGGACCACAGCAGCCTCCTGGGGCCTCCGTTTAGCTTCTTGCTCCCTCTAGATAATCCTCTGGACCCGTTCATCTATCTCCCGTCGTTGCTGTTCCATAGTCACCCTCTGGAGGGAAATTTCTGTAGCAAAGGCCTCTTGCCTCACCAGAAATTGCACCATTTCCTCCTGGTGAGCATCTTGTGGATCTTCTACATTAGATTGGTCTCCAACCTCCATCTGAGGTTCATTAACGGGATCGATGGGATCCCGAGTGTTGGAATCTCTGGGAGTTGTCTTCTTTGTCTGAATGGGTTTTGAAGGCATCGTAAACTGATGAAAGTGTGTTTCTTGATTTCGTACTCTCAATGAAAGCACCAAAATGTTGACCTGTGAAATTGGCCAACGATCGTATGTATAGTATATGACACCTTTTGAATAAAATAAATATAATAAATGACAGAGTACGAATATCTTAAACAAACACACATAAATTTTATAGTGGTTCAGCCCTGTTCTGATGAACAGTAATAACCTAATCCACTTTGCTTTTAGTATTGAATCACTCGACAATTACACTGATGAACAAAAGTATTCACTCGTTTCTAATTTTCCCAGAATTTCTCCCTAAATGTTCTTCAGATCTCAAAAAATTCCAGAAAAAGCGATACTTTGAAATGAAGCCCTGGGTCCTTTATTTATAGTACCCAGGGGTTGTTACATGATCATTAATATTGAAATCGTGGTTTGGTACACGATTATTAGGTAGTGGAGATAAGTGTCCACCTCCCCATGATTATGAGATCGTGGTTTTCTCATTTTTTCTCTAGATCGTGGGAGATAATGCACGGTTGAAACCTCTGGGAAAATGTAAGTCTTGGTTGGTTTATGAGACCTAGGTGCTAGGTCCGAAGACCCTCTGGGTGCTGGACCTGTGATCTTTTGGGTGCTGGACCTATGTGATCTCAATTTGAACAAGTGCGAGTATTTTTCAGTGAAGTGTACTTGGGAGTTTAGGCCACCACCCTATGGAGGATAGGGTAGGTCGACCACCCCTTAGTTGGGGTCAGGCCGACCTCCCGTAGGGGCTCTTTGGCATATTGAAGCCGACCACCCCTAGGGGCTCTTGGGCCTGCTGGGCCGACCACCCTTAGGATATGGGTCATGCCGACCACCCCTAGGGGCTAGGGCCATGTTGACCACCGTTACGGGGTCTTGGCCTGGCCGACTTCCCTATAGGTCCTGGACCTATCTTTTTTGCTTGTTGGTCTTTTTTCAATACTTCGTCGTTTTTTCCTGATTTGTGATGCCACGTGCCGCTTTCTCATTCCCCATTCCATCCTCGTATTTTTGAGGGATAACACTAGTAAACCTACTTAGTTTACTAATCGCATATGCAATATCCGCTCTTGTACAATTAGCGGCGTACATTAGACTTCCTAATGCACTTGCATACTAAAGTTGAGCCACCGCTCCACCATTATTCTCTTCAAGTTTTATGCTTGAATCAAATAGTGTATTTGCCTCTTTGATTTTGAGATGACTAAACTTGTCAAACACTTTCTCAACATAGTGTTCTTGACTTAAGGCATAACCTGTTGGGATTAGTGTCCTTTAAAGCATATGTTTTGAACAAAGTTTTGTGAAATAAATAATTGAAATGATTTTTTGCATATATTGTTTGTTTATTATTATTATTAGAATAATATTATATGAATATCAAAAAATTCCCAAATTCGCTATTGTGACTACAGTCTTGTATTGGCACGAGAGGAATAAGATTGTAGGGAACAAATTTAAACAGTTTGTAGTAAAAAAAAAGTTATATGGATTCTTTGTATTAAATACTGTAAGTACGGTTCACTAGTATTATGAATACACGTATCTAGATACAGATTACTGATGTAATTAGACATTAGTGGAGATACTTTGTATAAAGAGGTTATACATGAACATGACTCGATATGTTATTAATACTTAATAATACCATTTACTTTATAATTATTATTTAAATATATCAATAAGATGATCATATACAAATTGATCTTATTCCTGAAGTTATTATGAACTACTATTTATGTCATATGAGTTCTTTGATTCACTTGTTATGATTTGTTAGAAGGATCAGGTTGAAAACTTTTGTTTTGGGAACTCATTGATGTAAATGGCTGGGGACATAATATACAAATATGGAATCTATAACTTTCCGAGAGAAATTGAATAATGGTTCTCTTTTGGAACTGAAAGGTTATTGAGCTCAAATTCATAAATCAATTTATGAATTAACCTTCACTAGTAAAGTTGATGGTATTTAAGGAAACAAGATATAATTAAAGAGGTTAAACGATGATTAATTCTTACTTTAATTATGAACCGTTAATAGATGATTGAATTGTATGTAGTGATTAAATTGATAGACACTTTTTATATATCTAAAAGTACTCAATAAATAAATGTCTATAATTACAATAGTGCAATCTCATATTTTTAGTCTAATAATATTGAGATTAATAAATTAAGGTTATTAAATTAAAGAGTTGTAATTAATAATTAGAATTTATTGGAGCTTAAAATTATAGTTCCATAGGTCCTCAAGATGACTCTATCAATACAGTTCAAGGTAAGAGTTGAAATTGGAAAAGATCAGGAAAATGACATATTTAGATGAAATTTGTTCTTCAGAAACAAATATGTAATTAAGACAAATTAATTAATTAATAAAATAATTTATGGAAATTAATAATTTAATTAATTATATTTTTTCAAAAATAATTTTTTACATAAAATGGTATTTTCGAAAATGGCATTTAAATAATTAAGATAAGTAATTTAGAATTAATTTGTTTTATTTATTTAAATAATGTGAAAAGATATCTCTGATAATTCAAATTGATTTTGAATTTGAAATGATATTTATTTTTTAATTAATCTGATAAATAAGTTATCAGGTTTAGATATTTTTGAATAAATAAATTATTAAATAGATTTAAAGAAAATTGGTTGTAACACATCCCTAAAAATAGGGTTGCTACACGCCAACCATAGTCTAGAGGCTTTGGTTGGCGTATACAACATGTAACAAGATCAAGAATGGATCTTGATATTTTTATTTTATTTATTAATTTAATAATAGATTTATACTTAGAATTTTAAAATTTTAATTTAAGTAATTCTTTTATAAATCTATCATTAATATAGTTTTCAAAAGAGTGATATATGTAATATACGGAACATTCAAAAATAGAGAAAATATATCGTATTATTTTCCTATCCTTGAAAACTGTCTCAAACCTAAAATTCCAAAGATCTCATGTGTTGAGAATATCTTGTGAATCATAAATTTTTTCCCTACCATTACTCTACGTGCCCACACACGTCTTGAGGTGTAGAGCTACATCTTGGAAGATCTTGGTCTGAGAATTTGAAGAACTGTTTTGGATTGGATGTTCGTTGGAGATACAAAAAGATAGCAAAGATTCTTGATAGTTCTTCAACTGGTAATGTAACGCCCTGGATAGCAAGACCGTTACACTGTGTGTTCATAAAGGTGCAAGACTTGCCAATCAAGTCATTTAATTTGAAACGTGTTACTGAAACTACAGTTGAACTAGGGTTAAAAGATTTTGGTCTCAAAAGCTTCATTTCCTATAAACAAACATTTTCTTTACATGGGATCCCAAAAGTAATAAAGTTAACAAATAGTCTACAAAATTTTAGTATTAAAATACAGTTATTAGCCACTCTAAGGCAAAACAGACAATTAAGATTTTCTCGTCCTGTTCCACTCCTCGGCAATGGTGGCCGATCAGCTAATTATGTACATTCAGCCCCGCAGCTCTCCATCTCAGGATTGGTCTGACTTTCCCTTGCCTTTACCTACACCACGTAGCACCAGTGAGCCAAGGCCTAGCAAGAAAACACAATAGTAGAGCATAATCATTAAGCAAACAACCAGACAACTCACACAGTATAAACATATACTCAACAGTTCAGACATTCATGTTATTCAAATATTCAGCATACTAAGTACATAATCTCATATTATTAATCAATTCAAATATGATAACTAGGGTTAGTGCCCTTAGGCCGCACCCTCCATTTATCCCACTGACTTCCACCCGCTTAAACCAAGCTCAGTGAATATTAAGTTGTCCTCAACTACCAGTGGTTGAGCCGCGCGCTGTGCGCAATTATTATTTACGGCACCCTTAGGCCGTTTATCACATGTCCCATGGCATATTACCATCTATGACATCATACAGATATAGGGAGCTCTTAGTCCCATCACAAACACACAACTGGGTGCAGTTTTCTTACCTTTAGATTCGCTAGCTTTGTTCAATTTGATCCTATAGCACGATCCCGTTAGAGCCCTAGCATACACCTACTCACAGCCATAAATCAGAATCATCACCAAACCTCAAATCCAAAACCTAGCCTTAGGACCAATCCCGAGCCCTCGGGAAGCCCTAATTCCACCAAACAGGGTGGTGGAATCAAACCTCGAGCCCCCAGGGAAAAAACCCTAAGAAATAACCCAAAAACCCCTTTCTGGGAATAGGGTAGCGCTAGAGCACCCTAAGGAGAGCGCTATAGCGCTACAAACAGAGCCAAAAGGCTCTGAAACTTCAGGGCCTAGCGCTGTAGCACCCAGTGACTAGCGCTGTAGCATTAGTCACAACACAGCCCAACACAGATTTTCCCCTTCGAATTTTCCCGAGCCAAATCTTTCCAGAACTCAACCAAACCTCAACCAAACTTCAAAACAAGCCTCCAAACATCCTCAACTAATCCCATAAGTCCCAACCACAAGAAATTCAATCACATGCACCCCAAAACACAAAATCCACCATGGTTGAACCTAGAGCTCAGAATCTCAACAAAACCACAGAAATCACAAAGCTTGAAGCTAGAGTTTCTTACCTTTGATGGATGAGCTCAGCCTAAGTTGTCTTCCACACTTGATTAGCCTTCACCTCCACAAACCCTTAGGTTTAATTCCCTAGAATTCCCACAGAACTTTGCTTAGAAAAACCAATTCAACACCAATACCAGGAACTGAATATTAACCTCCAAATCTTACCTCAAATGATGAACAACCTCAGCTAGTTTCCCCACCCTAATCAAGATCCCATGTTCACAGCCTTAGCCTAAAGCTCCTCTGGATTTCAGCCCCAAATCTCTAGAAGAAATTGATGGAGAAGACCCAAACCGTTCTTGAAAATTGCCCTGTTTTCCCTTCTTTCCTTTTCCTTCTCTTCTTTCTTTTCTTTCTTCCCTTCAGACTTCCAACACCTTCTACACAATCCACTAAGGAATAAAGCCAAAACAACACTTAACTCTTATCCCTTGTAAGCCAAATGACCACAATACCCTCCCATTAAAATTTAAGCCCTTAATCCTTCCAAGGGAATTCTGGTCATTTATTCCCAATTCTCGCTAATTCCTCGAGTGTCTCTAATATTTACCGCTTACTTCCCGACACCTAACTAATCACTAATTATATTCCTCAATATCTAAATAAATTATAATATATTCTCTAAATTCCTAGAAATACCCCCATGCTCGTCCCAAGCCGGGTATAAATCCCCACCGTGACTTTTCCACTGAACCGCTCACTAGATTCGTCTCGAGTCACATATTACACATATATCCACATAATAATGTGGTCTCGAAAATTTATCACAAATATATACAGTTATGCCCTCAACGGGCCAAAAATAAGATTATGCCATTCTAACCTAATCAGGGCCTACACACATACTAATACACATAATCATGCATCACAGATATTCAAATAATCATATAACATGCTTTTAAATCATTAAATCACATATAATCCAATTATGCCGTCCCGGTGCACTAATCAAGGTCCTTAAGCCTTATTAGTAAATTTGGGTTGTTACAACTATCTCGAAACTTACTTGAACAACTCGGGATACTGATCCCGCATCGCTGTCTCAAGCTCCCAGGTCACCTCCTCGACCCTACTATTCCTCCATAACACCTTAACAAGAGGAATCATCTTATTCTGTAGTTCCTTGTCCTTCCGATCCAAGATCTGAACCGGTTGCTCCTCATAGGCTAGACCTGTCTGCAATTCCAAGTCTTCATACCTTAACACATAAGTCGCATCCGAGACGTACTTCCGGAGCATAGAAACATGGAATACGTCATGGATTCTTGAAAGCGATGGTGGCAAGGCTAACCTGTAAGCCACCTGACCAATCCTTTCTAGGATCTCAAAAGGTCCGATGAATCTAGGGCTTAGCTTGCCCTTCTTTCTAAACCTCCTTACCCCTCGCAAAGGTGCTTAGGATCAGCGTAGCTTTTCTGTCTGCTCTGTGAGGCGAGCATCCTAGCTCGAATCTTCTCTATAGCTTCACTTGTCCTCTGAACCATATCTGGCCCCAAATACTTTCTCTCACCCATCTCATCCCAATGAATGGGTAATCTACATTTCCTTCCATATAACATCTCATAGGGAGCCACTCCAATCGTTGATTGGTAACTATTGTTATAAGAAAATTCAATCAACAGGAGATACTTACTCCATGATCCCTCAAAGTCAATCACAGACGCTCTAAGCATATCTTTCAATACCTGAATCGTCCTCTCAGATTGTCCATCAGTCTGAGGATGAAAGGCTGTGCTGAACTTCAATTGTGTTCCCATAGCCTTCTACAAACCACCCCAAAACATGGAAGTAAAGATGGGATCCCGGTCTGACACTATAAACTTAGGAACCCCATGGAGACGTACGATCTCCCTCACATACAACTTTGCGTACTGATCCACAGTATATGTCGACCTCACTGGGAGGAAATGAGCTGACTTGCTGTACCTGTCCACTATCACCCACACCGAGTCATGAAGCCCTACAATTTTGGGTAAACCTCCCACAAAATCCATTGTAATATCCTCCCATTTCCACTTGGGAATACCCAAAGACTGAAGCAACCCTGCTGGTCGCTGATGTTCAGCTTTCACCTACTGACAGGTTAAGCACCTGACTACGTACTCTACCACATCCTTCTTCATCCTGGGCCACCAATATAACGTCTGTAGATCCTGATACATCTTCATGGTACCCGGATGAAGTGAGTACAATGTCGTATGAGCCTCATCCAATATCTCTCTCCTGATCCCCTCATCACTCGGAACACAAATCTGCACCTGATACCGAAGCAAACCACCCTCAGAGATAGAATAGTCCTTAGCTACTCTTGCTAAGACATTTTCTCTAACTTCCTGTAACTGAGCGTCTACCAATTGTCTCTCTTTAACCCGCTCTAGCAGGGTCGACTGCAGAGTAATATTGGCCAATCGGCCCACCACCAATTCTATCCCCGCTCTGACCATCTCATCAGCTAACTCTTTCGAGATCTGGGTGGAACTGTACAATTGACCTAGGCCTCTCCTGCTCAGTGCATCCGCCACTACGTTGGCTTTCCCCGGATGGTAAAGAATATCACAATCATAATATTTCACCAACTCTAGCCAACACCTCTGTCTCATGTTCAGGTCCTTCTCTGTAAAGAAATATTTCAGACTCTTGTGGTCAGTATATACCTTGCACTTCTCCCCATACAAATAATGTCGCCAAATCTTCAATGTGAATACCACCGCTGTTAGCTCCAAATCATGAGTAGGATACCGTTGCTCATGCTCCTTCAGCTGTCGTGATGCATAAGCTATGACCTTCTCATTCTGCATCAACACATAGCCTAAACCCAACCTCGATGCATCGCAGTAGACAAAAAACTTCCCTTCCCCCGAAGGAAGACTCAACACAGGCGCAGTAATAAGTTGTCGCTTCAGCTCTTGGAAACTGTCCTCACACTTGTCTGACCAGATAAACTTTAAATTCTTCCGTGTCAATTCTGTCATCGGTGCCGCTATCTTTGAGAAGCCTTCAACAAATCATTTGTAATAACCCGCTAGACCAAGAAAACTCCGCACCTCCAAGGCGTTCCTTGGCCTCGGCCAATCCTTAACTGCCTCTACCTTAGATAGATCCACCTTAATCCCATTTACACCCACAATATGTCCAAGGAATGTCACTTCTGGTAACCAAAATTCACATTTCTTAAACTTGGAGTATAGCTGATGCTCCCTCAATCTCTGCATAACCTGTCAGAGTTGAAACTCGTGCTCTGCCTCTGAATTGGAGTACACTAAGATGTCGTCGATGAAGACAATAACGAACTGATCTAGAAAATCCTTGAACACTCTATTCATTAGGTCCATAAAGGCTGTTGGGGCGTTGGTCAAACCAAACGACATGATCAAAAACTCATAGTGCCCATACCTCGTTCGGAAGGTCGTCTTTGGTATGTCCTCGTCCTTGATCCTCAGCTAGTGATAACCAGATCGAAGATCAATTTTTGAGAACACCGTCTTACCTTGCAGCTGATCGAACAAGTCGTCAATCCTTGGTAGGGGGTACTTATTTTTGATAGTCAACTTGTTCAATTCCCTATAGTTTACACACATCCTCAAAGTCCCATCCTTCTTCTTCACAAAAAAAACTGGAGCACCCCATGGCGAGTAACTAGGTCTGATGAACCCTAAATCCAGAAGCTCCTAAACTGTATCTTCAATTCTTTCAGTTCTACCGGTGCCATCCTATACGGTGCCCTCGACACTGGCTCTGTCCCTGGTGCCAACTCAATGACGAACTGAATCTCTCTACGCGGCGGCAACCTCGGCAAGTCCTCAGGAAACACATCCAAGAACTCACAAACCAATCTGGTCTCTTCCGGTCCTGCTGGTGAAACCCTAGTGGTATCCACCACACTAGCCAGAAAACCTATACACCCTCCTTGTAACAAATCTCTGGCTCTCAGTGCTGATATCCTGGGTATGCGGGGTCCATGCACCACTCCCACAAAAACAAAGGGATCCTCTCCCTCTGGTCAAAGGTCACCATCTTCTTCCTGCAGTCAATAGTAGCTCCAAATCTAACCAGCCAATCCATACCTAAAATCATACCAAAGTCCTCCATACTCAACTCAATCAAGTCTATTGACAATTCTCTACCATCAACTATCACTGCCAGTGCTCTAATCCACCTCCTAGAAACTACCAGTTCCCCTGTAGGCAAAATAGTCCCAAACCTTGAAGTACAATACTCACTAGGTTTACATAGTCTATCAATCACCTTAATAGAAACAAACGAATGTGTAGCACCAGAGTCAATCAATACAGTAAAAGGAGTGCCAGCGCTAGAAAATTGACCTGTCACTACCGAAGGACTAGCCTCAACCTCTGTCTGCGTCAAGGTGAACACTCGTGCTGGAGTCAAGCTGTCCACCTTCCCCGCATCTCCCTTCTTCACTGTCGGGCAATCTTTCTTGAGGTGTCCCACCACCCCGCACACGTAATAGGCCTTAGCCCGACACTCGCCCGGATGGCGTCTTCTGTACCTCGTGCACTCAGGATAAGTCCTCCATGTATCACCGCCTCCCTGACGGCCACCCTGTGTACCCCGACCTCTCCTATCAGGACCAGTAGCGGTCGAAGCATCAGGGGTCTTCCTATTTAAGTCACTGGGGCCTTCGCCCCTACCAGAACCAGAATATGGAGGCACCGCCCTGCGGCCCTCCCGCCTCGCTGCACTCTCTCTCCATATCTTATTCTCCGCTTCCTCAGTGGTGAGAGCCTTCTCTACAACCTGGACATAAGTTGTCACTCTAGGAACTGTTGTAATCCTCACATCTCGGGCTATCATAGCATTGAGCCCTCTAATAAATCTGTCCTGCCTAGCTGCATCAGTAGGCACAAGATCTGGTGCGAATTTCGAAAGTCTATCAAACTTTAGGGCATATTCTGTAACTGTCATACTGCCCTGAACCAACCCCACGAACTCATTGACCTTCGCTGCCCTGATGGCAACATTATAGTACTTATGACTGAATAGGTCCTTGAATCCTTCCCAAGTCAGAGCAGTAACATCTCTGGTCTGTGATGCCACCTCCCACCAGATTCATGCATCTTCTCTCAGCATATATGTGGGACAGGCCACTCTGTCATGTCCCTCTACCCTTATAAAGTCTAGAATGGTAGTAATCATGGTCATCCACTGTTCAGCATTCAGTGGATCAGGTCCTCCCTCAAAGATCAAGGGCTGCTGTTTCCTGAACCACTCATACAATGGCTCCCATCTGTTCCCAACCTCTACTGGCTGTACAACTGGTACCACTGCAGGTGGCACAATGGGGGCAGCACTCCCTGATGGAGCCTGCTGACGCAGAATTCAGATCTGCTCATCCTGGCTCTGTATCCATGCTTGCATGTCATCCATAAGCGGCTGCCAGTTCTCAAGGACTGGCGAAGGGGTCTGGCCCTGGTCATCATCTCTAGTCTCAGACCTGATGCCGGCTAGTCGCATAGATTTTCTTGGACGCATAATTATCCAAGTCAATCTATAATCAACGACTCATCACTCAGACTATGACGATAGGGTAATAATCCTTTCATGATCCATCGTTAGAACTCCAAACATTTACAAGAAATCAAAATATAACAGTTTATCCAATTATCCAAATATTTTCATTCACATGCATAGCAGTGCTGATAAGCACGCCTCAATATCATCATGCAATAGTCAAGGGCCAGGCCCTATCAGTATCTCATGCTGCCTATTAATCAAGCAGATATAAACAGTCATATTTCATTCAGATCATTTAAACATATAGTCATATATACACAATTACCAAACCCTGAGTCGAGCTTGTCTTTCGCGGCGAATGTACATGTCCAGCCAGTCTTCAGGAACCCTTCAACCTAGGACGCTCTGATACTAAGTTGTAACGCCCTGGATAGCCAAGACCGTTACACTGTGTGTTCATAAAGGTACAAGACTTGCTAATCAAGTCATTTAATTTGAAACGTGTTACTGAAACTACAGTTGAACTAGGGTTAAAAGATTTTAACCTCAAAAGCTTCATTTCCTATAAACAAACATTTTCTTTACATGGGATCCCAAAAGTAATAAAGTTAAAAGACAGTGTACAAAATTTTAGGATTAAAATACAGTTATTAGCCACTCTAAGGCAAAACAAACAATTAAGCTTTTCTCATCGTGTTCCACTCCTCGGCCGTGGCGCCCGATCATCTGATTATGTACATTCAGCCCTCCAGCTCTCCATCTTAGGATTGGTCCGACTTTCCCTTGCCTTTACCTACACCACGTAGCACCCGTGAGCCAAGGCCCAGCAAGAAAACACAATAGCAGAGCATAATCATTAAGCAAACAACCAGACAACTCATACAATATAAACATATACTCAACAATTCAAACATTCATGTTATTCAAATATTCAGCATACCAAGTACATAATCTCATATAATTAATCAATTCACATATGATAACTAGGGTTAGCGCCCTTAGGCCGCACCCTCCATTTATCCCACTGACTCCGGCCCGCTTAAACCGAGCTTAGTGAATATTAAGCTGTCCTCAACTACCAGTGGCTAAGCCGCGTCCTGTGCGCACGTATTATTTACGGCACCCTTAGGCCGTTTATCACATGTCACATGGCATAATACCATCTATGACATCATACAGATATAGGGAGCTCTTAGTCCCGTCACAAACACACAACCAGGTGCAGTTTTCTTACCTTTAGATTCACTAGATTTTTTCAATTTGATCCTCAAGCATGATCCATCTGAGCCCTAGCGTACACATAGTCACAGCCATAAATAAGAATCATCACCAAACCTCAAATCCAAAACCTAGTCTCGGGAACAATCCCGAGCCCTCGGGAAGCCCTAAGTTCACCAAACGGGGTGGTGGAATCAAACCCTGAGCCCCTGGGCAAAAACCCTAAGAAATAACCCAAAAACCCCTTTTTGGAAATAGGGTAGCGCTATAACGCCCTAAGGAGAGTGCTATAGCGCTAAAAACAGAGCCAAAAGGCTCTGGAACTTCAGGGCCTAGCGCTGTAGCGCCCAGTGACTAGCGTTGTAGCGCTAGTCACAGCACAGCCCAGCACAGATTTTCCCCGAGCCAAATCTTTACAGAACTCAACCAAACCTCAACCAAACTTCAAAACAAGCTTTCCAGCATCCTCAACTCATCCCATAAGTCCCAACCACAAGAAATTCAATCACATGCACCCCAAAACACAAAATCCACCATGGCTGAACCCAGAGCTCAGAATCTCAACAAAACCACAGAAATCACAAAGCTTGAAGCTAGAGTTTCTTACCTTTGATTGTTGAGCTCAGCCTAGGTTATCTTCCACACTTGATTAGCCTTCACCTCCACAAACCCTTAGGTTTAATTCCCTAGAATTCCCACAGAACTTTACTTAGAAAAACCAATTCAACACCAATACCAGGAACTGAATATTAACCTAAAAATCTTACCTCAAATGATGAAAACCTCAGCTAGTTTCCCCACCCTAATCAAGATCCCAAGTACTCTGCCTTAGCCTAAAGCTCCTATGGATTTCAGCCCCAATTCTCCTGAAGAAATTGATGGAGAAGACCCAAACCGTTCTTGAAAATTGCCCTGTTTTTCCCTTCTTTCCTTTTCCTTCTCTTCTTTCTTTTCTTTCTTCCCTTCAGACATCCAACACTTTCTACACAATCCACTAAGGCATAAAGCCAAAACAACACTTAACTCTTATCCCTTGTAAGCAAAATGACCACAATACCCTCCCATTAAATTTAAGCCCTTAATCCTTCCAAGGGCATTCTGGTAATTTATTCCCAATTACCGCTAATTCCTCGAGTGTCTCTAATATTTACCGCTTACTTCCTGACACCTAACTAATTACCAATTATATTCCTCAATAACTAAATAAATTCTCCAAATTCCCAGAAATACCCCCAGGCTCGTCTCGAGTCGGGTATAAATCCCCACCGTGACTTTTCCACTGAACCGCTCACTAGGATCGTCTCGAGTCACAGATTACACATATATCCACATAATAATGTGGTCTCGAAAATTTATTACAAATATATACAGTTATGCCCTCAACGGGCCTACACGCATACTAATACACATAGTCATGCATCATAGATATTCAAATAATCATATAACATGCTTTTAAATCATTAAATCACATATAATCCAATTATGCCCTCCCGATGCACTAATCAAGGCCCTTAAGCTTTATTAGCAAATTTGTGTCGTTACAGGTAAATAGAAGGTCCATGAAGATGGAGATGGAGATTCTACATGATGCCTTGGTTTTATTTTTTTTATTTTGTAAATTATTGCAAGTGTTGTAATTTTTCTACATTTATCGAAAACACCTAGTTCACATTTGTTTACTTATTTATTGTTTTATTTATTTACTTAAATGTTTGAATGTATTAAAAGTGTTTAATAATATTGTCATGCATTATAACATGACATTCATATTACCCACACAATATATCTAATTCAAGCATACATCTCATAGCGAGTAAAATCATGTTTGAATTATGAACGTCCTCTTTCATTATATGCATTATATGTATCATATAATTAATCTAGATTAATGTAGAACAAAGCAGTAAATTGATTTTAAGTGTTAATTTCAAAACCTATTTGATAACTAATTTTATTAGATAGGCAAATGATATTCTTAATAATTAGAGCATTTATTGATTAGATAGTTTAATGACCTATGTAGTAAGATGATTAAATCTTGTTTAATGATTTAAATGCTTAATGAGATCAGTTATTATTTGAATATCATTTGGTAAATTAATTTGATTAATTTAATTAATTAAAAATTATACGATGTTTTGAGAAAACACATATTCTAAAATAGTGAGTGGGAGAAGGGGTAATAACAATAACTCCTATGGTATCCATTATTAGTTAACACCGATGCTTCATGGAATGGGCCTCGAGGTGCCTTTGTTTGTGTCCCCCTAAGGAAGGTTTCTGACTGTGTTATTATTCAAGGTTAACTTCTATATAGAATAAGATTGATGATATATTTCAAGTTTGACTGACCCTAAGGCACACTCTTGAGTTAACTTATTAATCTAAAATAATGGGTTACACTCACAAAGCTTAACTAGGCTTTCGACCAGACTAGTTAATCTTGACCAAACTAGCGGTTGTTCATGAGTCAAAAGAGAAAATAGTTGATTTTAAGTTTTCACTTATGAATTTGAGAAGTGTATCAAAATTAATTTAAGATTAGTCTGACCTACCCTAAGGCTGGTCCATTAATTTTTAAATTAATTTATTGTGAAATTAGTAATAATTGATTTTATGTGTTATTTAAAGTTGTTGCATGCATAATATTTACTATTCCAAAAATTGTTGATATTTGTAATATATGCTAAATTCAATTTTGTATTATTTATTTATTTCAGCAATGATGAATTCAAACCCTATTACTACTTTACTTGCAAACAAGAAACTTACTGGTGATAATTTTATGAAATGGAATCAAATATGAACATTGTTTTGATCTGTGAAATCAACAAGTTTGTCTTTACTGAGGAATGTCTTGAGGTCCCTGCTGCCACTACTCCCAAAACTTCGAGGGAGAAGTATGATGCTTGGATTTTATCCAACAACAAGGCTAAGTGTTACATGCTTGCTAGTATGAGTGATGTACTCAGAAAGAAGCATGAAGACATGGAGACTGCATATGAAATATGGGAGTCTCTTCAAGCCATGTTTGGAGAGCAGTCCGACCAATGCAGACATGAGGCTACTAGAACCTACATGAACATGAAAATGATGAAAGGAGTGTCAGAGAACATGTTCTAAACGTGATCAATTCATTTCATGATGCGGAAGTTCATAGAGCAACCATTGATGAGTGAACTCAAGTTAGTCTGATACTTGAATCACTCACTCCTGCTTTTTTCCACATTTACCACCAACTATGTTATGACCAAGTTGGAGTATAATATGACCCAGCTGTTAAATGAGTTGCATACTTTTGAATCACTCAATAAGAGTAATTCAAAAGTAGAAGAAGCCAATATTGATGATTCTAAACCTTCCTCTTCAAAAGGGAAAAATAAGAAGAGAAAAAAATCCCATGACAAGGAAAATGACAAATAGGAAACGAAGCCTAAAAAGTCATCCAAAGGCAAGGAGAACAAAGATAACAAAACTTCTAAGAAAAAGCAACCCAAAGGGACATGCTTTCATTATGGAGTTGATGGTCATTAGAAGATAATCTGTCCTAAGTATCACTCAGACCTAAAAGAAAAGAAGAAAGGTAAATATGATTTACTTGTTATAGAAGTCTGTTTAGTGGAAGATGATACATCATACTGGATTGTTGATTTTGGTGCCACTAACCATGTTTGCTTTTCTTTACATATTCTTAGTTCTTCGAGGGAAATTGTTGATGAGGACGTGACTACGAGGGTTGGCAGTGGTCTGGTTGTCTTTGCCGAAGCAGTTGCAATAACCTATTTGGAATTTGATGAAATAAATTTATTATTTTGGACAATGTTTATTTTATTCCTGGATTCACTAGGAACTTAATTTCAGTTTCTATGTTGCATGAACAAGGTTTCAATATATCTTTCAATAATAATTCGATTGTTATCTCAAGATCTGGTATTGAAATATGTCATGCAAAATCCAATGATGGGCTGCATAAACTTAAGGCAAAAGAGCGATCTATATACAACTATGAAATGTTTAAAGTTGCAAACCCAAATCTATTAAGCGTCGAAAAACAGATTCCGACAGTGAAACATATCTATGGCATTTGAGATTGGGGCATATTGGTTGGATAGAATTAACATACTAGCAAATGATGGACCTTTGAGAGAATTAACTATTGGCTCTCTTCCACTCTGTGAATCCTGTCTAGAAGGCAAGATGACCAAAAGATCTTTCTCTGGAAAATGTTCAAGAGCCATAGAACCACTCCAACTCGTACACACTGATGTGTGTGGTACACTTAATGTACAAATGAGAGGAGGGTTTGAATATTCCATCATCTTCATTGACGATTATTCTAGATATGATTACCTATATTTGATGCAAAAGAAATTTGAAACTGTTGGAAAGTTTAAAGAATTCCAAGCTGAAGCTAAAAAGCAATTAGGTAAATCACTGAAAGTTCTTCGATATGATCGAGGAGGAGAGTACCTGGATTATGAATTCGAGGACCACTTGTGTGAGCATGGATGTAACGCCCAAATTTCCCTAATATAACTTAGTGCTTGGATTAGGGGTCCGGGAGGCAATAATTGAGTTAATTAGGTGCTTATGTGTTATGAGCATGTTATTATGTGAATTGTATTATGATATGATTATGCTTACATGTTTAAGTGTATTAAATATGCATGTGGGTCCATTTCTTATTAGAATGGCATCTTCATAATTTTGACCCGCTGAGGGCATAATTGTAAATATGTGTGATATATAATTGTGACCACATTATTATGTGGATATATTTTAGTTACCTGAAATGAGGTGATCCTAGGGAGCAAGTTAGCGAAAAAGTCACAACGGGGTAAAATACCCGGCTCCGGGTGAGCTTAGGGGTAGTTTGGTCATTTGGTAAATTACTGGGAACTATAGAGTAACAGGAATTAATTGATGAATATTTAGTTTGATAGAATTATTTGAGATTAGTAGGAATTATGCCAAATGACAAATGATCCCTTGGGGGTAACCTTTGAAGTTAAATGGGGCAAGGGGCATGGTGGTCATATGACGACATGGGATAGCATTAGCAGCAGCCTTTGGAAAGGGGTCTTACACATTTTTCTTCCTATTTCTATTCTCACTCGTTGGAGCATTTTGGAAGCTCACTTAAGGAGACTCTAAAGCTAGGCCAGAGTGAATTCTTGGAGGGAATTGGAGGAAAATTTAAGCATGTTGAGGAGTTTAGAGCTGCCAAGCTAGGGATTCCAGCCAGGGTTCGAATTGGGGAAGAAGAAATCAAGGTAAACCTCTGGTTCCCTCACATATCAATGGTGTCTTTGAGTTTAGAATTTTATTTTGGGACTTTAAGTTGTATGTTGTGATTTATGGGGAGATGAGTATTGGGTTTTATTGCCTAGGCCTAGAATTAAGTTTTTGTGGTTGAAATCTTGCTAAAAACATCTGGTTGGGTCAAAATTGAAGTACGATTTTGTAGGACATCATAGGTTTGGAGAATTGGGGAAGAACACTTGTGTTATGGGCAGATTTTAGGTTTTTGGCAACCTAGTGCGACCATGCTAGTGTCCCAGAAAAGGGCAAAATTAAATTTTCAAATTGGATCTTGAGTTGAGGGGCGCCACCGCACCAGGGGTTAGGGTGACCGCAAACTTTTTGGGGGCGCGATTGCACTAAGGGCTCAAATTGCTGATTTGCGGAAATTTAAGGGCTTGGCCTGGGAGCTTGACTTGGGAGCCTGCTTGGGGGCTCGGGGGACATTTTGAGTGCCATGTTAATTGGGAAAAATGGTTTTGAGAGTTAGAGTTCAGTTTGGAACTCGGGTTCTAGGGTTAATTCCTGATGAGCATATACTTGTGTTGTGACTAGGATTTCCACCAGGCTCGGGTCAGGGATAGCGCTCGGGGTCATTTCATTACTTGCACAAGGATCGAAGTAAGAAAAATACACCCAATGCGTGAGATACATGATTAGGGCTTGGTACCGTTGTTAAATGTAATATGATTAGGGCTTGGCCTAACTGTTAAATGTAAACATGACTAGGGCTCGTGCCCAGTTAAAGAGCATGATTATAATTGTGCTTGTGAATATCTGTATAAGTACACTGTAATGCATTGTATCTGTGTGTATGATGAATATATCATATGTATGCTTGTTCCTAACTGGAAAGCTCGACTTATAAGTCGAGGACCTATCTAATGTATCTGATTAAAGGCTCGATTCATTAGTCGAGGGCATATTTGGTTAAAAGGGCTCGACTTATAAGTCGAGGGTTTACAAGGTTCGACTTATAAGTTGAGGGTTTAAAATACTCGGCTTATAAGTCGTGGTCAACACTATGCGCGCAGAGCGCGGACCATTATGGCTAGGCCACCCTGGGAGTGTATTGTGCACTTGACTGGCTTGGATGCCACTTGAATAAATAGAAGTTCGATACGCACTTGTGTGACCCTGTGGTCGCTTACTTGTAAAATGTGCTTGCTTGGCTTTAGTTATTACAGTTAAGCATGTTGTTATGTTCTGTTGATTATCTGAGTCTATTAATATGTTTTCTTCCTGATTCTTTTGGCTCACGAGTGCTATGTGGTGCAAGTAAGGGTAAGGAGAAGCTTGGCCAACCATGATTTGGAGAGCGTTAGAGGTGATGTGTACATATGGAGTCTGCTCAACCACCACAGCTGAGATATCGCAGGGAAACTAGGGTTGGACCCTGTTTTGCCGCTTAGGTCAACTTATTTTGTAATCCTTGAGTTGTAAACAATTTTTAAACTTGTATTTTGGGATCCCATGTAAAGACTAAATTTTTCAATGGAAATGTTTGTTCCTTTGACCAAGATTTTTAATACCTGAACCATTAGTTGCTTAATCACATGTTTTAGTCCAAATGACTCGTTTAGCGAGTCCAGCACAAATTTAAACATACATGGTAACAATCCTTAATTAGAATGGTGTTACAATGGAATTCAATCCCAACTCACTGTACTATGAACATCACAACAGAATGGTGTTTTTGAAAGAAGGAACATGATGATATTAGACATAAATAAATCAATGATGAGTTACTCATCATTGCTACTGTCATTCTGGGGATATGCCATTCAATGTGTATTAACCTGTGAAATTGGCCAACGGTCGTATGTAAAATGTACGACACCTTTTGAACGGAAATGATATAAAATACGACAGAGTACAAATATCTTAAACAAAGACACAGGAATTTATAGTGGTTCAGCCCTGTTCTAATGAGCAGTAACCTAATCTACTTAGTCTTTAGTATTGAATCACTCGATTGACAATTACAACTACGAACTGAAGAATTCACTCGTAAAAAAAATATATCCCAAAAATTCCATAAAAAGTGATCCTTTGAAACGAAACCCTAGGTCCTTTATTTATAGTACTCAGGGGCTGTTGCATGATCAGTAAGAGTGGGGATCATGGTTTGGTACACAATCATTGGGAGTGGAGATATGTGTCCACCCTCCCATGATTATGAGATCATGGGTCTTCCCGTTGTCTTATCTGGATTGTGGTTGATAATGCACGATTGAGACTCTTCAGAAAACGCTAAGTAGTGATTGGTCTATGAGACTTAGGTGCTAGGCTCGACGACCTTTTAGAACTTGGGTGCTAGGCCTTGATTTTAGTTTGAATGAGTGTGAGCTTTTCCCAGTGAAGTGTCTCTGGGATTGTTGGCCGACCACCCTATGTAGGATAGGGTGGGCTGACCACCCTGAGGGATTCTTGGGCATGCTTGGGCCGAGCACCCCTAGGGGGTTTAGGTTTGGTCAAGTTCTTATAGGTCTGGACCTATCTTTTTTACTCATCGGTCTTTTTTCAATACTTCGTCGTTTTTCCCTGATTTGTGATGCCACGTGCCGCTTTCTCATTCACCACGTCATCTCTAGATTTTTGAGGGTTAACATTTGTCCCCCAAGTTTATCATAATGTACATTTCGTAGCAATACTTTAACAGCAAAGTCCCTCAAGACATTACATAGTACTTTTATCAACTATCGATAATTTGCTCAGCACAAAATTTTCAAGGATAATTGTAATTCCTAAAAATAATTAGATTTTTCAAGGAAAATTAATTTCCTAAAAATCTAGTATATTTTTCAAGGATAATTGTAATTCCTAAAAATAATTAGATTTTTCAAGGAAAATTAATTTCCTAAAAATCTAGTTTATTTTTCAAGGAAATTTGAAGTCCTAAAAATATAATATATTTTTCAAGGAGTTTTGAAGTCCTAAAAATATAATATATTTTTCAAGGATATTAATTCCTAAAAATACAAAATATTTTTCAAGGAATTTGAATTCCTAAAAATATAATATATTTTTCATGGAGTTTTGAAGTCCTAAAAATATAATATATTTTTCAAGGATATTAATTCCTAAAAATACAAAATATTTTTCAAGAAATTTGAATTCCTAAAAATATAAGATATTTTTCAAGGAATTTGAATTCCTAAAAATACCAGATATTTTTCTAGGAATTTGAAATTCTAACCATACCAGATATTTTTTAAGGATTTTGAATTCCTAAAAGTATATGGTTAGCCTGAGAGGCTATAAGTAGGGCCTCACTTCTCACTTCTTTGCTCTGTGCGCCTCAGCTATAAGATTCTCCAAGCGTGATTTCTCCAATTCTCCTTCAAACTCAGATCTTTATTTGGGTAAGTATTTTCTCCTAATCCTTACATCATTTAATTTAAATGTGCTTAGATTTAGAAGAAATACTTTGAATCTTTGAGGAATGTGTCTGAATCTCCTTGTTTTGTTTTATTTTGATCCAAAATAATTGACTTGTTTGAATCAAGTCTACGATTTCCCTATAATTTCATTAGCCTGGATGATTTCCAAGGTTCCAAACCCTAGCATAGGCGATTTCAGGTTTGTAAGACCCTAGGCCGACCACTTCTTTGAGATTCATTAGCCTGGTGATTTCTAGGGTTCCAAACCCTAGCATAGGCGATTTCAGACTTGTAAAACTCTGACCTAGGCCGACCACTCTTAGGTTCCCTTGGTTTGGAAATTTTCTGGCTTTCAGATCCAGACATAGGCGATTTCCAGGGATGTAAATTACATCATGGGCCGACTACCTCTAGGGTTTCCATCATGGGTCGACCACCTCTAGAACTTCCCTTGCATTTCCCTTGCCTTATGTGATTTCCAGGCCTAGGGGATTAGGGTTTAGGTCGACTACCCCTAGGCTTTACTTAGCTGGGCGATTTCTAGGCCTAGGGGATTAGAGTTTAGGCCGACTACCCCTAAGGTTTCCTTAGTTGGGCGATTTATAGGGCTCAAATCCAAGCCTAGGTCATATTCCTCATGCTCCTGGCGATTTCCTGGTTTACATACCCATCATAGACCGATCACCCTAGGGTTTACATCATGGGCCAACCAGCACACCCCTGGGCGACTTCCAGGGATCCAGGGTGGTCGGCCCAAGCATAAGCCGACCACCTGGGACACTAAAATTTTTCTCTCCTCCTTTACTGATCTCTTTGGGGTCTTCCTAATACTGTACAATTTATTGAAGACTTGAACTTTAGTCCTCTGGCATTTTTCTGAGCTCTGCATCCCTAGGGTGGTCGGCCTACCATCTTTGCCCCTACTTTCACTTTTTGTAATCTTAGGGACTTAGGGTTGTCGGCCCATGCTTAGTTCCACTAGGCCGACCCCCCTTTAAGACTTCGATCAATTTTTCCAAATCTAGGGAAGTCCTATGGTGGTCTGCCTGAGCTTAGTCTCACTGGGCCGACCCCCTATATAGATTTTTTCCCTTGATTTCTTCATTTTTGCTCCTTAGTTCATGGATATGCCCCCAGCTATTGGCTTCATTATGTTCACTTACTAACTTTACTCTTTATTTTTCCTTTGTTGCAGATGTCCAACTCTTCTTCTTCAAACCAGCCTGTAAGCGAGCGTACTCCCTAGGAGTTCTTGGAAAGGGTGAAAAGGATTTTCCCTCGCTCCGCTTTATATTTGTTCAGTGAGGAAGACTTCTTGAAAATGTATAACTCAATGGAGAGAGTAAAATAGACAACTCGACAACCTTCCGAAGATGATCCTCATATTTCTAGGCACATTACTCAGGGCTCTTCGCCTGGCTCTTCTCAGATCTCTTCTATGCCCCGCAGCTCTCAAGGCACATCTCAGCGATGTCATCTCAGCGGGATATGTTAGGTCAGCAGATTCATTACAATGCCCTATGCACTGGGATACCAGTCGGGTTCCCCATCACTCTTCTTCTCAGCAAGAACATACTGAGGGCTCTCTTTGTTTTGCTAATCATCCTCAAGAGCCTTTTATTCACAGATTCCAGCCTAAGGTGGTTCGCCCTCCTTCCTAGAGCAAGATAGTCTCGCTAGCTAGGTAGCAGAAGAAGAGATGACAAAAAGAATTCCATTTATCAGATTCTGGGGTCACCTTGGCCAGTGAGATCATATGGAAACCACTTGAGAAGCCTCGGCCTACTGATTACGAGGTTGTGTGGTTCAAGGGGGTTGCCTCTGACATGACTGAAGAGAAGGTAAAGAACTTAAGGAAGACCCTTGGCCTCTCTGGCGTGTCTATTACTATCCCTAGTCCAAATGACAGAGCTGAGGACCCCCTGGGTATGTGCGCTTGGACACGTTCTACCATCAAGTATGGTGCCCTACTTCCTCTTCATCTGTACTTCCGTAGCGTTGCAGATTATTTTGGTATTAGTCCTTCTCAACTGGCTCCCAATGCGATCTTGGTGTTATCTGCATTGTGCACTATCTATCACTGCAAAAAATGGGCTGCTCTAGTGCCTCACAAGATCTACTACTTATTTGACCTAGAGATGAACCCTTCTCAGCGCAACTCGAGGTATTTCCATTTCCACCATTATATGAGCGAGGGTACCAACACCTTCTTGGAAGAGATCTCTGGAAATAGCATGGCGTTTAGATATGCCGACAACTATTTCTTCACTAAGGATGTAGAGGCCAACTACTCCAAGTTTAAGCACATTGGGCCTTTTTATAGACCGCTCCTGACCAGGCTATGACAGTTAGGGCCAAGGCATTGATTTCCATGAACCTTGAGGAGAATAATGTCAAGACCCTCGTTACTTCAGAGAACCTTAGGAAGGTCAGGCTGTTTCCTCCTACTATAGTCGATGTTCCAAATGACGATGGTCCCAAGCCCGTGAACGCCATAGACTCCCCAGGACCTATTCATGTCGAGGAGGTAACCTCTTTGCCTATGCTAGCTAGATAGGAAGGTGATGAGGTGGGTGCATCTGTCGCGTACTCATCGCTTGCTTCAGATGACTTTGATGAGACTACGTTCGGCCCGAATCTCATTCAGAAGGTTCGACACTTTATCACCTTTATTTTATGATTCATCTATGCTTAATATCCTTCTAACATTTGATCTTCTTTTGCAGGTTTAGACATGTTCGATTTTTGTCATACCTAGCAGAGATCGACTCCCACCGAGGCCAGTCCTTCTATTCGAGTGGCTAAAAGGGCCAGAGTTGAGGCTGAGTTGATAATGGAGGTTACTCCTGAGGTGCCTCCTTCGAATCCTTTGGTGTCTAGTCCTGTCATAGAGGTAGAGCCATCTATGCCTACACCGATTCCTTCCATCTTCACTGATGCAGGTGCCTCCTGTTCTGCGCCTGCTCCGTTATCTGAGCCACACCAGTCTGCTATATGAAACCTAGGTTCCATCATGGAGCGAGCGTCTCATATGAAGTAGACGAAAACAACTTTTAATGGGATTAAGAATGAGGTCTTGAAAACCATTCTAATGAAGTCACTCCTAGACAGCAGGAAGTGACCAAGTTAACTCTCAGGATAACCTAGATGGAGGAGAAACTTGCTGATCAGCTCCAATAGTCTGAAGCTGATTGCGAACATGGACCAATTGCGGAAGGATGCTCTTGTTGAGAAGGAGCAAGAGGTCAAAGCTGCCCGGGACAAGGCTTGAGAGGAGTATTCAAAGAAAACTTTCTCTTGCATCTACTTGATCTGGAAGTCCAACAAAGATCTGGACTTGGATTTCCTTCCCGAGAAGACGCGAGTGAAGGAGCTTAGGAAGTGTTTGGCTCATGAGGGCGCCGAGGCTCAGGGTGGTCTTTCAGATGATACTCCTCGCCCTATTTAGTCTTCTCTTAGTCTTTTATTTTGTCTTTCCTTTTATGCCATTGGTGGGGCACCTTGTACTTGACAGTTTTTACATATGACATTTTATGCCTTTATGTTTTTTTGTTATGACCACTTAGTGTATTGATTGAAATTTTTTATTTCCAATGCTTACTAAGTATAGACACATACAACCCTCATTGGTTCAGGTATCAGTATACTCTGAACACATGTGTGGATGCTGAAAATCCACCAAGAAAAAAAATTGCTAAAAGTGCAAGGAACCCAAGAAGGAGGCTTGTGTATATAGTCTTCTACGAGTTACATCCCTTGCGTTGAGGAATACTAGCATCTGAGGGTCAAGACCACGATATGCGAGGCCCAGCTGTCATACGTCTCGTGCAACCCTCGCGACATCTGAGTGACTCACACCATGAGGCTTCATATAGGTAGCCAGCCAAGTGCACTCACGCACCCTTCACAATGCCAAGTGCCGAGGATGGCACGCCTCACATAACGAGGCCAAGGGTCTTGCGCCATGAGAGGCGCACCTCGCCTCACTGCCTAAGCACCTCGTGCAAAGGGTCATGCATCGCAGCCTCGCATAGCGAGACCAAGGGTCAGTGCCAAGAGAGGCGCACCTCGCCTCGTAGCCCAAGCACCCCACGCCAAGGGTCATGCATCGCATCCTCGCATAGCGAGGCTAAGGGTCTCACGCCAAGAGAGGCACACCTCGCCTCGCTGCCCAAGCACCCCGCGCCAAGGGTCGTGCATCACAGCCTCGCATAGCGAGGCCAAGGGTCTCATGCCAAGAGAGGTGCACCTCGCCTCGCTGCCCAAGCACCCCTCGACCATGCACCAAGGGCCTCGTGACAAGGGTCTCGTGCCAAGCACCCCTCGGCCACGCACCAAGGGCCTCGCGACATGGGCCTCGAACCAAGCACCACTTGGCTACGCACCAAGAGCCTCGCGACATGGGTCTCGTGCCATGAACCCCTCGGCCACGCACCAAGGGCCTCGCGGCATGGGTCTCGCTCTAAGCACTAATTGGCCACGCACCAAGGGCCTCGCAACATGGGCGTCGAGCCAAGCACCCCTCGGCCACGCACCAAAGGCCTCGCGACATGGGTCTCGCGCCAAGCTCTCCTCGGACACGCACCAAGGGCCTCGCAACATTGGTCTCGCGCCAAGGACCACTCGGCCACACACCAAGGGCCTCGCGGCCTGGGTCTTGCACCAAGCACCACTCGGCCACACATCAAGGGCCGCGCGACATGGGTCTCGCACCAAGCACCCCTCGGCCACGCACTAAGGGCCTCGCAGCATGGGTCTCGCGCCAAGCAACCCTTGGCCACGCACTAAGGGCCTCGCGGCATGGTTCTCACAACAAACATCCCTCGACCACGCACCAAGGGCCTCGCGGCATGGGGGCTGCAAAGCGATGGTCTCACAAGGTGAGATCCTAATCTCATTCGTAGGCATCATGCCTCACCGCACAAGGGTCTCATGCCAAGAGAGGTGTATCTTGCCTCAGTGCCCAAGCACCCCATCCTAAGGGTCATGTAACGCCCTAAATAGCCAAGACCGCTACACCGTGTACTTATAAAGGTACATGCCTTGCTAATCAAGTCATTTAGTTAAAAACGTGTTTGCTAAAAGCATTAATGCGCTAGGGTTAAAAGTTTTTGGTCTCAAAAGATACTTTTCATACAATTAAACATTTTGTACATGGGATCCCAAAAGAAACATCATTTAAAAGTCTGTTTACAAAATTTCCAGTGTACAGACAACCACTAGCCATTCTAAAGGCAAAACATATGTTTATGGTTCTCCTGCCCCTGTCTCCCCTCAACCGTGGTGCCTGAGCAGCTGTTCATGTACATTCTGCTCCCAGAGCACTCTAAATCAGGGCTGATCAAGCTTGCCCTCGCCTTTACCTGCACTACGAAGTACCCGTGAGCCAAGGCCCAGTAAGAAAGCATAATATCATAACACAAGTACTGATAATAATCATAAGCTCCTTTAAGCATGTTTAAACATTTAGCAATCCCTAATAAACATATAACTCATTGACATAAACATGAATTCACAAGCTAAAAATTAGCCATTCAGCATATCATACTCAACAATCATCCACAACAACTAGATTACACAATAAATAGGGTCGACACCCTTAGGTCACACCCTCTATTTGCCCCACTGACTCCGGCCGGCTTAAACCGAGCTCAGTGCATAATAAGCTGTCCTCAGCTACTAATGGCCGAGCCGCGCCTCATGCGCCAATGTAAACTTCGGTACTCTTAGGCCGTTTGTCTACTATTCACATGGCATAATACCATCCTCTATAAGGCATACAAATTAGGGAACCCTTAGTCCCATTATGAATCCACAACCGGGTGCAGTTTTCTTACCTTTAATTTCCAAATGCTTCGACTACGAGAAATGCCCCTTGAACACGATCCATCTCCCGAGCCCTAGCTTTTACCTAGTTATAACAAAGATAAGGGATTCCATTAATATTCGAATAAAGGTTTCTGGGTTAAGTTCTAGCTTCCGGGACATCGAATTCCACCAAGCACGGTGGTGGAATCGATCCCGAGCACCCTAGGTTAGGTTCCCGCGCTTAAAACCTTCAAATAACCAAAAATGCCCTTAAGGGCCATGGCCCTAAAGACCTGTGTCGTGACCCGCCCCCTAAAATAGAGGTTGGGCCTCTCTGACAATAGACAAGCATCGCGACCCTGCCTTGTGGCGCCGCGACGCTTCCCTACTGCGGAGCCTCCTTAGCTCTTCTTTGCTTCGCAGGGCCGGGACACTCTAGAACAGAGCCGCGGCCCAACCCCTCGTACCTAGAAAATCCACCATTTTTAACATCCCAACCTTGCTCAAAACCACCCCAAACCATCATAGTTCCAAAATCCTTTGGTCACAAAACTTCTAACATGATTCTATCAACATAATCCAGCAAAAACCTAGCTTAGAAACTCATTAAAATCCCATTTTAATTTCTGAAACTCAGAAGCTCAAGAACATAAAAACCAGCCATGAAAATATTAGAATTCAACCATTAGATCTTAAATTCAAGCTTACCTTCACTGCAGAACCACTTCCCTAAGCAAAATCTGGGCTAACTCCCAAGCTTCCTGCCTTAATTCAACCTTGAAATTAAGAACCTAAGAACTATTAGATTTCAACCCAAAAACCTCATAGTCAATTGATCAAAAATGAAATTCAATGCTTACCTTAGTTTCTAGTTTGATTCCCCAGCTTCCACTGAGTTAATCCTTCAAAACTCCAGCTCAATCCACTGAATTCCAAGCTGAATACCCTTAGTTTTCAGTGGTTTCCTTGGGAGAGAAGAAGAAAGAGGAGGAGAGAAGAAGAAAGAGGAGGAGCGAAAAAGGAGAGGGTCAATTCCTTGAGTTTCCACTATTTTTCTAAGTCTTATCTATCTATCCTTAAGTAATTAAACCAATCACGAGGCTCGGGGTACTGGAAACGTCCCCGAGGGCAAAATGGTACAATTCCCCAGTATTCCTGCCTAAACTTCCTAACCTCAAATATATCTCCAATTATTTATTTCCATAACCCGACAACCCAAATAATCGTCCAATATTTGAAATACCCATTGACTTGCCCAAAGTCAAATATTAAGCCCCGCTGTGACTTTCCCGCTAACTAGCTCCCTAGGATCGCCTCAAGTCGCATGTTGCAGATTTACCCACAAAATAATGTTGTTCTCACAATTATAGCATATAATCACATTTACATTCATATAACCTTATAGGCATGCTTATCATATAATCATGCATTAAATTAATAAATTCACACATAAGCCACTTATGCCCTCCCAGCACACTAATCAAGGCTCTTAAGCCATATTAGTGATTTTGGGTCGTTACAGGTCGTGCATCGCAGTCTCGTATAGCCAGGCCAAGGGTCAGCGCCAAGAGAGGCGCACCTTGCCTCGCTGCCCAAGCACCTCGTGCCAAGGGTATTGCATCGTAGCCTCACATAACGTTGCCAAGGGTCTCGCACCAAGAGAGGCGCACCTCACCTCGCCGCCCAAGCACCCCGCGCCAAGGGTTGTGCATCACAACCTTGCATAGCAAGGCCAAGGGTCTCGCGCCAAGAGAGGCACACCTCACCTCGCTGCCTAAGCACCCCGCACTAAGGGTCATGCATCGTAGCCTTGCATAGCGAAGCCAAGGGTCTTGCGCCAAGAAAGGCGCACCTCGCCTTGCTGCCCAAGCACCCCTCGGCCACGAACCAAGGGCCTCGCGACATGGGTCTCGTGCCAAGCACCACTCGACCACGCACAAGGGCCTCGCGGCATGGGTCTCACACCAAGCACCCCTCGACCACGCACCAAGGGCCTCGCGACTTGGGTCTTGTGCCAAGCACCCCTCAGCCACGCACAAAGGGCCTCGCGGCATGGGTCTCGCACCAAGCACCCCTCGGCCATGCACCAAGGGCCTCACATTATGGGTCTCACACCAAGCACCCCTCGGCCATGCACCAAGGGCCTTGCAACATGGGTCTCGTTCCAAGCACCCCTCGGCCATGCACCAAGGGCCTCGTGGCATGGGTCTCGCGCCAAGCACCCCTCGGCCACGCACCAAGGGCCTCACCACTTGGCCATGCACCAAGGGCCTCGCGGCATAGGTATCGCACCAAGCACCCCTCGGCCACGCACCAAGGGACTTGCGGCATGGGTATCGCGCCAAGCACCCCTCGGCCATTCACCAAGGGCCTCGCGGCATGGTCTCGCGCCAAGCAACCCTCAGCCACACACCAAGGGCCTCGCAGCATGGGTCTCGCACCAATCATCCCTCGGCCATGCACCAAGGGCCTCGCGGCATGGGGGCTGCAAAGAGATGGTCTCACAAGGTGAGATCCTAATCTTATTCGTAGGTATCATGCCTCACCGCACACACAGCATGCCTCGTTGAAGAGGCCTTACCTCTCTTCTTAAGGTAAGTGCCACCAACGGGGCACCATTCTCCCTGTGATTCCCATGAGATGAAGGGTCAAGTTCCTCTTGAACATGCAGCCAGGGAAGGTCAGAAAGGGCCTCACAACGATTCGACATGAAGCTAGAAGAGATATGGAATGAGCCTACAGACCAAGAAGAGTTAGAGTACGGATGATACGCTGTCCATGCCAGACAGGTAGTGGTAGTACAAGAATGGTACATGGTCAGGACTCCCTCAACATGCTTATGAGGTCTGTACCTGACAAGTAGTGGAGGCATAATATGGTACCAAGATAGGAGTACTTTTATAGACCCCTGACACGTACTAGAGTAGACCACCACTCTTCCAACACCACTACCACCTGTGCTATTACCCTGACAGTGTACTCATGTACTATTTTGTCCCGAGGGACCACCATGTATAAGGGGCCATTAGAGCCCAACTATAAATAGAGCTTCACCCCTCAGAAGAAGGGGTTGGAAAATTCATTGTACACTCAAGCTATTAAGCAATATACAAAGGCTCACTCCATTGTTGATCTGTGTTTATCCTTCCATAAGTTCATTCTAAGTTGTTATCTAAATATCTCCATACTTACCTTTGAGTTTTCCGATCTAATTTCGTATACGAGATTTCACCGTCAACAACATGTATTCCACATGGCATACTGTCCTTACACTTTTATGTCTTTCATGCTAACATCCATTGTAATGTGAGTAGTTTGATATTTCACCAAGTACCATGAACAAAATAGGTCAGGTCGACCACCCTAAAGGTTGATGGATTGGCCGACCACCCTATAAGGGACATGGCTAGGAGTCTCCTTACCAATGCCTTTATTTTTTTCTTTGTTTTTTGCATTTTCAGAACATATGTTGAACAAATGTCCTAGAAAAACTTGAGCTTGCTTAGTACTTAAGGTCACGCCCTCATTGCTTGTGTATACCCCGATCAGTATGTACTATATGTCCCTCAGGTGATTATGAGTTTAAAAGCCTTGGTCACTTTCCACTTGACCATGCCTTGCTTCGAGCATTTAGACACATAGTGTTATCCTTTTTACCCAATGATGCAAGTAGCAAATGCTTGTCCATCATTGGTAGTCGGGTGATGGCTTAATACTTAGTAGTAATGATACCTATACACAGATGCAATTTGTGTAGCAAGTGTCGATCACAATCTACGTAATCTCTCGTGTACTCGTTATAATAATTGTACACAGAATTGTCTAAGTTGGACCAACCGAGTCTAGTAGGGCTAATCGAGCCTATAATGAGTCTTAGATCAAATTATGGATCAGTCCCTCAAGGACCAAATTCGATTAAGATCTGATGATGGCGATTGGTCCTCGGACCAATCTCTTTTGTTGATCGTATAGGTCGATTGGTTTCTTAAGAACCAAGATCAAACATGATCAAATAAATTGGCGACAAGGTCCTCGGACCAGTCTCTTATTTGGATCTTATGGGTTGATAGGATCCCCAAGAACAAAGATCGAACATGATCCATAATTTGACGACAAGGTCCTAGGACTTGTCTCTCTTGTTGATCGTGTGTGTTGATAGGTTCCTCAAGAACAAAAATCGAACATGATCAAATAGTTTGGCGACAAGGTCCTCGGACCAGTCTCTTATTTGGATCTTATGGATCGATGGGTTCCTCAAGAACCAAGATCAAACATGATCCATAATTTGATGACAAGGTCGTATGATATGTCTCTCTTGTTAATCATGTGGGTTGATAGGTTCCTCAAGAACAAGAATAGAACATGATCAAATAGTTTGGCGATAAGGTCCTCGGACCAGTCTCTTATTTGGATCTTATGGGTCGATAGGTCCCTCAAGGACCATAATCGAACATGATCTGATGATTTGACGGAAAGGTCTTAGGACATGTCTCTTGTTGAATGAAATTTAATGAATTGGGTGAAACTTAAGAAATTAAATTCATTCATTGAAGCACAATGGCCGTTACATAGATAATGCCAAAAAAAAAAAAAAACATTTGCAAATTAAAACTTGTGTTGCTGCTGAACAAATTCATTGATAATAACGGCAGAAGTGTTCGCCATTCCAGTAGTTTCTGATTAGTTCTCCATTTAGTTGAGCTATCTTGTAAGTCCATGGTGGGATCTCCTCCTCCACAAGGTATGGCCTTTCCTAATTATGTCCTAGTACCCCTGCTGTAGTGTCCTTAGTGTTTAGGAACACCCTCTTGACTACTAAGTCTCTAACTTGGAATTTTTGATCTTTCACTCTGGAGTTGAAGTATTTGGCCACTTTTTGTTGATGTGCTGCTACTCCGAGACTTACCTTTTGGAGTAATTATTAGACTAAATTGAGTGACTCTTCTATTATTTTATGGTTCCTCCCCTGATCGTATGTATCCCGTCTATGCAATGGGGGGAGTAAGTTCAACTGGCAACATGACTTCATACCCAAATGCCAGAGAGAACAGCGTATGGCCTGTTGCCGTTCATGCCGCCGTTCGATGTGACAAGAGGACCTTTGGAAGTAATTCTGGCCAGTCTCCTTTGGCTTGTTCAAGGCATTTCTTTAGGATGTCTTTAATAGTCTTGTTCACTACTTCTACTTGACCACTAACCTGGGGGTGTGCTATCAAGGAGAAGCTCTTTGTGATTCTATGCCTTGTACAAAATTCAATGAACATATCACTGTCGAATTGAGTCCTATTGTCCGAGACTATCTTCCTTGGTAGGCCAAATCGACAAATTATATTCTTCACCACAAAGTCTAAGAATTTCTTTGAGGTTATGGTGGCGAGCGGTTCTGCTTCAGTCCATTTAGTGAAGTAGTCCACAGCTACAATAGAAAATTGGACTCCTCCCCTTCCCGTAGGTAGCTTTCAGATCAGGTCGATCCCTTATACAATGAAGGGCCAGGGGATTTACATTTGTGTTAACACATTAGGTGTCACTCGAGGTATCTTGGAAAACATCTGACACTTGTGGCATCTTCTGACATACTCCATCGAGTCTTCATTCATCGTCGGCCAAAAGTATCCTTGTCTTAAGATTTTCTTTGATAGGCTCTGCCCCCCAGCGTGATATCCACAAAACCCCTTGTGTACCTCAATCATTAATAGCTTTGACTGGTCAGGTGTAACGCACCTTAGCAGTGGTAGGGAGCACCCTCGTCGGTACATGACCCCTTCGACCATCATATATCGTGCTGCTTGTCTCACCAACTTCCTTGCTTTGTTCCAATCATTGGGTACTACTCCTTGGTTGAGATAGTTAATAATAGGGGGTCATCCATGTATCTCCTAACTCAACAGGTAGTGCCTCCTCCTTGGCTATGCTTCTTTCCATGAAGTATTCGACGGGAACGACATTCAGGGTGTCTGCATCTTTGGCACTGGCAAGCTTGGCTAAGGCATCAACATTGGCATTTTTCTCCCTCGAGACTTGTATAATTGAGTATTTCTTGAACTGCTCCAACAAGTCATTCACCTTGTTCAGGTACTGCACCATCCTAAGTCCCTTGGCTTGATACTCCCCAAGTACCTGGTACACCACTAGCTGGGAATCACTGAATATCTCCAGGGACTATGCATGAAAATCCTGAGACAAGCGTAATCCTGCTAATAATGCCTTATACTCTTCCTTGTTGTTTGAAGCGTTGAATCCAAATCTGAGAGCACAATGGATTTAGTGATTTTCCGGAGTGATCAGTATGTCTCATGTGCCTGAGTTGTGTTCATTGGATGCTCCATCAACATATAGCTTCCATACATGAGTATCTTCTTCCTTCTCAGTATCTCCATTCTCTAATTGGTAGGAAGGGTCTTCAAGGTTGGTTCCTTAGACTATAAAGTCTGCCAATGCTTGTCCTATTATCGTCATAATCGAATGATAAGTGATATCAAATTGTCCTAGTTCCATGATCCACTTGAGTAATCGTCTCAAGGCCTCTAGTTTCTGAAGAACTTGTGTCAGGGGTTGATTAGTTAGGACTCGGATCGAGTGAGTTTGGAAGTATGGACGCAACTTTCGAGAGGTGATTACTAAACTATAGGCAAATTTTTTAAGATGGGGATATCTAGACTCCGCACCTACTAGCCTTTTACTGATATAGTACACAGGGAGTTGTACCCTGTTCTCTTCTTTTACCAAAGCATGGCTGATTAAATGCTCGGTGATTGCCAAATAGACTCCCCTACCTCACGTCTTGGAATCCTTGCATATCGCTCACGAGCATTGTTACTGTTGCCTGCTATGTGGGGCCCCCCACATATGGTATCCAATGTGAAGTGTACGGCCGCTGGCTCCAGTGGTGGACTCCTCTGCCTTTGGAATTCTGGATTCCTACTCGGGGTTTCAGTCTTGACTCGGTACCTTGAGAGTTTTCTTGATCGAAGGAAAAAATCTATCTCATCCTTCAATTGTTTGCACTCGTTTGTGTCGTGCCCATAATCATTGTGGAAACGGCATAACTTATTCTTGTCTCTCTTTCCTTCTGAGCGCAAGGGTGATGGCTTTCGGTATGGTACCACCTGATATGTTGCCAAGTAAATCTCAGCCCTTGATGTAGTCAAGACGGTATAATTGGTGAACCTGGGCTGGTAGGGCTGATGCTTAGGCTGTTTGTCGGTTGGTGCTGACTTAGCTTTCTTTTCTCCACCTTGCTCAGCCCCTGAGGTACTCCTCTTCTTACCGTTGCCCCCTTTGCCACTGTAATGATCCAAAATCACTATTAAGGCTTAAGGGGCTTGATTAGCGTGCTGGGAGGGCATAATTGGTTTTTGTATGACTTAAATGATTAAATGCATGATTATGTGATTATATGTGATAAATTGTTGAGACCATATTATTATGTGGATATATTTGCAACATATGGCTCGAGACGGTCCTAGTGGGCGGATTGGCGAAATAGTCACGGTGGGGATTTATACCTGGCTTAGGGGAGCCTGAGGATATTTTTGGGAATTTAGAAATTATATCGGAGATTATTAGACATTTGGGTAAATAATTGGTGATTAATTGGATGACGAGATTAATTGGTGGATTTAGGGAACACTCGAGGAATTAGTGGAAATTGGGAACAAATGACTATTTTACCCCTAGATTGAGTTAAAGGTTAGTTTTATTTGGAAGGGTAAAATGGTCTTTTTGTTATTAGAGGATATAACCAGATTTTATATTAGTATATCATAGAATGTTGTAGAAATTATAGAAGAAGCAAAGAAATAGAAATATTCTCTCTATACTCTCATGATTTCTCCCTTCTCTCTCACTTTGAATTGAGCTTAAAATCTTTGAGGAAATAGAAGGAAATTGAAGGGAAATTAAGCTTGAATTGTGGCTGGAAATCAGAGGAAAAGTCAGAGTTTTGGAGCTGAGTTTGTGTGAAGATTCAACAAAAATTTGAGCTGGGTTGGGGTGAATGTCTCTACTGAAAGTTGGGTCTCCATTTGAGGTAAGAACATTGCTTTAAATTTTTGTGTTTTGATGAATAGTTTAGTTGAATTTTTGAGTTCTTGTGTATGGATTTAGTGATGAATTTGGCTGAGCTTTTGAGGGGATAATATCTTATGAACTTGGTTATGATTTTAGTTTTGAGGCTAAGGTTTTTGAGGATTAAATAGGTGAATAATTCCTGAGTTTTTAGCTTGTTTGATGTTTGAATCGGGGAGGTTTTGAGGGAAAATTTTGGGTAGAACTTGGGTATTCTCGGCTGGGAAAAGGAAGAGAAAACCTAAGTTTTCTGTGGGTTCGTAGGGAGCGCCGCGACCCAACCTGGGGGCGCCAAGGCGCGTATGGCCCTTCTGGCTTGGGATGCTCTTTGACTTGGGGTAAGTCGCGACTTGCTGAGCCAAGTTGTGACCCGCCTGGGAATTTTGGCTTTGGAAGTGTTTGAAGAATTGTTAGGGCTCGGGGGTTTGAACCTAGGTGCTCGGGACAATTTCTACTACCCAGTTTAGTAGAAATTGAGGTCTCGGAGGTTAGTTTCTGTCTCCTAGGTATTTTATTTTTCTGATTGGAAGTTGATCGAAATCAATGGCCCTTGTGACTAGGTTTATCGCCAAGGCTCGAGGATAAGGAACGTGTTCGAAACCAGTTCACCCCTCCGCTCAGAATTAAAGGTAAGAAAACTGCACCCGTTTGTGTGGATATGTTCGGGCTAAGGTTCCCTATATTTGAATGCTATATAATTATGATATGCCATGTGAGCATGAAATAAATGACCTAAGAGTTCCGAGACTGATATTTGCACACAGGACGTGGCTCGACCACTGGTAGCTGAGGTTAATTAAATAATCACTGAGCTCGGCCTAAGCGAGCTGGAGTCAGTGGATTAAACACTGGGCTCGACCTAAGTGAGCCGGAGACAGTGGGTTAAATAGAGGGTGCGGCCTAAGGGTGTCGACCCTGAGTATTGTATTATACGTTTACTATTGCTAATTTGATGATTGAGGCATGTTGAATACCCGAATGATAGATTGTTGATTTGTCAATTGTTATCACTGATTATGTGAATATTATGGTCTGCCGAATATCTGGTTAATGTCTTGCAAATTATTTAATAATCGTTATTTTTTATGCTATGTATTATGGTTTTCTTGTTGGGTCTTGGCTCACAGGTGTTATTTGGTGCAGGTAAGGGCAAGGGTAAGGTGGATCAACCCTCAGTTGGAGAGCTCTGGGGGTGGGATGTACATAGTCAGCTGCTCGTCCACCACGGCCGATGGATAGTTCATGGACAAGAAAACCCTAATTTCTTATTTTTTCCATTAGAGTGGCTTGTGATTGTATAAGACTTTTGAAATTTTGTAAACTGTCCTTAAAACCTTACTTTTGGGATCCCATGTATCAAACATTTATTTAAATGAAATTTATCTATTTATGACCAAAATCTTTTAATCCTAACTTGATTATGGCTTTAGTGCACACTTTTAACCAAGTGACTTGATTAGCAAGTCTGACACCTTTATAAACACATAGAGTAACTGTCTTGGTTATCCAGGGCGCTACAGCTACCCTGAGGGTTTGCGCCATTCTTATCTGCCTTGACAGTGGTCGTATGGTTTATGCCTTTTTTTTCCTTCATGATAGCGTCATCTAGCTTCATGCAAAACCGAACGTGGAATTTTGATTTCATTCAGATCCTTGATTACAGGTCGAACCAAAACAAAATATTTTTTCTTGGGTATATTCATATCATAACATATGAATAGTAGGAACTCCTGCAAGGTGTTGATGGGGTTCCTTTGTATGCTTTCCCACAAGGGACTATGATAAATTATTCCTGCTGAGATGGAAACGAACTTCCCTTCATCTCCTACTATGGGCGCTCAATTTTCCTCTCTCATGAATCTTTGGATGTAGTCCTTCAAGGATTCATCCTTCCCTTGCTTGATGTCAGCTAGCTGATTGAAATACACTGGTCATCCATTCGACAGTGAAGACCTTACAAAATTCCTTCCTGAACTTCTCCCAGGATGTGATGGATCCAGGTTTGAATTCCCAATGCCATTCATGAGCTGAGTCAGAGAGAATGGTAGGGAATACTCTGCACCTGTAATCATGCTCCACCCTGAGTAACTCCATCTGATCCTTAAACTTTCCAATGTGTTGTGCTGGGTCCTCCTTCCCAGTGTATGTAGGAAGTTTCAGGGACTTGTATTTTGGTGGTGGTTGAGCAGCTTGGATCTTGGCACTGAAGGGACTCCCACTTCTATGAGCTAGCTCGATATTTGAAGGTTTCTTTGTCTAACCCTGAACAGCCATGACGAGTGCATCTATTTGAACCTGCATTGCTAGTGGGATCGCTACTCCAGGTTGGGTAGACGTCCCTGGTACCCTCTCCTGAGCGCTGGTCCTCCTGCTGGTCCTCCTGTTGATGACCTCCCTCAAATCCTGAGGTTGTGTTATATTATTTTATAATGTAATGTAATATTATATTATATTATATTATAATATAATGTTTTAGATTAAATAAATGTGACAAAGAGTGTCACATATTGTAACATATAATAAAGAGTTACAATATTCAGATATATGAGATATATCCAAATAATGTAACATATTTGGTGCTACAAATTTGTAACTTCCAAATATTACCCTTTATTGTGTAAATTTGTTGTTACACAATATTGAGATGAATTTCATAAAGCCATATGTAAAATGGCTGTTAGAGATATGATTTTAACCCCAATAATGTGTTTTGGGAGTTACAAAATCATTTGGGAGGGTTTGGAACCATTTGGAAAAACAACACATTTTTTGTGATGAAATTGGTCGATGGCCGCGGCCTATGGGACAGAGACTAGTGGCCGCGGCCACTAATATCTCTGGCTACGTCCACAGGCCAAAAACAGACCAATTTTTCAGTTTTTTCAATCTTTGTTAAATGGCTCAAAAAACCCAAATAACTCCAAAATCTCTTTTTTAATTCCATATTAATCCAATTAAACATTGGTAACAGCCATGGGGGTTGGTGGAATTTGAAATTCAAAGGGTGTCTCTAAACTCTATAAATAGGAGCCTATAGCTCACTTGTAAGACACACCATTTTCCATCCACAAAGCACTTGGCTGGAAAATACACCTTGAGGCTTGATTATTCTAGAAAGCATTTCCAAAAATCTGTGAGAGATCCCTTAGTGCTTGAGTTAGGGGGAAATAAGCTTTTGGACAAAGGTTTTAAACCTTGTTCAAGTTGGTGATCCCCAACCTTCTTCACTTAGGTTGTGTAAGTGAGAGTTTACTATTGTTTTGTTCTTGCATTTTCTCTATTTCTTTTCTTCTTATTTTCATTTTATATTTACTTGTAACTTTTGTTTAGAGTTGTAATATTATTTTCATTTTCAAACACCTTTCCTTTACTTGTAATCTTTTGTTTAGAGTTGTATCTTTCACCATTCTCTTCTTCTCCTTCTTCCTCTTCCTTTCTTTGTTTGTTTGTATTTTCAGTTATAGAGTTGTAACACTCTTTTTAATCAATCATTATTTATTTGTAATATTTTGCATAGAGTTGTATTAAATTACCTTTTCCATTGAGGCAATAAAATAATTTTTCCTAACAGGTTGTGCATCTTTCTCGAGCTTATCGAACATAATATTGGTGTTGTTCATCAGTTCCTTTCTCTTACAAGACTGAGGGTGTAGGGGTGGTAGGTCTGCCTTGCCCTTGTCGGTGCGACCCTGTCCTCGAGCCTCTCCTCCTAAATGACTTTGAGACTTTGAGCGGCCATTTCCATTCCTGTCACGCCTCTCAAATGTTTGGCCCTCATCTCTTGTGTTGTTCCATCTGTCCCCCCTGGGAGGGGGCCTTCAGGTTGGTAACACTCCTACTCCGAGATGAAGTGTTATTCTTCTCAGTCATGGAGGAGGTAGTCTTGGACTGTGCCTCTTCATCCTGTCTCTGAGAAAGTGGCTCGGAGAGCATCCTTGGGGTTCGATTCCTCCCCTGGGACTCCCTGTTACTATTGTCTCGCATTCTTGTTGCTTTGGCCTGAGCCTCCCTCACTACCTGAGCAACGAATTCAGCGTTAGCTCGGGTTAATTGGGTAGCCGCCTCAAGGGCCACAACAGCCTCCTGGTTCCTCTGGTCAGCTTCCTGCTCTATCTGGATCATCCTCTGGACCTGCTCATCTATCTCCTGTCGTTTTCGTTCCATAGTCACCCTCTGGGGGGAAATTTCTGTCGCAAAGGCCTCCTGCCTCACCAGAAATTGTGCCATCTCCTCTTGGTGAGCATCTTGTGGATCTTCTGCATCAGGTTGGTCTCCAACCTCCACCTGAGGTTCGTTAACGGGATCGACGGGATCCTGAGTGGTGGAATCCTTGGGAGCCATCTTCTTTGTCTGACTGGATTTTGGAGGCATCACAAAACTGAAGAAAGTGTGTTTTCTTGATTTCACATTCTCAATGAAAGCACCAAAATGTTGACCTGTGAAATCGGCTAAAGGTCGTATGTACAATATACGACACCTTTTGAATGGAAATGATATAAAATACGACAGAGTACAAATATCTTAACCAAACACACATGAATTTATAGTGGTTCAACCCTGTTCTGATGAAGAGTAATAACCTAATCCACTTAGTCTTTAGTATTGAATCATTCGATTAACAATTACAAATACAAATTGAAGAATTCACTTGTAAAAAAAATCTATCCCAAAAGTTCCAGAAAAAGCGATCCTTTGAAACAATGCCCTGGGTCCTTTATTTATAGTACTCAGGGGTTGTTGCATGATTAGTAAGAGTGGGGATTTTGGTTTGGTATAGGATCATTGGGAGTGGAGATACGTGTCCACCCTCCCATGATTATGAGATCATGGGTCTTCCTGTTGTCTAATCTGGATCGTGGTTGATAATGCACGATTGAGACTCTTGAGAAAACGCTAAGTCTTGATTGGTCTATATGACTTAGGTGCTATGCTCGATGACCTTTTAGAGCTTGGGTGCTAGGCCCGTTGATCCTCTGGGTGCTAGGCCTTGATCTTAGTTTTAACGAGCGTGAGTTTTTCCCAGTGATGTGTCTCTGGAATTGTAGGCTGACCACCCTATGGAGGATATGGTGGGCCGACCTCCCTGAGGGGTTCTTGGGAATGCTTGGGCCGACCACCCCTAGGGGTTGGGGTCAGGCTGACCACCCCTAGGGGACAATGCCAGGCCAACCACCCCTAGAGGGTTTAGGCTTGGTCGAGTTCTTATAGGTCTAGACCTTTTTTTTTTGCTCTTCGGTCATTTTTCAATACTTCGCCGTTTTCCCTGATTTGTGATGCCATGTGCCGTTTTCTCATTTACCACGTCATCTATGGATTTTTGAGGGATAACAATTTGCAATGTACATATTGAATGTCATTCCTTCCAAGTATGTCAAGAAGACACCATTGGAATTATGGAATGGTACTAAACCTAGTTTACACCATTTTTGTATATGGGGGTGTCTAGCACACGTGCTGAAAGGAAAGAGTGGAATGTTGGAATCTCGCACTGCACTGTGCATGTTTGTGGGATATTCCAAAGAGACTAGAGATGGTATAGTTTATAGTCCTAAAGAAAACAAAATATTTATATCAACAAACGATACTTTTCTTGAATATGACTATATTAACAACCACAAAGCTCGCAGTAGGGTTTTACTGGAGGAGATAGTCTCAGATCAAGTAATAAGATCATCAAATGTTTCCAATGAACAATGAAAATAGGAAACCATGAGTTCTAGTCAGAACAATAGAAATGTTTGTTGTAGTGGGAGGGTTGTTAGGTAGCCAACTCGCTATGAACATGAAGTTCAGATGCTTGTGTCTGACACAAACAAAGATGATCCATTGACATACAAAGATGCAATGGAAGATTTTTACAAAGAAAATGGAAAGATGCCATGAACCTGGAAATGGAATCGATGTATTCAAATTCACTCTGGACTATTGATGATCTTCCTCGAAATGTTAAACCTATTGGTTGCAAATGGATATTCAAGAGAAAAAGAGGAGTAGATGAGAAAGTGGAAACTTTCAAAGCTAGGCTTGTGGCCAAGGGTTACACTCAGAGAGAATGGGTAGATTATGAAGAAAGTTTTTCTCCTGTAGGCATGCTTAAATCCATTCGCATACTCTTGTCCATAGCTGCTTGCATGGATTGTGAGATATAACAAATGGATGTTAAGACAAATTTTCTGATGGCTATCTTGACTAAACTATTTATACGTCTCAACCAAAGGGTTCACAGTAAATGGTCAAGAGAAAATAGTTTGCAAGCTTCTTTCAAACTGTAAAACCCAAGTAGCCTAGTTAATTAAATTATTTAACTATTTGATCTTGGATTGTCAAACATGATGAGTAAAATAATAATGATAAATTAGAGAATTTTGAGGACTACATACTTATGGATCAAGTTACAATTTACGATATATTATATGCAATATTTTTTTTAATATTGGTAGATTATAACAAGTGAATTAATAGCAAAGGACTAGATCAATATTGTTAAGAGACATTGAAGACATGCGACTAATAGTTTAATTAGTTTAGTTAAGTTTAGTTGTGTTTAAAGGGTACTGAAATTCCGTTTTTAGTAATTACTAAATTAATTAAACCATGTGAATTAATTAAAGTGTGGAATGGTAATTAACTGTTTACACAAATTCCAGTTTTGTCGGGACAGAATCCAAACTTATCACGACAGAAACTGAACACAATAAAAAAAAACAGTGCAAAACAATAAAGAACACAACGAATTTTTACAAGGTTCAGAAACCCTTTCGGATAACCTACTCCTTGGGGCCATGCCCAGAGAATAACCAATTAATAAAGAATCACAAGTACAAAAACATTGACTTAAACAAAACAAGACTCCCTCTTGAGATTTGCCGCAACTTGTTGTACTTCTCTTCACTAATCTGATCTTGATTAAAACGCCCAACCACTTGAACTCCCTTCAATGGCCAGCGAGTGCTTTCATCCTCCTGACGCAAGGCTTGTAAAAATCTTCTCCCGAAGACTATAAACGTTGTGTTCAAATTACAATGTGTATTCACTCATGAACATGGTATAAACTTACCACTAAAAACTAAACACACATATTTCTACAAGATCACGTGAATACTTGTGATCTTGAATACAAAGAGGAATTCTCACAAATATTACAATAATGCTCACGAATAATGCACAAAAGAGTTCACTTTTCTCACTGACTTTAGAGCCCTATTTATAGAGTCCTTTTTTGTGCTCACAAAGGCTTGAGAAAGAATTCTTCTAATAAAGGCAAGAATCATAGAAGTTATTCTTGATTGTCGAAGAGTTGCCTTATTTAGAAGATGCTAATCCGACAGATGTGATATCGGTGGGGACAGCTCAGACCTGTGTCGGATAAAAAACAAGCTCAAAAAGGAAACAACAATTAATGACATTAAGAACCAGTTTCCTGATTGCAATCCTTGAGCTGCACGAAAATATATAAGCAAATAATCCAAAAGCAACTTTGGGTAAGTACCGAATATTTGCAATATACTTTTTCCCTTTATAAACAAAATGAGACAATAAAGGCTACATAAGGAAGCATATTATTGTCCAAAATACACAAAAAGGGAAAGAGGATTTCCAAAAATTGTAATAAAGGAAACCAAACAATTCCGAAAATTATAATAAAGGAAAACAACTAAATCAAGCAATTTATCTTTTAAGAAAAAGATATTTCTATAAAAATTCCAATTATAAGATTTACAATCTCCCCCTTTGGAAATTTTATAGACAAGGAATATCTATTTTTTAAAAGATCCCTGCAAAACACAAGTAAGTGCTAGAAAAACATAAGAGTCACAAAATGATCAAAATGACTCCCCCTGCGATAGATAACCAAAGCACAATTAACAAAAACCAATATGAAATAGGAGGTCAACATAATCAAAGTGCCAAAAAATAGAGCTTTCTCCCCCTCATTGTCTGAAAATAATGCCAAAGAAAGACAAAAGTACAAGTAAAAGAAAGAACAAGGAAATAAAACCAAAAGACAGACACAATAAGTGTTCTGTTACAACTAACAAAAGAAAAATAGAGCAACGGTACTAGGATCATCATGGGCCAGGAGAGTTTGATGCATTGAGAATGGCCAATGAAGCGAGAATGTTGCGCTGAGTCTCCTCCATTTGAGAGAACTGGTCAGAAAGACTTTGAATCCCTGTCTGGACAGCAGCATGATCTGTTGGGACTGCAGTTGAGTCGGTCACAACATTTCCAGAAGCAGGACCAGCAAGATTACTTCATTTGACTTTCCGAGCTGTGGATGGAGGATGATCATCTTTGACTGTAAAGTTGGGACCAACCAAGGGAGAAGTCAAGGTCTCATGAGACTTCTTCAGAGGATGTTGAGAGTCTAAAAGTTTGTAAATGACCTATAGAAACATCAAGTGTTGCCCCTTACGTTTGGCACCACTTAGAGACATGATTTGGTCAAAAATAACAGCTCCAAGATCTATGGCGACTCCAGTACCAATTTTGAACAAAAGGAAGGCCATATCTTTAGTGATGGTGGAGGAATGTGTGGTAGGCATCCAATTAAACATAGCAAATTTGAAAAGAACACCATAATAATGAGTGAGATCCGTGACCCGAAGAGAGGTGCTCGGTTCCCACACCATAGCCTGACCAACCAGTTCAGAAAAAAATTAGTCCTTTGCAAATTCAATAGAATCATCAATCTCCACAGGGACGAGATTGAGAGCCTTAGCAATTTCGGACGGGCTAAAATTATACCATGACCCCTAACATAAAATTTATGGAACATAAAAGAAGATTGGTCTAATAACTCATCATTCAAATTTCCATAAAATTCTTTAACAACCCGAGGCACAAACCCATCAAACCCAGACAAGGATCGCAACCAACCTCTTTCCTCTAAAGTAAGCAATACCCCAAAAACACGATGAGGAGAAAAAAGAAAATTGCGCTCACTAATAAAATGATGATGGTCATAAAATTGCATGTTCTTCTCATTATCATTAAAATAGAATGTAAGAGAATGGGCTTTGAAAGAACCTGAGGTACGGACAGGAGCACCTTTCTGCTTCGCAAGTTTGGAAGACAATTCGGGAAATGCCAATGGAGTGGTGCCTTTTGGGTCAGATGCAACAGAAGAGGCTTCAGATGGGTCTTCTTCAGATTCAGTCTCCTCATCCAAATCATCAAGAGGAACTTCAGGATTCGGCTCGGTCAAAGAAGGGTCTAGCTCAGGCTGAGAATCTTCCGTCTCAGGAGAGACATCCTTCGATGAGGTGCATGGAGGAGGGTTGATTTTGGACTTTAATTTAAAACGAGATAGAGGAGATGAATCAAAGATGGAGCTGGTACCTTTAGATTGAGCCACTTTGGCCTTCTTCCCTTTCTTCGTTTAAACAGCTTTGGTCTTACGTTTGCCCTTTGCCTTGGGTGTCAACACATCAGGAGATAGCGAGGATTATGAATCATGATCAGATGGATCAGACATAGCTTCAGTGGAAATATATTTGGACTGATTAGTTGCCAAGGCCGGTTTGGCTTTTATTTGACCTTCAGGAGAGGCAATTGAAACCGCCGAGGCTGGGATTGGCTCAGATCCAAATTCGGGAACGTAACTCCTTTGCTAAAAGCACCAAGAACAGATGAACTTATAGGTCCCGAAAGAGCAAGAACCTTCTTTCTTGCTGAGGTTTTAGAGCGACGGCCTGGAGTAGTTGAGACAGCAGGGATTGATGCTGGGACCGAAGGAGTGACAGAGGGAACTGATTTAGGAATTGTCTCCTTCTGAGACTTCATAGATTTGGAGGATGAACCACGGCCTCGAGTCTTCATGGCTGCTAAGAGAGAAACAAGTGAAACACACAAAGAAAGAAACCCTAAACACTTCGGTTATATGTGAGAGATTTAACAAGAAAACACTGATTATAAAAACAACCAAAGGGACTCCGAATATATAAAGTATTCGGTACACAAATGAGGCAAGTTCAAAAATGGGTAACCAAAAATGGGTAACCAGATTTTGAGTGATAAATGCCAAAATATCTCCTTTTTAAAACAAATTCTTTCAAACCTCACAATTGGAAACTTTTTGAATATATTTTTTTAGAATATATTGAGATAAAACAAATAAATTGCATCAATTAATTTTTCAATCCCTTTTTTTTAAGTACACGGTAGATAACATATTTTATTTTTCAATTTTTTTATTATTTTTTATTACAAAATTGCTGAAAAAAAAGTGTAAATTGCCATACCATATGTGTCAATGTAAATGCCAAGTCCTGTTCAAAAGAAACAAGATAACCATATTTTTTCACAAATTAGAGAAATGAGTTATAAATCAAATACTAAGAGACCATAATTCGAAAAATATATCACTCACAAAAAATATTTGAATCAATTCATTATATGTATGAGTCTTACAACCAACTTACACAGTCTAGTCAACAGGCATGTGTGTGTGCATGTGTAATCAATTTGGCGTTTCTTTTTGGCCTTTTAAAGCTAGGGTCATTGCCCATATTTGGCGATTTTAGCCTTTTTTTCATATTGTAACCATAATGGAGGCTATAACTCTTATACTGATGGTAGCCCTTTACACTAGTAGAGTATCCTCCAATATAATTGCTAATTACCTGGTACCAACTTACTCAGTGTCGGCTTTCACACATCAGTATAGGTAGCTCTTTTCCAAAATGGAGCCTGAAAAAGAAACTGGAATAGGAATGCTCATACAATGATAATGAGTTGATCAAATATGAATTGGATGGTTTATAATTTTTCAAATATGGTTTTTTATTCCAACAAAGTATAGGACTTATAACGACCATTTTCTAAAATACAAAAAATATGCTCATCAAATTTCTTCCAATCAGGACAAGAGATTTACAAAAAGACATATGCAAGGCAAGATAATCAATTTATTGGCAATTTCATATAAAACAAACCCCCAAGGATTTCGTGAGGGAATCAAATCTGACCGTGTCTAAGGCTTTAGTAAAGATATCTGCAATTTGTTTGTTAGTCTCAACATATTCTAAAATCAATGTTTTGTTTTCAACAAGTTCCCTAATAAAATGATGACGAATGTCAATATGTTTGGTGCGAGAGTGCTGAACATGATTTTTGGAGATATTAATAGCACTTGTATTATCACAAAAAATGGTTAAAGTTTTAACATCAAACCCATAGTTTGCCAACATTTGTTTCATCCACAAAAGTTGAGTACAATAGCTTCCAGCAGCAATGTACTCAGCTTCGGCTGTTGACAAGGAGAAGGAGTTTTGTTTTTTACTATGCCAGGAGACCAAATTGTTTCCTAAGTAAAAACAACCACCACTTGTGCTTTTTCGATCATCAGTGTTTCCTGCCCAATCTGCATCACTATAACACACAAGGTTAGAATTTGTTTCTTTGGAGTACCAAATGCCTAAATCAAGAGTATTATTGATGTAACGAATAATTCTTTTTACAGCAGTCACATGAGACTCCATGGGGTTCCTTTGGAAACGAGCACACACTCCAACACTGTAACTTATGTCAGGGCGACTTGCAGTTAAGTAAAGGAGACTCCCAATCATACTCCTGTAAAGAGTTGGATCAACTTTCTTCCCATTTTCATCTTTAGACAATTTGACTGTAGTACCCATGGGAGTTTTAGCAGGTTTAGATGCATCGAGTCCAAATCTTTTCACTAGACTTCTTACATACTTGCTTTGTGAAATGAAAATTCCTTCATCAGACTGCTTCACTTGAAGTCCTAGGAAGAAATTGAGTTCTCCTACGATGCTCATCTTAAACTCTTCCTGCATTTGTTTCACAAATTCTTGCACTAGAGAATCATTAGTAGAACCGAACACTATATCATCAACATAGATTTATGCTATCATAATATTTTCATCAACATTTTTGATGAACAATATTTTGTCTACTCCCCCTCTCTTGTACCCCTTTGAGACCAAAAAATGAGTTAGCCTCTCATACCAAGCCCGTGGGGCTTGTTTCAGCCCATAAAAAGATTTTTGCAATTTAAAAACATGATTAGGATTGTAAGGATCCTCAAACCCTTTGGGTTGTTCCACATAATCTTCCTCATTCAAAAATCCATTTAAAAAGGCGAATTTTACATCCATTTGGAACAATTTAAAACCAAGAACACATGAAATAGCTAGTAATAATCTTATGGATTCAAGTCTTGCAACAGGGGCAAATGTCTCATCAAAATCAATTCCTTCAACTTGAGTGTACCCCTGTGCAACTAGTCTATCTTTATTTCTTATTATGGTCCCATATTCATCAGTTTTATTTTTAAATATCCACTTTGTACCTATAACATTGGTATGACTTGGTCTAGGGACAAGAATCCATACCTCATTCCTTGTGAATTGATGTAACTCTTCTTGCATAGCATTGATCCATGATTAATCATTTAAGGCCTCCTTCCCAGTTTTTGGTTCCAAAGTGGAAGTAAAACAAACAAATTGAACCAAATTTACATACCTCTTTCGAGTGACCATACTCTCTTCAAGATTTCCCAAAATAAGGTCAAAAGGGTGATTCTTTTTTACTCTGGTTGATGGTTCTTTTTGAACGGAGTCAGAGGAAGTAACTGGATTTTCCTTCTCTATTTGCCCAGTTGCTGTTTCGACAAAATTGGCATTTGATACGTCAGCAGTGGCTGTTGTCCCCTCCGAAGGCTGTGCTGTCGGATCCGCCATTTCTTTATGATGTTGAACATCAATGAGCCTGTCAATTTCCTCCTCATGGGAGTACTCAGAAAAATCTTTTAAATCATCTACAACCACATTAGCTGATTCCATAATAGTTTGGGTTCTCATATTATAGACATGATAAGCCCTACTATTAGTGGAATAACCAAGAAAAACTCCCATATCCACTACAAGAAATCTGATCTTTACCTACCAATATTTTACCTACAAATATATATTGGTAGGGAAAGTAATGTTTTGCCTACCAATATTTATTGGTAGATAATATTAGTAGGTAAATGCTAGTCCATTATATTATATTTCTGAACAGAGCTTTACCTACCAATAATATGAGTAGGTAATGATCTTTACCTACGTATATTATGGAGGGAAATTTTTTAACCATTCCCGCTCAATTTTCCCCCGTTTTTTATTTTCATTATATTATTTTATTATTATAAATGCTTATTTGGAAGCTTATGTGGAGTAAATAAGCTGACATTTACCTACCAATTTCTTACCTACATATATATATTGGTAGGTAAAAATATCTTTTGCCCACTAATATTTATTGGTAGCGAATATTGGTAAGTAATTATTTGTCATTAGTATATTAATTCAGAAATGTTATTTCCTACCAATATGGAGACTTTACCTACATTTATTTTTCAGGGAAAAATTTTACAATTCCCGCTCAATTTTTCCTCCCATTTTTGCTTACTTTTTATTTTATATTTTTATAAATGCTTATGTGTAAGCTGATGTGTTATAATATTGATGATGTGTTAAATTTGTTGTAATATGTGTCTGCCATGTGGCCTTTTTTTTTTTATCAAATTAACAAATACATTATATGTTATATATTATATTTTATAACCCTTTCACGCACCCTTTTCTTTCCTGTTTCCGTTCCCTGTTCTCTCACAGCCCTGTTCTCCACAGCCGTTCCGTTCCGTTCTCACAGCCGTTCCGTTCCTTGTTCTCTCACAGCCGCACGCCGCACCCTTTCCCTGTTCTCTCACAACCACACCCTTATCACAGCCACACGCCGCCTCTTCCAGTTCTTCCTCAAGACCTATATATCTGCAACTCCTGGGTAACAAGGTATCACCCACGACTATATTTCAAATTTGTTTCATTTTCAGTTTTTTCTTATTTCAGATCAAAGAAAATAGTTTAGAATTTAAAAGCAAGAACAGCTTCTTATCTGCATCTTGAATCGACAACGATCCAGCCGTGTATCGAATGTTTTGAGGCAGTCTCTTCGTTTATGATAGTGAAATGATATTCTAGATGCTGTAGAATGTCTAGCTCACTCGCCCATAAATTTACTTCCAAGTTTTCCTGTTGACTGTGGGACTTTTATGGGTTTGAATTATATATAGACATATAGACTTTTATGGGTTTGAATTGTATATAGACATATAGACATAGGCCTACAACACGTTCAGATTTAAATTTATATAATTGCAAATGAAAAAAAGTCAAATATTCAACACTTTCTAAATTTATATAATTGCAAATGAAAAAAGTCAAATATTCAACACTTTTTAAATTTATATAATTGCAAATGAAAAAAGTCAAATATTCAACACATCCTGTGAACTTTTTTTTTTGTCTGTTTAATCAAATTATAATATATTAAACACTATTAAACCATAAAAATATCTGAAAAGCGTTGTGAATATTTTGGTCTATTTTGTATTCTGACTATACTAGTATACATACACTCGGTTTGTTGCTTCTTCTATTTGCAGGTTCAACAAGCTTTTTCAGACCTGGAGAGGTAATTTCAGTGATTTTTTGGGTACAGGAATCTTGTAAATATGCTAGTGTTATTCTTTAATGGGTGGTTAAGTTAGTTCAAACCTTCGGAGTGGAAATTACCAACATATGTAATATCTAACTAAGTTCTATATTGTATTAGTTTATAATAAAAATGGCTGCTTTAAGAAGTCATTGGCAGCCAACATATTTGATTATGCATGTATTTGTTTGCTCTTAAATTGTAGCAGTAGCATCCTTTGGCTAAAAAGCTAATTTCTCAAACTCTTGATTCTTTGCTGCTGTTGTTGTTTATAGGGAGCGTGGTTATCTTGTTACTGATGAAGTGTTTGAGGTAATTTTTAACATAGTTGCTTTCGATGAAAGCCAAGTTGTAATTGTATGTTGACCAGTGATTGGTGGTGGCACTTATTTGTCCAGTACTTGTAGCTACTGGTATGAGAGTTATTATTAGCTCGTGTTCTCTCTCCCACTCTCTCTTTCTCTCTCGATTTTCGTGTTGTTAATTTCCTATTCTCAATTGCTGCTAAATATTGGTCGCAGGCATTGGTAAAAATTGGATTCTCGCTGGACTCTCCTGCTTTTTACACTGTCTATGAGGTAAATCATTTACTTGCACTTCATGGATGGATTCTAAATTTTCTTAAGAAGCAGTTGAAATGATCTATTTTTCACTTGTGGTACATGGCAAAAAGTTGATGCATGTGCAAGAATTTGGATGATTTTTTAGTGCGGATTTTCTTAAAGAGATCAGTAGATGCTATAGATTTACTTGGGATTTTCTAATGATGTTTATACATAATAAGTTTATGGCTGTCATAGCTCATTCTTTTATAATTTGTGCAGAGTTTTGATCAAAAGAAGAATGGAAGATTCATATTAGATGATTTCATATCTCTTTGTATATTTTTGTAGTCAGCTCGGTAAGTTTCATATCTCACAGGAAAAGTCCTCTTCTTTTGGACTATGAAACAGATTTGCTTGATGGGATTCGATTTGGTTTTTTTTTTTCCTTTTTATTTTGGTTACTACCCTTTGAATACATGTATTCACTGGTGCTATTTCTTGTAATTGCCAAGATTTTTCCTCTGTTTATTATAAATAAAATGGAAAGAAAAAATCTCAACTTTTTTATTTTTATTTCTAGACTCTCCAGTCAAAATGAATTTCTGAAAAATCCCCATTGATTTGATTTCATTGAGTGTGAACCCAATCCCAATGACCAACTTTTAAGTAACTTAATATTCTGACCCAATGTATGTTCATTTCAACAACATTTTAAAAGAAAAAGCTCTTCTTTTTTCTTTTCTACTTGCATTGCCATTCAAAGTTAAAAAATTGAGACAAATGCAAATATTGGGTATGAACCTGTATATGTAATTGAGTTGGTTGGATTCTTGAATACTTGAATTGGATCAAATAGAGGAGTACTATACTAGTATACATATGTATGCAGCAAAAATAATGTATGTTGTGGAATATCAAACTTGGAGTTGTTTATTTCTCTATCGATTCCTTTATTGATTCTTTATATTTGTTTGCAAGTTATGTTTTCTAAAAATTTTGTATAACTTTCAGATCTGACTTTATTTTAGTTTTGATTGATTTTGAATGTGTAAATATGAGCATGATTGAATTCTTGTTGTTTTTATTGTTGATCATTATTTTCAATCAGAATTTAATTGTAATATGAATTTCTTGTAGTGCTTTGAGGTTTTGGACTTGGTCTGGGTGGCTCTGTGATTTTTGAATTAGGCTTGGCGGCTTTAACACTTTTGGAATTTAGCCTTGGAAGCCTTGAGGTAACATTTTTATGATTTATAGTGATATCAAATCCTTACTAATTTGAAAGTTTGATGATGAATCATTGTCCTGAGGCACTTTTTGGTGCTTTGTTTATAGTTTTTGTGATTGGTTGTTTATGCATTTGAATTTGTCTATGCTATTTCTTTTGTATTTTTTCTTTGGTACTTTGTTTATGAGTTGTTGTTAGTGGCTTTCCCTCTGTTGTTTATGTACTAAGATTGATTAAAAGTCTAGTTTCTTTGAAAGAGACTACAACATAATAAAATAAAAAATCAGTAAGTTAACACTATTTAATAAGCTTACTGTCATTTTCTATTGGTACTTAGTTTAGAGTTCAGAGACAAACTGTTATGGTTTCTTTGCTTTGTGAAATATTAATAATTCATGTGGAAGAAGAAAAATTAAAGCCCATTTTTTACCGGGGTGGAAAGAATCTTTAAAGCCTCCTCCTGGGCAGTAGTAGTAACCTTTGAACATGTACAAAAATATGTGCACCACATATATATACATACATATATTTATATGTTTCTATATAATGACAATAGTTCTTTCAATTCAATATTGTTTTTTTTTAAAAAAAAAAAGAAAGAATTAATAATAAAGATGCATTCATGAATCCTTGTCAGATAGATCAAATCCCATGTTACCAAATTAAACCTCCCCAAAAAATGCAACGTCCATGAGAGGTGCTTGTCTAGCAGCAACTTCCATGATTCTCAGTTTAGCTACCCCAAGTAGCTAAACCATAACAATTTTCATTGTTTTCCTCATCCTTTTTAGCCTCTCCATTTTCATTTCACTTCCCCCAAATCAATCTCCCACTTTCTCTTCTTTCTTATTTTCCTATTTCATTTATAATAATCTACAAAAGAGAAAAATCTTTAATATTTACCATCCTTTCTTATTCTTTTTCTTGCTCTTGTTCTCCTCTGTGTTCTTTCTAGAATTTGGGTTCATCATCAGCTCTACCAACTACAACAAGGGACCCCATTTTGTTGGTTCATGGATCGTCATTGGATAAATATACCAAATAAACTTTCAGCAGAATATGCTGCTGGAATGAATGAATTCATTAGTGTTGCAAGACACTCCATGGACTCCAATGGGATGGTTCTCTGCCCTTGTTGTCGATGCGTGAATAAGAAATCACAATACATGCATGTGACAAAGTTGCACTTGATCACTCATGGATTTCTTAGTACTTACACAAGGTGGTATCACCATGGTGAGCAAGTAGAGGAAGTAGAAGATGATGGATTATTTGATACCGAGGATAATGTCTAAGATTCAGATCAAAGTGATGATTTGGCGGCAGGTCTTTGTAACGTCCTACGTTTTCGGGTACCTTTAAACGACTCGGGTCGGGATTTTTCCCCCGGGTTAAGAATATTATTTTAAATAATATTATATTTTGTTGGTAAGTATTCCATGAGTTATTGCTAGCCAAAATATGAATTTTGTGATTTTAAAAGTCAAGATAAGACTTTCGGTCCTGGACCGACACAAAAACCCTGATCGGGTAAAAATCTCGGAAAATAAAACGAAAAATCATGGCAATTATATTTTGGGCATAAAATACATTCATAAAAGTTAAAGTTTGGTCAAAAATAATAAACCTAAAAGAAAATGGAAATTTTAAGGCATTTTGTGGTAAATGCCTAATTTTGCCGAAATGGGGAATTTTATTCCATGAATGGACCTTAGGTTAAATTTTATTATGTGATTAATTAAATTAAATATGAGAGACATTTAATTTAATTAATTAATGTTAAGTTTGGTGATTAAAACTTAATAAGAGTGAAAAAGGTGTCAAAAGCCAATTTGGACTTTTCTTCTTATGAAACCTTTATAAAAAAAAAAAAAAATTAATGATCACATATATGGCAAAGGGTGGCCGGCCATGTGGTATTTTAGGGTGGTGTGAACCCAATTTTATAAAGATTAAATCCCATTTAATTAAGAAGTCAAGTGGGCAAGTGGGTAGAAATGCACTCAAGTGTTTTGTGATATTTTGAAGAGTATTGTGAGCTATTCTAAACCCCAAAACCGATCCCCACACTCCCTCATTCACTCTCATCTGATTTTTGAAGACTCTCTCAAGTGTTCTCTCCATTTTCAACCCCAAGAACACCAAATAAACTTGGAAGCTAAGTCTTGGTCTAGGAAGGGTTTTCCCTAAGGTAAAGTTTCATTAATCTAGACTTTTGTCAAGTTTTAATCATAGAGTTTCAAATAGCTAATTATCTATGTTGTTGGGGGAAGTTGTTTAGGGTTTTTGAAAGGTTTTGGAGGAGCCAAAGCTAATAGGAAGGTCAAAACCTTAAGCAAGAACACCAAAGAGGTAAAAAGTTTACTTTTGATGATTTTGTTGTAGGGTTTTTAGTTTTAAGCATTATTTTGCATATTTAATGCTTAAAGTTTCTTGTTGGTGATGTAATAAGGTTATGGTAGTTGTTTAATAATTTTTATGATGCATGTGTATTGATTTTTGAAAATGGGAACCAAAACCCCCAAGGGTTTTGTAGGATACCCTAAAACAAAACATGTTTTAAGCTGTGACTTCCAAGGGGTCAAGCAGCCACTGTATATTGTTTTTGTAAAATTAAATTGTATTGTGATGTTGTTGAGATTGAGTACAAAAAATTGAGCTTTTGAAACACTAAAAAATGTTTAGAAATGAGTAAGTTATGCTATTTCAAAGTTTAGGTAAAAAACAGTTTTTTTCGTATTCTTATTTTCGGAACCAAGTTTGGACAGCCACTGTATAGGGAAAATGAACCCAGTTTTTTCTAAAATTTTGTGGACATATTGCTGGCATAACCTATTATTCCACTGTAAAATTTGGCAAGAAAATATTAAACGGTTTGAAAGTTATTAACTATCAAAGTTTGGAAAAAATAAGGACTTGAAAATAAGGTCATTTTTTACCTCATTGTTGGAAAATGATTTCACCAATCAAAAATGCTCATTTTGACCTAAGATTTTACAAAGACCTAAATGGCATAACAAAAATGGAATTGGGAAATTTTGGTAACAATTGGGTAAGTAAATTTCAAGTTATGAACTAACGAAGTATGTAGTTAAAAATGTGAAAAATAGGTTTTTCACACTTAGTGTAAAAAATGAGATTTTGGAACATAAGGTAAAAAGTAAAATTTTGTTTATTTCAAGATATAAAATGGTAAGTCTTGAAATCATATTTTCACTAAAATTACCCCTTTGAGTTTAAATGAATTATTTTTATTAAAGAGTTTTTATTCTTTTTAAAAATAAGATATTTAATTTATTAATAGTTAATAAATGAAAAGAGGGTTTAAAACCTTATATTTTGAGAAAATAATTAAATGAATTATTTTTCTAGTAAGTAAAATTGATTAATTGATTTTGGAAAGTTAATTAGACAAGATGAGAAATTTATAACGGTTTTCCTAATTAAGACAAATTAGGCAATTTTCTTAAAACGGTGTTTAAATATTAAAACCTTAAGAAAAATAAAAGGAAAATTTAAAGAGTTTATTTTCTTTAAAAATAATTAAGGAATTTATTTGTATTTTCTGGATATAATGCCGGCTAAAATCTTACATATTTTAACCGACTAGTCGAAAGTGCGGGTTAATAGCGATACCTTGAAAGAATAAGATTTTTAGCAGGTTGTGGAGAAATACCATTGTGATACCCGAGCCTAGGTATCAAGACCTTAGGATAGGTCTCCCCGAGACTTAGGGTTTAGTCTCGAATATTTTGTATGACTTTCCTTAATAGGTTTAAAACCAAATAAGGATTATAAATCCTTACAAATGACTTTTATTAAAATGACCAAACTGCCCAAAATAATAATAATGAATTATGAGTGCCATAATTAATCCGAGTATACTGTATGGATAACTACAGTATTGGCTAAGCGTAACTGGATTGAACGTTGGAGGGTGAAAACCTGCTGAGCGCTAAGGACTCCAAGTAAATCAACTTATATTGTATGGCTGCAACATGAAATGATTATTGTCTTGTATGTTAGTATAGGGATACATGCACATATATAGGCTGTCATAGAAAGTTGCTTAGAGACGTTAGTCTAGTGAGTGCTGATTTAGAAAATATGAACGGTAGAAGTCCGTCATATCCTAGACGGTTGATCCCCGTCACACTGCTTGATTTTATTTATGTCCGGTTCATTACCGCGACGAGTGGCCATGAGATGAGGATAAGCTGGTTAAACCTAGGGGCGCCAAGATAAATGGGACCTAGGGGCCCTCATGCTTACTTAATCATTGGACGGTTAGAATCCGAGCAAGTGCTCTAATAAGTTATTCCCGGATAGCAGCCGTGAATATTGCCCATTCAGTGAGAGTGCCTAGAGATACTAGGGGTTGCCAAGATTGAGTGAGGCTGAGCACCCTAGGGGAAACTGCTCACCAGCACCACTGATTAACATAGAAGTCTCCGTAAAACCGTGTAAATTGGATTACACTCTTGAATAAGTAGCGATGCCCTAGGTAACACGATAGTTACCCTTGATGAGAATATTTATTGGCTAGATCTTAGTGTGGGAACTTGGTTCTCTTTTACAGATTATCAATTATGTTGGAGGGCGCGTTACGCATGAATTGTTGGAAATTGTCGAGCGTTGGTCTCGAATTATATGGTGATATAATATATCTGCTTGCTCTGGGATTTTCTGAGTGCAGGGATATAATTGTTGATAAGATATAGTTGTGATATAATATATCTGCTTGCTCTGGGATTTTCTGAGTGCAGGGATATAATTGTTGATAAGATATAGTTGTGATATAATATATCTGCTTGTTCTGGGATTTTTCTGAGTGCAGGATCTTTATCTAGTTATGAATTAATTTATCCTTGGTTATCAGGCATGACCATATGTTTGCCAGGACGCTTTAGCGTTCTTGAAATCGATTGTGTAGGGTCCGGAACCCTAATTCTCTATATGCTTTGTTTGAAAGTTGATCTTACTAAGCGTTTTCGCTTACCTAGTTGTTTCATGTTGTAGGTAAGTGCAAGGGCAAGGCAGAGCAGTGAGCGCTGGAGTCTTCCTTGCAAATGTACATGTGGACTGACCTTTTGGGAAGCCATTTTATTTTTGGAAATGTTGTGTAATTTTCCTAAGCAAGGCTCACTCTACTCTTTATAAAATATGTTTGTAACTAAATGTTAAGTATGGCCATACGACTTTTTAAAAAGTTTTTTTTATACGGGTTTTTGAGACATTTTGTTAAATGAAAACATTTATATTTCCTCATTATCGAGTCTTGAAAATCCAAGTCGTTACAGTCTTCATGATGCTATTGGTAGTAAGTATTTTGACATTGGTCCAACTAGTGACTTCAATGATGAATCTCCACTTAATGTGGATGACAAGTATGATGCATTGTTTGAGTCACTTCATAAGCCTTTGTACAATAATTGTAAAGGTTTCTCTGTCTTAAGCGCAACGGTGAAGTTGATGAATCTCAAAGTGCTTAACAAATGGACAGATAAATCATTCGACGGTCTTTTGGAGTGTTTGAGAGAGATATTGCCCGAGGGTAATCATTGCCCAGGGAATTATTACCAGACGAGGAAGCTTCTTTGTGAGGTGGGCTTAGGCTATGAGCAAATTGGTGTTTGTCAATACGATTGTGCATTGTTTTATGGTGAGAATGCAAATGCAGTGTCATGTCCTGTATGCAAGTCTAGTCGTTATGTACGAAATCAAATCCCACATAAACGACTTAGATGGTTCCCAATCAAGGCACGACTTAAGAGAATGTTTAGTTCGAAGCACACTTCTAAAGATATGCGATGGCATAAAGACGTACGAAAAAATGAAGCTGGGATTTTACGTCATCCTGCTGATGGGGATGCTTGGAAGCATTTCGACAATGTGTATCCTGACTTTGCAGCTGATTCTAGGAGTGTACGAATGGGGTTGGCGTCAGATGGGTTTAACCCTTTCTCTAATATGACATCAACCTATAGTTTGTGGCCAGTGATATTAATTCCGTACAATATGCCACCTTGGGCTTCTCCTAATGGAACAAACTATCTCATGTCTTTGTTAATTCCAGGCCCTAAATCTCCTGGAAAAGATTATGATGTGTTCTTGATGCCATTAATTGAAGAGCTTAAAGAGTTATGGGATGGAGTCAATGCATATGATTTGTATGGTCAATGCACGTTTAAACTTCGAGCTGCAGTCTTGTGGACAATTAGTGATTTTCCTGCTTATGCATACTTGTCTGGGTGGAGCACTGCTGGTAAATTAGCATGTCCTGTTTGTCTTGAAGATACAAGATATAGAAGAATAACTGACAAACCATGTTTCATGGGACATCGATGTTATTTGAAAAGAAACCATTCTTGGAGAAAAAGTAAAGAAGATGATGGATCTACTGAATTACGTGGCCCTCCTAGAACTTTTACTGGGGACGACATTTTAGAGCAATTGGATGAAATTCCTATTCATACCCCTGGTAAAGCACCAAGTAATTCTTCTAGAAAACGTAAGCGTGGAGAGAAAGAGCTGAATTGGTGTACAAGAATTGTTTTGTTTGAATTGCCATACTGGTCAAAGCTCTTGCTGCATCACAATCTTGATGTGATGCATATAGAGAAAAATGTATGTGATAACATTATTGGAGCACTTTTAGACATTGAAGGTAAATCGAAAGACACTTTAAAAGGTTGTAAGGATTTACAAAATCTTAATATTTGTGAAGAGCTTTGGCTGAAGAAGGACCTATCTAATAACAACTTGAAAAACCTTATGCTAGTTACACTTTGACGAGAGAAGAATGCAAAGATTTTTGTAAATTCATTCAAAGTGTTAGATTACCGGATGGATATGCTTCGAATATTAGTCGATGTGTAACAGATAATGACAAACTAGGAGGAATGAAAACTCATGATTGTCATGTTTTACTTCATAAGATATTACCAGCTGCATTACTTCCTTTTCTGACAGACAACATTCGTGGTACTTTGATTGAACTCTGGCAATTCTTTCAAAAAATTTGTGCAAAAACATTATGAATTTCTGACATAGAAGAATTGAGAGATGGAACTGTAATAATTTTGTGCAAGTTGGAAAAGATATTTCCCCCATCATTTTTTACCATAATGGTTCATCTTTGTGTTCACCTACCCGATCAAGTGTTATTAGGTGGTCCAGTTGCTTCGAGATGGATGTTTGGGACAGAATGCCATATGGGTTTGTACAAGAAATATGTGAGAAACATGTCTCGGCCTGATGGTTCAATAGCAGAAGCTTTTGTTTTAGATGAAGCTGTAACTTTCTTGTCAAGATATGTTTCTAACATAGAGACAAGATTCACAAGACCCGAGCGTAATTGGGATATACCTTCTCCAAATCATAAGTTAGATGTTTTCAACTCCAATGTTCGTCCATTAGGGGCATCTACTATCAAATTGCTTCAAAATTGGAGACAAGTCGTTCAATGGTATATATTGAACAATTCTGTAGATGATATCCAACATTTTATCGAGTAAGTAACAATTTATTTTATTCTTCTAAATTATCTCAACAAAATATCATTTACTTATTCCTAGAAATGAATTTGAATGTAGTGATCATATAAAGTTGTTGGAAGAAAAAGGTCTTTCAGATTCAGAAGTTGCCTTAGAGCACAAAGAACAATTTCCTTCTAGGTTTAAGAATAAAGTAAGAGATTATCATTAATGGTTTCTTACTAAATTCTTAAGTTGTGACATCATTCATCATAATTCAAATTCTTTCATACTACAGGTGTCTCAAATGCGAGTTCAAAAATCACCTCTTGCCAATGATGATTTGTACTCTTTATCTCAAGGTCCACTTGAACGGTACAACACCTACCAAAGTTGTATTGTAAATGGTGTTCGATTTCGATGTAAAGAGCGTGACGATACTCTTAAGACACAATGTTCTGGAATTTGCACTAAAGGTGATCATGACAATATTAATATCCTATACTATGGTGTCTTGATTGAGATTTTGCAGTTGTCATTCGTTTTAGATCGGAAGGTGTTCTTATGTCGTTGCAAGTGGTATAACTCTAATCCAAAAGGTAGATAAATTGTTGTGGATCATAATTTGACTTCCATCAATACATCTACTGATTGGTATTCTAATGAACCATTTATCTTGGCAACTCAAGCACAACAAGTTTTCTATTTGCTTGATATGAAGCGTGGTTCAAATTGGCGGATTGTTCAAAAAGTAAATCATCGATCTATTTATGACATTCCTGAAATTATGGAAGAGACAGTAAATAATGATGTGTTTCAAGAAGAAGAATCATTTCAATTGCCACCTTTTCAACCAACTGAGGATTTCATTTAAAGTTCGTCTTTAGTTCGATTAGATGTTCCTTCTGTAACTCTTTCAGACCAACTTGTTGTTGATTTATTTTTAAACCAAAATCAAAATGTTGATAAGGATAGTGACTTAGATGAAGATTTTGATGAAGGAAATATATTCTCTAATAATGAAACATTTCTCTCAAGTGATGACACCAAAAGTTATACAGAATCAGAATGTGATGATGATGCAGATTCTTAATTCATAGTTAGTCATCTTGTCATTGATCAGTTAGTGCCTCGTGAAATTTGTCTACAAATGTTCTTCCCCAACTAGCCAACTAGCCAAGCACCCTGTACACAAACAGAAATACAAGTACAGAAACTAAGGTTTGCAAAAACTGAGATGAAACAAGATATCCAGATTCTTAATTCATAGTTCGTTTCTTAATATTTCTAAATATTTATTTACTAATCATTTTCTTTGTTTTATTTCACAGAATTTTAGTCATGGCACCTGGTCGTCGCACTACTCGATCTACTGCTCAAAGTCAACAAGTTGAACCAGTCATTGATCCTCCTGCTCCACCTTCACAAGTTGTTCGCACTACTCGGTCAAGTATAGAGAATCAACAAGTTGAACCAGTCATTGATCCTCCTGCTCCACCTACACAAGTTATTCGCACTACTCGGTCGAGTTTAGAGAATTAACAAGTTTTTCGCACCACTCGATCTACGGTACTCAGTCAACGACCTAGAACCATCGCACAATCTAATGTAGAGAGAGAACACCCTCAAGGCTCCACACACCCTACTGTACAGGGTGAACAAGTCAATGTGACGACCCATTTTGATACCGAAGATGATAATCAATCTTCCCAAGTTCCATCAGGTAAATTTAATGTCTTTCATGTTCATTTCTTTAAATTTCTATTTATTTTAATTAAGAATATATTGTATTGTAGGACAAACATCTTCCTTTAAGCCACGTGGAGTTACTCGCGGCTTGACAACTACAACTATAGCTAAGGCATCATCAACTGGAAAGTTGTCAGTGACTTTTCATGCGGAGTGTCGTCAACCAATTTGTACTAATGCTGAGAAATTTAATAATGAGATTGGATTCATTATTCGGAATCATGGTACATTTCATTGTAAAGAGTGGAGAATGGTCCCAGAAGATGTGAGAGCTCCATTGCGACACTATCTTTTGGTAAGTCATTTCACAATATTAAATTTATATTTGTAATATTTATAATTAATATTGTTTTATGCTACATGAACATTTTGACATCAACTTGAATGATGAGACAACTAAAAAATGCATTGATGAGCAAATGAGAAAAGCTTGGAAGGGTCATAAGTACAAGCTGCACTTATATTTCAAAGAAATTGGAGGAGAAAATGATCTTGAGATGGACAAGAGCAAACGTCATCCAGACTTAAAAGAAGAACATCAAGAAGATTGGATGATTTTGTGTGATCGTTGGTGTTCTCCTGAATTTAAGGTAACATTTTTTTATCATAATATTGCTATTATGATAGGAACAAGAGACCCGACATACTATTTACATATTACTATTGTTCTTAACATCTAGCTTTTTGCTATTTTTTCTGTTTTATTGAATTTATATTGTTGTATGTTTCCATGATTGTACACAAATGTCGAAATACTGCTTAATTTTGAAATATTGTATTGGCTATAGATGACCTCTTTGTTGAAATTTCTGTCCTTCTTTGACTGTGATACCCAATCAGTTGTTGTGTTTATTTCATTTTGGTTGTGGGAATGAAGTTTTTTCTGACTATGTAGTTGATGTAGTTAAGGTGTTTGGTTAAATGTTTGAATGAAAAAATGAAAGCTAATGTTATTGTTTTGACATCATCTACTCTTTCTAGTATTTGGCCCTACATAAACAACATCTACTCTTTCTAGTATTTTGTTTTGTCTTTGATTTACAGATTTTAGTGTTAAACTGTTCAATAAAGTTTGTAATAAATAGACATTGTGTTGTTCAAAAGAAAAGGTTGTGTAAAATTTTTTCTAATAAATTTTATTTGGATTTATTTCTTTAGGAAAGAGCATTAAAGAATACTACCAATCGATCAAAGAGGAAATGGGAGTCGAAAAATGGTTCAGTCTCCACACCACGACATCACATTCGACGTGGAATGGTGTTAACTTCTCCTACCGGTCAAATTAAGACATGGCGTCTAAAGCATTATGATGCTGAGAAAGGATGGACTGGAATAGAGCTCGGGCCATTATATGTAAGTAATTCAAATTTTTATTTATTATATTTATTATATTTCTTACTAATAATTAATTAAATATATTAGTAGGATAAAATGATGAAGTTAAGGGGTCAACATCCTCCAGAAGAATTGTCTGATAAAGAGATTATGGAGCGTGTACTTGGACGTGATTCGGTATACTTGCGAGGGTGGGGGCGGTCTCCTAGTGTCACAACTTCTACTTCACATCGTGAAAATATTGTGGGTAATCAACCAACTTATGAAGAGTTACTTGAACGACTTAATGATACAACTTCCTGCCTTAATACTACTAACGAACAACTTAGTGTAGTTGTGGATATACTTTGTCATAACAATTTGATGGCACCGCCTCCACCACCTCCAACAGACCAAGCTTCAGAGGCAAATTTAAGAGAGTCGCCATCTATTTCTGTTCGGGAGTCACAAGATGATTCTTAGTTTATTTACATTAATTTACTAAGGAATGAACTTTATGAAGTTTTTTTTATTTTGGTAGGGGTAACCTTAAAATGATAACTTTATGACTTATTTTAGTATTGAACATTATAAAGAATTTTAGCATTAAACATTTTATTATTGAATGGTTTTTTTCTAGTTTATTTCTAATATATAACATTTACAAATAACTGTTATTATCTTTTACCAACACATAACCATTAAATTTGAACAAAATATAAATTGTGTAACAAACCAATAAAATAATGCTATGTGGGCTAATAAAATGATACCACGTAGGATGCCACATATGATGCCCCGTAGGATGCCACGTAGGATGCCACATATGATGCCACGTAGGATGCCACGTCATCCGACACGTAAAACTACAAAAACCATATCAGCATACACGTAGGATGCCATGTCATCAAACATGTCATCTGATGACTCATCAATTGATTTATAACTTAGTGGGGTCCACTGATTCTTTTACCTACCAGTGTTAATAAGTGTAGGTAAAGACTCTTTCCCCAATAACTTTTACCTACCAATCTCTACCAATTCAATATTGGTAGGTAAACCATATTACCCACCATTAGGCTAGTTTTACCTACACTTACAATTGGTAGGTAAAGACCCCATTTTCTTGTAGTGATCACTCTTGGCATCAAATTACCCAGATTCTCACGATCTCTAAGAATATATCATAGACACCCAAAAACATGAAAGTAGTTAACATTGGGTTTTCTACCTTTCCAGATTTCATAAGGACTTTTGTTTGTACCTGGACGCAGAAAGACACGATTAATTGTGTAACAACCTGTATTAATAGCTTCTGCCCACAATTTCTTTGTGAGTTTTTTGCTGTTAAGCATAACTCTGGCCATTTCCTGCAAGGTACGATTTTTCCGTTCCACTACCCCATTTTGTTCAGGGGTTTTGGGAGCAGAAAATTCATGCAAAATTCCAAACGATTTACAATATTCATCATAAACAGAATTTTCAAACTCCTTACCATGATCACTCCTTATTCGTACAATCTTTCCAATGTTACAATTTTTTTCAACTCTCAATCTTGTACATAGAGTTTGAAAAGCTTCAAACATATCTGATTTTTCTCTTAAGAAATCTACCCAAGTAAATCTAGAAAAATCATCCACACATACAAAAATGTATCTCTTACCATTAATACTTTCAACTTGTATAGGACCCATGAGATCCATATGCAATAATTCTAACACATTTGAAGTATTAATATCAGATAATGCTTTATGGGAAATTTTCAACTGTTTTCCCAATTGGCATGATTCACACTTACCAAGAGATTCTTTACCCAACTTGGGTATACCACGGATGAGACCTGCATTAGCAATCTTTTTCAAGTTTTTGAAATTTATATGACCAAGTTTTTCGTGCCACAGGTTAGTAATATTGAAACTTGATGAAGATGCATGACATGTGAATTTTTGTGTGAGAGTGTAACAATTATCCAAAGAACGAGAACCTTTGAGAACAATATCACCATTTTGATTTAAAACATTACACTCATCATGTGAAAAATTAACATAAAAACCTTGGTCACAAATTTGATTTATGCTAATTAAGTTGGCTTTCATCCCATCAACAAGAAGCACATTTTTCAGTTTCGGTAACCCTTCAATGTTTAGAGTACCTTTACCTAAAATATTTCCTGTCATTCCATCCCCAAACATTACTACTCCACACTTCAAGGATTTGAAGTTGGTAAGTATGTTGGCATTACCTGTCATATGTCTTGAACAACCGCTATCAAAGTACCATGAACTAGATGCATGCATTTTGTGACAGGTAAAAGTAGCCAAGCAAACAGAGTTAACTTTCTTGACCCATATTGTTTTTGATTTTGAATTTCGTTTGGTCAAGAATTGATTCATACTACCAAAGTGTTTATCATAATTCTTTTTGAATAAGTTTAACAGAGAAAAACACTTAGGTCTTATGTGTCCTTTCATCCCACAAAAATGACAAACTGGTACAAAATGTTCAATGTTTCTTTTTGGAGAAATTTTCTTTAGTTATAGATCTGTTGCAACAGATGACAACTTTGTGCTCTCAGCAGAGTGACTTGTTCCCGCAACACGGTTAGCTGGCACAACAGACGGATAATTCATAGATTTTACAAAAGCCGTTTTTCTTGAGGACTCAGATCTATTAGATCCTAATCCACTGTAGTCACCAACCTTTTTTCCTACAGAAAGAATATCATCCAAAATTCCAGATCTAGGATTAAGCATTTTGACACCTTTTTGCAAAAACTCAATTTCTTTATTCAAAGAAATAATTTCATCATTTTTGGAAGCAATAATCATCTCATGTTTTTCAATTTTTTCAACAAAATTTTTATTATTGCTAGCCATTAGACGATTCTCAGAACACACATTCAGCCATTGATCATACATTATTTTATAAGACTCTTTTAATGACTCCTCATCTAAGTCAGAATCATCAGAATCACTATCAGAATTCTCATTATTCTGAATAGAATTATTAAGGCATAACACATCCTTGTAATCGACTGAAGAGAAAACAATACCTTTGTGAACAGAGGTTAAGGCAACACTATTTTCCTCCTCATCACTCTGTTCAGAGTCTTGATCACTCCATGTGACTGTCATGACTTTCTTTTTCTTTAAGGTATTTGCACACTCAGATTGAATGTGTCCAAATCCTTCACATTCCCTGCACTGAATACCCTTTTTATTAGTCTCAAAGGGTTTAGAAAAGTTACCTTTTGGGTTTTTGGATATGGCCTTTTTGTTTCCCAATTTCTTTATGTATTTTTGGAAATTTTTTGTCAACAGAGCCATCTCATCATCCGAACTTTCCTTCTTTTCTTTAGAAGATTTCAAGGAAATAGAATTTTCCTTGATTTCCTCTGTCTTACCTTTTTGTTTAATTTGTTGGTTTAGTTCAAAAGTTCGAAGTGAACCCATCAGTTCCTCTACTTTTATTTTGTCCAGATCTTTTGCTTCTTCAATTGCAGTTAGCTTTGTCTGAAACCTGTCAGGGAGAACTCTAACAATTTTTCGAACCAAAACATTCTCTTCAAGTTTTTCACCAAGAGCAAAATATTCATTAGCAATATCTGACAATTTCTCATAAAATTCAGTGAGGGTTTCATTTTCATTCATTTTCAAATTTTGTTGTGAGCTTAACAAGCCTAAAACGCTTGACATCAACAGTTCCTTCAAATTGAGTTTGAAGAATTTGCCAAGCATCTTTGGTCGAAACACATGAAGAAATCAATTTAATGCAACCTTCACCAACACCATTAAAAATAGCATGTAATGCTTTATTGTTGTAATTGGACAGTTTATCTTCAACATCAGTCCATTCAAGTTCAGATTTTTCCTTAGTTATATCATCGCTTTCTGCTGGAGGAGTCCAACCACTTAAAACAACTCTCCAAGCCTTTTCATCTTGAGATTTGATAAAGGCTCTCATTCTAACTTTCCAGTATGGATAGTTTGAATCGTTGAGTAAAGGGGGGCGAGTTATGGAACCTCCTTCTGTGAAAAAAGATATTGCAAGAACAAGAACAACAAACAGAATAAACCAAGATCACACTAAAAAATGAGTGACTCGCTCTGATACCAATTGAAATTCTATTTTTAGTAATTACCAAATTAATTAAACCATGTGAATTAATTAAAGTGCGGAATGGTAATTAATTGTGTTGACGCGGTTCTTCGTCAACAGGTAATTAAAAGAATAAGAGGATGTGATTAGTGCTAGGTAATGAACCGAAACAAATGAATGAACTTAAAATGAACTGATGATACGAATACTTTTTTTAGGTGGTTCAAAGGTTAAAATCCTTCTACTCCACCAGCCAATATTATTGCTATATTTATGGTATTCTTTACAGGGTATTTCTTTACACAATAGAATCCAACCCCTTGCAACTCCCAGGGTCTCCATATTTATAGGAGAGGACACCTGGGGGTTGGAAAAGGGGGTCATCCCGTGACCTTCTTACCCATCATGTCACTTCTGTGACATTCATGATTAATTCCTAAAACCTGACAAATGAAGTGTGGTCTAATCAATAGGTAAGGGGGATAATGGGCCGCACGGCCCAACCGAGTCGTGGGTGCCTGAACACGCACGTTTATGCTGCGTGTCCGAGAATTCAGGGATATATCAGACACGTGATGTCTAATATATGCACGTTTACATTGCGTGGTTGACTTCATATAAAGGGTCACAGCTTCCAACTCCAGTTCGTACCTCGAACTGGATGTCTTCTTAGCCCGCGGTCTTCATACCTCCGACTCGGCTCCTGAGTAATCTTAATAAACTTTTGGCTACCTCGAGCTAAAGAGGTAGGACCTGATAACAGCAGCTCCGGCCATGTGCCATCCACGTGGCTGATATAATTATGCCATATCTCAGCTCGCTAATAGCCCGTGGAAAATTAGGGCGTACATTTGCCCCCCAAGCCTCTGCTCGTGGCACACGACGCCACCTGGGGCCACAGTGGGGGCTTTTAGGCATCCTTGTGGGCTCTTCACATTCCGCCCATTACGCATGCGCTGAATACGTGGAGCATCATGGTTGGTGACGGTACGTCTTCCGAGAACCGCATTAAATGGCCTAGCCTATACTCGGCCGCCGTTTCGCCTATCGAGTAGAGAGCCTCATATCCCACATCAGGGCAATCCAATGGCCCTCCTCACTTGGACTCCTACGTATATAAAAGGGGTGGCCACCATACGCATGGGCCACCCGTTCATTTGAAAATTTTCTAATTTTCCCATCTTCTTCTTCGTTCTCAGCCTCAAAAAACCCTCTTTTTCTTCTGGTTACTGTTCCCAGCGTTCCAAAAGTTCAGGCGTGAGAGCTCCTTTGAGGCTTTGGCACCAGCTATTCCGATGAGGCTCCAAACCGGACGACCCCTTCATCCTCCCCACTGCAAAACACTTTGTAAGTTTTATGCTTATGCATGCTTTAAATTTTCTCTTCACTGTAGCTTAGTTAAATTGTTCCTGTAGCCGCATGCAACATTCTGTTGGTTTTTTGTGGGTATGAAGGGCGTAGGTTTTTATTTTAGGACATCGATCGTAGAAAAAACCATTTAGAAGCATGACTCATAGGGTACGCTTTCTGGGGAAATTTTTTGGGTAGGATTTTCGGTATGCCTGTTTGAAATATCTAGCCTTTTGGGTGCAAAACCGGGTAGCTTAGGGGACACGCTTCACAGGAGGTTTCGCACTGTTTGCCTACTGAAAGTTTCCTTCCAAGGAAAACTTTTATCCTGACCCTCCTGACACACGGATTCCGAGTAATCGGGGATCCGTTGGGAGCACAGGCGCGTGTTCATAGAGCCGCGTGGTCTCACTCTCCACGCGCTGAGATTACCTCAGCCCGTGCAAAGGAAACTCTTCGCGTTAGATTCTTTCTTATGCTTAGGTCGCCTTTTCTAAAATTTCTTCTTTTTTTCGCTAGGCGACCAGATGGGACCAAAGAAGACCGCCCCTAAGAAGACTGCTGGCGACCCATCTTCTCAGCAAGCCAAGGGAAAAGAGGTGGTCACGGATTCTTCGATCCCCATTTTCAGTCCCGCCATGGAGCAGGAGCTCGAGGTGAGACTCGACGCTTTCTTCGAGGCCGAGAGGATCATCTCGAAGATCACCGACCAGGGGAAAGTGAATAAGATATTCCTTTCCCACAATATTGAGATTGGGAGGGGTGCTCTAATCGCCCGACCTCCCCTAGAAGGCGAGCGGAGCTGCATGCCGCTCGATGAAGAATACGCGGCTTGGAGTGACGAGCACCTCAAGGTTGGGGCCTTCCTCCCGCTTGACCAGTATTTTTCCAACTTCCTCAATTATGTGAGGTTGGCCCCTTTCCAGCTCCCCCCTAACTCATACTATTTGTTAGCGGGGCTGAGGTACTTATTCCTGAAGTAGGAATGGGAGGTCCCCACCCTGGCGGACATCCATACTTCTTCTGCCTCAAGGCTAGCCCGGAGCAGAGGGGGTGAGGCGATGGGTTCTACTACTTGACCCATTTTCCAAACACGGCTGCAGTCATCGAGCTGCCTAGCCACCCCAACGACTTCAAAGACCAGTTCTTCATGTCAACGGGGTTCCGCAATTGCGAACATCACTACGTCAACCGCCCTCGTAAGTACCCCTTGCTCTTAGCTCGTGAGATGATTATTGGTTATCTTCCTTTATTAGTTCCTGACTTAGAGAGAACCATGCAGCCATTTTCGCAAGGACGCACAAATCCATGACCCTTGGGGGCCAATACGAGACATTGGCGAGGCTACCCCCAGCGAAAAGGACTACCGCCAGCTCGTGTCAGATGAGACGATGTTGGCGTGCAAACTAATCTCTCCAGGCTAGATTTTGACCTTGAGGAGACCGCGGGGCCTCCCCCCGGCTCGCGAGATAGCACCCATTCTCGAGGAGGAGGCCGCGGGAGAAGAGGAAGAGGACGAGGAGGATGAGGTGCCCCTCGTGAGGCGGAAACAGGCTCTGGAGGTCGCCCAACAAACGGACGAGGAGAGGGCCCAGTCCGGAGCAACAACCGGTCCCTCTGGGCAAGGTAATCCTTACATGTTTAGGGACTTAGATAGGGCCACTATAGAACTTCGGTTAGCTAGGTTCAATCCTAACCAGCCCGTTCAACGTCACCGAAGTGACCTAGACCGCGACGTAACCCTACTCCAATGCGTCGACCAGCTCGTGCTGGATTACGATAGTAGCCGCCCTAGGGGCACTGTAGTCGTAGACAACACCATAGCTTTTAGGTCAGTATTTTTTGAGGAGTATGGGACCAATCTTCGGTTGTGGCCCTCCCTTCGGGAGGGTATAGTAGCTTCGGGCCTTAGGCAATATGTAGAAGAGTCTAGTCCCGAGCCTTATTCGGACCCAGAGCCTCTTCCAGCCCGCGAGGTCATTAACCTAGACTCCCCCGCTGCAGCTCCGGGGCCGGTGGTCGTGACCATAGATTCCTCCTTTAGCTCGAAGGGTAGGATCCCTTTCAATATACTTGAGATCTGTTTTTCCTTTAACTTCTGTTGTCTTGCACAAATATTTCTATCTATATATTAACATTTTGCCTTTGCTTTCTCAGAGGAGATGTCTCAGACCGGGAGCAACGACCTGCGATCTATGTTCCCTTGAGGGAACCCTTCCTCGGGGGCCTCTGGGCCCATGGTGAAAAAGCTCCGGCTGGCGAAGAAGGCCATTGGGAGTGCCTCTAAGTCCCCTGCAAAGGGGAAAAACCAGGCTCCAGCAGCTCAGGAGAAAGTGCCTCTGCCACCTCCTGCAATGAAGATGCCTCCTCCCCCGCGAGTTCCCGACCCTTTTCAGGAAACGAAGGTGCCCAATGGAACCTCGTCCACCATCACCCCTGAGGTGCGCGTCCCAGTGAACCCCCGGGCTCTGGAGAAGATCGACGACGTCTTTCGGGGGACGGTCTACGAGACGGCGAGCTACACCGTGGACCATTACTACAATGCCGCCAAGAGGGACCTGCGGGCGATCGAGACGAGGAGCCCGGAGAATGTGATGGAGTCTTCATTAGGGATGGCTCTCACGGTAAGTTGGCCTTGCCATTTGTATCTCGTGCTCATTATGCATTACATGTTTGTTTTTCTTTTTCTCTAAGGCAGTTGCCTTATCATCTTTTTGTCTTGCAGGGTGCCTTGGCTCTCCATCGAAGCATATCCCGATCCAGGGCTCGGCTCGAGGATATGAGGAGCGAGCACCAGAAAATTTTGGCTGCCCTTAAGACTGCCCAAAAGCAATAACAGGATGCCCTAGCGGCTGCGCAGGCCGAGCTGGACACATCTCGCCCCAAGTTGCAAGAGGCCGAGGCTACCCTGGTTGCTTTAGCCGCCGCGAGGAATGAGCTCGAGGAGGCCAGGGCCGCTCGGGTCGCACTGGACGCCGCGAAGGCCAAGGCCGAGGAGGCCAAGGCCGCCCTGGCGATGGAGAGGGCAGCCGCTAGCTCCTCCATGGAGGCCATGCTGTACCACTGATGGGTCTACAACCCAGATGGAGACTTCTCCTTTATGGGGGCGGATGCATGGGATAGCTTCCTGGAGAAGTTCAAAGCTTGCCTTCAGCAAGAGGCGCCCTCCGAGACTGGGGAGACCTCCGCAGTCGCCGAGCAGGAGGGCGAGGTGGTGACTTCATCGAAGCAGCCTGGCGGGGCCTAGGACTTCTTTTCTTTCCACCCCTCGAACACATTTTATTTTTTTTTGTAACTTTATATGAGGTTTTCTAACCTCGAGAGAATTGGCTTTATCAATTTTTTTTCTTTCTAATTGATTTATATCCTTCAGCCTTTATGCATTTTGGTAATGGTCTTAGCTTTTGTTGGTGCTGCGATTGGCATTTTATGCTTTTCTAGGAAAAAACATAATCAAATTTTGAGCCAACTTCTAAGATAAGTCCTGGTTGCATCCTGGACCTCGCTTTAAAAACTTAGTTCGCGTTAATTTTTTATTAACATCTCGTGCTTTTTAAGAAAAACAATGATCAATTAATTTGAATTAACTTCTAAGTTTTAGGACCTAGTTACATCTTGGACGTTAATTTGAAAACTCAGTTCGCATTTATTCTTGATTAATATCTTGTGCTTTTTAAGAAAAACACCGATCAATCAATTGAATAAACTTCTAAGTTTTAGGACCTGGTTACATCCAGGACATTAATTTGAAAACTCAGTTCGCGTTTATTCTTGATTAATATCTTGTGTTTTTTAAGAAAAACACCGATCAATCAATTTGAATAAACTTCTAAGTTTTAAGGCGACCTGGTTATATCTAGGATAAGACTCAGTTCGCGCTAATCCTTTATCAATATCTCGTGTTTTTTAAGAAAAACATCGATCAATCGATTTGAATCAAATTCTAAGCCTTGAATAAACTTCTAAGTTTTAAGGCGACCTGGTTATATCCAGGATAGGACTTAGTTCGCATTAATCCTTTATCAATATCTCGTGTTTTTTTTAAGAAAAACATCGATCAATTGATTTGAATCAACTTCTAAGCCTTGAATAAACTTCTAAGTTTTAAGGCGACCTGGTTATATCCAGGATAGGACTTAGTTCACGTTAATCCCTTATCAATATCTCGTGTTTTTTAAGAAAAACATCGATCAATCGATTTGAATCAACTTCTAAGCCTTTAAGGCGACCTGGTTATATTATCCAGGTACCATATGCCCCCCCAAGTAATTAGGAAAGGGTCTTTCGTGGTTACTTGAGATTACATTCGCAAATATACACAATGATGAAAAAGATTTAATTCTCATTACTTGATAAACAAAAAATGGCCTTTCTGAATAAGCCTTACAAGGGTGTTACTGATAATATTTCTTCAAATGGATGGCGTTCCAAGTTCGTGGGACCGCTTCTCCATTAAGCCGAACTAACTTGTAGGTTCCTTCCTTTATGACCTCGGTTATTTGATATGGCCCTTCCCAGTTCGGTCCTAATACTCCATCTTTGGGATCCTTACCGGCTTAAGAAAACTCTCCTGAGGACCAGGTCGCCAATGCTAAAGGCGCGTTTTTTGACCTTTGAGTTGAAATAACGAGTGATTTTTCGCTGGTAATGCGCGAGCTGGAGCTGCGAATCTTCTCGTCTTTCATCTATCAGGTCAAGGGACACGCAAAGCAGTTCGTGATTGCGGTCCTGGTCATACGCCTGGACTTTATGCGAAGATACCTTTATCTCGACAGGAAGGACTGCCTCACTCCCAAAGGCCAGGGAGAAAGGAGTATGACCAATAGGAGTTCGATGTGAGGTCCGGTATGCCCACAGTACCTGGGGGAGCTGTTCTGGACAGACTCCCTTGGCTTCGTCCAGCCTCTTCTTAAGGCTCACCTTTAGCGTCTTATTGATGGCTTCGACCTGCCCATTGCCTTGGGGATAGGCCACGGAGGAGAAGCTTTTCACAATGTCGTACCTTTCATAGAATTCGGGGAACAGGTCGCTGTCAAACTGAGTCCCATTATCGTACACGATATTCTTTGGCAGCCCGAACCGGCAGATAATGCTTTTGACCACGAAGTCGAGGACTCTCTTGGAGGTGATTGTTACCAAGGGTTTTGCCTCAGTCCACTTGGTGAAGTAGTCGATAGCCACCACCGCGTAACGGACCCCTCCCTTTCCCATGGGGAGGGCGTCAACCAAGTCGATTCCCCAAACCACGAATGGCCACAGGGACGAGATCATCTTCAGCTCGACTGGGGGAGCTCGAGCTATTGTGGCGAATCGCTGGCACTTGTCAAATTTCTTGATGTATGAGATTGAATCCTTCGATAGAGTGGGCCAGTAATATCCTTGCCTTCAGATCTTTAGGGCCAAGCTCTGCCCCCCAAGTGTGGTCCTCGCAAAAACCCTCGTGCACTTCTTGCAAAATGGTCTTTGCCTCACCTGGTAGAACACATCGCAGGAGGGGTAGAGAGTGCCCACGCTGGTATAGCACCCCATCTACCATCGTATACCTTGGAGCCTGGTACAGTATTTGCTGCGCGTTGTTACGTCCTCCGGGTAACTCTCCTTCGGTGAGATACTTTAGGATGGGAGTCATCCAGGTCGGTCTGGCGTCGATCATCTCGACCTCCGCCCCGACTTCTTCTATGCTTGGTTTCTCCAAGAACTCCACCGGTACTAATCCCAAAGTCTCCGTCTCCCTGGAGGTAGCGAGCTTGGCGAGGGCATCTGCGTTGGCATTTTGCTTCCAAGGTATCTGTTCGATTGAGCCCCGTTCGAATGCGAACAACTCAACTTTTACCTTGGCCACGTAAGCAGCCATCTTGGTTCCTCGTGCTTGATATTCACCTAGCACCTGGTTTACCACGAGCTGGGAATCGCTGAAGCACTGAACGGAGCTTGCCTTCAACTCTTGGGCCACCCTTAGTCCGGCCAGCAAAGCTTTGTATTCGGCCTCATTGTTGGATGCCTTGAATCTGAACCTCAACGCCGAGTGGAATCAATGCCCCTCTGGGGATATCAAAATGATTCCAGCCCCGGGGCCGTTCTCATTAGATGAGCCATCCACGAAGATCTTCCATGACGCCTGGGCCGAGGTGACCTGGGGTGAATCATCCACAGGGTCTCTTTGGAATCCTGTGCATTCTGCCACAAAATCAGCCAGGGCCTGGCTTTTTATTACAGTTCGCGGAGTGTACAAAATCTCGAACTGGCTGAGCTCGATAGCCCACTTCAACAGGCGTCCCGATGCTTCAAGTTTCTGCAAAATCTGCCTTAAAGGTTGATCAGTCATGACGTGTACTGAGTGGGATTGGAAATACGGCCTGAACTTTTGGGATGCCGTGATAAGACAGAATGCCATCTTCTCCATCAATGGGTATCGAGACTCAGCTCCGAGAAGTCTCTTGCTGATGTAATAGACTGGGTTTTGAACCCGGTCTTCTTCTCGGACCAATACGACACTAGTCGCATCTTCGATGACAGCTAGGTAAAGGAAAAGAGGCTCTCCTGCCATTGTCTTGGACAATACGGGCGGCTCGGCCAAATGTGCTTTCAGGTCGAGGAACGCACACTCGCACTCCTCTGTCCATTCGAACTTCTTATTCCCCCGGAGAAGGTTGTAGAATGGCAGACACTTGTCGGTGGATTTAGAAATAAACCGATTAAGGGCCGCCACCCTTCCTGTCAGGCCCTGAACGTCCTTTCGCGATCGTGGTGAGGGCAGCTCCAGCAACGGCCTGATCTTATCGGGGTTCATCTCGATTCCCCTTGTGTTGACAATGAAACCCAGGAATTTTCCAAATGCGACCCCGAAAGTGCACTTCTGTGGGTTAAGCCTCATGCCGTATTATCTTAGTATCTTGAAGCATTCCTCCAGGTCGGAAACATGGTTATCGGCAGTCTTCGATTTGACCAGCATGTCGTACACTTCCATGTTTTTCCCGATCTGGTTGGCAAACATCCTGTTCACCAATCTCTGGTATGTAGCACCGGCGTTCTTCAGTCCGAACGGCATGACCTTGTAACAATAGACGTTAGTTGGGGTCATGAAGCTATTGTGCTCCTGGTCCGCTGGATTCATGGCGATCTGATTACAGCCCAAGTACGCATCCATAAAGGACATGAACTCGTGCCCCACCGTGGCGTCTACCAATTGATCAATCCTCGACAAGGGAAAACAGTCCTTGGGGTAGGCTTTGTTCAGATCGGAGAAGTCAATGCAGGTCCGCCATTTCCCATTGGGCTTCGAGACCAACACGGGATTGGCGACCCAGACCAAGAACTTGGCTTCGCGGATAAAGCCGCATTTCTTGAGCCGGGCTACTTCTTCTTCTAGGGCTTCATCTCAGGTTATTCCCAGGCGCCTCTATTTCTGGGACTTCGCAGGAACGCTCTTATCCAAATGAAGGGTGTGCATGATGACGCTTGGACTGATTCCCACCATGTCCTCATGTGACCATGCGAACACATCCAGGTTCTCCTGCAGGAACTTGATCAGCTCCGCCTTCCTCTTGCCACAGAGGTTTTTCCCGAGCTTAACCATCCGTGAGGGATTCTGTGGATCAATATTTACTTCCTCAAGCTCTTCGATAGCTTGGAGCTCGGACTTATCCTCGCCTATTCGGGGATCAATATCCTCACTTAGGACGATATTTTCCCCTTCGGCGCTCTGAGGTTTTTCAATCTCAGGATTAGGCAAAGGTTCCTGAGATTCCTTTTCTCCACCTTGGACGGCCATTGTTAACTGCCCTGGTTTTAATTTTCCCTTCATGGAAATGCTGTAGCATTCCATGGCAGCAAGTTGATCGCCACGGACCGTACATATCCCCGTGGAAGAAGGGAATTTCAACGCGAGGTGGCGGATGGAGGTGATGGCTTCAAAAGCTATAAGTGTAGGTGGACCTAGAATGGCATTGTACATGGCAGGACAGTCGATGACCACGAACTCGAGGAGTTTTAAGACCGTCCGAGGTCCCTCTCCTAAGGTGATCACCAGCTCGATCATCCCTATAGCCGTTGATCCTTCTCCAGAAAAACCATAAAGCATCATGGAGGTTGCTTTCAGCTCGGCGACAGACAAACCCATCTTCTCTAGCATGGATCGGAATAGAAGGTTTACCGAGCTCCCATTATCGATCAGCACTCTCCTAACCCTCCGATTAGCGAGCTGCACTGCTACGACCAAAGGGTTGTTATGAGGGAACTGAACGTGGCTGGCATCTTCTTCAGTAAAAATGATTGGTTGCCTTTCCAATCGCTGCTGCTTTGGCAGATGCTACTCGGGGACGAACTCTACTCCATTATGAGCCTTAAGTTCGTTGACCTACCTCTTTTGGGTACCTCTGCTCGTGCCCGCCAAATGAGGACCTCTGGAGATTGTGGAGATCTCTCCTCCTATCACTGGAGGAGGGACGTCTTGATCTATCCGGGACCCGGGCTGATTGACCGGGACTTCCGGAGCTGGACGGGCCGCGGGAACTCTGTTCCGCGCGTATTGAGCCAAGGGGCCGGCTCAGATGAGAGTCTCGATCTCATCCTTCAGGTGTCTACAGTGATCAGTATTATGGCCAACATCGTTGTGGAAACGGAAAAACATGGAGGGATCTCACTTCCCCTTCTGGTGCTTTAACGACTCCGGCTTCTTCCAGGGGAGGCGAGCAGAGTTTGCTTGGAAGATGTTCTCCCTAGAGTGGGTGAGCTCCGTGTAAGTCGCGTAGACCGGCTTAAATTTTTCTACGGACTTATTCTTCTTTGGGCCACGCTGGTTGCCCTCGCTATTCCCCTTTCTCTTGCGTCCACCAAACTGGTTATTCTGTGTAATGTTCTGGGTCGCTGTCACGACCTCCGTTCCCACTCCAGCGGGCTGCTCAGGGACCTGGCTGGTTCCCGCTACTGAGGTTTGGGCCTCCTCCAAGTTGATCCACCCCTAGGCCCTATTTAGGAATTTGTTTAGGGAGCTGACTCCCTTTCTTTGTATCTCATTCCAAAGTCCCCCATCGATGAGGATCCAGTTCTCAAAGCCATGAGCTTAGAAATGTCATCCGCGTCTCTGGCCCGAGCAGCGACGTTCGCAAATCTTCTCAGGTAAGCTTTCAGAGGCTCGTCGGGTTGTTGCCTTACGTTTGCCAGGGAATCGGCCTTGACGCGAGTAGCCTGGGAAGCTCGGAATGCTCTCTTGAAGTCAGTAGAGAAAGTTTTCCACGAACTGATTGACTGTTTTTTACTCTGTTTGAATCATTGTCTGCCCGACCCAGTCAATGTGGAGGGAAATATTAAACATCTAAGCTTGGGGCCAATGTTGTGGGCCGTCATCAGGGTATTGAACATACCCAGGTGATCTGACGGATCTCCGTCTTCGTTGAATTTGGACAGGTGCGGCATACGGAAACTGGGTGGGTATGTCGTTGCTGCTATGCTGGTGGCGAAAAGTTCAAGTTCGTCCCCTATATCATATTCATCTTTTTCTTTCTCTGACAGGAGCTTCCACATTAGCTCCTCCATCTGAGCCAGGCGCTCAAGGGTTTTGTCCTGATTTCCTTGGTTATTCCGGGGTTGTTCAACAACTCCGGATCCATTGTATGCGTTTGGCGGGTTATTATCCCTCCTATCTTGAGATAGGTTATATGGGACATTCCCGTTGTCGCGTACCTCGGACAGGTCTTCCCTTGGGCGAGCACGACTGCCATTTCCTACTGGGTCTCCCCTTTAAGAGGTAAGACGGTCTCGGAGATCGCCCCTTGGGGCGGCTTGAGGACTTTTCGCCGAGCTTAGGCGTTGGCACAGGTCTCCACCAGAAAGGTCACTTCAGAGGCTTCTGGTCCAATAGCTCTCGTTTGAGAAGCTTGGAGCCCGCCTCTGGGGATGAGTATCCAGGACTTCTCTGGGTGCCCTGCCACGAGGGGAAGGTCCTGCAGAAGGTGGGTTTCTCTTACTGCTCCCATAAGCTGGAATATCTCAGACTGGCCGAGGAGGAGATAGATATCTTATCGGCGAAGGAGGATGCTTGACCAGGGATGCAACCCTAGTCCCATCAGGGAGGATCAGGTTAGGTAGGGGCCTCTCGGCTCTGCCAACCTGTGGGTCTTGCTCTTGGCGGTCTGAGCGGGGAGCAAGACGGCTGGCCGGGACGGGCTGTCGCTGTGAGCCCTCCCCGGATCTCCTTCTAGAATTTCGTCGAGCCCTCCTGGGTGCACTCCAGGGTGGTAGTGAGCTGGGAGTTGAAGTTTGGACCGATTGGCTATACTGTTGCTCGGCCCTGGGTAGTTCTTCGAAGGTTGTCACTCGGCGGTGCGATGAGGGAGTAGAGTTGGATGTCGGGGGTCTGGCCAACCGGCTAGGCCTGGACCGATTACCCCGGCGGGACTTATGAGTCTCGCCTTGCCTCTTTCCGACGTTAGCGTCGGTTGTAAGAGGGGGTAGTCGGGCCACACCTCCTTAATCTGCTGGTTAGCTTTCGCCAGCTGACTCCTCAGCTAAGCATTCTCCATTTCTACCGCCGTGTAAAAATCTGGGTTCGGATTTGGTGGCCGGGGTGCCGAACTTCCTGTGTCATCCTGGCCTATTGGCTGCCATCCCGGCCGCTGCTGAACTTCGAGGTTCTACTCACCGGAGATGGCGGCATGATGGGCCTCCTACTCGTCATGTTGGTCCGCCTCGTTACCGTGTCTTGAGCGAGTGATCGTCATGGTTGGGTATTTACGATAGCACCAATCTAACAATCTCTCAATGAAAGCACCAAACTGTTAACGCGGTTCTTCGCCAACAAGTAATTAAAAGAATAAGAGGATGTGATTAGTTCTAGGTAATGAACCGAAACAGATAAATGATCTTAAAATGAACTGATGATACGAATACTTTTTTTAGGTGGTTCAAAGGTTAAAATCCTTCTACTCCACCAGCCAATATTATTGCTATATTTCATGTATTCTTTAAAGGGTATTTCTTTACACAATAGAATCCAGCCCCTTGCAACTCCTAGGGTCTCCATATTTATAGGAGAGGACACCTGGGGGTTGGAAAAGGGGGGTCATCCCGTGACCTTCTTACCCATCATGTCACTTCTGTGACATTCATGATTAATTCCTAAAACCTGACAAATGAAGTGTGGTCTAATCAATAGGTAAGGGGGATAATGGGCCACACGGTCCAACCCAGTCGTGGGTGCCTGAACATGCACGTTTATACTGCGTGTCCGAGAATTCAAGGATATATCAAACACGTGATGTATGATATATGCACATTTACATTGTGTGGTTGACTTCATATAAAGGGTCACAGCTTCCAACTCTAGTTCGTACCTCGAACTGGATGTCTTCTTAGCCCACGGTCTTCATACCTCTGACTCGGCTCCTTAGTAATCTTAATAAACTTTTGGCTACCTCGAGCTAAAGAGGTAGGACCTGATAACAGTAGCTCTGGCCACATGCCATCCACGTGGCTGATATAATTATGCCATATCTCAGCTCTCTAATAGCCCGTGGAAAATTAGGGCATACAAACTGTTTACACAGATTCCAATTCTGTCGGGACAGAATCCAAACTTGTCACGACAGAAACTGAACACAATAAAAAAACAGTGCAAAACAATAAAGAACACAACGAATTTTTACAAGGTTCAGAAACCCTTTCAGATAACCTACTCCTTGGGGCCACGCCCGGAGAATAAAACCAATTAATAAAGAATCACAAGTACAAAAACATTGACTTAAACAAAACAAGACTCCCTCTTGAGATTTGCCGCAACTTGTTGTACTTCTCTTCACTAGTCTGATCTTGATTGAAATGCCCAACCACTTGAACTCCCTTCAATGGCCAGCGAGTGCTTGCATCCTCCCGACGCAAGGCTTGTAAAAATCTTCTCCCGAAGACTATAAACGTTGTGTTCAAATTACAATGTGTATTCACTCATGAACATGGTATAAACTTACCACTAAAAACTAAACACACATATTTCTACAAGATCACGCGAATACTTAAGATCTTGAATACAAAGATGAACTCTCACAAATATTACAATAATGCTCACGAATAAAGCACAAAAAAGTTCACTTTTCTCACTGCCTTTAGAGCCCTATTTATAGAGTCCTTTTTAGTGCTCACAAAGGCTTGAGAAAGAATTCTTCTAGTAAAGGCAAGAATCATAGAAGTTATTCTTGATTGTCGAAGAGTTGCCTTATTTAGAAGATGCTGATCCGACAGATGCGATATCGGTGGGGACAGCTCAAACCTGTGTCGGATCAAAAACAAGCTCAAAAAGGAAACTACAATTAATGACATTAAGAACCAGTTTCTTGATTGCAATCCTTGAGCTGCACGAAAATATATAAGCAAATAATCCAAAAACAACTTTGGGTAAGTATCGAATATTTGCAATATACGTTTTCCCTTTATAAACAAAATGAGACAATATATGCTAAATAAGGAAGCATATTATTGTCCAAAATACACAAAAAGGGAAAGAGGATTTCCGAAAATTGTAATAAAGGAAACCAAACAATTCCGAAAATTATAATAAAAGAAAACAACTAAATCAACCAATTTATCTTTTAAGAAAAAGATATTTCTATAAAAATGCCAATTATAGGATTTACAGGTACGGTTATGACCAATGGATTAAGAGTTTGAATTTGAATAATTGAATAAGTAAAGATATTATAACGGAGTTGAGTGGTTAAGATAGTAATTTGAGAATATAGGATTAAGTTTAAATATTTAGAGTTTCGACTGATGTATGTAAAGAACTTTAATTTTGTTTTTTTTATTTAAAAAAAGAGCATAATTATTAAATAATATAGATAATATTAAGTCTATGGGTATGGTTACGTGGGAATAGGAAGAGAAATTTATGGACTTAAATATTTAGATCATATATATAATTTATTATTAAGTTACAATCAAATAGATAAATTAGGAAATTCAAACTTAAGCTATTAGTGTGGTTAGTTGTAAGTTACATATGACTAGGAGATGAAGTTAAGTGAGATCAATATGTATATATATACCTTTAGGGTTCACGCGTAGAGTAGAGTGTGAAAGAAATGGAGTGTCTATTATGCTACACAAGAACTATAGTGTGGGTGGCCGAAAACATTAAGAAGAAAAAGGGAGAGTGTGTTTCGAACACAATCGAAGGATAGGAGACATTCTCAATTATCTCTGGGGATTTCAAGTATAGATAAGGTAAGTCTATTTTGAGTTTTGGTGAGTTAGATAATTTTTCTAATTAATAGAAGACATTAATAAGATCTTATTAATACTAGATTCAAGTGATAGTGGTCAATAGTTGAGGTGATCATTTTTTCTAAGGGTCTATGGTTGCATTCTCTCACACTCGTTCTTAATTTCTAAGGTAAGGCAGTTAGATAGAACTAGTCTTTGTATTATGATCCTTGTGAATCTAATCTTACTTGTTATGTTTTGGGCAGAGATTACAATATTTGACCGTGTAGGTCCATAGTTTTGATCAAGTATGGTCTCATGGGTATTTTATTCCCAACAGAATCAAGATCTCTTGCTCCCTTAACTCATCTATATGTTGCTTATTGTGCTAGAAATATGTGATATCATTGTTGATTTATTATTGCTTGAAACTTAGTATGTTATAAGGTTTGTGTTTTGGTTTTTATGAAAATAGAATTGTTGGTTGTGTATGCGTGAAACACTTCCTTACTGGGCTTTAGTTGTTCATTCTTTTCTTTGTCTTTTGTGTAGATAAATAGTAAAACTTTAGGGCAGATGCAATATGCTGAGACTTGATTTAGAAGTGTGTGTATCCTATGAGGACCATGTAGCTAATGGGGAGATCTCGGGAATGTTGATTGATTTATTTATTTCAATAAAGATTGTTGTTATGATTTGTTTTAAGACTATGTCGTTTTTTTTTTCAACTGGGATCCCATTTTTTCAAAATTCTCCTAAAATTAATAAATTTAGCAGCTTCTATTGTTTATTTATTTATATTCAATTTAAATAGTTTTACTAGAAAGATAGGGCGTTACAAGTGGTATTAGAGCCATGTTATATTGGTCCCGAATATTCTCATAAGATACATATAAAGGCTGGAAAAGGGATCAACTTATTGCTCTGTAAGTATAATTATTATTCGAGTTTTTCTTCTTCTTTAAGTTTATTGACCTTGGGAAGTGTGTTTGCAGAGTTAAAATGCCTCCTATGGCAGAAAACTTGAGGGAAACTATTCTTTGGGAGATATGATCTCTAAAAAGAGTTAGAGTACCATATGACGATAATGAGATGGTGAAACTATTTAAGCTGATTATGGCAATCCACGAAAAGATGCAGGATTTAGTGAACGAGAAGGGGGGGGGGGGGTACTAATATTGGCCCATCAAAAATATCCTGCCCTTACGTATGTGATCCAGATGCCCTCAACAATACTTATGTTAAAAACAATATGAGGGGAGATTAATTATGAAGGAATATTAGAATAAGAAAAGTACCGAAGTTTTGTAGTTCGCTTTGTAAACACATTCTGTATTATTGTAATGCAAAGAACCATCACATTCAGAGTTGATGGAATAATAGAAAAAGAACAACCTATGGAGCATAGACTTACTAATGAGTCTAGGATAAATGTAATTAACACTATACCGACCACTACGTTGGATGACTATCTTAGAAATGTAAATGAAAATTATCTGGCGATTTCAGAGGATATCTTGGAAGAAGGGTCTAATGTAGAGGACTAGGGTAAATTTTTAGTTTCTTTTGGGTTATTTTGTTAGATGGGGTCTTAGTATAACTCCTTAGCACTTTTATATATATATTTTTTTATTTGTGGAGTTTTACTAGAACTTTTTATTTATTTATTTCTTAGGATCGGTGGCTGTTTTATTTTGGTTTATTTATCATGTTATCTATGCATTATTTAATTGTCTTATTTTATATTTTAGATAAGTTTTTATTATTTTGCGTAGTTGTTTTTGTCTATCTCTTTTTATAAGAGATTAGTGGAAATCTTAGCTTCCCTCATCATGCCTCCGAGAAGATTTGACCGTATTAATGGAAGAGCTACTGCTAGAAGAGGAAGGGGCTGAGGTAGTGGTGCAACTTGTAAAATTCCCTAAACTACTACTTTGTAAAACATCTCCATACTCATAAAATTATAGAAGAAAGCCACTTAACATGTGAAAATCCAGTGGGGCATTGATAAAACATGCAAGTTGGGCCCAATAGTTTAAAAAAAATGAGAGTATTTATGCAACATTTAAAATAAATAAAATTTAAGTCCCATTGATAGTTTTAAATTTTAAGTCCATAACATCATTCTTTAAAACTGGTGTTTAAGTTGATCGTTTATTCGTCCATAGGATACCCCAACACAATACACACTCTGACGACGAAACTCCTCACACCACAGCAAGTGCCAAAGAGAAACCCTATTTACTACCTGAAAAGGGGGAAAGTAAGGGGGTGAGCTAAAGGCCTAGTAAGGAAGTACAAACAACATACAAAGAAAATACAACAATAACATAATCACATCGTGAGACTCATACAACATCATACTTAAACGTCATCATCATAAATCATTCATAAATGTCATCATCATACATCATCATCATATTCACACATCATTAGCATATTCAAACATCATCATCATAAACGTCATCGTCATACATCATCATCATATTCACAAATCATTAGCATATTCAAACATCACCATCACATCATTGTGAACATGGCCTCCTCTCTTGTGCATGTCACATCTTGAGGTAAACAAGAGGCTCTGGTCCTTGAATAATCTTAGCGCATCCGCCCTATGAGTTACGCCGTACCTTAGTAACTCGGGTTACATCTTATATCCTTAGTAACCCCTTTGTTGTGTTGCGTTCAACACGCTAACAACCATTTGTTTTTTCAAACAGGATACAAAACACATGCAATCCAGTCATATCAACACAAAGGAAATACATGATTCATCAATTTCATCAAATATCATCTCAAAATAACATCTCATACTTCGTAACACATGGTGCATCATCATACATAGCATATCTTTATCCTCATACAAACCAATCTTACCATTTCATAGCATATATATATAAATGTTCTATCTAACTTCTTTACCTCAGGTCCGAGCAAAGAAAAAAGAGAAAAACTTCACAACAAGCCTATAATCATAATCAAACATTTCTCTTTAGAATCACATGTAAATTCTCGTGCACATATGGTGCGAATTGTCCATTAATTCTAAACATGCACATTTTCACATAAAATCACAAAAGAATAATGTCAATTCTACCTATTGTCCATTCATGGTTACAAAGTAAAAATTATATGTTTGAATAATAGGCATATATTTGAACGTAAAAGTGTATTTGCATGCGACATGCATACATGGGAGCGTTGTTAAAAAGTGACGCTTAAAACAATAATTTCTACATGCTCATTTCTAACTTCTTCAAGTAAAAATTCAGCAACATATTCTTTTTTATTTACAATTATTTATTTAAGTCTGAAAGTTGATTAAAATAATTCATTTAATCTCTCTAAATTTCTCATAAAATAATATCTTCATTTATTATTTGAAATTGCTTAGAAACAATAAAACTTGTAATTATTTAGAAATACTTGTAAAATTTCATGGTTCCTTTAGAAAACAACATTTTATTATAAATTAATAAAAATACAAGATTAAGTGTGAGAAAATATAATTTTAAGTGTGAAAATATAATTTTAAGTGTGGGAACAATATATTTTCACTTATATTATTTAAGACTTCATTTATGTAAGTGTAAACCCATTACTTTTAAACAAAATAATTATTTTTAACTTAATAACATAAACTTTAAGCAACTATTTTGTTTAAATATTGTTATACCCAAAAATTGGAGAATGCATCCTAGGAGGCTAAGGAGAATGTATTCTAGGAGAGCTAAGGGGAGTGGTCCTAGGAGACCCCAAGGAGGATGTGGTCCTAGGAGACCCCAAGGGAGTGGTCTTAGGAGACCCCAAGGAGAAAGTGGTCTTAGGAGACCCCAAGGAGGATGTGGTCTTAGGAGAACCCCAAGGGTGTGTAGGAGGCAAGCCTCCCAAGGTTTCCTAAGTGTTGGCTCGAACGTGTCCAAGGTAAGTAGCTAAGGAGGAGGAGTCTCATGCAAGAGGATGGAGACTTAGATTTTGATTAGGAGAACCTATACAATGTTCGATCGGACATGTTTGGGAGGTGCCAAGGAGGTTGCCTCAATGTTGTACAAGGTGAGGTGCCAAGGAGGTTGCCTCAATGTTGTCCAAGGTGAGGTGCCAAGGAGGTTGCCTCGGACCACCTTGGTCCGAGGAGAAGCCAAGGAGATTGGTTCAAGGGGGAACATGGCATGCTAGAGGAGAGTGCCATGTTAGAGGAGAGAAGTGCATGTCCTACCACCATGCACGTTCAACCCACCAAAAACATGTCCTACCACCATGCATATTCTACCACCATGCATGTTCAACCAGCACTTGCATGGGTAGTGAGTAGGAGGTGGATCAACTAGCTAGAGGAGACTAAGTCAAGATTCCCAGAGACAGCTTCAACAACATACGCGGGAATCTCTCATTCTTCCCACAAATGGGGGGTTTGTTACATTTCGAATTTTGAATGTTTAAATGTAATAAATGTAATAAATATAATAAAATATCCCTATCATAAGGGGATATCAGTTGAGGATCCCAGGCCTATAAATAGAGACTTATGGGATGAAAGAAGGGGCTTCTTCTGCTTCTTCTTTCTAGAGAGAGAAAATTGGGACTGTATATTCTAGAGAGAGAAAGTTGGGTTTGAGTATTCTAGAGAGATAATTCTTGTATTTTTGCTATCTGTACTGAAGAAACTCAGTTGGCTCAGTCCATCTGATCTTGAGTACAGATCTATAAATCATAACTCTAAGTGGATTAGGCTATTACCGACAATCGGGGCTGAACCACTATAAAAATCTCCCGTGTTATTTATTTTTCTTGTTTAAACCGTCTGTGTCATTTTTATTCTCTTGAAGGCTTGTCGTATTTGAAGTTCTCACGTCATTGGCTAAAAACGCAGTCAACAAATATCATAAGTGAATTTAAACCAAAATATTTTCTCATTAAAAATAAAGAAAAATGACATTTAATAATAATGTGAAAATTCATGGTTACACTTTAAAAATATCAATTTAACATATACATAACTTAGGGAAATAATTTATTCAATATTTATTTCATTTAAAAGACATTTCTTATTTTTAATCATAACTTCCAGCGACTATTTAATCACTCAAAAATCATTTAAAAAAATATATTTTTTTCATAAAATATAAAAAAAATATAGGTATTAATTGAGTAAAATGTCATTTTAAATGTAAAATAAAACACCCTTTTATTTACATGAAATCATTATTTCATTAAAGACATCAAATTATGCATGCAAATCATTGTCTTACCAATTTACTCACCAATTATATGTAAAAATCAGCAAGCATAATTCATCATAAAATTCATTTTTAATCCATGCTTCTCAAAACTCAAATATAATCTTCATGTATTCATAATATATCAATTTATAAGAGATTCAAGACAACATTTCATTTAACCAATTAACTTAGCATGTTCTTAATATGTATAAGTGACACAAAATATAAAAACAACACAACATGCATCACACCCCATAGGCCGAAACCCTCATAGCCCCAATCAACAAATCCAAAACTCATACCCTAGCATGTATCCATTACCATCCTTGCAATCTTATTACATAAACCATTTGATTCAAAATAACCATGAAAACATAACCATAAGATTTTTTTTATTTCATGTATAACCAAAAATCTCTATTCATGCTTGCCTATATACACCACACGCCTAAGGCCAAACCCTTCACGCATCAAACAAAACAACCCTTCAACCCAAAATCCATAATATCAATCAACCAACAAATCAAAAGAGAACAAAACAATATACCATCATTCATAAAAAATATTCTCAAAACAACAAGAACCAAAAGATAAGAACAACAACCATAAGACAAAAAGGTTCCCATTACCTCTCTTGCTAGAACTCAAGGACACAGTAGTGATAAGAACCCAAACTATGGCCACCACTTGCTCAAGCCTAGGGTTTCGAAACCCAAATAAAGAAAAGAAAAAAAATGATCTTAGATTCAAGAAGAGGTAGAAATTAACATCACTATGAACCCAAATACTTACCCTAGGGATTTCGAACCCTAGCCTCCAATCCTCTTGCAACAAAATCCAAACCTATCATCACCATCGTTTTGCCTTGGTTAGAATAAAGATGTAGAGGAAACAAAATGTAATGCTATGAACCTTAACCCATATCTTAGGATCCCTAACCTTGGCCTCTTCTTTCTTCTCCTTCTATTCTCCTTCACGTTCTTCTTCTCTCCCTCTCTCTCTAGAACTCACGAGCTCTCCCTCTCCCTTCTCTCTAAGCTCTTTCTTGTTTTCTATTTAAATGCACCAATCACCGAAACCTAGCTAAGGAAAAAGTAATTAGAATTTTCCTTTATTTTCCCTAAATCAAAAATATAAATCAATTAATAATTATACTCAGCCAATCAATCTCTTTGATAATTGACAGCACACTAATTCCTCTCTTGACTTCCTTGGTTGTCCATGGCTAATAAATGAAATTATGCCATTCTCGTAACTCTAGGGTCCTGCGACTTAGGGCTGGGTTTTGACCCGTTTCTATTATGTGTTTAGGAAAAATGTTATTTCACAAAAAATTTTGATAATTGCATTAGCTTTCTAACGGCACTATCTGTGTCTAAATCAGATATCCATAGCCCAAGTTATAACTGTTTTACTGAGGCTGAGTCTAGGGTTACGGGAATTAAAAAATGACAACTTTATCCCTTCTCACCATTTGTTTCCCAATTTTTTTTCTTGTGTGAACACAAGCCTTCTAGAGCCTTCTCTCTTTATTTCCTTTTCTTTTTATTTTCTTTTAAAATCCTTTAATTAAATAAAAAAATAAACCAATAAAAGGAAATTAAAGTGTAGAAAACTATTGCATGCACACCATGCAACCATGCACATGCACACACTCAATTGCTAAAATGCAATCAATCAAAACTCATTTTATTCACAAATTAAATTAATAAATAAATAAAACAATTAACAATTATATTTACACAATTTCTACCAAACAATTCAAACAATAATAAAAATAATTTCCTAACACTCAAAATAATTAAAAAAAATTAAAGCACATAATTAAAAGAAAATTGGTGCGCTACACATTTGCTGCTCCAAGAAGGGAAGCCACCCCTGAGGTTCCAGTTGCTTCGCACCTAGTAAAATTGATTGGGAATGAGAAAACGCGGAACTAAGGGAGCAACGAGGAGGCGGGAAGAAGAACTCCATCAATATCAGCAACCAAACCTGCAAGCACAAGTAGAGCCACAGCAGGTGGAAAATGAGGGATTATCGCTCGCGAATCTTGTGCGAATGCAAGGGAACCATTTTGAATCGGTCTATGAGCGATTTCGAAAGCAACACCCACCCAACTTTGAAGGGAGCATTGACCCACTTGAAGCTGAAGAGTGGTTGAGGTCAGTAGAATCTATTCTTGACCACATGAGGTTAGGCAATGAAGACAAGGTGTCGTGTGCCCCTCACCTTCTGAAGAAAGATGCTCGAATATGATCGGACATTGTTAAACAAACTCGAGACATGGCGTTCATGACCTGGAATGAGTTTGTGCAATTGTTCAACAAAAAATATTCTAGTGCGGCAATACTGGCTCCACGAGTAGACGAATTTGTAGCATTAACTCGAGGTAACTCCACTATGACCAAGTACGCACAAAGATTCGATAGAATGGAAAAATTTGTAGTAGATTTAGTGCCCACTGAAGTGATAAGAATTCATATGTTTGTCAGAGGATTAAAACCTATGATTGCTCGTGATGTAAATATGTCGAGTGTCGGGGTAACTACATATGCTAAAACTCTTGAAAGGGATTTGGAGGCAAAGCTTTTGGAGAACCGTATTTGGAAGGAGGGTGCCGCAAAAGGAGATGCTAACAAAAGAAATAATGGCCAAGGTGATAACAAGCGAAAATTCCAAAATGGCCAAGGAAGTTCGGCTGATAAGAAAGCCAAAGGAGGGCCCAACAAAAATAATAATTCCCAAGGTTGCTACAAAGAGATACCTAATTTCCCTAAATGCAATCATAAACATGGGGGAGAATGTAAAGCACACCTGGAAGTCTGTTACAAGTGCAGACAAGAGGGTCATATGAAGAAGGAGTGCCCACAATAGAAGACAAATCAAAAGGAAGGACAAAATAAAAATGATAAGTTAGTGCCAACCCGGGTGTTTGCTTTAACTCATGGGGAAGCGAAGGCCAGTAATACGATGGTGATAGGTCAGATCTTTATTATTGATAAACTTTGTAAAGTCTTTTTTTGATTCTGGAGCTACACATTCTTTTGTTTCTTGATAAATGATTGGTAGACTAGGTAGGTTTAGTGATAATCTTAGAAAGAAGTTTGCCACGACCTTACCATCTGAGGAAGTAATGATATCGTCTGGATGGTTGCAAGCCATCCCGATTATGATCGAGAATAGAGAGTTACTTTAGGAATTGATTGAATATAAGATAATGGATTACGACATTATTCTTGGCATAGATTGGCTTGCGAAACATGGAGCCACAATAGATTGTCGGCGAAAGATGGTTATGTTCCAACTAGAATGATGAGAGTAGTTCTTCTTTATGGGTGAAACAACGAGATTTTAGATGCCCCTTATCTCGACACTCAAGGCGCAAAGGATGATATATAAGGGGTGTCAAGCATACTTAGCCAGCATTGTAGACATTGCGGGAAAAACTCAGCTAAGGCCATAAAATGTACACGTAGTGTGCGAATTCCTAGAAGTGTTTCCAGAAGACTTACTTGGAGTACCGCCATATATAGACATAGAGTTCGTTATTGAGCTATGATCGTGAAAATATGATACGCAAGTATACATAATCGATTCAACTAATATAGATAGTAAATAAAGTATCGTTCCCACAAGGACTATCAACTAATTACCAATAAATGCTTTTAAATTTCTATGTGGGTGTAAAAAATAGAGTGATTTTTAAACTAAGACTTAAAATTAAAATAAACTTTGAAAGAATAAAGATTGATTCAATAATTAAAAACCTAGGGTGTTAACTTCATCAACTTTTCATTCTATTAATTTTATAAATCGGTTCTGAATTTTTTCTTCCTATTCTAATAGCAGGTTAACAAAAATCGATTCCTATTCTTTTTGAAGATATAGGATCTCAACCTATATGCAGGTTTTCTACATCTCTTTGACAAACTTAAACATAGAGCAGACATTAAGCATAGAAACCTAATTACTACACAAGCCATACAGGCACTTTCGTCCAATATGTAACCTATGTCTATATAAAGATAGCATATTCAATTCTCATCTTTTGAATTTTGAATCAAAATCATAAATCAAGCAAATATTGATAAGGTATTTACTAGTAGTAAGCAAACATTGTATTTATTTGAATAAAGAAGAAGAATCAATAGACCATCATGATAAGATTAAATAAAAATCCAAGTGACTACATTAAACCCTAGATAGAAGTGTTTAGTTCATATGAGATATGACTAAAACAACAAGATAATTATTCATAAACATAAAATTCAAAGACTTGAAAAAGAAATAAAAAAATATGAAAGAGTGTAGAAAAACTATTCTCATAATCAAATTTAGTCTCTAAACTCGTAATTAAAATCTAACTTAACCCTAACTAAAACATAAAATCTGAATTTATACTAAAGAAAACCGAGAATTCCTTTTTTTCATAGGCAGGCTGCGACTTGGCCTTTCCTAGGTTGCGACCCATGTCGTTTTTTAAAGCCTTTCGAAGTCTGATTCAGTCTTCAACCATCGCGACCCTATAACCCAGGTCGCAACCCGTGTGTTGATGCACCACCTGGGTTCGCCTCTGACTTCTACTAGCCCCGTGACTTATAAGAGCAAGTCGCGGCTCTAATTCCCTTCAGAAACTTCAGCTTCTGACTTGACTAGAGTCGCGACCCTTAAGCCCATGCTGCGACTCTAATTCCATTATTTTCAAATTTAAGTCTTTCAACATCCTTCCTTCATTATAAATGTATTATAAGTCAAGTGACCACTGAAAGCTCCTTTTTTTCAACGTTTCCTCCTCTTTTCACACGTGTCTCATGATTCAACGCACCGACCTACAACAAAGACAAAAACAAGCGTAATCTTGCACAAAACAACCATAATTACTCAAGATTACCACAAAAACACACCCTAAAACAACACTAAAATGGAGTTATCAAGTTAGAACCAAACACAACTTCGATTTCAAAAGCTCCATATCGGACGACGCCAATAGAACTAAAGGAATTAAAGATACAATTGTAATAACTATTGGATAAGGGATTCATCCTACCAAGCTATTCCCCTTGGGGTGCACCAGCCTTGTTCGTGAAAAAGAAAGATGGGACAATGCATATCTGCATTGAATATCGAGAGCTCAATAAGGTTACTATTAAGAATAAGTATCCTTTACTGAGAATTGACAATCTTTTTGACCAGCTATAAGGCGTAGAAGTATTTTCTAAGATTGATCTATGGTCAGGATATCACCAATTGAAGGTACAGAAGGAGGATATTCCTAAGACAGTATTTAGGACACGGTATGGGCACTATGAATTCTTGGTAATGTTGTTTAGAATGACCAATGCTACAGTTTCCTTTATGGACCTAATGAATCGAGTATTTAAAGACTATTTTGACAAGTTTGTAGTGGTTTTTATTGATGCCATTCTAATCTACTCAAAGTCTATAGCAGAGTACGAAGAACATCTCAGATTGACACTAACAAGACTTAAGGAGCACCAGTTGTACGCAAACGGGCAGGCGCAAGCCGTCAACAAAATCTTGAAAGGGACGCTAAAGAAAAAACTCCAAGCCTGCAAGATAAAATGGCCTGAAGAGCTGCCCCGCGTGTTATGGGCTTACCGGACCACCGAGAGGACATCCACCAGGCACACTCCTTACTCCATGGTCTATGGATGCGAAGCCATCATCCCCATCGAAACGACCATCACGTCTCACCGAAGAGACACGTATGATCCCGCCCAGATCCACACTTTACTCTAGGAATCACTAGATCTCATCGAGGAGATCCGGGAGGAGTCGCAAGTTCAGCTGAAGATGTACCAAGGCAAGATCGCACGACATTTCAACTCAAAAGTAAAAAGTCGAAGGTTCGGAACCGGCGACTTAGTCCTGCGAAGAGTCTTCCCTGCTACCCAAGATCCAGGAGTAGGGGTTCTGGGCCCGAATTGGGAAGGGTCATACGAGATCCAACGGCTCGATGGCACGAAAGTCCCAAGAGCCTGGAACGCGGAACATCTCCGTAAATACTATCAGTAGTCAGGAGAACATGTTCCAATTTTGTATTTTTCGTTTTAACTTGAATAATAAAAATGGCGTGTGCAAAACGCCATAAAGAAATGTTATCAATCAATTAAAATTTTACTCAAGTGACCCCAGACCAGTCTCCGCTCACTTGTGAGGGGTATCCCGGGTATGAGCAAATACCAGGTGGGGCGCAAGCCTCAGGCTAGCCCGGCCCGGACCGACAAGGTCCGAGGGATACGAACTCTGTGGGATCAAGCCTCAGGCTGGTCCCGCCCCGGACAAACGATATCTGGGGGTATAAATTAAAAACGGACCAAGCCTTAGGCTGATCCCGCCCCGGACGAACGATGTCCGGGGGTATAAATTAAAAGAGGACCAAGCCTCAGGCTGGTCCCGCCCTAGATGAACGATGTCCAGGGGTATAAATTAGAAAGGGACCAAGCCTCAGGCTGGTCCCGCCCCTGACGAACGATGCCCGGAGGTATAAATTTAAAAGGGACCAAGCCTAAGGCTGGTCCCGCCCCAGACGAACGATGTCCGGGGGTATAAATTAAAAAGGGACCAAGCCTCAGGCTGGTCCCGCCCCGGACGAACAATGCCCGGGGGTATAAATTAAAAAGGGACCAAGCCTCATTCTGGTCCCGCCCTGGACGAACGATGCCCGGGGGTATAAATTTAAAAGGGACCAAGCCTCAGGCTGGTCCCGCCCAAGACGAACGATGTCCGGGGGTATAAATTAAAAAGGGACCAAGCCTCAGGCTGGTCCCGCCCCGGACGAACGATGCCCGGGGGTATAAATTTAAAAGGGACCAAGCCTCAGGCTGGTCCCGCCCCAGACGAACGATGTCCGGGGGTATAAATTAAAAAGGGACCAAGCCTCAGGCTGGTCCCGCCCTGGACGAACAATGTCTAGGATTATAAATTAAAAGAGGACCAAGCCTCAGGCTAGTCCCGCCCCGGACGAACGATGTCTGGGGGTATAAATTAAAAGAGGACCAAGCCTCAGGCTGCTCCTGCCCTGGACAAACGATGCCCAGGGGTATAAATTTAAAAGGGACCAAGCCTCAGGCTGGTCCTGCCCCGGACGAACGATGTTCGGGGGTATAAATTAAAAAGGGACCAAGCCTCAGGATAGTCCCGCCTCAGACGAACGATGTCTGGGGGTATAAATTAAAAGAGGACCAAGCCTGAGGCTGGTCCTGCCCTGGATGAACGATGTCCGGGGGTATAAATTAAAAAGGGACCAAGCCTCAGGCTAGTCCCGATGTCTGTGGTTATAAATTAAAAAGGGACCAAGCCTTAGGCTGGTCCTGCCCCAGACGAACGATGTCTGGGGGTATAAATTGAAAAGGGACCAAGCCTCAGGCTGGTCTCGCCCCGGACGAACGATGTCCCGGGGTATAAATTAAAAGAGGACCAAGCCTCAGGCTGGTCCTGCCCCGGACAAACGATGTCCGGGGGTATAATGCATCTGGTATGCCCCAGGGCCAGGCCGTGGTCTGCAACTGGTAGAGTAAGGGAACCAAGTTTTGCAGTAAACTATCCGAACCTCGTTGGCCCAGGCCATCAGGTTTTCGAAGTTGAAAATTAGGCGGGTAGGATTAGGACAATTTGACAAGCTAAAGTCAGAAATAGTCTAGTCCAGGTCGTTGGAACCGGGACCAAACCCTCAGAATCAGTCATGCACGATGATATAAAAAAAATTCTAAGGGATAACAGAAATAACATAAATCGGAGGAAGCAATACAAATTGTCTTGGACGCATACGCGCCCATAAAAGTTACAAAAATTATAAAAATAAAAGGGGCAAGGTGGGAGTCCGGGCCTAGGCTTCATCCTCCAGAAGATCCGCGTCTTCCTTCTCCTTGTCCTCGAATTCAGCCCTCTTCGAGTCCGGGTCGGGAAAGATTAGGAGGTTCATGCTTTTATCTTTGCACCAAGCCATGTAGATGGCCTCCTCAAAGGTGACGTGCAGCATGTCATCCACCTGCTCCTTTCCGCGATGGGCCTCCTCATGCGCCATCATCTCCTTGCGAAGAGAGCCCTCCAGCTCACGGACCCGAGCCTCTAAGCTTTGGATTTTCTCCCCGTCTCGGACGGACTGAACCGTAGCCGCCTCAAGAAGGGCTGCCTTCTCGTTGTCCTCGGTTTTTTTTTCCGGGACAAGGCCTCTTCAAGCCCAACCTTGACTCAGTCAAACTCTGCGCGGTCTGCGTCAGCCTGAGCAACTGCTTTGTTCAAGGACTCCCGAGCCTGGGCCGTCTCCCTGGCCAGGGCCTCCTTGGCGGCCTCCCTATGATTCACGGCCGCCTCCAGCTCCAGCTGGAGCGTCCCCATCTTCATGGCCGCCTCGGCCACAAGGTCAGCATTCCGATGGGACAGCAGAGCGTCCTGGAACAAAGCAAAGTTAGAAGAATCCTTACAAACAAATAAAAAGAGGGGAGAAAAAATACTAAGCAAACTTACAGCGGTGACCTGGGAGAGGAACAGCATGTCCGGGTTGGCGATGGTGGCATACCGTTTGAGTTATAGGTTGGAATGGTGTTCCCCACCTGGTCCAGCAAGTCCACTGCGAAAGGGGTCGTGTCCTGCCCTAGCTTAGGGTGAAAGCCCGTCTCAGCGGCTGGCCGATCCACGATCGGCTGGGGGACGTTGAAAGCCGCCGGGCGCTCAGCGAACTCAACCTGACGACGAATCGTTAGGGCCTTGTATGTCTCATCCCTCCTTTCCTAGGCCACTCTCCCAGGTTCGGGAAATGAGCCTGGACTGTTCGTCCTGCAAGACGGCTTCCCCCTCCTCGGGTAGTGCCGGATGTATGGGGAGGGCCGGTGTTGCCAGAATCTCCTTCGTGGCGAGGCGGCTTTCCTCGTACGACTCTCCAACTGAGCTAGCTCACCTTGTCCAGGGCCTCTTGTTCCTGTTTTTGGCCTCCGCCGTGCCCAAGTCCAAGGCCGTGTTCCCGGAACTCTGGCTTACCGCGGGTTCCGGCTCTGAATCGATCACCAGGGGTTGAGCAAGGCCGGGGACGGCGGCCGGGTCCATGGCCGTAACAGGGACTGTGGCGATTGCAACCTCGCTGGGTTGAAGATCCACCCCTGGCGTCTCCTTGTTGCGGGAGGGGTCCGGGCTCGGCGCCTCTGGTTTTTTCTTGGTAGCCTTTTTTGGCCGTGACCCTGGCCGCCCTCCCGGCCCGGACTTTGAGGAGCTACCTCATCTCCTCCACAGGGTTAGATATGTCGGAGTCTCTTGCAACAAACACAAATGAAAAAGAGTTAGTACGATTAAACAGGAAAATAGAAGTCAAAACTAAGAATGACCCGGGACGAACCCTTATCTAAGCCCCGGGCGTGACTCAACTCATCTAACGCGAAAAAGTAGACTCGATCCCCCATGTCGCCAAGGTTCAAGAAATTCCTGTACTGAAGGAACCCAGACGAAAACATGAGAACTTTCGAGCCTACGGGAACGGGAGACGAAGGTCTCATCTCCCCGTCAGCCCCGAACGCGGGGCCTCGAAGTGCTAGCCTATTCCTAACTAAGTCCCCAACTTGGGGAGCATAAGTTAAGATCAAAGGTGAGTTACCTCACCCTGATACGCTAGCCCCGGGGGTACCCGTGTTCTGCAGGGCCTCCTTGAAGAGGGCTTCCATCTCCTCTGAAGTGGCCGCCTCCAACTGGGCCATGTCCCTCTTCCGCTTGGCCGCGTCTGCTCGTGCCGCAGCCTCTACCTCTCTGATGTGCTCCAAGGCCAGCTGCTCCCTTATGATGGGATTCTTCTCGCACTGAATTCCCTGAAGGCTCGGGACGATGATAGTCTAGTGGGCCGCGAGCATCCCGACCAGTCAGAGGTTGTCCGTATTGACGTAGCCTAATACGTCCAGGTCTTCTGCACTCAGCCCAGAGTAAAACCTCCTCCGGTCAAAGATGAACTGGGTGAGAGGGGTCTGGGCAAAAGGTCCTGCCACCTGAAGTAACACGGTGAGAAACAAAAAAAAAAGGAAAAGAAAAACCGGCCAGCTAAGGGTCGGGGAAGTACTTACCCACTCGCTGGAAGTCTAGCAGCAGTGTGGGGTTCCTCTCCACGAGGAACCCGGACATCATGAACCAGCAATGTCGGACATTCGGGGGATGCTTCTGGGTGCTTGTAGGCGCGGGGTAGCTACCCCGTGGCTTCAGCCTATAGAAGTCGTCCAAGGTCTTGTCCTTGGCATTGATCTACGGTTGCATCTTGTAGAAGTACAAGATTTCTGTGGGGGTCGGCTCCGTGATCTCCTTCACGATGCAGAAGACATACCATCCCATAAGCAGTCGGCAGGCTTGAGGCAGAAGTTGGAAGGGTGCGATCCCCACGTATGTTAGGAACCGCACGAAGTAGTCGTGAAGCGGGAGTGTGGCTCCCGCATTGATGTGGCCAGCGCGCCAGGCCGAACCCGTTCATGGAAGTATGCGCCCACTCCTCTATCCTGGCCAGATGGTTGTGGAAGAGTCCGGGAGTTGACTCTATGCCCAGGCACTTCTCTAGGATGTACATCATCCGGTAGTTCCAGAACAGGTTCGTTACCGTGTCCATCTCCCATCTGTTGCCTTTGGGGGTCCGGGACCCGAGGAGGGCGAAGGGGGCCCTGTTGACTTCCTCCTCCGAATGAAGGGTGACACCCGATGTCATGGCTGATGATCTGGGAGCAAAGAAAAGAAAAACCAAGCAGTCAATACCAAAACCCAAGAAAGTCGGTTAAGGTACGGGGGGCCTCCTACGGACTACTTGGAGTCCCCTCCGGATCGGTTCCGAGTTCACCAGAGAACCACGAGACCCAGATCAGGAATGAAAAAGGGGCCACTAAGTAGGCTCCACTGCCTGTCCGGGAAGCATCCAGACCCGGAGCAACCCGGACCAGGCGGCCTGCCTAGCACTATTCCTAAGCGTAAACAAGCTCTAGCAGCCTAAGCATACGAACAAAAACAAAATAGCCTACGTTCATTTATTTATCAAGGCGAAGGACAAGACTTACTGTGAATAGCTGGCCGTGAAAGATGGTGGTTTTCCGACGATAAGGACGGCAGAATGTCGTTCTTGAACTGGTAAAGGCGGTTCAGCAACTCGTTGACAGGACAGGCCCCAGACGTGCGCTCAGGCAGAGGTGCAGATGCAGGAACTGTCGGAAAGAGGCGACAGCTCAGAGTAAGCAGGTGGCGAAAGATGTCGTCGGCGATATCGGACATAAACAGATCCTCAGTTCTTAGAATGGCTCGAGAGTGTAAAAGTTTCAAATGAACGTTTGAGGAGTATTTACATAGACCCAAATCCTGGTCTCTGATCCAGCGGACAGGAAATCCCCCATCAGACGGTCCAAGATCATGCAGGGGCATTAATGAGCACTCGAGTGCTGGATCCTCTCTATTTAAATCCAATGTCCCAGGAGAGGATAACTTCAAAGGTCACCCCATCCTACGGTTTACCTCAATGCAGAAGCATTAATGAAGAACCCCCATGAGGATGGGACGCTTCGGAATCCGTGCTGATGCACTAGCCTAGGCCTAGTGACCCTTGAGGTGGTTAGGTGACCTTTCGAGGTCAAGTGCCATCATTGCAGCAGTCGCTTGGCGACATGTGTATCCCTCACCACAAAACGGGACTTCAGTAAACAGACCCGGACATTGGTAAATGGTCCGGGCTCCGCGTACGCCCAGCGCATACTGTCCCTTGCCACGGACCCACAATTCTAAGCAGGAACTGGGAAGGCAGCCGTGGAGACTCCGGGAGCAAGGCAAGCCTCCACCTTGCAGACCCAGGGGAAGGCTTAGGGGGTAAATGTTATCCCCATTTCTTGCCTTGGGCCCAGGACGGTGGTCCAGGCCCACTAACTGGGCAATTGGGGTTGGGCCCAGCCTAGGCCCAGGCCCAACCCAGGCTTGCTTGGTAGGGAATGATCGGGAACGACGGCCCAAGTGTGGGTCCAGACCCGGACGGTGTCCAGGAGGGATGATCTAGGATGATCATCCGGAAGACATACATCTATTTGGGGTTATGGTCGAAATGTATGCAAACAGTCCCAGATCCTGGTAAACGATTCGGACCCTATGGAGATGATCTGGGCCTACAGTAAACGAAGAGGGACATAGGTAAATGAACCCGGGTCAAGTCCTTAGGGTTGGCAGGAAAAAGCATCCGTGACCCTGAAGCCGCCCCATGACGCGTGGGGGTTGTCCCCACTTTTCACCTGCGAAAAAGGCCATCTCGGGATTGCACGCTGCTGGTTCAGACCTGCGCTGCCACTACACTGACTGATTTTGTCCCCTGAATCTACCTCGTAACTCGGAATGCCCAGACCAAAAGCCCCATTTTGTCAAGCGAAATATAGGCTTTGGGCTGCCTCGGTGGGCTTTGATCATTCTTTGTCTTTTATAATTTTATCCTTTGTATTGGGCTTCCGATAGAGAAGCCAGGGGTATTTATATCCTTGTTGGGCCCGGGTCAGCCCGGCCCAAGCCTAGTATTCCTGTTAGCCTATAAATACAGGTGACAGAGCACTGGAGAAAGGATCTTTTTGGCTTGTATACAGTTATTCTGCTAAAACATAGAGAGAAACTCCATTGTTAAAGACTTTCCAAGCTCTAATACAACTGTCTCATGGACTAAGGCTCATTAATGCCCCAACCACGTAAAAATCTTGTTTATATCTTCTAAATCCCATATCATTAATCTCGCTTACTTTTTATTAATATATTTTCCGAAAATCTCGGTAAACAGAAGCTATGTGGAAGTTGGAAGAGGACATAAAGGGGCGATATCCATAATTGTTTGGTGAGTAAAATTTTGAGGAAGAAATTTATTTAAAGAGGGAAGATTGTAAAACCCAAGTAGCCTAGTTAATTAATTATTTTTCTGTTATTTTATTATGACATGTTCATAAATAGTGTTAATTTAAAATAATACTTCTAGTTGTGGTATTATTTTAAATAATTTTTTAAAAAAGTGAGATGATTGCATAGAATACCAAAGAACTAACTTAGTAGATAAATTGGTAGCAAATTATGTCTAGTTTAAAAAATTGTTGAATAATTATGGAGTATAGATTTTTAATGGAGTATTGTTATTAATGAGTTAGATATTTAACTATTTGATCTTGGATTGTCAAACGTGATGAGTAAAATAATATTGATAAATTAGATAATTTTGAGGACTAGATACTTATGGATCAAGTTACAATTTACCATATACTATAAGTATTTTTTGTAATATTTGTAGATTATAACAAGTGAATTAATAGCAAAGGACTAGATCAATATTATTAAGAGACATTGAAGACAAGTGACTAATAGTTTAATTAGTTTAGTTAAGTTTAGTTGTGTTTAAAGGGTGCGGTTATGACCAATGGAATTAAGAGTTTGAATTTGAATAATTGAATAAGAAAAGATATATAAAGATATTATAATGGAGTTCAGGGTTAAGATAGTATTGAGAGAATATAGGAATAAGTTTAAATAGTTAGAGTTTCGGCTGATGTATATAAATAACTTTAATTTTGTTTTTTTTATTATTTAAAAATAGAGCATTATTATTAAATAATATAGATAATATTAAGTCTATGGGTATGGTTACGTGGGAATAGGAAGAGAAATTTATAGACTTAAATATTTAGATCATATATAGAATTTATTATTAAGTTACAATCAAATAGATAAATTAGGAAATTCAAACTTAGGCTATTAGTGTGGTTAGTTGTAAGTTACGTATGACTAGGAGATGAAGTTAAGTGAGATCAATATGTATATATATACCTTTAGGATTCACGCGTAGAGTAGAGTGTGAAATAAATGGAGCGTCTATTATGCTACACAAGAACTATAGTGTGGGTGACCGAAAACATTAAGAAGAAAAAGGGAGAGTGTGTTTCGAACACAATCGAAGGATAGGAGGCATTCTCAATTATCGTTGGGGATTTCAAGTATAGATAAGGTAAGTCTATTTTGAGTTTTGGTGAGTTAGATAATTTTTCTAATTAATAGATGACATTAATAAGATCTTATTAATGCTAGATTCAAGTGATAATGGTCAATAGCCAAGGTGATCATTTTTTCTAAGGGTCTACGCTTGCAATCTCTCACACTCGTTCTTAATTTCTAAGATATGGAAGTTAGATAGAACTAGTCTTTGTATTATGATCCTTGTGAATCTAATCTTGCTTATTAAGTTTTGGGCAGAGATTACAATATTTGGCCGTGTAGGTCCACAGTACTTGATCGTGTAGGTCTACAGTTTTGACCAAGTATGGTCTCATGGGTATTTTATTCCCAACAGAATCAATATCTCTTGCTCCCTTAACTCATTTATATGTTGCATATTGTGATAGAAATATGTGATATAGTTGTTGATTTATCATTGCTTGAAACTTAGTATGTTATAAGGTTTGTGTTTTGATTTTTATGAAAATAGAATTTTCGTTTGTGTATGCATGAAGCACTTCCTTACTGGGCTTTAGTTGGTCATTCTTTCTTTGTCTTTTGTGCATATAAATAGTGAAACTTTAGGGCAGATGCAATAAGCTGAGACTTGATCCAGAAGTGTGTGTATCATTTGATGACCATGTAGTCGATGGGGAGATCTCATTCACGCCTATTTTAACTAATTTATTTATTTCAGTAAAGATTGTTGTTATGATTTGTTTTAAGACTATGTTGTTTTTTTTTTCAACTGGGATCCCATTTTGTCAAAATTCTCTTAAAAGTAATAAATTTAGTAACTTCTATTGTTTATTTATTTATATTCAATTTAAATAGTTTTACTAGAAAGATAGGGTGTTACACAAACAAGCTTCAACATCTTGGAATCTGAGATTTGATAACACAATCAAAACGTATGGTTTTGAACAAAACATTGATGAGCCTTGTGTCTACAAAAAAATTAAAGATGACATCGTGGTATTCCTAATTCTTTACGTTGATGACATCCTACTAATTGGTAATGATGTGGGAACATTGACAAATGTAAATAAATGGCTAGCTGAGCAATTCCAAATGAAAGATTTGGGAGATGCAAACTATGTTCTAGGCATAAAGATCCTTCGGGATCGTCAGAACAAAGTTTTGACTTTGTCTCAAGCTACTTATATAGATAAGGTATTGGAGAGATTCAATATGTAGAATTCCAAGAAGGGTGATATGGCAACCCATCATGGAATCATCCTTTGTAAAGAGTAGTGTCCTAAAACACCTCAAGGAGAAGAGGATATGAGGCAGTAACCCTACGCCTCTACGGTAGATAGTCTAATGTACGCCATGTTGTGTATGAGACCTAAACTTTTTTATGCAGTAGGGATAGTCAGCTGTTATCAATCCAATCCTTGATTGAGTCATTGCATTGTAGTAAAGAATATTCTAAAGTATCTTCGGAAAACTAGAGAAAATATGCTTGTATATTGAGGTGGTGACCTGAACCCTACTAAATACACTGATTCTGATTTTCAATCAGATAGAGATAGTTGAAAATTGACTTCTAGATCAGTGTCCACACTTGGTGGAGGATCTGTGGTCTGACGTAGTATTAAAAAAACAAGTATCACAAATTCTACTATGGAAGTCGAGTACACAGTGGCTTGTGAAGCAGCTAAGGAGGCTGTGTGGCTAAAGAAGTTCTATTTTGATCTGGAAATTATCTCAGATATGAATAAGCCACTTGTCCTATAATGTGACAATAGTGGGACAGTAGCTAACTCGAAGGAATTGAGAAGTCACAAGAGGAAAAACATATTGAAAGGAAATATCACTTGATCATGGATATTGTTCACAAAGGAGCTGTATCAGTTATGGAGATAGCTTCGGAACATAACCTTGCCGATCCATTTACTAAGACTTTTTCTACCAAGTCTTTTAAAGATTATTTTAGCAATATGGGTTAGAGGGAGATGCCTCATTTTCTTTACGGCAAGTGAGAGATTGTTGGGATTAGTGCCCTTTAAAGCTTATGTTTTGAACAATGTTTTGTGAAATGAATTTTTGCATTTATTATTTGTTTATTATTATTATTAGAATAATATTATATGAATATCAGAAAATTCCTAAATTTGTTATTGTGACTACAATCTCGTTTTGGCACGAGAGGATTAAGATTATAGGGAATGAATTTAAATAGTTTGCAGTAAAAAAAGTTATATGGAAGTATGATTCACTAGTATTATGAAAACATGTAATCTAGATACGGATTACTGATGTAGTATGACATCTTAGTGGAGGAACTTTGTATAAAGAGGTTATACATGAACATGACCCGATATGTTATTAATACTTAATAATATCGTTTACTTTATAAGTATTAATTAAACATATCAATAAGATGATCATATAAAAATTGATCTTAATCCTGAAGTTATTATGAACTCCTGTTTATGTCATATGAGTTCTTTACGGTTTGTCAGAATGATTAGGCTGGAAACTTTTGTTTTGGGAACTCATTGTTGTAAATGGCTGGGGACATAATATACAAATATGAAATCTATAAATTTCTGAGAGGGAATTCAATAATGGTTCCCTTAAGGGTTGACTTTTGGAATTAAAACGTTATTGAGCTCAAATTCATAAAATCAGTTTATGAATTAACCTTCACTTGTAAAGTTGATGGTACTTAAGAAAACAAGATATAATTAAAGAGGTTAAACAGTGATTAGTTCCTACTTTAATTATGAACCATTAATAGAGGATTGAATTGTATGTAGTGATTAAATCGTTGAACACTTTTTATATATGTAAAAGTACTCAATAAATAAATGTCTATAATTACAAGAGTGCAATCTCATATTTTTAGTGGAACAATATCGAGAATAATAAATTAATGTTATTATATTAAAGAGTTTTAATTAATAATTTATGTTTATTGGAGTTTGAAATTATAGGCCCATAGGTCCCCGAGATGGATCTATCAACATTGTTCAAGGTAAGTGTTGAAATTGGAAAAACTTAGGAAAATGACATATTTGGAAGAAATTTGTTCTTTATGGTCAAATATTTAATTGAGATAAATTAATTAATTTTGAAATTAATAAATAAATTAATTATATATTTTTTAAAATTATTTTAAATAAAATGGTATTTTCAAAAATGGCATTTAAATAATTAAGATAATTGATTTTGAATTAATTAATTTTATTTATTTAACTAATGTGAAAAGATATTTATGATAATTCAAATTGGATTCGAATTTGAAATGATACTTATTCTTTAATTAATCTGATAAATAAGTTATCAAGTTTAGATATTTTTGAATAAATAAATTTTAAAATATATTTAAAAGAAAATTGGTTGTAACGCATCCCTAAAAATAGGAATGTTACACGCCAACCATAATCCAGGGACTGTAGTTGGCGTGTACCACATGTAACAAGATCAAGATTGGATCTTGATATTTTTCTTTTATTTATTAATTTAATAATATATTTATAATTTAAATTTTAAAATTTGAATTTAAGTAATTCTTTTATAATTCTATTAGAAATATAGTTTTCAAAAGAGAGATATATCTGATATACAGAACATTCAGAAGAAGAAAGAAAATATATCGTAATATTTTCCTATCCCTGAAAACTGTCTTAGACCTAAAATTCCAAGATCTCATGTGTTGAGAATATCTTGTGAATCATAATTTTTTTCCCTACCATTACTCTACGTGGCCACACACCTCTTGAGGTGTAGAGATACATCTTGGAAGATCTTGGTCTGAGTATTTGAAGAACTGCTTTGGATTAGATGTTTGTTCGAGATACAAAAAGATACCAAGGATTCTTCATAGTTCTTCAACTAGTAAATCCTCATCTTTTTATTTCTCTATGATTAATGTATTGCATGTTAGTGGATCCGATTATTTAAATAAATTTTTTGAAATCTATGGGCCCAACACCCGTGCTTTTTGCTACGCACACGGTAAACCAGTTACCAACATAATCCCCACTATTTTTTCTCAATTTTATACCCAAGATGGTGTCAACCTCTCCAAGGTCTTTCATCTTGAAAGTTGAAGATATAAACCTCTTCGTTTCTATTATGCCTTTCATCTCATTACTCAAAATCAACGTATAGACACACCAAGATGACATAGTTATCACAAGTCTTAGAGTATAAGCACTTGTCCACATTATTGTGTCTAAACCCATACGAAATTATGGCTTTATCAAATCTCTGATGTCATTTTTTTGGTGCTTGTTTTGAACCATATAAAGATTTAACAAGCCTACACACTTTATGTTCATTTCCCTTTAGAACAAAATCCTCAAACTCCTAAGCTGTCGCAGTAGTAAACAGGCTATGTCGTATCCACAGAGAGGCAAATACACATAAAAGGAAAGATTAGTAAATTAAAGATAAGTACTTAGAAATAAGGTAACTTTGAGAAAGAATGATTTTTAGATACTAAAAAAAATTAGAATCTGAAAGAGTATATGGAAGACACAAGTTTCATTCATGCAAACATATATACTTTAAAAAAATTTATTCATTCTACTCAACTATAATTCTACACCATTAATTATAGTTCAAAAATATATATAATAAATCTCACCTAAAAATATGCCCTTAATTAAATTTATACTAACTTCTAATTTTAAACCTATCATATTATATACCTTAGAGCGACCAAATACCAACAATAGAATGTAGTAAAAAGCATATAATATAACAAATATCCTAAATTAAATCAATAGCCTAAATTACATAAGAAGACCGTGACTAAACTTATGTAAAAGACACCAATAAACATAGAATAGAAATTAGAAGAAAAGAAATTTAATTGTAACATATATATAGAAATGTGAAATATGAACTCCACTTTAGCCTTTCCACAAGAGAATTTAGCCTAAAATAGGCATTGTTTTCACTCAAAACAAATATAAACGAAATAAAAGCAAAATAAGAGAATAAATGTATTTCTCTCTAACTCTATTCTCTAATTTGCTCTCTACCATTTGATGTCCTTTTCACTACATTTGTGCAATGACTCAAATTTCCTAATAAGGCTTAGGGCCTTGATTAGGGGGCCAGGATGGCAAATCTTGGAATTATATGATTATGTAATATTTATGTGTCTCATTATGTGAATATGTGAGTTATATTATAATATGACTAGATATGCATGTTTAAGTGTATTAAATATGCATGAGGGCCCATTTTTTCTTAATTAGGCAATTTTCATATTTTGTCCATTTCGGGTATATTTGGCATATATGTGGTATATGTGTGGTGCTTTATTATTATTTGGTTATGCTAAGGCTACTCAGCACGAGACGATCCTAGGAGGCAAGCTAGTGGGAAAGTCACAACGGGATACATACTTGACTCGGAGTGAGTCAAGGGACATTTTGGGTATTTAGCACATTACCGGGATATTGGGTAATGAGAATAAATATTTGATGATAAATTGGGAGTTAGTGAGATCAGGGGGAAATTCTGGGAATTTTGACTATTTTATCCCAGGGGGCGTTTTCGGGACCCCGAGCATTAGGGTTTGGTTGAGGCTACTTAAGCTTGAAGTAACCTGTCAGAAACATAAAAAGAACGTTCAGAATGTTCTCTCTTCCTCTCGTTCCCTTTTCGTCACCAGTCACATTTTCGAAGGAAACTTGTGTTTTAGGACTCGGATTTAAGCGAGGATCGAGGCATAGCGATTCAAGGGAAGATTAGAAGCTTATTAGCCAGAGGATTTAGTTGGAAAACAACTTAATCGGAGGTAATCCAAGTTTTAAGATCTTAGATTTTAAAGTTTTTATGCTTCGATTGGATTTTATGTTTTGATGAGTTTTTGGATGAATTGAAGCTTGGGTTTCATTGGTTTTGGGAGATTAGGATGTTTGGGAACTTTAATTTTGAGATTTGGATATGTTGGGGTTGGATTTGGAGCTTTGAAGCTAGAAGAACACAGTTTACCCAAAAATGGCTCGTCATGACATGGCAAGATTTTCTTACACGTGGTGGTTTCGATTGAAGGGATCCTGTTCGACTATCGATCAGATAATTATTGATTCGTCAAGTCTCGCCATTAGGTGAGACCAATCTGGTCGCATACTTGCATTTATTTCCTTTTGGATACACAAATATTGTAATAATTGTACATTATGTTTCCTTTTATTACCTTGATACGTTGATCTTAATTGTAATTATGGCCCATTGGCCCATGTAATGCCATTGAGCCTATAAATAAGAAGAAGATGGCTCAAGGGAGGGACTCTTGACTTTTGAACTTTTGATCTTTGTATTCAGAGAAAAAAGCATAGTGTGATTATCCACCAAGATTGTAATCCTCTCAGGACTTATGAAACTCGTGAACCCTAGTTCATTGATCACAATATTGGGATTCAATATCAATAAGAACACTAAGTGGACGTAGGTCATTACCATCCAACTGGGGCCAAACCACTATTAAATTGTTTGTGTTATTTGCTTTCCATTTGATTCTCTTCTTGTTTTCATCTCATTTCCTGTCGTTATTTTGACTCTGTGTCGTTGGCCAAATCAAGGGTCAAAATTTTGGTGCTTTCATTGAGAGCTGAACTTAAGACTTCAAGAAGATCAAATGGCTAAGACATCCAAGAGAGCTGGACAGAATTCTGGCGCTGCATCCACTCAACCTCCTCCTCCAAATGTGGCTGAAAATGAGCCACACTTGGATTTTGAGGAGGAAGAAATGGACTTTGAAATGTTGAGGATGACACTAAGTGTGTTGCAGAACGAGTTGGCCAATCTGAGGGCCAATCAAGAGAATGTGGCTGAGACCTTGGCACAACAATAGAGGGAAATCAAGCGTTAGGAGTTGAATGAGCGACATGTAGACATGGACTGCCAGTAGAGAGATGCCACAACCACTTTAGAAGCAGCCATTCAATTGGATAGGGGACAATCCGCACTGACTTCTCAATCGAATCATCCACCAAATGCATCACCACAACGGGCCCCAAATCCGAGTCCTCCGCTTCAGCCAGCAAGCCCTCAAAGGTCGGAGCAACTGCCTATTGCTCAATAGGACATCCCAATTCAGGATCCTGAGCAGCAGCCACCTTCTCAAGCTGGTCGAGGCAATCCCGAGCGCCAGAGGCAGAATAGGGCTGGGCAGCCTCCCCGGAACCCTAGATGCCAAGTGGCCAATGAGCCAAATCCACCGAGCAGGGGGCAATGTCCTTCTGCTAAAAAAAGGCACGATGAGTTAGGCTCTGCGGTTAGGGGACCCCCATGGCATAGTAATGTACGGGGACCCACAGACCAACGCAGGCCTCCCCCTGACGCTCAGAGATGCTAGCTAGAGGAGGAAACAATGTGACCAGTCGGTCGCGCTATAGTTGATTGCAGTTTAGGGATGACCATGATTATAATTAGGTCGACTCTGGTAGGAGAAATGCTGGTTGGGGGCATGAAGGAAGAGGTGGAGATAGGATCTCCCCACCAAGAGAAAATAGGCCTACGAGCCAAAATGCTGGGGGGCAGCCTAGACAGCATAACGACTTTGATCGGCTGGGCGCTAGCGAGCAGAGGCGCAGAGATGATGATCTGAGGGACGTGCTCAATGATAGGCGTGAGAGGCACGATGAGTATGTTCCTCCGACACCAGTCGCCCCACCAATCCCAAATGTTGTACATGCCCAAATTGATGCACTGAATTAGGCTGTCCAGCAGCTGGTGGAAAGCCGGACATCCCACATTGAGTATGATCGGAGGATAAGGACTCCGTTTGTACAGAGGATTGCTGTAGCAGAAACTCCCAGCAAGTTCAAGATGCCAGTACTGCCGAAATTTGATGGGTATGGGGACCCAGTATCTCATGTAAACAAGTTTGAGATACAGATGGATATCCAGAAGGTGTCGGATGATGCCCGTTGCAGGATCTTCCACGCCACTCTATCTGACACTGCGTAGGAGTGGTTCTTTAAGTTCCCTCTTGCTAGTATAGTATCATGGGAAATGTTCGTGAAGGAATTTGATGGACAATTCTACGCTGGTCGTGTACATTCCACTGAGGCCGACCAGCTGGTCGAGATACGCCAGAAGGAGGGAGAACCCTTAAAGGAATACGTCCAGCGTTTCTTGCGAGCAGCTACTGGAGCTAAAATAGTGGGCGATGAGGGAAAAATGATGGCCCTAATTGTTGGGGTAAGGCGTCATTCTCCCCTCTGGAACAACCTAAGAAATAATGGGGTAAAAGGTACCCAGGAGTTTCTTGATCGAGCTGATCGGTACATCAAGATCGAGGATGTGATTGCCAATGAGGGGAAATCGCATGCGAAGGACAAGGGACCAAAGGAAGATCCCGCCAAAGCTACCAATGGGTCAGATAAACCCAATGGCAATGGCAAAGGCAACAGGAACGGGAATGGTAAAAGCGGTGGAAAAAGGGCGAACAATGAGCCATCAACGTCTGAAAATAAACGCCCCAAAGGTAATAGATATTAGCCAAGATTCACCAATTATACGGACCTTGTCGAGAGCAGGGTAGAAGTCTACCAGGCGATCAACTCCAATGTCCCTTATAAGCGACCAACACCCATAAGGAAGGATATCTCCAAGAGAGATAATTCAAAATTTTGTCATTTTTACAACGACTACAGACATGATACTAATGAGTGTAACCAGTTGAAGCACGAGATTAAGTCTTGGCAAACTGGAGAAAAGTCTCCTCAGGTTGGTTCACCAAACTCAATATTCTTGACTATCAAATATCAAAAATGAATTTTCTTTTATCCCGTGTCTCAAAAATGGAAGCATTAGTAACATTCTCAGGATAAAGAAAATTTTCATTTTTAGTATCATGGAAGGAATATTATGATTGATTCTTTGAGAAAAGTTTGCAAATTTCCTCCTCAATAAGGTTTATCACATCAGTATGATAACACTTGTTTTCATTCGGAGTTGTTGAAAGAATTTCAGCATGAGAAATATTTTAAATCCAAATAGTAATGGCGTCATCCTCATCAAATTTGTATGAAATAGGATTAGAGTTTGGTGCCATTGTTTTCTCATCTAATTTCAATTGGTTGAAAAAAAGTGAATTAACTTTGTCGGTCAATTATGAAAATTGAGTCCAAATTTCTCTAAGTTCCTCCATAAATGTGTTTAAAGTTTTCTCTAAGAGATCTATATTGGTACATACATTATGTGAATGTTCATGGTAAGAATTAGAAAAATCATGCTCAACATTCTTACTAGATGGTGCAAATTCCCAACCAATCGGTGCATTGTAGTTGTATTGAGACTTCCAACTTGAAGCAATGAGGTTTTTCCAGTTAAGATTATTGTTCTTGTAGTAAGAATAGTATTGAAGGGCTTCCTCCCTGTCTCTAAGAGTTGAGTAATCTTACCTTTATGACCTCGTTACTTTATTGACAATAGTTTTTAATTTTTCTAATTATCTAGTCAAGAATTCTACTTTAGATTTAAGGTACTCTATTTCACTAAGTTGGTGGGCACCTCTAAAATTTCTAGTACCCTTAGTAGCACTAGATTTTAGATTGTTTTGAAGTGAAGATAGATATATTGGATAATGGTACTCAAAACGTCGATGATCTTCATCATTCATTTTTTTATTTTTTGTGTACCTTGGATCTCTTTTCATTTCCCATTTGGACGTCAAGTCCCACCTTTTGGAACGACCCTCAAAATGTACAAGACCAAAACATGCGGAAATATAAACTCTGACTTTAAATCATTGTACAAAAAATCCATATATAAAAAAAAAAACTTTTAAAAAAGTCGTGTGCGCACACTTTTACTTTAGTAAATAGAAATACAACTACTCTTCCACTGAGTTATAACAAACAATTATCCCAAAAGAAATAAAAAACTTCAAACTTTTTCTTTTCAAAATGGTGATCCATCAAAAACCTCCTCAGGTGAGGCCACATGTACATATCCACAAGCAGAATTCGGCGCTCACTGATCCACTTTGAATTTGCACTTACCTACAACATGAAACAACTAGGAAAGTGAAAACGCTTAGTAAGAATAGCCTTACACACAAGTATACTAAACCCAGTAACTGGTCGACCTAAGGTAGATATCGCTACCGGTCATTAGGGTAGTGGATAAGTTCCAACCCTATCATACAATTCTCAATAATAGCCATAATAGAAAATCAAGCACATTTGTTGCGCCCAACAACCAATTTTCATAAATATCATAACACATTGCACTTAGAAAATTCCCAGAACATTCAATATAGATAACCATATCCGAACAATAACTTTGGTTGTTTCTAACAACCAAGTTCACACATAACACAATAACCTGCACTCAGAAAATTCCCAGAACATACAATATATCACTCATATCTTAATATCCTGCACTCAGAAGATTCTCAGAATATTCAAGATTTATTCAACGCACATCATGACTAAGCAATTAAATCATCAACAAGGGATCTGAGCCTCAAACCGGTTCCATCATTAATGTCCTAGCTCCAACCCAGACTTTATTACCATTGTCCTGGCTCCAACCCGAATTATATATTCACCATGTCCTGGCTCCAACCCGGACAATATATTCACCATGTCCTGGCTCCAACCCGGACTATATATTCACCATGTCCTGGCTTCTACCGGACCATATATTCTTACCGTGTTCTGGCTCCAACCCGGACTACATATTCACCATGTTCTGGCTCTAACCCAGACTATATATTCTTACCATGTCCTGGATCCAACCCGGACTACATTATGCTAAGGTTCTGACTTCAATCCGAACCTACTTACCATTTAGCCACAAAATGCAAAAGCATTGCAAGAGTAGGTATTAAGCATACCCTGGTCTTAATGACCCAAACAAAACTAGTGTAATCTACTACTGCAAGCACACACTAATATCTTCATGTTGTAACCGAGAAAGAGAAAGACTAACTTACTTGGAGTCCTTAGTTCCCAGCTGGATCTTTAACACTGCTATCCATTTTCCCTTTCGCAGTTACTATAATTAATACAGTGTACTCGGATTAAACTATGACATACTTGCATAGCTAATGTTCTATGATAGCTACATGAAATAAAGTCCCTCATATAGACTCTATACTATAGCCTCTTATACACCTTACAGTATATAAGGCCAGATTTCATTTCAGTCTTTACTGTATCATGAGAAAATTGGCCTCACCGCAACGTGCTCTCCGTGCAATGCATCTTAATATTTTTTGTTATCCAAAAAACTGGCATTGATGATGTGGCAAGTGATCCCTGGACACGTGGCTGACATCTGGAGGAACTCTGCTAGTGTATCGACCAGAAGATACATTATTGGCAGTAGGCGGCCCACTCTTTCCCGCAACCAGTCTGGTCGATGGTTCCACATACAGCATGATGTTCTAATAAAGATCTTTGTAAATCCCGAAATTAACTCACACAATCAATCTCCTGAATATCCAATTATTCAGGAGAGAATATCTGTAACAATCTCGTGTAAACCCCCTTGAGCCTATAAATAGAGAAAGATAGCTCAAGGAAGGGACTTTTGGCTTTGGAATTATTTTAGACTAGAGTAATTCTACTTAAAATATTGTATTGTTCTTCAGAGGTTAGTGAAACTCATTGGACCCTAGTTCTTTGATCACTCCTTTGATTCTCATATCAATAGCAATCTAAGTGGACGTAGGTCATTACCAGATCCTGGGGCTGAACCACTATAAAATATTGTGTTCTTATTACTTTTTTCATTCGATTCTTTTCAACGCATTTATTCACATCAAGCATATTCTGACTCCGTGTCAGTTGACCAAAATCTGGGTCAACATTCTGGTGCTTTCATTGAGAGCTTGATATATCACCATTGAAAAAAAACCAATGGCAAAAGCTGCAAAGAAAACTGGACAGGCGGCCGCCGCTGCACCGTCAAACCCGCCACCTCCTCCTCCTCCTGCAAGCGCGGCTGAGGATGAGCCACATTTAGACTTTGAGGAGGAAGAAATGGATGATGCGATGCTGAAAAGTACTCTGGGAGCGTTGCATGAAGAGCTGGCCAATCTGAGGGCCAGTCAAGAAAGTGCTGCTGAAATCATGGCTCGACAGCAGCAGGAGATTGAATGGCAGCGCACAGAGTTAAGTGAAAGGCAGGCGGAGATGGACCGCTGTCAGTGCGAAGCCATGGCAGCCCTTGAGGCAGCCTTACAGTTGGCTAGGAATCAGGCTGCGCCTACCTCGCAGCCTGAACACCCTACAAATGGGCCACCCCAAAGGGGTCCTAATCCTAGCCCACCAATCCAGCCCTCAAGTCCGCAAAGGCCCGAGCAGCCTCAGGTGCCCCATGACGATGTCCCGCTGGACCCCGAGGCACAGCCTCCATCCTAGGCTGGTCACGGCAATCCCCCGCAGCAGAGGCAGAATAGGAGTGAGCATCAGCCTCGCAGTCCAAGACGCAGTAGGGGCGATGAGCCAAACCTACCAAACAGAGGTCAGTACCCTCCTGGTAATAGGAGGAACTCAGAGTTAGGTTCTGCGGTCCGGGGTCCCCCACGGCATGATAATGCACGGGGACACAACGACCAGTGCAGGCCACCCTCTAAAGCTCGGGACGTTTCAGCCAGGGATGGAAATCGAGGGAACAGTCGATCCCACCATAGCCAGTCGAGGTTCAAAGATGGCCATGGGTATAATGAGGCCGACTCAGGCAAGGGAAATGCTGGTCGGAGGAATGAGGAAAGAGGTAGAGGCAGGAGCCAGATACCTCAAGATGACCAACCAAATGGACGGGATGCTGGAGGGCAGCCTAGGCAGAATAATGTCTTCAACTGGCTCGGGGGAAGCGAGCAGCGGAGAAAGGACGAATATTTGAGAGACGTACTCAACGATCGCCGTGAACGGCATGGCGAGAACGTCCCCCCAACAACAGAGGCCACAACGATTCCTGTCGCTGTACAGGCCCAGATAGATGCCCTCAACCAGACGGTGCAACAGCTGGTCGAGGGAAGGACATCTTACATCGACCACGATAGGAGGAAAGGCATTCCTTTCGTCTAGAGGATAGCTATGGCAGAGACTCCTAGCAAGTTTAAAATGCCTACGCTACCAAATTTTGATGGGTACAGTGACCCGGTATCTCACGTTAATAAGTTTGAGATACAGATGGATATTCAGAAAGTGTCCGAAGACGCTCGGTGCAGGATCTTCCCTGCAACACTTTCTGAGGCCGTGCAGGAGTGATTTTTTAAGTTCCCTCCCGCAAGCATATTTTCCTAGGAAATGTTCATAAGGGAGTTCTACAGACAGTTCTATGTGGGTCGTGTGCACCCGACTGAAGCAAACCAGCTGGTTGAAATTCACCAGCAGGATGGAGAATCACTGAAGGATTACATCCAGTGTTTTATGTGAGCAGCAGCTGGAGCGAAAACAGTGGGGGACGAAGGCAAAATGATGGCCATAACCGCAGGAGTTAAGCGCCGTTCCCCCCTCTGGGAGAGCCTCCGTAAGGATGGAGTTAGAACTACCCAGGAATTCTTGGACCGGGCTGATCATTACATCAAGCTCGAGGAAGCCACTGCCGATGATGGAAAGCCCTCAGGCAAGGATAAGAACACAGCTGAGCCCGCCAAAGCCGCCAATGGGTCTAAACCTAACGGCAATGGCAAGGCAACGGGAATGGAAACGGCAATGGCAAGAATGATGGAAAACGGCCGCACAATGAGCCTTCCACCACCGACAATAAACGAGCCAAGGGTAACCGTTATGAACCTCGGTTCACTAACTACACTGCCCTCATTGAGTCTCGGGGTGAGGTTTATTAAGCCACAAGTTCTAGTGTGCCTTATAAGAAACCTGGCCCCATTCGAAAGGATATTTCGAAGAGAGACACCACCAAGTTCTGTCATTATCATAACGACTACGGACATGACACCAACGAATGCAACCAGCTGAAAGACGAAATCGAGTTCCTTATTAGATAAGGACACTTGAGAAGATACGTACGGGACTCGGGAAATTCCCAACGAGAAGCTCCGGGTAGCAACGAGCAGGCGCCCACGCGCCAACGCTCGCCACCCTTACAGCCTGCCCCCGTGACTGGCACATTATTGACCATTTGTGGAGGCCCGCACCTCGCGGGAAATAACGGAAAGGCCAGGGAACGATATTCTCGCACCCTGCGCCATGACCAGGACATCGAGATGATGACTGCGGAGGACCGCGCGCCGAAAAAGGCTCGATCAGAGGAGGGCAAAATAATCTTCTCTAATGGCGAGGTACATACTGGTCGATGGTGTTATGTACGAAATGGGGTATTCAATGCCACTACTCAGATGCGTTGCACCAGAAAAAGCTAAGGAACTCATGAAAGAGGTGCATGAAGGCTTCTGCGGGGATCACGCTGGGGGGCAGAGTTTGACAAAGAAGATTCTAAGGCAAGGCTACTTCTGGCCAACCATGAACGAGGATTAGATGGAGTTTTTATGAAGATGCGATAATTGTCAAAGGTTCTCCAAGATTCCACGAGCAGCCCCAAATGAATTGAAACAGAAGCAAAGCCCGTGGCCTTTTGCGGTCTGGGGGATAGATTTGATTGGATCCCTACCTACGGGGAAAGGCGGAGTAAAGTACGCAGTCGTGGCAGTTGATTATTTCACCAAATGGGCCGAAGCCGAGCCGCTCGCTAACATCACGACCAAGAAAGTTCTTGACTTTGTCATCAAGAACATTGTTTGCCGGTATGGTTTGCCCCGAAAGATTGTTTCAGACAACGGAACCCAATTTGACAGTGACTAATTCACCGACTTCTGCGAAAGGCATGGAATTATTAAAAGCTTTTCTTCAGTTGCGCATCCCCAAGAAAATGGGCAAGTCAAGGCCGTAAATAAAACTCTTAAGGATACCCTAAAGAAGAGGCTTGAAGATGCTAAAGGAGCATGGCCAGAGTAGCTTCCTGAAGTCCTCTGGTCGTATAGAACGTCTCACCGAACAGCGACAAGTCATACCCAATTTTCCTTAGCTTACGGATATGAGGCTATGTTACCTGTCCAATTAGATCCCCCCTCACATCGACGCCTAACATATGACCAGGACCAGAACAGCCAACTAATGATGGAGTCCCTAGACTCAATTGGCGAGATACGGGAAAAGGCCCAACTCCGAGTTGCTGCGTACCAGCAAAAAGTCGCCCGGTACTTTAACTCCAAAGTTAAAGAAAGAAAATTCAACGTCGGTGACTTGGTGCTATGATGAGTTTTCTTAAATACCCGCAACCCCACTGCTGGAGTACTCGGACCTAATTGGGAAGGACCTTACCAGATTGAAGAAGTCCTTCATCCTGGCACCTACAAACTTGCACGCCTAAACGGAGATCTCGTTCCACGTTATTGGAATGGAGAACACCTGCACAAGTACTATCAGTGAATAGTCCTTTTTAAAGGACTGGCTTGTATTAAAAAATTTCTTTTTACAAGTTTAGCAAAGAGGGTTAGCCACGCTGTATGGCTAATCGCTCGTATATGTAAGATTCTATTTTAGAATCACTCGTAAAGACATGTTTAGTCCATTTTTAATACGAGATTATAAGGGACTGTGTGCAGCCAGTCATTCTTGCCAACCTTTGTAAATTTATATTTACAAGTATTTGTTCATTACGTGTGTTGTTTTGCTGTATTACAAGTATTACTCTTTCACCCGAGCAGAAATGTTCGAACAGGTCATGGTCAAGGCAAGTGACCAAGGACCTAAAGCTCCTCGATCACTTGGGGGGCATATAAGGCACATCGATAGCAAAGCGTACCATGAGGTATGTAAACACATGAACAAAATGAGTGAAAGCATGCTAAGGTACTTAGAGTATTTTTAAAAATTTATATTTTGTTAAATCAAGCCAAAGTACTATGCTAAGTTTGGTCATGTGGACAGATGTTATAGTAGATGAAAATATTATAACATTATAAAGCAACCTTTTACACCGCAAGCATCACTGCTTGGATGTAACTGTTCAAATAAAAGGAAAAGTTTGCTGCCCATGCAGCAAATTCAAAAAGATATTGTCTTTACATCACGACCCGTGGATCGTGTAATCAAAAGAAAAAAATAATAGTAAAAGCTCAAGAGGAATTAGGAGCAGGAGGGTCCTTATCAGCGTTCTGGTTGGTCGCATCCTTGGTGACTCCTTCTTCCTCTGCGCCAGCGATGCTTGGGGAAGCAGGGATCCTTGCTCTTGCCTCCTCTTCAGCCAATTGAGTAGTGCAGCGGGCCAGCTTTGCATTCCTAACATCTTCTGAAAGATAACCGAAGTTGGCGCCCTGATTGTTTTTCCAGAAGTTGTAAAAACACCGGAGCGTCTCGTTCTTATACCTTTCCAGATTCTTGGAGTTGTCAAGCTTCAGCTGCTTTACTTGGCTCTCAAGAGTAGTTATGGCCTCGTCCTTGGACTTGAGCTCCTCGCCCAGTCTCTTGCATTCGCGATATTGGACTCGGCTAGATTCCTGATACTCCTCCCTCTGCTTCCTTATAGCTGCCTTCGAAGCTTCAGCCTCTGATAGCTTTGTCACCGCAGCATCCCTTTGCTGAACGACCGCCTCCAACTCCTTCGCCTGCCTGGCCTCTGCAGCCGAAAGGTCCTCGGCTGCTTTCACCTGGTACCTCTCGATGGCCTGTGCCTGATCCTGGTCGATGGTAGCTTGGGCACGGGTATGAGCAGCAGTTGCGGTCAGCAAGGACTGTACACAAAGGATAAAAGTTAGAACCTGTTGCAAAGAATAAAAGATTAAGGCTAAAGAAATAAGAAGCACTTACGCTGGCCATTTCATTAAGGGCCCTGTTCAGAATTTGGCCAACCCCCATTTTCTCTGCCTCAGCCATCGCATCCTTACAATGATCATACTTCACGATGTGTGCAAGGTGGTCCTTGGCCGCTCGTAGAGCGTGGCTCGAGAGTTTGGCCCCGAGAGCTTCGTCCCACTGGGTCTGTTCCTTGGCAGCTGCAGGTTGAGGGGTCGTCGTCGCAAGCGGAGTTTCCTTTTCAGCAGGAGTCAAAGGCTGAGCATAAGTTTGCCCAATTGGCGTGTCCTTGGGAGGATCTTCTGTTCGACCCTTCTTGGCAGGAGGCCCTTGGCTTGTTTCTCCATTGTGTCTCCTAGACGACTTTCTCCGAACCAGAGGAACTTCTACTTCCTCCTTAGCTTGGTATAAGTCGAAGACATTGGGAGTGGCCATATCTGCATACGAGTAAACACAGGCAAATGATAAGATAAAAGCAGATAAAATCTCTTTATCAAACAGAAAAGTGGTCACAAAGTTAATACCCGAGCTACAACTACTAGTCGCTATACTATTGACTCTATTAGTCACACACTCACTATCTGGCACAAAGAAGTCTGGTCCTAAATTTGGAGTATATGTAAAGTTGCCTTCCCCGTCAAACAAGTGACAGGGAATTGGCAAGCCATTTAAAAGCGAAATTACTGTACCATTTTCATCAGAGGATTCCCCCAAGTCCACAATCAGCTCTTTCGCCTTTTGTCTCCCCTTGCCTTGGGGAGCAGAAGGCTCTTCTACAGAAGGATTGCCTGTGTGCTCCCTGATTGTAACCCCCGTCGGCCTCCTTCGTGGAGGGAACGCAGGAGGTTGCTGCTCAGGAACCCCCTCGGCAGTGGCATCGACTACCACGGGTCCTCTTGTTTCATGGCGAGGAGCCAGGAGGCCAGCTAGCCTCAGATTCTCATCAGTGACCAGGGACTTGACGCTTTTTTCTGCGTCTGTCATCCTGGCCAGTGCATTGGACCTCAACACCATGTTTGGTTTTGGTGTTAGGGTTGGACGTAACCATGGGCCTGAAAGACAAAATGTACTTTAAGAAAAATGAAGGGAAATTCGCTGATGAAAAGTACCGACTAGTAAAAGCAGCACTTACCTCGTCGAGTGAAGGCCAAGTTGTTGCTGGTTATGTCCGGAGTAAGGAAGTACTCCATGCTGTACTGCCCCATGTTGGATATGTGCATGGTGGCACTCAGGAACGTCCAGTTTGTCTCCTGGTGACAAAGATGGAAGAAGCGCGTCCCATACTGTTGAGGGTTGGACTTGAGGCAAAGAGATAATTGACCTCATGGGGGGTAGGTTCTGGCCATATTTTAAGTTTGTACAGGATATAGAGTGCGGCCAGCATTCTATATCCATTTAGAGTAATTTGGAAGGGGCCGACACCAAAATAGTCAGCCACTCCCTGATAAAAAGGATGAAGAGGGAGGACAGCCCCCGCCTCTATGTGGTACCGAGACTAAGCACTGTATACACCTCCGGGGAGGTTAGCCCTTTGGTCTGCAGCTGGAATTTTGAGAGTGACCCCTATGAGAGGATACTTCCTAAGGTAGTTAGCAAGCATCCTAGGAGTCACTAGGCTGGTCGGAGAGAAATACCACTCGACATCAGGAAGATTCTGATGGCGAGGGTGGGCTCTAGTTTGGATGTTAGGGTCAGGAGTAGGATTTTCTCGGCCACTGGTCGAAGGAACCCTGGCCTGTGAATCAGGCTGGGCAGGAGGGTTTGGACTATCGTCGGATTCAGGTCTTTTCTTGCCTAAGGATTTGGAACGAGCCATTTGAGGAGGAGAAGGAAGAGGTCTGGAGGAAGATCGTGAAAAAGGAATCTCGTGAATTCGGTCGGTCGGTTGTTCTTCGCCTTCGAGCAGCTGGGCGAGAAGATCATCGTCGATGGGCCGTTCACCTCCCCACAAATCTGGCATCAAAGTCTGCAAACAAAAGAATGGGGAGGTGAGGATAGAGAATTTTTAAAGCTTTTTAGAATAACACTGATCGAGTATAAAAGTCAAGCTTTTATACAGCAGCATTCTAATAAGGAGGAATTGGAGTCAGATATGAGGAATTAATATCTTGAGCTGTTTAGGTAAAAAAAAATTATAGGACAAAATTTCTATAAGGAGGAGATAATTGTAACATCCCATATTTGCTAATCAGGCTTAGTGCCTTGATTAGTGTGTCGGGAGGGCATAAACAGATATTATGTGTATTTTATGATTATATGAATTATGTGGGTTATATTATGATATGACTATTGTAGCATGTTTAGGTATTTTAAGTATGCATGTGGGCTTGTTTCTTATTAGAAGGATATTTTCGTAATTTTGACCTGCTGAGGGTATATTTGTAAATATATGTGTTTTGTGATTTAGACCACATTAATATGTGGATATATTTGAGTTATTCGGCATGAGACGATCCTAATGAGCAAATTAACGAAAAAGTCACAATGGGGTTTAAATACTCGGCTCGAGGTGAGCCTAGGGGTATTTTGGTCATTTAGGTCTGTTTTTTGTACCTGAAATGTTAGGGGTCATACAAATCTCTTAATATGTCATAAACTAAACTACCTAATTTTTCGCACCTTTAGTGTGGAAAAAGAGAAGAAAAGAGATTTCTTCTACTAATAGATCTCGCCCAAACCTTATATATGACATAAAAGATTTAAATTAGAGACTTATAATAAAACTATACTTCCAAGAATTCTAAAACTCATAAAGTCATACCTTCACCCTAGAACCAAAAGATCAATACTTCAAAATCTCGAGCCTTCACAAAAATGCCTATCTCCAACAATAATACGAAGAGCTTGAGAGCTATTTCAAAGTTGTGAGAAAATGAAGAGCATAAAAGGTCTATTTATAGGGTTAGAGTCTTAACATCTCTCTTAATTCTACTCCAACTACTCTCAAATTTCAAATTTAAATAAATAGAATCCTAACCTCTAGAGAGAATATCTCTACATTATCTTATTAATATTTTTATTAAATAATTGAGGAATAATCTAACCATCAAACTACCAAGGAAAGAATCTCTCAACCTCTAACTACCTTCCATTTCTCTCTCTCTCTCTCTCTTCCATGTCATCTCATTCTCTCTCTAAAATAATAGAGATAGAAAATTATCTTTCCTATAAATCTCGTAATTCTAGATCCATATGTAGTAAAATAAACATAATTGGAATTAATTACCAGGATTTATTGGGTAATGGGAATTATTTGGTGATTACTTGGAGATATTGGAATTAATTGGGAAATATGGTGTTAATTGGGGATTAGTGGGAACTGGTGGAAAATGACCATTTTTCCCTTGAGGGCATTAAAGAGCTAAGGTTTGAGCAAGGGTATTTTGGTCTTTTCCCCTAGCCTTGGAATGACTTAGTCAAGTGGAATCCTTCATAAATTATATAACAACCACTAAACAGCTCCCTTTCTCTCTCTCTCTCTCTCTCTCAGTTTGGTTTGGAGTTCTTTGATTTTTGAGGAGAATTGCTTGAATTAGAATCTTGGAGGAGCAACAATTGGGTTAGGAGTAACTTATGGTCGAATTTCTCAGCAGAGGTAAGGATCTATATTCTAGATTTTGGTGAATTTCTAGTTTGTTTTAGTGTTCTTGAGTTTTGAACTCAAGGTTTTGATTATGAGTTGTGGTAAGGTTTTGGCTTGGTTCTTGATGTTAATATACTACCTATGATGTGTTGTTATGAGTTAAGAACTCAATTCTGGGTTTGGTTGAAGTTTGGGGGCTAATTTTAGGGCTTTTGATACGGAGAAAATCATGGGAAAACGCTGGAATTTTTGGTTGTAGGGTTGCAATGCGGCACTATTCATGGAGCGCCGCGACCTGCATGAACTCAGAGGCGCTAGGGTTCTTCTGAAACGCCTTGGCACTGCGACGCTTGGTAGGCTGAGACGCAACGCGTGTCTTGCGCCTTTGTGGTTCGGGGCTCTCTGCCTAGAGGTGCGTTGCAACCCTTCAGGGGCGAGCCGCGACTCTAATTGGGGAAAATGGCCAAATGAGGTTTTGAGTTGCAAGGACTCAAACCTAAGGGATCGGGAAGGATTCTACTACCCGAAAGGTCTCGGGAGCTAGGAATCAATATGGAAGCCTTTATTCACTCATTATTAATGGTTATTCGTTATTATGGTTGTGACTAGGGTTCACCGATTGGCTTAGGAGGAAAAGGTCGTGCTTAGGGTCGGGATATGTGTCTCGTTAAGGACCTAAGGTAAGAAAATGGCACCTAGTCTATGGTTAGGGCTTGAGCCCGGTCATTGAACATAGTTATAACTATGATTGAGATGTCTTATTAAACATAACTGATTGTATTGAGCATATTTGTGAAAAATGATTTATGTTTGTCTGTATTATTTGATTGAAAGGCTTGACTTATAAGTCAAGGTGGAAATAGTGCGCTGAGCGCAGGCCAGCATGGTTAGGCCTATCCAGGAGCATGACATACGCTTGAGCGACCTTATGGTCTCTTGGAAAAAAAGGTGCTGGGTACACTTAATATGACTAGTTATTAATAAATAGGGCTACAGGCTCCGATGTGACTCTATAGTCAATTAGATGGATTGAATGCATGCATGACTAGAGTTATTACTGCTAGGCATGCCAAATAAGATTATGAAATATGCTATTAACTACTTATGAGCATGTCTATGTTTTCTTCTGAGCTTTGGCTCACGGGTGTTATGTGGTGTAGGTAAGAGAAAGGAAAAGTTGGACCAGCCATGAGTTTGAGAGCTTCAGTGGTGGCGTGTACATATGCAGCTCACTCGACCGCCACGACCAGGGAATCAAAGAGGAACTAGGGTCAAACCCTAATTTTGCCGTTAGGTCGGCATATTTTGTATTCACCTTTTTGGGTTCTAAATAACTTTTAAAATGTTTATTTTGGGATCCCATGTACAAACTTAAACTTTTTAATGAAAGTAAATATTCCTTTAACAAAAAATTTTAACCCTAACTTGTTAATTACTTCTAGTTACACACTTATGTCCAAATGACTTGATTAGCAAGTCCAACACTATTTAAAATACATAGTGTAACAGTCTTGGCTATCCAGGGCCTCACACTTATGGTCCTTGAGAGCAAGAGAGAGAGAGTTGGAAAGTGTGATCAAGGCTTTTCAACTCTAATGACCCATATATATATAGTGTAGGCATCATCATTAGTCTAACCAATATGATTAGAGAATTTAAAACACATCATTTGGAGCATTTTACATAAATTGTACGATCCTAAAAGATCGCCCAAGCGATGTATCGCCTGCATGCAAGTGATGTATCTCCTGTCAGGCAGGTGATGCATCGCCTGCTAGGGCTTTTGAAGCCCTTCATATTTTGGCAATTCTACGCCACTTAGGGGGCAACGCATGACCACCCCCTCTGACTTTGGACCAATCCAATGGTCCTAAAATGGCTCCAAATGCTACCAAAGCTTTTGGGAATGTTTGGATACCTCATTGTATCCCTTTAGACCCATAAAAGTCACTTTTAGATGCCTTCTACACAATCTCATGTTTTTACTTCTCTTTAATTGAAAACTGTTAAGTGTTTTGCACCTCAACATGTAAATATCTTAACCATTATATTTAACCAATTTCAACTTTCCCTCACTTGGTTAAATATAATACTCTCTTCTTAGCTTAACAATTATGGTGCATAAAATAAAGTATCTTTGGATTTGAACTTTATCTTAGTGAAAGTATTACAAAGCCTTATAGAAGTCATTGGTGTCTTGAAGATTGAGCCAAGTACTCCTTAATAATAGGATCGATAATACCTCACACACCTCCACTTAACCATTCATTTTCCCACTGTCGTGCTTAACACTTTTCATGGCCTTGTGCTCATCCATTAATGAACTTTTCGGGGAGAAACTCCAACTCCCATAAGAGGCGGCACCACCTCTAAGTTCACATAGGTGAAGTTCTTACAACATATTTGCTACCTTTAGAGATGCCTGTTGCACACAACTGAACTTCATTAAAAGCCCTTGGCTTAACCCTCACTCTGTAGCAACCAACACTAACCTTCCTTGGATGGAACTCATGACTTTGTTAGTGTTGAAACTATTAACCCAATAACTTGTTCTTACCCATTGAACTGTTGCCCTTGATGTTCACAAGTTTGGAGGTTGGTTGCCATCATTGGTGAATATAATATTCTAGGAGTTTTAGTCCCATCTCTTTTGAAGTGGAACTTACTAACCTTTTTGCAAGAGGTTTTGTAAATGGATCCGCTATGTTCTCGCTTGTCTTAACATATGATATTGATATAATTCATCCTCGAATCAATTGTCTCACATAATCATGTGTTATACTTATATGTCTAGACTTTCCATTGTATATTCCATTATAAGCAATAGCTAATGTTGCTTGACTATCACAAATTATTGAGATCGTCGATACCTCGTCTGCGGAGATTGAGATATCCAACAAGAGATCTCTTAACCACTCGACCTATTTGCCTGTTGTCACTAGAGCTATAAACTCGGCCTCCATGGTTAAGTGTGAAATACACCTTTGTTTCTTAGAACCCCAAGATACCGCTCCTCCTCTGAGCATAAACACCCAACAACTTATGGAGAGATTATCTCCTACACTCGATATCCAACTCGCATTGGAATATCCTTCAAGTATCTTCGGGAACCTTGAATATTAGAGGCCTAGTTGCTTGGTCCTTTTAAGGTGCCCTAGAACTCTCTCAATTGCATTCCAATGTTCCATACTTGGATTGCTAGTAAACATACTTAGTTTAATAACTGCATATGCAATATCCGCTCTTGTACAATGAGCAACGTACAATAGGCTTCCTAATGCACTTGCATACTCATGTTGAGCACCGCTCTACCATTATTCTTTTCAAGTTTTATGCTTGAATCAAATGTTGTATTTACCTCTTTGATTTTGAGATGACTAAACTTGTCAAGCACTTTCTCAACATAGTGTTCTTGACTTAAGGCATAACCCCCACTATTTCTTCTCACTTTTATACCTAAGATGGTGTCCACCTCTCCAAGGTCTTTCATCTTGAAAATGGAAGATAGAAATCTCTTCGTTTCTATAATGCCTTTCATCTCATTACTCAAAATCAACATATCACAACATATAGACACACTAAGATAACATATTCAGCACAAGTCTTAGGGTATAAGCACTTGTTCGCATTATTGTGTCTAAACCCAAAATTATGGCTTTATCAAATTTCTCATGCCATTTTTTTGGTGCTTGCTTTAAACCATATAATGATTTAACAAGCATACACATTTTATGTTCATTTCCCCTTAGAACAAAACCCTTTGGTTGTTCCATATAGATCTCCTCATCAAGATCTCCATTTAGGAATGTCGTTTTGTCATCCATTTGATGAACATAAAGGTTATATATTGATGATAAGACAAATAGTACTCTTATAGTGGTTGTCCTAGCAACCAGTGCATATGTGTCAAAATAATTGATTCCTTCCTTTTGTTTAAAACCTTTGCCTACTAATCTTGCCTTGAAGGTTTGTAGTGTGCCATCGGTGTGATATTTCCTTCGAAATACCCACTTGCACCCAATTGGTTTTGAACCTTGTGAAAGGTCAATCGATTCCCATTTATGGTTTGAAATAATTGAATTCATCTCATCCTTTATTGTCTTCTTTCCAAAAGCAGAGTCTCTCAAAGAAATTGCTTCTTGGAATGTTTTGGGATCATCCTCAACTTGAAGAGCCATAGGAAATTTCCATGTGACTACTTCAAGGTTTCCCTCTATTAGGTAGAGTGTCTCCACTTGAGATCATGTCTCTTTTGATCCCAACTCTTTAAGCCTTTGGCGTCTCCGGGGCAATATAGGTTGCTCATAAACCTTTGGATCTTTCTCTTTAAGAGATTCTCCAACACCTGTGGGTTCTTGAGAATTGCTATCACAATATAACACATTCTGAAAGAACTCCACTTCTCTTGATTAAATCATCACATTAGACTCTGTAAAGACCCGACTAACTTAAAGTCCCCAGACCTTTAAAAAATACTCAAACATAATACTATCTTTTGGATATATACATAAAATAATAGAACTTGATTATAGAAAATGAAAAATACAAGATCCCATTGTTATTACATAAAATCATAAAGAAAAAAAAAACCTTTAGTTAACTATTCAAATAATAACTGTGAAATTCATCAATACATAAATAAAAGACTCAAATGTCAATGTCATCCTCAATTGATTCCATCGGTCCATTCCATTAGTCCTCTCCCAATACACATGCCAAATCCACATAGGATCAATCCTGCCTTCCATGTTAATTTACCTGCAAAATCTAAATAAAAAGGAATGAGCCTAATGCTCCATAAGGAAAAACTACTAAAGCATAACATAAAATATAAGACGTAAAAACATAAAATAGAAAAATGGACTACAATATTAATGACCATTAACTCATTACCATAGTATGTGATAGAAACAATCTATAGTCCTCTTGGTACTATTTAGAGGTAGGTTTAAACACAACCATAGTCTATGATAATGATAAAAATCGCGGGATTTGCTTATTTTCTATCTAAGCAACCATATTTCCCAAGCGAATAAAAACATAAAAACCACATACATACATACAAAGCACATAGCATATAAACATAGCACATAGAATGTAACTTATTTTCCTTACCAAAACCGAGGTATTGGAGACAAGTCTGGGATTGGAAACTCCTAAAACCAAACATGAAAACCATAAGTTTCCTAAAGAAAAGAAGACGAAAAAAAGATCTAAACAATCAAGATAAGAACTTACCGAAAACCTTAAGTTTCAAGGAAAATAAAAAACCTAACTAAAAGCCATTATAACAAGTTAAGATTTGAAGAAAAAGAAAAGAATAAGAGGAATAACAATGAACTAAACCTTAGGATAAAGAGTACCTTAGATAGCTTAGAACTTTGATATACACCTCAATACCAAAATCACACTCTAGCTTACTTCCCAAGTGTTTGGAAAAGCTTAGATTTGAAAGCTTTTAACCCCAAAACCCTAGTGTTTCTCTCTAGAACGAAATTAGCAGCTTGGAGGATTTGAGAAGTGTTAGGAAGATTGTGCAAATGACTGAGTAAAGGGTCCTATTTATAGAGTTCAAGGAGTGAAACTAACTCCCATTAAAATGATTAAAAATTTAATTTTTTGCTTAATAGATGCCCATAACTCAATCAAAATCATTCAAGAGCAAGTCCAAGTTGTTGAGGGTTGTTTCTAGCTCGGATTCCACAGATTTTCAAAAATGGCTGAGAGAGGCAATATATCACCCCTATAGGTGATATATCGCATGCCCCATATTCCTGAGAATCCATGGTTTCATTCATGCGAAGTCGACGTGTTTTCCGTATCAACATTGGTGATATTTTGGCTTACACTGATATATTAACAACATTTTTACACACTTTTAGCACACTTGAGAAAATGTTCTTTCCACCGGTCATTCCTCATAACTTAAGTCTTTCTGAAGTGCTAATATATTGTACTTGAGAAAATGGGATGGGTCTTTCATCAGCACACAGCCTAAACCTTGCTTGGACATATCACAGTATACTACAAACTTATCGTTGGGTGTCGGTACGCAAAGTACTGGTGCTGAACACAATTTATCTTTGAGTAACTGGAAGCTTTCTGGACATTTATCCGTCTAGTTGAACTTTTGTTGTTTCCGTGTTAGGTTGGTAAGTGGAGTGGCTATCTTAGAAAATTCTACTACAAATCTTCGATAATAGCTTGCTAGGCCGAGAAAACTTCTAACTTCTGATGCATTATTAGGTCTTGGCCAATCCTTCACAACCTCCACTTTAGTTGGGTCTACAGTGACTCCGTCTTTGGATACTATGTGGCCGAGAAATGCTACTTGTGATAGCCAAAATTCACATTTCTTGAACTTGGCATAAAGTTTATGTTCCTTTAGTCGCATCATGGGCAGTCTTAAATGTTCCTCATCTCGACTTCGTTCTTGGAGTACACCAATATATCGTCAATGAACACCATGACGAATTTATCCAAGTAATCCTTGAAGACATGGTTCATTAAGTCTAAATGCGACTGGAGCGTTAGTAAGACCAAAAGACATAACTAGAAACTCGTAATGTCCGTATTGAGTCCTAAAATTTGTCTTTGGTATATCCTTTTCCCTTACCTTGAGCTGGTGATAACAGGACCGTAGATCAATCTTTTAAAATACAGTCGCTCGTCGAAGTTGATCAAATAAGTCGTCGATCCAGGGTAGCGAGTACTTGTTCTTAATTGTCACCTTGTTCATCTCACGGTAATCGATACACATTCACATGCTTCCATCCTTCTTCTTCACAAATAGAACCGGTGGCCCCCATGGTGAATGGCTTGGTTTGATGAAACCCATGTCTCAGAGCTCTTGTAACTGGGTTTTCAACTCCTTGAGTTCAGTAGGTGCCATCTAGTATGGTGCCTTTGAGATAGGCTCGGTTCCCAATACTAGTTTGATTGTGAAGTCAATTTCTCGAGAAGGGGGTAACCATGGTAAGTCGTCACAAAATAACTCTGGAAATTCCTTTATAATGCGGACTTCACCAACCTTTAATGGTGTTTCCTGTGCCACATCCATGACGCTTGCTAAGAATGTGTGACATCCTTTCTCTATCATCCTCTGAGCTTTGAGAGATGAGATAAGTGGTGTTCGGATTCTTGAAACCTTTCCCATAAAACATAATTTCTAACCCTCAGGGGTATCGAACGTCACTTGCTTGCGTCGACAGTTAATGGTTGCGCCATGTCTTGCTAACCAATCCATGCCTAGTATTACGTCAAAATCCTTGATTTCTAGCTCTATCAGGTCTCCTTCTAGCTTCGTTCCCTCGACCTTGATCGGTACTCCTCATACTATTCGTGATGATAGAACAAATTTGCCCGAAGGCAGTTTCATAACAAACTTAGTTCTAAATCTTTCACAAGGTTTGTCTAATTTCTCTATCATTCCTAACGAGATATACAAGTGTGTTGCTCCTGAATCAAACAATATTGAACATATATTATCGAGGATAGGAAGCTGAATCAAACAATATTGAACATATACTATGTGGCCGAGAAATGCTACTTGTGTAGAAGAAGATGCTAGAACAACAGTCGACCAGCAGTCTCAGCAAGACCCTCCACCAGCTGCACAATAATTTTGGATTTTTTGTTTATGTAACTAAAACATACGAACAACTGTTCGTAATGTTGAGACAATTTTTCTGCCGAAGGTAGCTTTTCCTTTTTAATATTTTAATTACATCCGAGCAGTAATTGCTCGCGGTGTAAAGACGCTTCGTTATGATATTATAATATATTAATTTATATTATAACATCTGTTGGTATGACCGAACTTAGCATAACACTTTACTAATATTTCACAAAAATAACTAAAAACTCTGTAAAATATTGTAAGTGTCGTAATATGCTTTCCCTTATTTTGCTCGTGTGTTTACATATTCCTGTTGATATGCTTTGCTCGATTAATGTCTTATATGCCCCCAAATTGATTGAAGAGCTTAAGGTTCTCGGTCACTTTCCATGACCAAGTCCTGTTCGAACATTACTGCTCGCATACTTTCTAAACAATTAATGATAATATGGTAAAACAACACTCATAATGAGGAAATACTTGTATTAAATACAATAATTGGCAAGAATAACTAGCTGCGCATAGTTCCTTTTATTTCTCGCAATAGAATGGACAAAATCGTGTTTGTACGAGTGACCAAAAATTGATCTTACACTTATAAGCTACCAGTCATCTAACTGACCAGCCCTTGTTCACAAACTTGTAAAAAGTAAAATTTATACAAGCCAACTCTTGAAAAAGAATAGTTCAATGATAATACTTGCGCATGTGTTCTCCATTCCAATAGCGAGGAACGAGATCTCCATTTAAGTGAGCAAGTTTATATGTGCCTGGTTGAAGGATTTATTCAATTTGATAAGGACCTTCCCAGTTTGGGCCTAGTTCTCAAGCATTATGGTCGCGAGTGTTGAGAAAAATTCTTCTAAGTACCAAATCTCCCACGTCAAACTTTCTTTCATGTATTTTAGAGTTAAAATATCGAGCGACCTTTTGTTGGTAAGTTGTTACTCGAAGTTGAGCCTGATCGCACCTTTCGTTTGCCAAATTCAAAGACTCCATTAATAACTGGTTATTCGTGCTCTGGTCATATGTTAGCCTTCTATGCGATGGTGGATTTAGCTCAACAGGCAACTTGGCTTCCTACCCATAGGCCAAGGAAAATGGTGTATGGCATGTTGCTGTTCGATGAGATGTTCTATACGACCACAATACTTTTGGTAATTGCTTTGGCCACGCCCCCTTTACTTCTTCGAGCCTTTTCTTCAGCATGTCCTTTAGAGTCTTGTTAACTACTTCAACTTGTTCGTTGGTCTGTGGATGAGCAACTAACGAAAAACTTCTTTTAATACCATGCCTTTCCCAGAAATCAGTGAAAAGATTGCTGTCAAATTGTGTGCCATTATCTGAGACAATTTTTCTTGGTAACCCATACCGACATGTGATGTTTTTAACGAAGAAATCCAATACTTTCTTGGTCGTTATTGTTGCGAGTGGCTCAGCTTCGGCCCACTTAGTAAAGTATTCAATAGCAACTACTCCATACTTGACATTCCCTTTCCCTGTAGGTAAAGATCTGATCAGATCAATCCCCAAAACTGCAAACGGCCACGGGCTTTGCATTTGTTTGAGCTTATTTGGGGCTGCTCGTGGTATCTTGTAGAATCTTTGACACTTGTCATACTTTTTAACAAATTCCATAGAGTCCTCGATCATGGTAGGCCAGAAATATCCTTGCCGGAGAATCTTTTTTGACAAACTTTACCCCACAGCGTGATCTCCACAGAAACCTTCATGTAGTTCTTGCATCAATTCCTTAGTCTTCTCCTTAGAAGCACATAGTAATAAAGGCATTGAGTATCCTCGTCTATACAAGATTCTGTCAACCAAAATAAATCGAGTTGACTGTCTTTGAAGCATCCTCGCCCTGTTCCTTTCTGCTGGTAATACTCCTTGTTTGATATATTTGATGGTGGACATCATCCACGTGTTTGACACTTGTATCACTAGCGAGGATTCTTCCACTTGAATACTCCATGCCAACAAATGTTCGATTGGTACTATGCTCAAGGCGTCAGCATCTTTAGCGCTTGCCAACTTGGCTAAGGCATCTGCATTTGAATTCTAATCGCGAGGTACTTGCTGGAGAGTATACTTCTCAAACTGTGCTAGTAAGTCCTTTGCTTTGTTCAAATAAGCCACCATCTTGAGAACCCTAGCCTGATATTATCCCATAATATGATTAACTACTAGTTGAGAGTCACTATATACATCTAGTGACTTTATATCCATATCCTTGGCTAGCCGTAATCATGCGAGCAGAGCCTCATACTCAGCTTCATTATTGGAAGCCGCAAAGTAGAATCTGATCACACAGTGAAACCAATGTCCCTCGAGTGTGATTAAAATCAACCCAGCCCCTGCGTTGTGGTTGCTGGAAGATTCGTCTATGAACAGTTTCCAGGTAGGGGATTGATTTTGACCATCGGTCTCTACAATCGATTCGCTGACAAGGAGTTTAGTGAATTTTTCAAAGAAATCCGCTAGGGCTTGTCCCTTTATAGCTGTTCATGGCGCATAGGAAATTTTGAACTTCCCTAATTCGACTGCCCATTTTAATAACCGACCAGTGGCTTCTGGTTTTTGTAATACTTTTCATAGTGGCTGGTCGGTGAGTATTATTATGGGGTGAGCCTGAAAGTAGGGTCGCAACTTTCTAGATGCTAGAATCAAGCAATTAGCTAATTTCTCTATGGGCGGATATCGTAGTTCTGCTCCCACTAGCCTCTTGCTTACGTAGTATACTAATTTTTGAATGTTGTCTTCCTCTCTGATTAAAAAAACAATAGCAGTGTACTCTGTAATTGCTAAGTAGATGAACAAAGTTTCTCCTTCGACCGGTTTGGACAAAATATGTGGTTGCGACGTGTGGAATTTTAACACTTGAAAGGTATGTTCGCACTCTTTTGTCCATTCAAACTTTTTGTTGCCTCTGAGTATATTGAAAAATGGAACACACTTGTCCATCGATTTAGATATGAATCTACTTAGGGCCACAATTCTTCCGATTAGGCTTTGAACATCTTTAATTTTTCCAGGAGACTGCATCTCGATCAGTGCTTGAATTTTTTTAGGATTAGCTTCGATTCCTCGTGAGTTTACTATGAATCCCAAAAATTTCCCTGATCCAACACCAAAGGAACACTTAAGAGGGTTTAGCTTCATCTGATATTTGTTCAAGATGTTGAAGCATTCTTGTAGGTCCTTGATGTGTTCTTCAACTTTTTTTGACTTAACCAGCATATCATCAACATAGACTTCCTTGTTATTGCGGATCAGCTCTTTGAACATATGGTTGACTAGTCGCTGGTAAGTCGCACCAGCATTTTTCAAACCGAAGGGCATTACTTTATTGCAGTAAAGTCTCATATCTATCCAGAAGCTAGTGTGATCTTCATCAGGTGGATGCATACTAATTTGATTATAACCGGTGTATGCATCCAGGAACAATAAAATTTCATGTCTTGATGTAGCATCGACCATATGGTCGATTCTTAGAAGTGGGAAATAATCCTTCGGGCATGCTTTATTAAGGTCTGTAAAATCGACGAACATCCTCCACCTACCATTTGGCTTGGGAACAAGTACGGGATTTGAGACCCAAGATGGATAAAACAGTACCCTAATGAATCCTTTTTCCATCAGCTTCTCGACTTATTCTTTTAGAGCTTTAGATCTATCTTTATCGAGCATCCTTCTTTTTTGTTGTACAGGTGGATAGTTTTTGTCTACAAATAAGACATGGCTGATCACCATTGGGTCTATCCCAACCATATCTTTATACGGTCAGGAAAAGACCTCCTGGTGTTTCTTCAAAAACTCTACCAACTTGTTTTTCATTGTTGTCTCTAAGTTTTTATCGACTTTCACAACCCTGGTCGGATCTGTCTCTTCTAACTGGACCTCCTCGAGGTCCTCTATGGGTCCAACGTTTTCTTCAGAATCCCCAAAGCGAGGATCTAAGTCCCTATCCTCACTCTAGGCAACACCCTATTTGGTGACTTGTTCGCGTGATTGGGCATGTGTTTCATTTACTACTAACAACCTTTTTTTGGCTTTATCCCCCGATTCGCCTCTTTTTTCTTTTGTGATCAAGGAATTGTAACATTCTCTGGCTTCTTGCTGGTTTTCCAACACGCTCCCAACTTCTGCATCAGTAAAAAATTTCATGGCTAAATGTCAGACCGAAGTTACGGCTCGCAAATCGACGAGTATAAGTCTTCCAATCACAGCATTATATGTAGAAGGGCAATCAACTACTATGAAAGTAACGAGTAATGTCCTGTTCGCAAGTGCAACTATTGCTATGGTTGGGAGTTAGATCGTCCCTGTTTGTGCAAGCCCTTTGCTAGAAAAACCATAAATTGCTTCGTTGCATGGCTCTAAATCTTGCACTGATAATTTCATTCATTCCAAGGAAGATTTATACAAAATATTGACCGAGCTTCATATTTCTACCAGCACATGTTTTACCATTATGTTGGTGATCTGAACATCTACGACCAGAGGATCTGAGTGGGGAAACAAAACATGTTGATTGTCCAGCTTAGAGAAAGTTATCAATTCTTCCTCTATTCAAGCTTTTTTGGGAGTTCGTTCCTCAACATTCATCATTTCAATATCTTGATCGTGACGTAGGGTTCTAGCATATCTCTCCCTTGCCTTACCATTGTCACGTGCTATGTGTGGTCCTTCGCAGATGGTCAATAATGTACTAGTGCTGGAGCTGGTTGTAAAGGAGGTGAGCGTTGGCATACAGGTGCCTGCTCATTGCCTCTGTGAGCCTCCTGTTGAGAACCTCCACTTGCTCATACATACCTCCTTAAATGTCCTTGTCGAATAAGGAAATTGATCTCGTCTTTGAGCTGGTTACACTCGTAGGTGTCATGGCCATAGTTGTTGTGAAAATGACAAAACTTGGTCGTATTCCTTTTGGATATGTCTTTTCTAATCAGGGCTGGTCGCCTAAAGGGAATGGTAGTGTGATTGGACTGATACACTTCACCTCGGCTATCAACCAAGGTAGTGTAATTTGTGAACCTTGGCTCGTTTCTATTCTGCTTGGGCCACTTGCTACCAGATGTTTTCGGCTCATTGTTCACCCTTTTCCCCCTGTTTTTTCCATTACTCTTGTCATTGCCATTGGGTTAACTAGACCCATTGGCGGCTTTGCTGGGGTCTTCCTTCTTGCCCTGATTGTCCACATGAGACTTCCCTTCATTAGCGATAGCCTCCTCGAGCTTGATATACTTGTCTGCTCGATCTAGGAATTCTTGAGTGCTCTTGACTCCTTTCTTTTGCAAACTACTCGAGAGGGGAGAATGGTGTCGTACTCCAGCTGTGAGCGCCATCATCTTTCCCTCATATTTAACCGTTTTGGCCCGGGCAGCTACTCGCATGACTCTCTGTATATACCCTTTTAGGGTTTCTCCCTCCTTCTGTCGAATCTCGCCCAGCTGATTCGCCTCTGTTGGGTGTATTCGACCAGCATAGAACTGTCTGTAAAACTCTTTTACGAAGATCTCCCAGGAAACTATGCTGGCCGGAGGGAACTTGAAATACCACTCCTGAGCAGATTCAGATAACGTGGCAGGAAAAATCCTACATCGGGCATCATCTGACACTTTTTGAATGTCCATTTGGATCTCAAACATGTTAACGTGAGATACAGGATCTTCTCCCCCTGTGATGTTGGGTAAAATTGGCATCTTAAATTTTCTTGGAGTCTCTGTCACAGCAATCCTATGAATGAATGGGGTGTCCTTCCTCCAATTAAATTCTATATGGGACGTTCTATTCCCAACTAGTTGTTGCATGACTTGATTCAAGGCATCTATTTGGGCTTGCACATCATCTGGTACTGTTGGAGTGACCAGAGTTGGGGGGGAAGTACTTGTCGTGCCTTTCCTTTCGATTATTGAGTACATCCCTCAGGTCTTCATCCCTTCTCCTTTGCTCGCTTGCACCTAGTTGGTCAAAGACATTGGGCTGTTTAGGTTGCCCCCCAGCGTTTTGGCTTATAGGTCGATTTTCCATTGGCAGAGGATTTTTTTGTTCTCCTTTCTCTTCTTGCTGTCGGTCAGGGTTCCTCCTGCCAGAATCTACCTCATTATAATCATGGCCATCTCTAAATTGCGACCTATGAGGGTGCGATCTACTGTTCGCATTGTTTCCCTCCCTCCCCACTGGTAAGTCCCGGTAAACAAGGGGAGGCCTTCATTGGTCAGTAGGTCCTTTGACATTACTATGTCATGGGGGACCTCTGACCGCAGAGCCTGAATCCACCTGTCTTTTTCTTCCCGAGGGACGTTATCCCCTGCTAGGAGGGTTTCGCTCCTTGCCTGTTTGGCGTCTAGGGCTTCTGGGATGCTGCTCGGCCCTATTCTGCCTTTGCTGCTGGGCATTATCTCGACCAGTGCGAGAGGGTGGTCGCTGCTCAGGATCTTGGACTGGCCTCTCCTATTGAGCAGTAGGAGGTTGCTATAGTCTTTAAGGATTCTTTGGTTGTGGTGGATTATGGTGATATTGGGGATGCTCTGAATGTGGATTTTCATGAGGGTGAGTGTTGGGAAACTGATTTGGTTGGGAGGTAGGTGTAGGTTTTCCTCATGCCAATTGAATAGTCGCTTCCAAGGCTGCAGTGGCATCCCTCTATCGGCGGTCCATGTCAGCTTGCCGCTCATTCAGTTCTTGGCACTGTGAGTCAATCTCCCTTTGTTGCAACACCATTGTCTCAGCCACATTCTCTTGGTTAGCCCTCATATTAGCTAATTCTTCTTACAATACAATCAAAGTTGTTTGCAAGGATTCAACATCCATCTCCTCCTCTTCCAACTCCACCTGTGGCTCATCTTCTGCTACATTTTGTGGAGGATGTTGATTTGGCATATTCCCAAAAGTTTGCCAAGCTTTCCTGGTTGTTTTTGCCATTTGATCTTCTTGAAGGACTTGAGTTCAGCTCTCAATTAAAGCACCAAAATGTTGACTGACGATTTAGCCAATGACACGGAGTCACTGAAACGATAAATATTTTTAAGGTAAAACACACAAACTAGACAAAACAAGGATTTATAGTGGGTCGACCCTTGATATTGGTAATAACCTACTTCAACTTAGTGTTTGTATTGACGTACTATGAAACCTGCGATCAACAAGGAAGGGTTTACTGAGTTTCACAAGCTCCAAAAAAGTACAAAAGTTTTTGTATATAAAATACTGATTCTCTCTCCCAAAATCCATCCCATTTCAAAGAGTCCCTAGAGTTCTATTTATAGGCTCAAGAATCTACCTATGGGCTGACGGGCCCTCATACACATTGATTTACGCAAATTTAAATAATAACAGAAAACATAGTCTTTACATAAAAATAGGATCAACTATCTTAAAAATATCTAACTTATAACTGTATTTGGAATATGGATTCATATCCATGATCAGTCCTGGTCGCACATTCAACACATCTTCTACCGTACGGTTGTAATGACCCAACTCATTCTAATACCTTTGACCATTAAAACTACTATACATAGACACTATTCTTAAGAAAACATAGATACAAAACATTCATAACTTTATTAAAAAGTCTATGATAAATGTTGAAATACATAAACCCAGGGTATAGGATCCCATTGTTTGAAAAACAAAACATAACTTTAACTTAATTAAAATTGTTTACAAAACCAAGTGCGGAAAATACATAGAAACATAATTAAAAAAAAAACTGAAAATAACTTTGTCCTCGAATCGTTCACGCAGTCCACCAAATCAATTCTTCCTCAATCCACATCCCCAAGCTTCCAAGAATCCTTCCGTCGCCATAACTATTTTCCGGCATACATAAAAATAAAGGAATGAGCCTAATGCCCAGCAAGGAAAATCTACTAAAAACATAAAACATACACATAAGCATATACTATAAACATATGTCATATACTACTAAAATGGTCATTATACTACTTGGGGCTTGTTAACTAAACAAGTCATATGCCCAATAGATTTGTGGGGCTTGCTAGCTAAGCAAGTCATATGCCCATAAATTATTGGGGCTTGTTAGCTATACAAGTCATATGCCCAAGGTCTATCAACATACATAATATAACATTACATAACATAACATAACATAACATGTAAACATATAAAATTCTATCATATTTTCCTTACCAATACCGGGATTTGGAACACTCCTAAAACCAACAATAAAAATGTGAGTATTTCTAATAAAAAAGATGATCAAGAAATGAACTAATCCACCAAGATGAAACTTACCAAAAGAAACCTTAAGTTCAAATAACTTAAATACCTAACCAAGAGTGGAAAACAACGAGTTAGGACTTGAATAAAGAAAACTAATGGAAACTAAAGAGCCATACAGAAATGAACATAAGATTAGGAATACCTTTGGATGTACTAGAACCGAACAACACCTCGATATAGAAAAACACACTATTTATCTTACTTCCCAAGTGTTTATAAAGCTTAAATTGATAAAGCTTATAGCCCAACCCAAGTGTTTATCACTCAATATAGAAGCTTGAAGGCTCTGAACCCAGCTTGAAGAATGAGAGAAATGGCTGGGTACTAGGTTCTATTTATAGAGTTCAAGGAGTGAAATGATCTTCTTTTAGCTTGAATAAAAATAATGAATATTACTTTAAAAAAATTTGAATATTCGTTCAGCAGAGGCTTAAGACTCGGTCAAAACATTCAGAGGCTTGCTAAGAGGTTAAGAAATAAAATGAGCTCGATTTCAAAAACGTTTCAAAAACTTGCCCTAGGGCCGATATATCTCCCATTGTAGGTGATATATCGCCTGGGCTTATGCCCCGAGTGTTCATCCATGCGTTTGTGCGAAGTTCACATGTTTTTGTATTCCCCGTGTTGCGATATATCGCCCCTATAGCTACGATATATCGGCATACGCTGAAATATTATACACGTAATTGCACTTTTTCAGCTTAATTTAAATTGGGTAAACAGCTTTGACAGATCTTAATTTCATCATAAACAATATCTTTATAATAAAAAATGCTTAATTTCTCAATAAACATGCACCCGACAAGTATCATGATCTTATTGGTTCTATCTAAACATTATAGTATAATAAATAACATCTTTATAATCAGCTATATTAATCAAACCTTATGTTATAATTAATATTCTCAAACTATGGGTTAAACTTATAAAATCTATAAGTGTTGCTATGAGTGTTCAACTAAGTCCTGGCTTGAACCAAAATCCACAGTAATAAACATAATATAACTACTACTAGCTATTATTACTATTACTGTAACGCCCTGGATGGCCAAGCCCGTTACACTGTGTGTTTATAAAGGTGCAAGACTTGCTAATCAAGTCATTTAATTAGAAACATGTTCCTGAAACTATAATTGAACTAGGGTTAAAAGGATTTGATCACAAAAGCTACATTCCATATAATTAAACATTTTGAACATGGGATCCCAAAAGTAATAACGTTTAAAAGTCAGTTTACAAAATTTCAGTGAATATTAAGTTGTCCTCATCTAACAGTGGCCGAGCCGTGCCCTATATGCAAATATTGACTCTGGCACTCTTAGATCGTTTATCACATGTCCCATGGCATAATACCACCTATGACATCATACAGATATAGAGAGATCTTAGTCGCATCATTAACACATAACCGTGGTCAATTTCTTACCTTTGATTTCACTAGCTTTATTTAATGCAATCAACCCTCAAGCACGATCCCGTCCAAGCCCTAGCGCACACCTAGTCACAGCCATAGATCAGAATTATCACCAAACTTCCATTCCAAAACCTAGCCTCGGGAAGCCCTAACTCCACCAAATGGGGTGGTGGAATCAAACCTCGAGCCCCTGGGAAAAAACCCTAGGAAATAACTCAAAAACCCTATTCTGGAAACAGGGTAGCGCTACAGCACCATAAAGAAGGCGCTATAGCGCTATAAAGAGGGCGCTATAGTTCCATAAAGAGGGCGCTATAGCGCTACAATAGAGCCAATAGGTGCCCAGACACCCAAGCCTAGCACTGTAGCACCCTAAGGCTAGCGCTACAGCGCTAGTCACAGCGAGACAACACCTTGATTTTCCCCTTCGAACTTCCTCGAGCCAAAACCCTCTAAAATCCTTCCAAACCTAAACCAAACACCAAAACAAGCCTACCATCATCTATAACTCACCCCATATGACCCAACCATATGAAACATAAGCACATGCACCCCAAAATAAAGAAACCACCATGATTGAGCTTGAAGCTCAAAAATTCAACAGAAAACAACAGAAACTTCAGAACTTTAAAGCTAGAGTTTCATACCTTCAAACGAGAATTTCAACCTAGGTTATATTCCACACCTCCTCAGCTTTCAATTCCTCAAATCCTCAGGCTTAACTCCCTAGAATTCCCATCAAAACTCAGCTTAGAAAACCATTTCAACATCAAAACCAGAAACTAAAGAAAACCTTGAAACTTACCTTAATTGGATGACTAATTCCTGCTGAATCCTCATTCTTGACAAAGGTCCCAAGTGTGAAGCCTTAGCCTAAAGTTCCTCTGAATTTTTAGCCTCAAATTCCAGAATAAAGGGTGAGAAAATGGTAAATCAAGAAAGAGAAAAGGATAAGCTTTTAGGTGTTCTATTTTTCCTTCTTTCTTCCTTCTATTCCTTTCTTTCAGTTTCCCTTTGATTCTAAACTTTCCACTAAGTCATAAAGCAGACTAAATACTTATCTCTAATTTTAAGCCAAATGACCACATTGCCCTCCCAATAATAATTAAACCTTTAAACAATTCTAAGGCATTTTGGTCATTACTCCCAATTCCTGCTAATTCCTCGAGTGTCTTTAATAATTACCACTTACCTCCCGGCACCTATCTAATTACCAATGATTTTCCTCCATAACAAATAATCTCCAATATATTCTCTAAATTCCTAGAAATACCCCCAGACTCACCCTGAGCCGGGTATAAATCCCTGTCGTGACTTTTCCACTAAACCGCTCACTAGGATCGCCTTGAGTCACAAGCTTCAAATATATCCTCATAATAATGTGGTCTCAACAATTTATCACAAATATTTACATTTATGCCCTCAACGGGCCAAAATTACAAATATGACCTTATAACCTAATCAGGGCCTACATGCATACTAATACGCATATTCATGCATCACATATATCCAAATAATCATATAAGCATGCTTATCACATAATCATGCATTTTCACCATTAATTCACATAACTTCCAATTGTGCCATCCTGGCACACTAATCAAGGCCCTTAAGCCTTATTAGTAATTTTGGGTCGTTACAACTATCCCCTCCTTATAATAATTTTTTCCTCGAAATTTATTCAAACACATCAGATAGTAAACCTCGTACCTCTGACCATAATTCCCAAGGTCCAACCCCTTTACTTTTACTCCTCGATAACACTCTTACGAGAGTAACAGTCTTGTTCCACAAGATCTTCTCTAATAGCCATACCTTCGTTAACCCCTGCTTGCACCACAAACCTGCGTAAACTTCAGAGTCTGCTTAGTTCACAACGATCTCTTCATTGTCTTATCCTTGATACTAGTAATATCTATGAGTCATCACCCCTACCAGGTTGAGATCAGTTTATAGGCCCCCGGCCTAACCCTTTGTACAACTTCAGAATTTCTGTCGAATCAGGAGTCAGAACTCCCCCTTTCTTTCTCTGAATATCATACTTTTCCTTATCTACACTTACTTGGAGAGATACAAATCTCTCATCTTGAAACTTTGTATTCCAAAATTAACAATTTACAAGTTCTTATGTCCTTTCAGATAGGCAGACACTTCTGCCTTAAGAATTCCAACAACCTCTTTGTCATGACCTCTCATCTTCATATAACCAAGGATGGAATTAAATTTGCCCATCCACTGACCAATTCTCAAGCAGCCCAAACTTTCCTCAAAACCAGAGGATAAGGTCTTTTAGGCATTCCATATAATACCCTTATCTGTCTATACCCTCACATTAAACCAACACTAGTAACCTCACTGTCAAACCATGCAAAGCAACTCTTTCCCCAGAGAAGTCCGTTGTTCTTCCATCTAGTCTCAACTATTAAACCCCATAGCTTACTCACATACTAGCGAACATCTGCTGCGACTTTCAGGGGCAGATGGAGGTTTCCAACTCCAACTATCATCTGAAATCCCCCTATGAAACAACGCCAAGTTCACTTAACCATTCTAGGTGCAAACAATTTGAGTTCATCCGCCACTGCTGACTAAACTCTTCAGCCCTGAGGTTCACACTACGAACCAATCCACAGCCAGCTCCAAATGACCACAGTTATCATGCACACATAAAACATATTAAACAAATATCCACGGTGCTATACATTTAGCTACCAAATTTTTATTACAACCAAGTATACTCATACTTTATCATGCTTCCTACAAGCCAGTAAACAGATACAACATATGAATTCAATTCAGGCAGTTAACCACATACACTCAGTATGCAAACCGTTATCCAAATATTTATTCACATGCAATAACAATGCTAATCAGCACGCTTCAATCTCATTACGCAATAGTCAAGGGCCAGGCCCTATCAATATCTCATGCTTCCGATTAATCATACAGATATCAGCATTCATATTCCCTTCCAATCATTTAAGCTCGTAATCATGTATACACAATTACCAAACCCTGAGTCGAGCTTGTCTTTCGCGATGAATGTACATGTCCAGCCAGTCTTCAGGAACCCTTAAACCTAGGACGCTCTTATACCAAGTTGTAACACCCAGGATAGCCAAGATCGTTACACTGTGTGTTTATAAAGGTGCAAGACTTGCTCATCAAGTCATTTAATTAGAAATGTGTTCCTGAAACTACAATTGAACTAGGGTTAAAAGGTTTTGGTCACAAAAGTTACATTCCATATAATTAAACATTTTGAACATGGGATCCCAAAAGTAATAATGTTTAAAAGATAGTTTACAAAATTTCAGGATATAAGTACAGCCACTAGCCACTCTAAGGGAAAAACAGACATTTAGGCTTTTCCCATCCTGTACCACTCCTCGGCCATGGCGGCCGATCAACTGACTATGTACATTCAGCCCCAAAGCTCTCCAATTTAGGATTGGTCCACACTGCCCTTGCCTTTACCTACACCACGTAGCACTCATGAGCCAAGGCCCAGTAAGAAACCAGATAACAGAGCATAGCCATTAAGCAATCACTTTACAAATAACAGCTAAACAACCCATAAAGCATAGATATATACTCAACAATCCATAAAATTCACACAATCAGGCATTCCACATACCAAGCTCATCAATTAACATTAAAAATAAATTCACATATTAATCAGGGTCAACGCCCTTAGTTCGCACCCCAATTTATCCCACTGACTCCGGTCCGCTTAAACTAAGCTCAGTGATATTAAGTTGTCCTTAGCTACCAGTGGCCAAGCCGCGCCCTGTGCGTAAATATTGATTCCGGCACTCTTAGGTCGTTTATCACATGTCCCATGGCATAATAACATCTATGACATCATACAGATATAGGGAGCTCTTAGTCCCATCAATAACACATAACCGGGTGCAGTTTCTTACCTTTGATTCCGCTAGCTTTATTCAAGGAAATCAACCCTCAAGCACGATCACGTCCAAGCCCTAGCACACACCTAGTCACAGCCATAGATCACAGTTATCACCAAACTTCAATTCCAAAACCTAGCCTTAGGACCAATACCGAGCCCTTGAGAAGCCCTAATTCCACCAAACAGGGTGGTGGAATCAAACCCCGAGCCCCAAGGAAAAAATCCTAGGAAATAACTCAAAAACCCCCTTCTGGAAGCATGGTAGCACTACAGCGCCATAAAGAGGGCGCTATAGCGCTAAAAATAGAGCCAACAGGTGCCCAGACACCCAAGCCTAGCGTTGTAGTGCCCTAAGGCTAGCTCTACAATGCTAGTCACAGCCAGACAACACGTTGATTTTCCCCTTTGAACTTCCTCGAGCCCAAACCCTCTAAAATCCTTCCAAACCTCAACCAAACACCAAAACAAGCCTACCATCATCTATAACTCACCCCATATGACCCAACTATATGAAATATAAGCACATGCACCCCAAAATAAAGAAACCACCACGATTGAGCTTGAAGCTCAAAAACTCAACAGAAAATAATAGAAACTTCATAACTTTAAAGCTAGAATTTCATACCTTCAAAGGAGAATTTTGATCTAGGTTATCTTCCACACCTCCTCAGCTTTCAATTCCTTAAATCCTCAAGCTTAACTCCCTAGAATTCCCATCAAAACTCAGCTTAGAAAACCATTTCAACATCAAAACCAGAAACTAAAGAAAGCCTTGAAACTTACCTCAATTATGTGTCTAATTCCTGCTGAATCCTCAAACTTGACCAAGGTCCCAAGTGTAAAGCCTTAGCCTAAAGTTCCTCTGAATTTTCAGCCTCAAATTCCAGAAGAAATGGTGAGAAAATGGTAAATCGAGAGAGAAAAGGATAAGCTTTTAGGTGTTCTGTTTTTCCTTCTTTCTTCCTTCTATTCCTTTCTTTCAGTTTCCCTTTGATTCTAAACTTTCCACTAAGTCATAAAGCAGAATAAATACTTATCTCTGATTTTAAGCCAAATGACCACATTGCCCTCCCAATAATAACTAAACCTTTAAACCATTCTAAGGGCATTTTGGTCATTACTCCCATCCCCGCTAATTCCTTGAGTGTCTTTAATAATTACCACTTACCTCCTGGCACCTATCTAATTACCAATTATTTTCCTCCATAATAAATAATCTTCAATATATTCTCTAAATTCCATGAAATACCCCAGACTCACCCTGAGCCGGGTATAAATCCCTGCCGTGACTTTTCCACTAAACCGCTCACTAGGATCGCCTTGAGTCACAAGCTGCAAATATATCCTCATAATAATGTGGTCTCAACAATTTATCACAAATATTTACATTTATGCCCTCAACGAGCAAAATTAAAAATATGCCCTTATAACCTAATCAGGGCCTACATGCATACTAATACGCATAGTCATGCATCACATATATCCAAATAATCATATAAGCATGCTTATCACATAATCATGCATTTTCACCATTAATTCACATAACTTCCAATTGTGCCCTCCCGGCGCACTAATCATGGCCCTTAAGCCTTATTAGTAATTTTGGGTCGTTACAATTACTATAATCTAACTAGCTAAGTAAAGTTCTTGAACTCTACATCGGTTAAGTGTCATCCTTAACTCCATCGAGCAACTCTCTCCTGGTCGTTGGTCGACCTGAATGTAGTCACTAAGTAGTCATGTGTAACCCACGTGTACACGAATCTTGCCATGTCAGCGAGTAGTATTTCTTAGGGTAAACAAAGGCCATATCGTTATTGTTATTATCAAGAGTAAAAAGTTTGATCATTCCATCAGATGTATAACCATTTCCCACAAAAGTGCCCAATTTAGTCAAAGTGAGTTTACCGAATTCAAACTCCATTTTGATACCAGATTTACTTAATAGACTTCCACTCAAAATGTTTCTTATCATATTGGGAACATAGAAAACATTATTTAGGGTCACTTTCTTTCCATTAGTGAAGATCACATCAATGCAGGCCATTCCAAGTACCTAGGATCACTTTTGATTTTCCATTTGGACTTCAAATCCCACCTTTGCTTTTTCAAAGGTTTTGAAAAGATTTTTATCATAGGTTGTATGAATGGTGGCACAAGTATCATACCACCATCCTTGCACCTTTCCTTGGGTTGCCTTAACTTCACTCAAGGTTGCAATGATCTCAACATCAAATGCATTGGCCTTGGCATCATTACTTAGGTTTGCAATGATCTCATCATCAAATGCATTGACCTTAGTATCTTCAATTTATTTTGCAATGATCTCATCATCAATTACATTGACATGTTCACCTTCTCTTAAGGTTGTATTAGTCTCATCACTACATGCATGAAATATGTTAATTCTCTTTAGGGTTATCATTCATTCCTCATTGAATGCATTATTCTCAATAAGGGTTACAATGCATTCCTCATTTAATGCATTAAATTTAATCAAAGTCACAAAGATTTCATCATCAATTAAAGTGACCAAATTAAATTTATTTAGAAGTGTAATGATCTCAACATCAATTGTCTTAACCTTAATCTCATTATGGTTAACTTTACAATTATCATATCTCACATGGTATAACACTAACCCTTGAATTGTTTAATTGCATTCACCATTGTACTATTAATATAAACAATAATCTCAAACTCATAATAACATGGCAGCAAACACATTTTTATTTAAATTCTTGAAATCTACATATTTAGAAATAAGGAATTTGATGATACCAATCACCTTAAGCATGTAATCACATTGAGTTGTCTCATCCTTTGTTGATGAAGACTTTGAATCCATATCCACGTTCATGTAGAGCATATCCAAATACAACTTTCTTTAATCTGGAAGTAAGGATTTGAAGGTTGTAGAAGATGAACCAATTTCCCTCATTGTTGATTATGCAAAACACAAAATTGAAAGTGATTAGAACTAGAGATTTTGATTGTTGGGAATGTAGGAATTTTCACTTTCTAATCAACAATTAATAATGGAAATAGTTCAATATTTTAAACCCTGGATGTTAATCAAGATCAAATTTCAAAGTATGAATGTAATTCTTGATACTCAAAGAAACGTGTTCATGATATGAATGTTAATCTTGAATATATGAAATTAAATAATGATAATATGAACTTAGATACATTAAATCATTAATACTAACAATGAAAACATGATAGAGTGAAACAATACAAGATTAGGGTTAGAGAGATACAACCTTTGTATTGAGCAATTTGAATCTTCAAACTTGGGGAACTTCTAAGGCTTATTGTAACACCCCAAGTTGCTAATAAGGTTTAGGACCTTGATTAGCGTGCCTGGAGGGCAATAAGTGAATTAATATGCTAATATATGAAATTAAATGAATATGTGATTAGAATGCATGTTTAGGTGGTATAAATATGCATGTGGGCCCCGTTTGCATGACAGGGTTAAATTGGTAATTTTAGCCCGTTGAGGGCATAAATGTGATAATTGTATTATGTGATTTGTACCACGCGAGTGTGGTGGTAATAATGTGATGCACGTGCCGAGACAGTCCTAGAGAGCTAGATAACTCAAAAGTCACAACGGGATTTCATACCCGGCTCGGGAGGCGCCTAGGGGTACTTTGGGGAATTTCTTGAGTTGAGTTGAGAATTTGTGGTTAATGGTTATTGGTGATTAGGTAACCTAAGTAACCATTAGTAACTGCTGAGAGTAACAAGTTTAGACGGAAAATGGTAGAATTGTAATATAAGTGAAAGGACAAGAGTGCCCTTGAGGTTTAGTTAGGAGAGGATAACCATGGGAGGATAGGATAGTAATTTGACAGGGATATAGATTACTTCAGCTGAAGGAAAAAGGGGATACATATTTCAGTTAATCATATGGTTTGCTTATGCTGAAATTGGAAGAAACCTAGAGGAAAAGAGAAGAAAAGGAAGAAAGGAAGGGAGTTGGGAATTCTGAGATTTAGGAGAGGAGTTAATATGATTTGAAGTAATTGAAGCCAAACAAGAATTGAGATTTGTTCTGAGGTAAGAATTGCTCCTGTTTAACTGATTTTAAGCTTGATTTTAGAAAGTAAGAATGGAAATTTAAGGATAGTTATGGCTGGTTTTGTGAGAATTCAGCTTGATAGTCAAAAGGAGTTAGTTGGTCTAAAGCTGGGATTGGAGGAAGCTCAAGTTGAATTCTTGATTGAGGTAAGAGTACTAAACATGTTTGAATTCTTATAACTGTTATGGTTTAAGAGTCTAGGGGTCTGGTTTACACTTCTTTCAAGTTTTGGTTTAAGTGTTTGAAATCTGAAACTTAAGTGTGAATTTTAGGTGTGATTGTGTGTTTGAGCTTGTTGGTGGTGTTTGTAGGTTGTTAGATGGTTTATTTGGGGTTTTGGATTGATTTTGAGGTTTGGGTATGCATCGGGGTTGAATTGGGAGTGTTTTGGCTCGGGGAAAATGCAGAGGAAAACCCAGATTTCTGGGTTCGCAAAGGAGCGTCGCAGCCCTGTTCTTGGGCGCTGCGGCGCGAGGCTGCTTCAGGATAGGGGAAGGTTTCCTGACTTGCTGGGCGCCGCGGCCCTCTAGGGCAGCGCCGCGATGCTAGGCTTTTTTTTAGAACATGGAATTTTGCAATTTTGAGCTTTTGCTCCGGGGGTTCGGGGGATGTTTCCGATGAATTGTTTTAGGAATTTAGGGATTCCAAGAGTGTGGGATTGGTCCCGGGAAGTGGTTTTGGATTGGTTAGTATTAAAGGATGTTTTATATGTGTTGTGGCTAGGTCTCCGGAGAAGCTCGGGTTAGAGGACCGTGCTCGCGGCCTTGGTGCATCGGAAAGCTCGGGATACACGTAAGAAAACCACTATTCCCATAGAGCTTGTAAGCAGGGCTGAGCCCAATATGTCTGAATTGCAGGGCGTATCCCTTTGATTGAATTTGTTAGTATTCAGTATATGTTTGTTATGCTATGAATGCGATTAGATGAATGTTCGGCGAGAGCCGGGACCGGTGCAGGCAGAGGTCGGCAGAGGCCAGGAACGACAAAGGGCCGGAAACGACGTTGGGCACGTTGAGTGCTAGGCCGAGTACGGCAAGGGGCCGGGAGCAGCGTTGAGCACGTGGAGTGCGAGTTGCCAGGGTGAGACCCTATAGGATACTTGGGATATCCTCACGGTGTAGATCGCGAACCCAGGGCCTGGTAAAGCTCCTGGGACGGTGTGGTCGTATGTGTGTAGCCTATTGGTGGCCTGATTATATGCTAAGTGTTTGTTATGTATATGTTAACTGCTTGTGAGGGTTTTCTTGCTGGGCTTCAGCTCACGGTTGCTCTGTGGTGCAGGTAAGGGCACGGGGAAAGTCAACCAACCATGAGTACGGAGAGCGTGAAGCGGCGTGTACATGTTTGGCCTGCCTGGCTGCCACGGCCAGTGGTTTTGGGAGATGGTTGTACTAAAACTTAGATTTTGTCGTCTAGTCGACTTAAATTTGTAAATTATATGTTGTAAATATTTCTAAACAGTTTCTTGGGATCCCAAGTGTTAACTACTCAATGATTTATAGTAAATGGAGTTATTTTCAAAGTTTGTTTCGCTGTTTATGATTTAATTACACTTTTGACTTAAAAACCTCGATTAGCGAGTTGAATGCACGTTTAAAAACTCACTTAGTAACGACTATAAGGAAGTAGGGCATTACAACTTGGTATCAGAGCGAGCTAAGGTTTATTGGTTTTGGAAATTGATCGAACATGTACGCTCGCTGTCAGTGACATGCTCGACTTAGGGTTGGCTGGTATGAGTGATTGATATGCTTGAATATGTGTTTAAATGCCCTGTTTACCTGCTTGTTGATATGGAGCATGATGAATGAGTTGACATATGCATGAGATACTGATAGGGCCTGGCCCTTGACTATTGCATGATGAGATTAAAGTGTGTTGAATAGCATTGTTATTGTATGTGGATGAATATTGGGATAATGGTTTGTATGTTGAGTGTATGTGGTTAATTTCCTAAATTGAATTCATATGTTATAACTGTTTATTGGCTTGTAATAATCATGATGAATGTGGATACATTTAGTTGTGACAAAATTCGGTAGCTAAATGCATGGCATTGTGGATTTGGCCTAATATGTTTTGTGTGTGCGTGATAACTATGATTATTTGGATTTAGTTGTGGATTGGTTCAGAGTGTGAACCTCGGGGTTGAGGAGTTTGGTTAGTAGTGGCAGATGAACTCAAGTTGTTTGTGCCGAGGATGGTTAGGTGGACTTGGTGTTGTTTTGTAGAGGGATTTTAGATAATAGTTGGAGTTAGAGACCTCCATCTACCCGTGAAAGCCGCAGCAGATGATCGCTAGTGTGTAAGCAAGCTGTGGAGTTTAATAGTTGAGACGGGACAGAGGATCAGCGGACTTCTCTGGGAAAAGAGCTGCTTTGTATGCTTTAGTAGTAAGGTTACCAGTGTTGGTTTATTGGGAGGATATGGACAGACAAGGGTATTATGCGAGAGGCCTAAAAGGGTGTTATCCTCTGATTTTGAGGGAAGTTTGGGTTGACAAAGAATTGGTCAGTGGATGGGAAGAGTTAATTCCACCCTTGGTTAAGAGGATGAGAGATCATGATTAAAGGGTTGAGATAAATGTTATGGCAGAGGGATGCCTGGAATGGTACTCGGGCCGAGATATTGGCATGATGGGTTGGAAAGAACTCAGATGGTGAATTGATAGAAGAGGTTATAAAGACATGGACTGAACTGTGGAGGCTGGTGGGCTTATAAGCTTGGTTTGGAATGATAGGGTAACAACAGTGTAAATCAATGGGTTTTGTGAATTGGGTAATTCATTTTGGGAAATTGATACTGTCGGATTAGCTAGAAATGATAACGACCCATTTAAGGATTGAACTCTGGAATAGTCCAAAGCATTTGGGCCGCTCCGATGTAAGAACTCATCGTCTGTATGTGGGTGGCAGAGAGGGCCATGTTGTTCGAAGAACTGAGGAATGATGTATAGAGCATGAGTGTCAGAGCTGCAAATGGCAGTGCTTCCTTTGATGAAGTTAGTAAGGATAGATTCTCGGTAATCAAAGCAGAAGAACCCCAGATAGCTTTTTGGATTCTAGTTTTGTCAGAAAGGGGGAAAATATGACTGACAAGGTAGTTGTCAAGATAGTGATGGAAACCAGTGAAGTTGTTTACTATGCATCAGAGGCAGGAGATGCCACCTGGGAGGATGTTGGGTGAGAGCATGGCTCCTACATAGAATGATTTGGTATGTTAAGATGGATTTTCCATGGCTAGGGGATGGAAAACTGGAATGCTTTGTTACATTTGAAGCTGAGGCTAGTTTTTCAGAGTTGACTGGTTAACTGGAAGTTCACGTTTCTGGATATATAACAGGCTGGAAGAGTTCGGTACTGAGAGTGTGTCAAGACAGAGTTGGACATAGAATATATGTTTCAAGATACTTTGCTAGGGGCTGAGGAATGTTAAGAAGAATTAGGAATCTCTGGAAGAGGAATTTGGGCACAGGTAATAAAGGAGCTCGTGGGGAGAGCGATAGAGCTCGTCATATGGAAGTTTTGGCATGAGTCCGAATGGGAATAAATTTGTTAAGAAACAACTATGGATAGTGGAGAAAATCGATTGGAATACTTTAGTTGGATGGAATAGAAACTAAGCTGACTAGTAGCGATTTAGATAGGTGTAAAAGGGAGGACTGGACACGCTCCATAACTCGGCTACAGATAGGTTCGGTATCAGGGGCATTATGAAAGATGATAATGGTTTTACAAGGAAAAAAAAAACTACTGAAGCAGTTGGAGAAGTTTGACCTTGGGGTGAATCAGTTAGAGCATCGCATTGTGGAAATTGTTAGCAGCATTTGATATGGATAAAGAGATTAGATGCCCGGATACTAGACAAGACAATGTCTCCGGGAGTTGATCTACGGTCTGGTTATCACCAGCTGGGGGTCAAGGAGAGAGACATTTCAGGAATCACAACTTATACCGGGTAGGGTGTGATGGATTGGTAACAAAGGTTTTTAATTGATTTAAGTGTTAGCGACTCAAGTGAGCTCTACAGATAGAAGGTATAGGAACCGTACGGACAAATATCCTTCAAGGTTTAGGGACGATATGAGGGATTGCTCCAAGTCAGAAGTAGAAAGCGAACGACTACGCTGAAGATGTTAGCACTAAAGAAGCAGGGTCACAGGTAAAACTCCATGAAGTATCAGTTTGGTCTTGTCAGGGGTATTCAGAGTAATGCTACAAGAAGAAGAGAGGACAGGTATGTAGAGGTTTGGTCTGAAGCCACAGAGAAACTACTAAAGAACGTCTGAGGGATAGAGAGCACAACAAGAATGGCAAACGCATCATCCACTACACAAGTGTCTTCGCGGAAGCCTACTCCGAAGATTGGGGGGAAACAGCAGAACTTGAAGATGGACTGAATGGATAGTGTTAGATCAGGAGTTCAAAGAACAGAGTAAGAATTGATTAGCATTTGGTAATGCAAGAATAAGCGTGTTATGATTGGGTTAATGGTTGCAGCGTAAAGAATCTAACTTTTGATGAAGATAAGAAACTGTGAGGGGTGCATCACAGGTTGAGGCACGCCCAGGCTTAGACTGATGAGAGGATGGATTAAGCCTCGTGGAAGGTAAAGTGAGAACATGGTAAATTTACTTGATTTAATGGGTAGGCAGAGTACGCATAGTAAAAGGTAACGAATATTTGGTCATTCGTAAGAAAGATAACGCTGAGACCCAGATTTAGTGAAAAGCAACAAATGGGTGATTGGTGTTTGGAATCCTCGACTGAGGGGAAATTTAGTTGAAGGTAGAACTCCTAACTGGGAGACGTGTGTCAGTCAAAGAATAACGCCACAGATTGTAATGGAGTGGACAATGCAGCAACTGAGATTGGTGTTGCGTTAGTATGTAATGATAAGCGGGTGAGTATCACTGGACTATGGAGTCCAAAGTGTTGGGTTTGGTTGAAACAGGGAAGAACCCTGTCAAGGTAGTGCAAGTTGGGATACCAGGATCGGATGAAAGATCCAATGAGAACTTGGCGTAGAAATGAGAATTCTGAATGGATATCATTCCACCTCCTAGGGTATGTTGTACCGGGAGGGCTGAGCGGGTGACAGAATTTAGTGTCTTCCTTTGGACACAGGAGGGTAAAGTGATGTGGTGGTGTATCACAGGAGTAGACCACATTAGACTATAAGCAAGATGTTTGGACATGAAAAGTTTTAACTCAGCTGAATGAGTTAAGGTAGTTGGTTCAGGTGAACTGGTAACAGGGTAGAACGTCGATGGTACTGAATTGAGACCCTATGATATTCTAAGTTTTGGAAAGGAACTGAAGAATAAAGTGAATAGAGTGGGAACCTAGAGTTATTGGTTGAATGCAAATGGAATAATAGTCTGAAGGCTTAACAAATATCTTAAGGAATTTAGCGCTGGGTATGCAAATACCTGAGATGTTAAGGAAAGTGTAATCCTTGATAAGTTAGTCATGGTGACAAATACTGGCATCTAGCTAAGGTAATATGACATAAGACATGGTAAGAGGTGAAAGATAGTGAATACTATAGTTTAGTATTGGTTTTGAGAGAAAGCCGAAGAGGTAGTTGGAATTTTTAAGGCAAGAGTGTCTACCTATCTAGAGGAATAAAAGAGCTTGTAAATCGCTAAATTTTGGAAAATAAAGTTCTGGGATAAGAGATTGGTGTCTCTCTAAGTAAGCGCAAACAAAGAGAAGAATGGTGTTTAGAGAAAGAAAGGGGACTTCTGACCCCTGAAGCAACATAAATTCTGGAATTGTACCAAGGGTTAGGCCAAGGGCCTATAAATTGATCTCACCCTAGTAGGGGTAATGACTTATGGGTATTTCTAGAATCAGGAATAAGACAATGAGGTGATCATTGTGAGCTAGGCGGACCCTGAAGTCTCAGCAGGGTTGTGGTGTAAGCAGGGGGCTTACGAGAATATGGTTATTAGACAAGATCTTGTGGAACAAGATTGTTACTCTTGTGAGAGTGTGGTCGAGAAGTAGAGTAAAAGCGGTGGACTTTGAAAATTATAGTCAGAGGTACGGGGTGTACCATCTTGCGGAGCAAGACCATCGCCTTGGTTAAAGTGATGTGGAGGAACAGCAAGGTTGAAGAGGCGACGTGGGAGCTTGAGTTCGATATGTGGGAACAGCATCCCGAGTTATTCAGGTGATTTCGAGGACGAAATTCTTGTAAGGATGGGATAATTGTAACACCCCAAGTTGCTAATAAGGTTTAGGACCTTGATTAGCGTGCCTGGAGGGCAATAAGTGAATTAATATGCTAATATATGAAATTAAATGAATATGTGATTAGAATGCATGTTTAGGTGGTATAAATATGCATGTGGGCCCCGTTTGCATGATAGGGGTAAATTGGTAATTTGAGCCCTCTGAGGGCATAAATGTGATAATTGTATTATGTGATTTGTACCACGTGAGTGTGGTGGTAATAATGTGATGCACGTGCCGAGACAGTCCTAGAGAGCTAGATAACTCAAAAGTCACAACGAGATTTCATACCCGACTCGGGAGGAGCCTAGGGGTACTTTGGGGAATTTCTTGAGTTGAGTTGAGAATTTGTGGTTAATGGTTATTGGTGATTAGGTAACCTAAGTAACCATTGGTAACTGCTGAGAGTAACAAGTTTAGATGGAAAATGGTAGAATTGTAATATAAGTGAAAGGACAAGAGTGCCCTTGAGGTTTAGTTAGGAGAGGATAACCATGGGAGGATAGGATAGTAATTTGACAGGGATATATATTACTTCAGCTGAAGGAAAAAAGGGATACGTATTACACTTAATCATATGGTTTGCTTATGCTGAAATTGGAAGAAACCTAGAGGAAAAGAGAAGAAAAGGAAGAAAGGAAGGGAGTTGGGAATTCTGAGATTTAGGAGAGGATTTAAGGTGATTTGAAGTAATTGAAGCCAAACAAGAATCAAGATTTGTTCTGAGGTAAGAATTGCTCCTGTTTTACTGAGTTTTAAGCTTGATTTTAGAAAGTAAGAATGGAAATTTAAGGATAGTTATGGCTGGTTTTGTGAGAATTCAGCTTGATAGTCAAGAGGAGTTGGTCTAAAGCTGTGATTGGAGGAAGCTCAAGTTGAATTCTTGATTGAGGTAAGAGTACTAAACATGTTTGAATTCTTATAACTGTTATGGTTTAAGAGTCTAGGGGTCTGGTTTACACTTCTTTCAAGTTTTGGTTTAAGTGTTTGAAATCTGAAACTCAAGTGTGAATTTTAGGTGTGATTGTGTGTTTGAGCTTGTTGGTGGTGTTTGTAGGTTGTTAGATGGTTTATTTGGGGTTTTGGATTGATTTTGAGGTTTGGGTATGCATTGGGGTTGAATTGGGTGTGTTTTGGCTTGGGGAAAATGCTGAGGAAAACCCAGATTTCTGGGTTCGCGAAGGAGCGCCGCGGCCCTGTTCTTGGGCGTTGCTGCGCGAGGCTGCTTCAGGATACGGGAAGGCTTTCTGACTTTCTGGGCGCCGCGGCCCTCTAGGGCAACGCCGCGGTGCTAGGCTATTTTTTAGAACATGGAATTTTACAATTTTGAGCTTTTGCTCCGGGGGTTCGGGGGATGTTTCCGATGAATTGTTTTAGGAATTTGGGGATTCCGAGAGTGTGGGATTGGTCCCGGGAAGTGGTTTTGGATTGGTTAGTATTAAAGGATGTTTTATATGTGTTGTGACTAGGTCTCCGGAGAGGCTCGGGTTAGAGGACTGTGCTCACGACCTTGGCGCATCGGAAAGATCGGGATACAGGTAAGAAAACCACTGTTCCCATAGAGCTTGTATGCAGGGCTGAGCCCAATATGTCTGAATTGCAGGGCATAGCCCTTTGGTTGAATTTGTTAGTATTCAGTATATGTTTGTTATGCTATGAATGCGATTAGATGAATGTTCGGCGAGAGCCGGGAACGGCGCAGGTCGAGGTCGGCAGGGGCCGGGAACTGCAAAGGGCTGGAAACGACGTTGGGCACGTTGAGTGCTAGGCCGAGTACGGCAAGGGGCCGGGAGCAGCGTTGAGCACGTGGAGTGCGAGTTGCCAGGGTGAGACCCTATAGGATACCTGGGATATCCTCACGGTGTAGACCACGAACCCAGGGCCTGGTAAAGCGCCTGGGACAGTGTGGCCGTATGTGTGTGTCCTATTGGTGGCCTGATTATATGCTAAGTGTTTGTTATGTATATGTTAACTTCTTGTGAGGGTTTTCTTGCTGGGCTTCGGCTCACGGGTGCTCTGTGGTGCAGGTAAGGGCAAGGGGAAAGTCAACCAACCATGAGTACGGTGAGCGTGAAGCGGCGTGTACATGTTTGGCTTGCCTGGCTGCCACGACCAGTGGTTTTGGGAGATGGTTGTACTAAAACTTAGATTTTGTCGTCTAGTCGACTTAAATTTGTAAATTATATGTTGTAAATATTTCTAAACAGTTTCTTGGGATCCCAAGTGTCAACTACTCAATGATTTATAGTAAATGAAGTTATTTTCAAAGTTTGTTTCGCTGTTTGTGATTTAATTACACTTTTGACTTAAAAACCTCGATTAGCGAGTTGAATGCACATTTAAAAACTCACTTAGTAACGACTCTAAGGAAGTAGGGCGTTACACTTATACACAGTAAGAATATTGTTGTCCAAAATCTCTATTCCAAGCCTTCCCTTATTGCGTGAAGCTTCAACTTAGTAGAATGAGATTTGGGATTTAACAAGCCTTTAAAACTCATGCAAGTCAAGCAAATCTTGATGAGTTTCTTGGAGAAAACTTATGATCTTTGAGAGTTGGAAAGTGTGAGCTAGGATATTCTACTCTAATAGCCCATATATATAGTGCGTGCATCATCATTAGTCTAACCAATAGGATTAGAGCATTTAAAACACATCATTTGATGCATTTTACCTATACTGTATGACCCTAAAAGACCGCCTAGGCGATGTATCGCTTGGCATCGCCTGCTAGGGCTTTTGAAGCCCTTCACATTTTGGCGATGCTATGTCATTTAGGGGGGCGACACATCGCCACACCCTCTGACTTTGGACCGCTCCAATGGTCCTAAAATTTCTCTAATTTCTACCAAACCTTTTGGGAGTATTTAGATACCTCATTGTATCACTTTAGTCCCATAAAAGTCACTGTTAGATGCCTTCTACACAATCTCATGTGTTATCTTCTCTTTAAGTAAAAATCGTTAAGTGTTTTTAACCTCAACATGTAAATATCTTAACCATTATATTTAACCAATCTCAACACAGTGCGTCCATCTCACGTGAGGGAAGAAAGAGCCAAAGTTCCCATAAGTGGAAGAGAGCCCGCTGAGCCTCTTGATGCTCCTCCAAGGAGGGTAAGTGATCCGAACGTAGTCCTCGGAGCTCGAGGAGACCCTCAGGCCCACTTTGTCCATGGAGCCTGCGCCTTCCACCCAGACATGCTGTAATAGACCATGTTAGGCCACGGGAAAGAGAGCCATTCATGCCCTAATAGCCTTGGGGAAACCCAGGGCAGGGAGCCAACATGAGAGAAGTCTCCATGGACTGAGGGCGCCATCTCAGCATCTCAGTGAACAATGACTATGTAGAGTCTAACGGGGAAATGGAGGTACGATTCACCGGGGAAGGTTGTCGCGGGTGCATACAACCTAACTTATGAGAAAATCTCAATGCTCGCAAGAACAGGGTTGTGTTTGAGGACCTCTATGGGAGATACCCACATCCAGACCTCAGAGACAACCTGAACGCTAGTAGGAAAGAGGACGTGCCCGACCATGAGCCATATCAAGCACAAAGTGCCAACAATGAATCTTTCTGGGAAGAATTGGAGAGTTTAAAGAAAATAATTCTTAAAATGGCCAAGAGGTATGGCAACGAATTAGACTCCAAGGAACAAGATGGAGAACCATGTACTTAGCACATAGTAGAAGCTCCACTACCTAGAGGCTTCAAAATTCCTAACATCACCTTGTACAACGGGACGATGGATCCTTTAGAGCATCTCTCTAAATTCAACCGTTTGGTGTCAATGCACTGCGTCTTCAAAGACGCTAGATGCCATTACTTCCCGTTAACCTTGGTGGGAGCAGCAGATGAGTGGTTTAAGAAGCACAAGCTAGGTTAAATCCATTCCTTGTCTCAGTTGTCCTCTGAGTTTTGGAGACAATTTATCGCAGCAAGGAAGGTTAGCTTTGACTTCAACGCCTTAGCTAACATCAAGCACATGTTTTTTGAGACCCTCAAAGCCTATATCCAGTGATTTAAGAGAGTAGAGGATGGCCAACAACTCATGGCCTTGCAAGCCAGCTTCTGACCAGGTTTTTCGCTATGGGATGACCTACAAAGACGCAGATGTCACAGGCTCGATGAGTTCATCCATCGAGCCAAAGAGTTTATCAATTTGGAGGATGCCTAGATTGGAGTCTTTGGAGGACTAGTGTCCATCCATCCCAGCACCTACCATACCTACTACAACCCCGAATTCCTCCCACTTCTCGTAGTATGCTCTATCACAGATGAGCGTAATGGGCACTCCACAGTATAACTACAGTAATCCGTAAATGGGCTATAGAGGGGGTGTGGAGTAGGTCCCTCTAGATTCAACACTTATAAACATGCTTTTGGTGCCGGAACAACTACTTCATCCCAGTTAACGATGCTTAGTGTGGGCCCGAGAAGTAGCAATCATGGGAATAAGAAAAAATGGAGCAAGAAAACGAAGAAGGCTCCCAAAGGAAAGTACATAGCTCAGTACTCTAAGTACAATGAGTTAGTGGATTCTTGGGAAAACATGTACTTAGCCACTGAGAAACAAATCCACTACCAGAGGCCTCAACACATTGGACAACAGTTGCGAGATGAGATAGAAAATCTCATTAAGTTGGGACACCTCCACTAGTACACTCGAGTTGGTGCTCGCCTAGCACATGCTCCGATGAATCTACTCTAGTCCCAAGTGGGGGCACCACCAAAGAACCAAGGCCAAGTAGTCGCTGCTCCGTAACCCATGCCTCAAGGTCCACCTGTTAGGGTTTTATGCCCTAATTAAAACCCAATTTCTTTGCAATCTCATTTTATTATCAATAAAAGAATAGAAATATTTTTTTGAATTGGTCAATCAATTTGCTCACATGTTTTATTTTCATGATGATTTGTTTAATATAAACTTCTATTAAATCCTGAGCATATAGCTAAACATATTTATAGTGACGTAATCACAATGGAATATAAATATGATTATATGTTCAAAATAAGTTAGTCCTAAGATTAGTCAGTGCATAGGATTTACACTGACTTGCCAATCTAAGATATGATATACTTACACATTATGGTGTTATGTTCTTTCCAGAACATTAGCAAAGTAGATAAGATCGGATGTATTTGTTACATCGGACATGACCGATATTGACAGTTGATAGGATAAGTAAACATACCGTTATAATCTATTCTAGTCATATCATATAGTTGACCATAGGTCAATTCAATCTCAATTATGAGTGGCTAGTATTCTAACTAATTGTATTATTTGAGTTCTTTGACTTTTTGGTTACCTGCTTACCCTACGGACTAGCCCGTAATTACATCTTGGGAACTCGGTAGTATAATTGAGTGGGAGTGTTAATCATAGATATGAACATCTATAGCTTTTAATGAAGAATTGAAAAGATGGTTTCCTTTTAGTTTGGTTCGAGGTGTTAAATGATAGAGATCTCATTTCAGTAATTAATATTAGTTTACTAAAATATCATTTACAAGGAACTAAGTGTTTTAAGGATAAAATACAAAGAGGGGTAAAACGGTATTTTAGTCTCATCTCATTGTAGACCGTCTATAGAGGATTGAGTGACAAGTATGGTTGTAATAATGGATAATTAATAACGTATCTATATTTGTTATAGAGCATTCTATGAATTCAAGAGTGCAATTCCGTGTCTTTAGGGCATCACGAGGAATTAATAAGTTAGTAAATTTATTTGTTAGATTTATGATAACTTATTGGAGCTTGATTTCATAGGCCCATGGTCCCCACTGTACCTTGGATAAAATCATCTAGATAGTCTCAATTAATTGATTTAATTATCCATTAGAATTATCAAAGTTGATCCGGTCAATTTTGGATATTTTCACCGAATTATGTAATTTTGAGAAGAAAAGAGAAATTATGGGAGCTTTATTAATTAAGATAAATTGGTATCTAAATTAATAAATAATTTTAAATCAAGGTTCAAATTATAAATAATTAATTTGATAAAGGATTTAAATAATTTTTTAATTAATTAAATCAATAGAAAATAATGTAGGCCTTGATTTTAAGTCCAATGGGCTTATAATCAAATGGGAAATTTCGCATGCCTAAAGCCCATGATAATTTCGACCTAGGGTTGTTAATTGGATATTATTTTATTGATTTTTTAATTGAATTAAATGGCCGAATTGAGTCTATAAAAGGAGTGCTAGGTGAGAGAAGAAGTTCAAAAGTCACAAGACGACAGACATTGGTTTTCTGATAGTTTTTTTATTCTCTCTAAACACAAGTCCTTTTCTAAGCCTCTTTTTTATTTTCTCTTCTTCTCTATGTATCTATTTCATGTGTTGAGAATTGCACACTCTAGTCTAGGTGATTCTAAGGACACTTTGGAAGACTATGAAGAAAATTGAAGATCGGTTCAGTTTCTTGGTAATACTCTGCGACAAAAAGAATACAAGGGTTAGAGAAACTGAAGGAAGGACTCATTCACTCCGATGTGTATAATGTAAGTATTCATATCATTATTTGTCTTTGAATTCAATTTTAGAAACACTTTCTAGGTTATCTCATATTAATTTTTTTGATATTAGATCTACATGAAAATAAATAAAGATCATGTATAAAGTTTCCTAACACCACCTTCGATGAATGAGAGAGTGGGGACCATCTCAGAAGGACCCCATCTTAAGGGGATGTCGAGGAGCTTGCTGAACAGATAAGTGAGAACTCTTAATTATGATGATGAAGTATGTGCGCTAGTTCAAGTCCCAGCACAACTGCCTTGAATGACAAATCAAGTCATTACATTCACCAAGGAAGATGCGCGGAGAGTACACTTCCCCCACCATGATCCTTTGGTAATCGAGACCCAAATTTCCAACAAGATGGTGGCATAGATCTTAGTGTACAACGGGAGTTCAGTAAACATCCTATTCAAACAAGCCTTTGAGCGGATAGGATTGGCAACAAGTGACCTCGCATCATTCACTTCGACTCTATATGGCTTCTCGGGCATAGGTCTGATCCCAATGGGACAAATTATGCTGCTGGTGACACTTGGAGAAGTTCCCATACATGCATTCATTGTAGTTGATTGCTCCTCCGCTTGTAACACCATCCTGGGCCGACCAGCATTGGCAGAAGTCCGAGAAGCAATATTGGCTTTCCTCCGCGAGAACTAATATGTGCTTGCATGCTCTCATGAAGACATGACAGAGATTGACCAAAACATTATCTTCCAGGCCTTGACCATGGATCCCAATGTTGCCCTAGTGCAACAAAAAAGAGACTCCTCGTTACGATAAGAGCGGAAGCATTGAAAGCAGAGGTTGACAAGCTCCTCGGGAATGGTTTAATACAGGAGGCCCAATATCCCAAGTGGTTGGCACACCAGGTGCTGGTCCCAATGCCCAATGGGACATGGCAGACATGCATCGACTTTACCAACCTCAATAAGGTATGCCCCAAGGACTGGTCCCCCTTGCAGAGAATTTATCAGATGGTGGAAACCACATCCGGATAAGAACTTCTAACATTTATGGATGCGTATTATGGCTATAACCAGATCTTTGTACATGTTGCAGACCAAGATCACACTAGCTTCTGGACAGATAAGGGCATCTACTGTTACAAGGTAATATCATTTGGCCTAAAAAATGCAGGGGCCACTTATCAAAGGCTAGTGAACAAGATGATAAAGAACAAGCTTGGTCAAAATATGGACGTGTATGTAGACGACATGCTGGTGAAGTCCAAGACCTCCTCAAAGCATATGATAGGCTTGGCAAAAGTTTTCTATGTTCTCCAAAGATTTGGGATGTAACTCAACCTACAGAAATGCACATTTGGGGTGGCCTCGAGGAAGTTCCTAGGATTTATCGTGAGTTCTTGAATAATTGAAGCAAACCTCGAGAAGATAAAGGTGTTGATCGAGATACCATTCCCCATGAAGCACAAAGATGTATAGAGAGTGACTGGTAAGATAGCAACTCTCAGCCGCTTCATGTCAAAGGCCACTGACAAATGCATCCCTTTCTTCAACATCCTTCGAGGAAGCCAGCGATTCATATGGATGGAGGACTGCAAGAAGGCTTTCCAACAACTCAAGGAACACATGACCAATCCTTTGATATTTTCCAAGTCAGTGGATGGGGAACCCTTGCTCCTGTGCTTAGCTGTGATGGAGTATACCATCAGTATCGCCCTAATACACTAGGACAACCGCTCCCAGTATCCTGTCTATTATGTCAGCAATCGACTCCTCGGGGTGGAATCCAGGTATCCACTCTTGGAGAAGCTGACTTTTTACCTGATGGTAGCCTCAAGGAAGCTTCGGCTCTACTTCCAAGCACACCCCATCAAAGTGCTTACCGACCAGCCCTTGAGACAAGTTCTCCAGAAGCTAGAGTCCTATGAGAGACTCCTTAAATGGGAAGTCGAGCTTAGTCAATTTGACATATCATATCACCCGAGGATCGCCATCAAAGGGCAGCCATTGGCAAACTTTATTTCTGAGTGCATAGGGATAACTGAAGGGCCCAAGGAAACTCATTCTCTTGGGCCAGTGTGGATGTTACACGTGGATGGATCGTCCAACGAAAATGGCTCTAGGTAAGACTAATCTTGGTATCAATAGATGGGCACATGATTAACATTGCCCTTAGATTTGGGTTTGACGCCTTTAACAATGAGGCCGAATATGAGGAACTTTTAGTCAAATTATGAGTTTCCCGAAAGCTGAAAGCGAAGGGACTTAAAATCTACAATGATTCCCAACTGGTAGTTAATCAAATCCTTGGGGAGTATCAAGCTCGAGGCACCAAGATGGCAGCCTATCTGGCCAAGGCCCAAGAAATGTTATTCAGCTTTAAGAGATACACCATCCGAAAACTTCCTTGAGAGTAGAGCTCCAACGTTGATGCTCTAGCCAAGCTAGTAATAGCCAAAGATGTTGATATGCTCAATGTGGTCCCAATTGACTACTTGGCCTCCCCAAGCATCACCGTGCCCGAGGAAGTGGAAACAGTTTGACCCCATAATAGTTAGATGAGCCAATTGCAAAATACCTTATCTCCATAAAACTACTGCAGGACAAAAAATTTGTTCGGAAGCTACTCTATCAAGCTCCTTTGTACGTAATCATGAACAAAAAATTATACCGGAATGGGTATTCATTTCCATTACTACGGTGTGTGTCCAAGTAAGAAGCATGAGTCATTCTTCGAGAGGTCACACTGGGGGGCAAAGACTTGCTAAGAAGATTTTGTGACAATGGTATTTCTGGCCTACGAGGAGCAGTGAATTGTTGGAGTATGTCAAGAAATGTCACAAATGCCAGAAATATGCTAACATCCCTCAAGCTCCTCCTAATGAGCTCACTCAGATGACAAGTCCATGGCCCTTTGCAGTCTGGGGCATTGACCAAATTTGTACCCTGCCCATGGGAAAAGGAGGAGTAAAGTACGCAATTATGGTAGTAGAATACTTAACGAAGTGGGTTGAAGTCAAACCTCGTGCTACCATCATCTCCAAGAAGGCATTGGACTTTTTCATAAAAAATATTGTTTGTCACTACGGGCTACCACGGCAGTGTTGGGCCCAAACTGGAAGGCCCTCATCAAGTCAAGAGCACTATCTATCCATGAATGTACAAGTTGGCTTGACTAAACTGGGAGTTGATCCCTCAAGAAAAAACACGATAGATGAAATTCAGAAAAATGCTTGTATTTTTTATTTTTTATCACTCGAGGATGTACTCACTTGTAGACATGGACTAGTGAACGTCTCCGATCACTTGGGAGGCATAAGCAAGGGGTCAGTCATCTTATGAGAATAACTGCTCATGGAGTAAGACATGTTGGGGAAAATTCTATAAACCATGATTTGTATATTATAATTGAAAGGAATAAACAATGATAATCTATTCTCTAATGGAAGAATAATACAAAGAAAAAACACACAAATAAAACAAGTGGTAGAATTGACCTTTGGGCTGAAGAACCTTGATAAATAAAATAAATAGTCAATAATTTTATGTAAATCAACAAAATGTAACAAATGCCTGTATTAAATTGAGATTTGTTGACCAAAAATCTCTATTCCTAGCCTCCTCCTTGAAATTGCTTGAAGCTACTACTATGGAATGAGATTTGGATTTACAAGCCTTGAATCTTCATGCAAGTCAAGCTTTCTTAATGAAGATCTTGGAGAAAACTAGTAATCTTGAGAACTAAAGAGAGAGAGAGAGAAGTTTGAGAGAGAGAGAGAGAGAGAGAAAGGTGAGTGATCAATTCACCAATTACTCAAATGGCCCCTTTAAATAGTATAGGAAACCTTATTAGACTCAACCAATGGAATTAGAGCATTTTAATTTTAATTTTGGAGCCAAAACTTGTCACTGTACGGTCCTATACGGACCGCTCAGGCGACGCATCGCCACTATGCAGGCTATGCGTCGCTTGTATGTCTCTTTCAGGTCAAGGCAACGCATCGCCTCCCAAAGGAAACACAATATTTACCATTACAGTGGCCCTGACATGGCACCCCAATACTTTCCTTAAATCATCTTCAAATGCTCCCAATCCTTTTGGGTACTCTTATACACTCCAAAGAAACACTTTGAACCCAAAAAGATAATTTATAAATGGCTATACCAAAAGTCAACTCACACATGTTGACTTTACTGAAACCTTTATGGTTTCTGCACCTCTTCGTGCCTAACTAATTTTACTATGTATTTAACCAATCATAACAATCCCCCACTTGGTTAAATACATCCTCCAATCCTCTAGCTCGAACGATATTTGTACCTTTTGGGTTTGAACTTTATTTTAATGAAAACACTACAAAGCTTCTATCGAAATGCTAAGGTACTCTTAAAAGATTGAACCCAATATTCCTAGTGATAAAAACTGGTAATGTCACACACACCTCTACCTGATTACTTATGTATTTCCCAATTTTTGAGCTTAGCACTTTTATGGCCTTATGCTTCCATTCATGAGAGGTGGCACCACCTCTAGGTTCATATAGGTGAAATTCTTACGGCATCTTTGCTAGCTTTAGAGATGCTTGTTGCTCTTCAACTGAATTTTATTAAAAGCTTATGGCTTAACCCTCATGTCCGGTAACAACCAACATTAACTCATCCTAGATGAGACTCTGTAAGTCATTAATGTTGAAAATTATTCCCTTATCAACAAGTTGTTCTTACCCATTAAACACTACACTTGGTGTATACAAGCTTTGAGTTGGGTTTCCATCATTGGGGAATTTATTGGTCAAGGAGTTTTAGTCTCATCCCTTTATTTGTAGAACTCACCAAATCTCTCCCTAGATGTTTGGTAAATGGATCTGCCAAGTTCTCACATGATTTGACATACGAAATTGATATGATACTCTTATCAATCAATTCTCTCATGTAGTCATGTCTTAGACTTATATGTCTAGACTTCCAATTATATATATTGTTGTAAGCTCTAATCAAAGTGGCTTGATCATCACAATGTATCGAGATTGTTGATACATCTACCACAGTTTTGGTATCTCCAACATGAGTTCTCTTAACCACTTGCCTCTTTGTCAGTTGCCGCTAGAGCTATAAAATCAGACTCCATGGTTGAGTGACATATACACGTTTGTTTCTTAGATCCCCAAGAAATGACACCCCTACCATAGGTGAACACCCAACCGGTTGTGGAGAGATTATGTCCTACACTAGATATCTAACATGCGTCGGAATATCCTTCAAGTATCTTATGAAACTTAGAATATTGGAGGAACAATCCTTTGGTCCTTTTAAGGTATCCAAAACTCTTTCTATGACCTTCCAATGTTTGATACTTGGATTGCTAGTAAACCTACTTAGTTTCATAACTGCAAATGCATTATCCACTCTAGTACAATGTGCGACATACATTAAACTCCCAATTGCACTTGCATATTCAAGTTGAGCCACCGCTTTCCCTTCATTCTTTTCAAGCTTTTGACTTGAATCGAAGTGTGTGTTTTCCTCTTTGATATTAAGATGACAAAACTTGTCAAGTATTTTCTCAACATAATGCGCTTGACCTAAGACATACCCATCCATATTTCTTCTAAATATGATACCTAGTATGATATCAACCTCTCCAAGGTCCTTCATCTTGAAGTTAGAAGATGGAAACCTCTTTGTTTCTATTATTCCTTTTATGTCATTAGTTAATATCAATATTTCATCAATGTATAGACACACTAAGATGACATAGTCATCACAAGTCTTAGAAAATAAACACATGTCCACACTATTGTGTATAAACCCATCCTAAACAATGGCTTCATCAAACTTCTCATGTCATTGTTTTGGTGTTTGTTTTAAACCATATAAAGATTTAACAAGCTTACACACCTTATGTTCATTTCCCTTTAGAACAAACCCTTCCGGTTGTTCCATGTAAACCTTCTCATCAAGGTTACCATTTAGGAATGTCGTTTTGACATCCATTTGATGAATATATAGGTTGTGTATTGATGATAAGGAAAATAACAATCTTATAGATGTCATCCTTGCTACCGGTGCATAGTTTTAAGATCATCCTCCACTCGAAGTATCATTGGATACTTCCAAGTGTCTCCCTCTACTAGGTAAAGAGTCTCCACTTGAGAAGTTTTATTTTGTGATCCACTCTCTTTAAGCCTTTGGCTTCTTCTAGGAAATTTTGGTTGCTCTACAACCCTTGAAAGTAACTCCTCTTGATTTCCTTCTAATGAGATCAGTTCTTGAGGCTTATTGTCACTATACAACATATTCTCAAAGAACTCAACTTCTCTTGATTCCATTATCACATTAGAATCCAATTCTAATAGCCTATAGGCTTTGCTATTTGAGGCATAGCCTAAAAATACACATTTGATGGCCCTTGGACCCAACTTGGTCCTTTTAGGCTTCCTGCTCTTGCAATAAGCTAGGCTTCCTGCTCTTGCATTAAGCAAGGCACCCCTACATATGGAGAAACCCTAGGTTGGACCTCTTTCCTTTCCCTATCTCATACGGTGAAATTTGATTCTTATTTAGAGGAATTCCATTTAGAATATGAAAAACAAATAGCAAGACATCTCTCCACAAAGCAAAACTCAAAATTTTCATGTAATAACATATCATTTATCATTTCAACATATGTTCTATTTTTTCTTTTCGATATACCATTTTGTTAGGGTGTATAGGGGGCTATACATTCATGTATTATACCATGCATCTCATAAAACACATTGAATTCATAGGAAAAGTACTCACTGCCCCTATCACTTCCAATCACTTTAATTTTCTTTTCCAATTAATTTTCAAATCCGGATTTATAGATTTTAAACATGCTAAATGCCTCATCCTTATTATTAAGCAAGTACACATATGTGAATCTAGAAGGTGTACACTCGACGTACTCTCTTACGGTAGAATTTGTTTGATTATGCTTTATGTATGAATACGCTGAATGTATATGTTAAATTTATGTATGATGTGCTTTCTTGACATGCTTACGTTATTAAATGCTTGTCTATGTTACGAAAATTGCATGCTTACGATGTATTAAAATTTCATGCTTACATTGTCTCGTGCTTAGTTGGACAACTGGCCATGTATTCTGGTCTACGTTCTTTTGAGTGATGTTTATGTGTTTATGATTATTTAATTTTGTTATTTTGATCATGATGTTATTAATATATGTTACCTAGTTAAGATGAAGGGGTTGTGTCCTACACAGCTCTTCTTTCTGGGCTTTGGCTCACGGGTACTCTGTGTTGCAGGTAAAGGCAAAGATGTTGTTACAAGGCAATGAGTTGGAGAACTTTGGTGGAGGGATTACATGTCTAGGACTTAATGACCGTTAGGGGCTTGGTCTATCTGGAAGTTTTTATGGTTTAGTTTTAAAGACCTCTTTTATTCAGTGTTTATAAGTATTGTTTTACGATTTAAGTTTTATGTTTTGGGTAAATATGTTTATTTTTGTTTAATGTTAATTATGAGACTCTGTAGTTTCTTTTCTTTTCAAAAGGGTTGACAATTACGTTTTATTATATTTTAATGAATGAATTTTTAGTCAATAATTAAAGACTTGTTTTGAATTTCATTTTCAATTGATTTATTAAACAGGCCAGTTAATATCCTCAAGAAATTGGGCGGTACAATTTGGTATTATAGCAAAATGCTTTGTTTCCTGTAGACTGTCTTGACATGTACTATCACTGCTGAAGACAAGCTCAACTTATTGCACTGTAAGCTTTATTTGTGTTTGATTTATTACGTAATTATTTGCCTTATGTGTTTTAGTACTTTACCTGGATGTATAGAGTAGCTAGTATGGCTAGAGTACTTCGAGTTCCTAAGGTTCGTTTGAATAAGTCTCAACGAAGAAAGCTATCAAGGAGGATAAGAAAGATACAAAAGATAAGGATGCACCATTTTGCAGAATGGAGCATTGTGGAGTTAGTCAACCATTTCGTGACAGACAATCAGCGCATTCACGGTGTAATATGGGAACGAGGATTACTAAGTTTTAAGATGTATGATGTACTCAAGATTATGATTTCCTCAAGGAAGATGCTGGAAGATCTTGAAGTTGTGTGGAAGAAAATTCATGAAAGGAGTCTGGAGGGCACCAAGTATAATCATACCCTTATGGCGTATGCAACACAATGGGGATTTGAGCTAGCTACTAAACCTTTTGATTAAGGAATCACCGTGGAGTTGATGGAAAATCTCAAAAATTCTTATCCCATCATAACATGTGGTTTTAGATACTGCACGACATGAAAATTGGTTTTATATGAATGCTTCTTTGTTTTTGGTTTCAAATTTTGTGGATGATGGGTGTATTAAGATATCTTGGCTTTATAAATGAATGGAGTTAGTTGTTTGATGAATTGAAAGCGTATTTTGGTTCCTAGCCTGGAAAAAGTTGCACTAAGATACATTGTTGGTTACATGAACAAAATGAAATCATGCCTCCTAGAAGATCGATGTGAAGGAATGTTAGAGTTAACCTCATTCTTGGCAATCCACCTACCATATGTCTAAATACACGAGCATACAACACTGATGGGGGGAATGAGCGTAACTCCAATCCTCAGACTAACTACCATAGATTGGAAGCATGGTTTATTGTCATGCAAGAGGACATGATAAGGTAGGCGTAAGAGTTAAGGGAATTGAGGCAGCAAAGGCAACAACAAGCATAGCTAGCACTAGTGGTTGGAGTTATTCAGTGACCTCTAGTGCCGATTGCATCTACTCCTGAAGTTGGAGATCATTTGGAGTCATTGTATGAAAGATTAAGGAAGCAGCATCCTCCACTATTTTAAGGGAGTGATGATCCATTGAAGGCTGAGTAATGGATGGGCATGATGGGATCTATCCTAGATTTCATACGAGTTGAATGAATGATAGGGCGGCTTGTGCAACTCACATGGTGAGAGACAATGAAAGAATCTGGTGGGAAGTGGTCTCACAGGCAAGAGATGTTACAGTTATGACCTGGGTAGAATTTCAACAAGCATTCAATGACAAGTGTCAAAATGCTGCAGTACGAGCTTTAAAGGTTTATGAGTTTGCCACTTTGAGCCAAGGGAATATAACAATGACTGAGTACACATTGAAGTTTGACAAGCTGGCTAAGTTCGTGGCAGATCTAGTGCCAACTAATGCGGTCAGAGTGGATCATTTTGTTCGTAGATTGAAACCAATGATAGCTCGTGATGTGGAGATTGTGTCAATAGGGGTGACAACACTTATGCTCAGGTGTTGGAAAGGGCTCTCACTGTTGAGAGAATGGAGGACATAATTTGGAAAGAAGGTGCTACTAAGAGAGAGGCACGAAAGAACGCCTCCCATAGTTATAACTTGAATGATCCTAAAAGAAAATGAAATCAAGGATAAGAGGTCTAAGGATAACAAGGGAAATAGTCACACTAGGAATAAGGAATGAGCACGGTATCCAGAATGCGAGAAATGTAAGAAGTGACATCCATCGGGTAAAGGCACGCTACATTTGTGGCAAGGAAGGGCATATCAAGAGAAATTTCCCACATAAGGGACAAGACAATGTTAAGGAACAACCTAAGAAGGATGATAAGTTGGTTCCGACACTTGCTTACTCCCTCACTACATCACAGGCAGAAGCAATCACTTCTATTGTCTCAAATCAGATCTTTATTGCCAGAATTGATTGTTTTGTTTTAATTGATTATGGTGCCACTCATTCATTTGTTGCAAATAGAATAGTGGGTAGGCTCAATAGACAGTATGATATGCATGTTACGGGATCTGGGACCATGTTACCAACCGGGGAGATGGTAATATCTAGGAAGTGGGTTAGAGCCTTGCCTATGAGGGTAGATGGTGGAGATACATATGTATATTTAATAGAGCTTAGTATGCCTAATTTTGATGTTATTCTTGGAATGGATTGGTTGACTAAGTATAACTCTATCATCGATTGTAAGAAGAAAATGGTGGTGTTTAAGCCTGACGGGGATGGGCCGTTTGCATGTATTAAAAGAGCAAATCAAAGTTATGCAGCAGGGAATGGGCCCTTTTTTATAATTATTAATACCAGTCAAGATCACACACACACACACAAACACACACACACACACACACACACATACACAAATATTAAATCACATACAATTAGATTAGAGATTACCTCTTGTAGCCTATCAAGTGTCCTCGAATATTTTTGTATAAAATCAATGATTTTCCTATCCAAGTTCTTAAAGCTCCCTTGATCTTCCAAACCAATCTTCAAACACACAAGGATGTGTGTGGGCACGTAGGATTAAATTTTTTTATTTATGACTCTCTAGATGTACTCAACACATGAGATCTAGAGAGGTTTGATTGAGAGAAGAGGCATTGAATAATTTTCAGGTTTAGGAAAACTATCGGTTCTGTCTCAGAGAGAGTTTACTTTTTAGTCACATAAAAAATCACCTTTTTATGGAAGTATCGCTCTATAAGCTTTTATATATAAAAAAACCTAATTAATTAATCTTTATTTTTTTTAAAATAGAATTCAAATTAAAACTGGTATGTTATAACTATTTAATTATTTAATTTAAATCATATTTAAAAGGGAATAATTAAATAACTTATTAAACAAATAATTTAAAATTCAAATCCCAGGAATTAGGGAATCCCTGTGTGTGGTGCCACACTCACTGCACAGTGAGTTTGTTGCCCCACATATTAGGGTTTTCCCTAATTTTCTCATTTGTTTGTTTAATCAACTTTTAAGACAATATATTTATCCCAACATAAATATCAGATAATTCAAAATTAATTTTATCTTAAAATATCAGTTTTAAATAAATAAATATCATATTCTAAATAAGATATTTATTATTCTCTCTATATATTAATCCAAACATGAGTAATATTGATTTTAACATATAGTTTTTCATAATAAAAACTATATTGTTAAATAATTAATTCATAATTAATCAATTGCCTATAATTATTTCCTTTCCCTAGAAAATTAATTCCTTTGCAATTAAGTCATTCTCTCTACAAATCTTTCTTTTGACATCCTTACTCTTGGCACTGTAGGACAAAGGGGATCTGGGGACCATGGACCTATAATACGAAGCACCAATAAACCAGATTATTAATTAAACTCTTTAATCAAATATTCTTATTTATTAATTTAATGACTACTCCACTATAAATTTGGAATTGCACTCTAAGTATTGATAGAATTATATTTATAGAGTTTTCTCTTGTAGTCCACTGATATAATCAATAAATGCAGTTATGTCCTCAATATATTTGTTCGTTAATTAGAGCTAGTCAAAATAACTGTTCACCCTTCTAATTACCTCTTGATCCTTAAGTACAATTAATTCACTAGTGAATAATTAATCTATAATGAAATTATAGATTTGAGCTCAATAACTATTCAGTTCCAAAATTAACCCTTAACGTAACCAATATTCGATCTATTAGGAAAGTATGGATTCCATTATTGTAATTCATGTTCCCAACCATTCATGATATTGAATCTCCAAAAAACAAAATCATTAGCGTCATTATACTAAGGAACCTTAATGATTGAATCACAAGATCCAATAAACACAAACAAGTGTTCATGAATACTTAGGATTTAGACTGATCTACAAATGATAATCTATTATGATAAGAATCAAATATTTATGTCTAATTAATTCCTATCAGTCCTATCATATATAATCTCTATTATGTACATCACCTTTACTAAGATGTCTATCCACATCAATAATCTGAATCTAGATTACTTGCATCTTGTATGCTTAGCAAACCGTACTAGTAACCATTCATTAGAGATTTCATACTTTAATATGTTACTGACTATTTTATGTATTATATATGATCTTAATTCTCTCCTATTAATACAAGATCATATTCTCATGAATGAATAAGAAATTTTCTTGATATTATCATATAATTAATTCAAAAATTAATTATAATATTCAAATATAATAAAATTTTTCTTTTATTTAATTCAATAAAATATCTTTACATGCTTTTAGTGCATTAATTCTAACAATCTCCCACTTGCCTTTAAAGAAAGTGAGGCATCTTCCTTAATCCCATGTTCCACACGTGACCCATGAATGACTTTGCAGGAAGTGTCTTAGTAACAAATCAGCCAGGTTTTGTTCAGATGCTATCTTCATAACAGTCACATCACATCGGTGCACAATCTCTCTAACCAGATGGTATTTCTTTTCTATATGCTTTCCTCTCTTGTGGCATCTTGGTTCCTTGGAGTTAACTACTGGTCCAATGTTGTCAAAGTATAGGATTAATGGCTTATCCATATCTGGAACTACTTCAAGATTAGTGTAGAACTTTCTAAACCAAACTGCCTCCTTAGCTGCTTCACAAGCCGCTATGTATTCGACTGCCATGGTTAAATTTGCTATGATGGATTGTTTAATACTCCTCCAGACCACAGCTCCTCCACCAAGAGTGAACACTGACCCAGACGTCAACTTACAACCGTCTTTGTCTGATTGGAAATCAGAATCAGTGTATCTAGTAGGGTTCAACTCACCCCCTGAATATAAAAGAATATAATCTCTCATTCTCCTAGAATACTTGAGAATATGCTTTACTGCAATCCAGTGTTCCAAACCCGGATTTGATTGATAATGACTCACAATCCATACTGCATAGAATATGTCGGGTCAAGTACACAACATGGCGTACATTAGACTCCCAATTGCTAAAGCATAGGGATACTTTCTCACATCCTCTTCCTCCTGAGGTGTCTTAGGACACAATTCTTTGGAGAGAGTAATTTCATGTCTGGTTGGTAACTGACCTTTCTTAGAATTATCCATAGAGAATCTTTCAAGCACCTTATCAATATAATTAGCCTGAGAAACTGCCAAGAGCTTGTTCTTCCTATCCCTTAGGATTTGGAATCTCAGAACATAGCTCGCCTCGCCCAAATCTTTCATTTGGAACTTTTTGGCTAACAATTTCTTCACATTTGACAATGTCTCTACATTGTTGCTAATAAGGAGAATGTCATCCACGCAAAGAACTAGGAAAAACACCAATTTTCCTTTGATGTATTTTTACACACATGCTTCGTCGACATTCTATTTGAAGCCATATGTTTTAATTGTTTCATCGAAGGTGATATTCCAAGATCTAGATGCTTGCTTTAATCCATAAATGGATTTCAACAACTTACACACCTTTTGATCTTCCCCATTCTTGATGAACCCTTCTGGTTGTATGAAATAATATATCACGCTTGCTTAGAAAAATGATTTAGGCCATCCATTAGATCGTTTGAGCCTTTCTAATCGACTTTGAATTTGTTTATCCTTTGATTACACTTTCTGAGCCGAAAAATTAAACCGTTTTGTTCGTTGCCATTATCTAAGCCTAAATGAAAACCTTGTTAATATATCCATCCCTAGTATATTATAAGCATATGATTAAAAAAAATGGGGTTGAATTGTAATGGAGTTTATTGATTTGCAAATACTGGGTTGACAAAAAGGAATGTAGAGAGTATAAAAAAATAAAAATAAAAATAAATAAATACATCCATCTCTAAAATAAATAATAAAAGAGAGGATTATTGGGTTGCATATTTTGGGAACAATCGATATGAATCTGGTGCTAAACGAAGCTTGAAAAGATGTGAAATCAAGAAATCTGGAATACGAGTCATGACTTGGCCCATTGAGTCACGCTTGTAAAAGGACATAGGCATTAAGGACAAAGGATCCCTAGAGCCGCAACTTGGACACTTGGGTCGCAGCACGTATGGAGGCAGAGGCGAATATGCAAAGGGGACTAAAAAGACACGGGTCGCGACTTGGTCTATCAAGTCACGACACTTGAACTTCCAGAGGATGAGTGAAGTTGCACGAAAATACATGGGTTGTGACTCAAGAATGACCAAGTCATGTCCCGCTTCACCAAAAGGGAAAACATGTTTTGTTTAAGAGTGAATTTTAGTTCATTTGTGAGGAGGTTTTTTTTCATTATTGGATTAGCAGCTGTTTAACTCCAATACTCTATTTTTCTTCAGTTTTTATCTCAGTTTTTAGTAGCTTAATTCTATGTTTCTGAACATCTATTTTATTGTGTTAGTCATGTCTGTTATGAACTAAACATCTTTTCTAGGGTTTAATGTAGTCACTTGGATATTTGTTAATTTTCTATGAAGTTCATATTATTTCTTCTTCTTCTTCTATCCTCTCTTTATATGATTTGTGCTTGATGCATGTGGATAATTGGTCACTATTTACATGACTTATGATTTTGATTCAAGATCCGAGAGGGGAGAGTTGAATATTCTATAATCATATAGACATAAATTGCATATAGGACGAGAGTAGTTGTATGGTTTGTGTAGTGTTTAGGGTTTCTATGATTTATGCCTACTATATGTTAAAACTTATCACATATATGTAGAAAGTTGGCATGTAGGTTGAGATCTTTTTATCTTGAAAAAGAATTAGGATTGTTTTTGTTAACCCCCTATTAAGATAGAAATTGAAGACTTTTATGCGCTGATTAGTAAAATTAACAGGTTAAAAATTGATGAAGTTAATACCCTAGGTTTCTAAATATTGAATCAATCTTTATAATTGCACATCTTATTTCAATTTTAAGTTTTAGTTTAAAAATCACTCTATTTTCGACAGCCAAATAGAAAGCTAGAATTGGTTATTGGTACTTGATTGATAGTCTCCATGGGAACGATTCTTATTTACTATCTATATTACTTGAATTGATTACTATCTACTTTGGATTTTCTTTAACAGTTTTTTTGACGTGTTTCTCTACTTATTTCTTAATTGCAGGGTCAATTAGTATATGCGACGTCAAGGATTGGAGTCACTAGTACCTGTTGATCCTAAAATTGAAAAGACATGGAAGAGAATTAGAAGGAAGAAACGATTAGAGAGAATGGCTCAAATTCCATATAATGGTATCAATAACGCTGCTGCTACTGTCGAAGATGATCCATCATTAAGAAACTATGTACTCCCGACTGTTACAAGGATACATTCCTGGATTCGTCCGCCCACTATAAAGGTGAACACTTTTGAGATAAAGCCCTCTATTATTCAGATGGTTCTTAATCTGATTGCAATTTGGGGGGCTGCCTAATGAAGATCCTAACCTACACATCACCAACTTCTTGGAATTATGTGCTACATTCAAGATGATTGGGGTGAGTAATGAGGCAATCAAATTGAGACTATTTTCATTCTCCTTAAGGGACAGAGTTAAGAGATGGTTGTTCTTGTTGCAAGCCAACTCGATTACTACATGGGAGGACCTTGCCCAAAATTTTCTTGCCAAATATTTTCCTCCTTCTAAGTCCGCCTATTATAGAGAAGAAATTAATAACTTCCATCAGTTGGATTGGTTTAAGGAATTACTTTGGAAATGCCCACATCATGGTATTGAGAAATGGATGTTGGTGCACACTTTTTGTAATGATTTTGGGGGAAATACAAGGACTATTATAGATGCAGTAGTGGGAGAAGTCTTTATGAGTAAAATTTGAAATGAGGTTCATAATCTATTAGAATAAATGGCCATGAACAATTACCAATGGACACCTGAACGTGAAAATAAGAAGGTAGCTAAAGTTTTTGAGGTTGATCCGATTGCTATGCTTACTGCACAAGTGGCGTTGTTAACTAAACAACTACAACAGAATAATATATCCGCTCAGGCTATGCAGCTGCAAAATAAGTTTGTCTATGAGATGTGTGGAGGTCTGCATCCTTATGAACAATGTCCTACTACTGCCAATTGCTCTGCTGATATCAACAACATGCCTTTAGAGTAAGCACACGCTATTGGGAATTTTCCAAGACCATCAAACAACCTATATTCCATGTCTTATACTCTAGCTTGGAGAAATCATCCTAATATGTCTTGGAAAAATAATCAAGGAGCACAACCGCCATACCAACAAAATCAGCCTCAATACCCACCCCATCAACCAACATATGGGCTATATCCTCTACTGTATTATGATCTTTTCCAAGCAATGCCACAACAACCACCACCGCACCCTCAAGTGAACCCACCAGAAGCACAGTCTAACACGTTGAACCAATTTATGACTGAAACAAGGTCTTAGATAAGGAGTTTAGAGACACAAATTGGTCAACTGGCGAAGTTAATGTCTAACCAGTATCAAGGGAATTTACCAAGCTCCATTGAGGTAAATCCTAAAGAGCAATGTCAAGCAGTCGCATTGAGGAATGGTACTAAGTATGAGTTATAGAGCAAGTGGAGAAGACACTGGATCAACATGTAGCTAGCCCAAAGCAAGAGAAGGTTGAATATCTTTAGATGAAAGGGAAAGACAAGCCTATAACAATGGAGCCTACAATAAAAATACCATATTCTCAAAGGTTTCGAACAGTGAATCTTGACGAGCAGTTTTCTAAATTTCTCGAGGTATTCAAGAAACTTCATATCAACATACCATTTGCAGAGGCTCTAGTTACGTGAAGTTCATGAAGGATATACTGTCTAAGAAGAGGAGAATGGAAGATTATGAGACAGTAACTTTGATTGAAGAGTGTAGTGCCATATTATAGCGGAAGCTTCCTCAGAAGTTAGGGGACCCAGGGAGCTTTAAAATATCTTACACCATTGGTAATTTTCAGTGTGAAAGAGCGTTATGTGATTTGGGTGTAAGTATTAATCTGATGTCTCTCTCTATAATTTGAAGACTGGGACTAGGAGAAGCTCGCCCCACCACAGTCACACTTCAATTGGCAGAAAAATCAGTCAAGCATCCTCGAGGTATTATTGAAGATGTTATTTTAAAGGTGGACAAATTTATCTTCCCTACATATTTTATAGTACTTGACATGGACGAAGATGAGGATGTTCCTATTATCTTATGGAGGCCATTCTTAGCCACTAGGAAAGCTTTGATAGATGTACAAAAGGGGGAGTTGAGATTAAGGGTTCAAGGTGATGAGGTGGTCTTCAATGTGTTCAAGGCTTTGACTTATCCTCGGGCAAGTGACAGTTGGTGTAGTGTGAGTATTTTAGATGAAGAATGTTCAAAGGGGAAGCCTACAGAAGATCCTCTTGAGTTTCTCATATTGAGCCTGTAAGAATTTGATGGCACTGAGGCCATTGAGTATGTGAAATGGTTAAACGCAACTGGGCAGAATCACAAGAAAAAGTATTAAGAATTGGGGCAAGGGCTCGAGCGACCACTCCCAACCATAGAGAAGCCACCAACTCTAGAGATGAAATCTCTACCAGAGCACCTCCACTATGCTTATTTGGGTGAGAAAGAGACATTGCCTGGCATTATTTCTACTTCTTTATCTACTGTGGAAGAAGAAAAATTACTCAGAGTATTGAGGGCTCATATGTTAGCCATTGGATGGACTCTAGCTAATATAAAGGGTATAAGCCCGTCAAGTGTTATGCATCGTATCTTAATGGAAGATGACAACAAGACAAGTATCGATGCTCAGAGAAGGCTAAATCCCTCAATGAAGGAGGTGGTAAGAAAGGAAATCTTGAAGTGGTTGGATGCGAGAGTGATATACCCAATTTCAGACAGTGCATGGGTTAGTCCGGTTCAAGTGGTCACTAAGAAAGGAGGGATGATGGTTTTCATGAATAATAACGATGAGCTCATTCCAACTCGTACTATGATGGGGTGGAGAATATGCATCGACTACCGAAGGAAACAGGGAAAGATCATTTTCCTTTGCCTTTTGGGGACCAAATTCCGATAGCTCCCGAAGACCAAGAGAAAACCACATTTACTTGTACCTATGGTACATTTTCCCTTCTGGAGAATGTCGTTTGCATTATGTAACACTCTAGCCACGTTTCAGCGATGTATGATGTCTATATTCTCTGACATGGTGGAAAAAGGTATAGAGATCTATAGGGATGATTTTTCAGTTTTTGGCTCTTCTTTTGATGGTAGTCTAGAAAATTTGGAGATGGTGTTGAGGATATGTGAAGAGTTGAATTTGGTCTTGAACTGGGAGAAATGTCATTTCATGGTGACTGAGGAAATTGTTTTAAGGCATAAAATATTCAGCAAGGACATTGAGTGTAGAGTATCAGAACTTTACATAGCTAGTTAGATAGTAGTAGTAGTAGTAGTAGTAGTAATAGCTAGTAGTAGTTATAGTATGTTTATTACTATGGATTTTGGTTCAAGCCGGGACTTAGTTGAACACTCGTAACAACACTTATAGATTTTATAAGTTTAACCTATAGTTTAAAAATATTAATTATAACATAATGTTTGATTAATATAGCTGATTATAAAGATGTTATTTATTATACTATAACGTTTAGATAGACTTAATAAGATCATGACACTTGTCGTGTGCATGTTTATTAAGAAATTAAGCAATTTTTGATGAATAGTTTTATAAAAGAAATAGTTAAAAACCCTAGAACCTGCCAGCGGCTTTAAAAACGTTATATGACTTAGTCAAAGATGTTTACCCAATTCAAATTAAGCTAAAAAGTGCAATTACGTGTATAATATTTCAGTGTATGCCGTTATATTGCCACACGGGGAATACGAAAACACGTGAACTTCGCACAAACGCATCGATGAACACTCGGGGCATAAGCCCAGGCGATATATCGCATACAATGGGCGATATATCGGCCCTAGGGTAAATTTTTCAAACGTTTTTTAAACTGAGCTCATTTTATTCCTTAACCTCTTAGCAAGCCTCTGAACATTTTGATCGAGTCTTAAGCCTCTGCTGAACGAATATTCAAATGTTTTTCAAGTAATATTCATTATTTTTATTCAAGCTATAAGAAGATCTTTTCACTCCTTGAACTCTATAAATAGGACCTAGTACCCAGCCATTTCTCTCATTCTTCAAGCTGCTAGGTTTACTATTGAGTGATAAACACTTGGGTTGGTTTATAAGCTTTATCAATTTACGCTTTATAAACACTTGGGAAGTAAGATAAATAGTGTGTTTTTCTATATCGAGGTGTAGTTCGGTTCTAGTACATCCAAATGTATTCCTAATCTTATGTTCATTTCCATATGACTCATTAGTTTCCATTAGTTTTCTTTACTCAAATCCTAATTTGTTGTTTTCCACTATTGGTTAGGTATTTATGTTCTTTAAACTTAAGGTTTCTTTTCGGTTAGTTTCATCTTGGTGGTTTAGTTCATTTCTTGACCATCTCTTTCATTAGAAATACTCACATTTTTATTGTTGGTTTTAGGAGTGTTCCAAATCCCGCCCTTGTTCTCACATCCCGGTTTTGGTAAGGAAAATAGGATAGAATTTTATATGATTATATGTTATGTAATGTTATATTATGTATGTTGATAGACCTTGGGCATATGACTTGTATAGCTAACAAGCCCCAATAATTTATGGGCATATGAATTGCTTAGCTAGCAAGCCCCACCAATCTATTGGGCATATGACTTGTTTAGTTTACAAGCCCCAAGTAGTATAATGGCCATTGTAGTAGTATATGACACATGTTATAGTATATGTTTATGTTTTATGTTATTAGTAGATTTTCTTGTAGGGCATTAGGCTCATTCCTTTTATTTTTTTGTATGCAGGAAAATAGTTATGGCGGCGGAAGGATTCTTGGTATCTTGGGGTTGTGTATGGAGGGAGAATGGATTCGATGGACTGCGTGAACGATTCGAGGACAACGTTATTTTCAGTATTTTTAATTATGTTTCTATGTATTTTCCGCACTTAGTTTTGTAAACAATTTTAATTAAGTTAAAGTTATGTTTTTTTTTTCAAACAATGGGATCCCATACCCCGAGTTTATGTATTTAAACATTTATCATAGAGTTTTTAATAAAGTTATGAATGTTTTGTATGTATGTTTTCTTAAGAATAGTGTCTATATATAGTAGTTTTAATGGTCCAAAGTCTTAGAATTAGTTGGGTCATTACAGTTGGTATCAGACCAAACGGTTCATTCACATGAAGTTCTCCTTGATACACATGCTCAAGCTACGAATCTAACAACCAAGTAAGTGTTTATGTTATAGTTATTATGTTTATATGTATAGCTAACGTTTTAGCCTTTATGTTTTCAGTTAAGAATGAATGGAGCATTAACTTATGAGGATATCCGAGCCATTAAGGCCTTAAAAAGAATTAGAGAACCAAGAAACACCGAAGGAGTGCCAGAGAGAATCACTCGGAGACTACTTTTATTCTACTTTTAAGGTTTGTAGAAGGCTTTTCTAAGATAGCCACTCCACTCACCAACCTGACCCGGAAGCAGCAGAGGTTCAACTAGAGTGATAAGTGTGAAGAGAGCTTCCAGTTGCTTAAGGATAAGCAGTGCTCTGCACAAGTACTCTATGTACCAACATCCAACGACAAGTTTATAGTCTACTGTGATGCGTCTAAGAAAGTGTTGGGTTGCGTGCTGATGCAGAATGACAAGGTGATAGCCTACGCCTCAAGGCAGGTGAAGGAGTACGAGCAACACTATCCCACACACGATATGGAGTTGGTAGCGGTGGTCTTTGCGTTGAAACTCTAGCAACATTATCTTTACGGAGAACGGTTTGAGATTTATACAGACCACAAAAGCTTAAAGTATTTCTTCACTCAGAAGGAGCTCAACATGAGGTAGCGTAGGTGGTTAGAACTAGAGAAGGATTATGACTGTGAAATGCTATACCACCCGGGAAAGGCAAACGTAGTTGCTGATGCACTAAGTAGGAAGAGTTATGGAAGTTTAGTAGCACTAGCTGGGATAGAAAAGCCGCTATAGCAGGAGCTGATCAGTGTCGGAATAAAAGTAGTCATCAGTAAGCTGGCTAACTTGTCAATCCATTCAAATCTGTTAGAAGATACACGGATTGGGCAAGGGCATGATGACACATTAGTAGCAAATATGGATGCAGTTAGAAAGGGGAAGGCCACAGATTTCTCAATATCAGGTTAAGGGTTATTGAGATATAAGGATCGGGTATCCGTGCCAAATGATCAAAGGATTAAGATGATGATTTTAGAAGAAGCGCCCAGGACCCCGTACTCAGTTCACCCAGGGTCAACCAAGATGACTCACGACATCAAAGCAATATTGGTGGCTAGGAATGAAGAAGGATATATCGGAGTATGTGTCAAAATGTTTAGTATGCCAGCAAGTGAAAGTAGAACATCAGCGGCCTGTAGGCTTATTGCAACCACTTAGCATTCCAAAATTGAAATGGGATGATATAGCCATGGATTTCATGACGGGTTTGCCACGAACGATAAGCATCATGATTTGGCTTGGATAGCAATAGATAGACTAACCAAGTCAGCTCATTTCTTGTCTGTTAAGACTTCATACACATTGGACCAATACACAGACATCTATGTCCAAGAAATAGTAAGGTTACATGGAATCCCTAAGACAATAATATCTGATAGAGGATTGGTGTTTACATCAAGATTTTGGGGAAGTTTACAGCAATCCATGGGTACTAAGTTAATACTTAGTACAGCTTTTCATCCTCAGACAGGCGGTCAGTTCGAGCGTACCATACTGATTTTAGAAGATTTGTTGCACGCTTGTGTACTTGATTTCAGAGGATCATGGAATAAGTACTTACCGCTGATCGAATTCTCCTACAACAATAGCTACCGGTCAATGATCAGGATGGCACCTTCTGAGTTGCTTTATGGAAAAAGATGTCGATCACCGTTACATTGGGATGGGGTAGGAGAAAGGCAGCTTCTTGGTCTCGAAGCTATTAGAAAAGCTCAGGGAAGCAGTAGCGCTAATTAGAAAGTGTATGCTCACTGCTCAAAGCCATCAGAAAAGTTATGCGGATGCCAAGCGACGGGATGTGGAATTCAAAGTCGGAGATCAAGTCTTCCTAAATATATCTCCTATGAAAGGTGTGAAGCGGTTTGGGAAGAAAGGCGAGCTTAGTCCCTATTTTATAGATTCTCTTGAGATATTGGACAAAGTGGGAGCAGTTGCATATAGATTAGGTCTACCGCCAACTCTAGCAGATAGCCACAATGTGTTCCACATCTCGATGCTACATAGATATGTGTCAGACCCATCTCACTTCCTCAAGTACGATACGATAGCACTCTAGAAAGACTTGAGTTACGAGGAACGACCAGTTAGCATGCTAGATAGAGGGATCAAGAAGTTACAGTCCAAAAGTATTCTGATAGTCAAAGTCCTATGGAGCAATAGTTCTGAACAAGAGGCGACGTGGGAGTTAGAGGAGGACATGCAAGCTCGGTATCCAGTTTTGTTTGGTAAGTAAATTTCAAGGACAAAATTCTTTTTAGTAGGGTAGAATTGTAGAGTCCTAGAACTTTACTTAGCTAGTTAGATAGTAGTAGTAGTAGTTGTAGTAATAGCTAGTAGTAGTTATAGTATGTTTATTACTATGGATTTTGGTTCAAGCCGGGACTTAGTTGAACACTCGTAGCAACACTTATAGATTTTATAAGTTTAACCTATAGTCTAAGAATATTAATTATAACATAAGGTTTGATTAATACAGCTGATTATAAATATGTTATTTATTATACTATAACGTTTAGATAGAACTAATAAGATCATGACACTTTTTGTGTGCATGTTTATTGAGAAATTAAGCAATTTTTGATGAATAGTATTATAAAAGAAATATTAAAAAACCCTAGAACCTGCTAGCAGCTTTAAAAACGTTATATGACTTAGTCAAAGCTGTTTACCCAAATCAAATTAAGCTGAAAAAGTGCAATTACGTGTATAATATATCAGCGTATGTCGATATATCGCAGCTATAGGGGCAATATATCGCCACACGGGGAATACGAAAACACGTGAACTTTGCACAAACGCATCGACGAACACTCAGGGCATAAGCCCAAGTGATATATCGCCTACAATGGGCGATATATTGGCCCTAGGGCAAAAAATTTCAAACGTTTTTTAAACCGAGCTCATTTTATTCCTTAACCTTTTAGCAAGCCTCTGAATGTTTTGACCGAGTCTTAAGCCTCTGCTGAACGAATAATCAAATGTTTTTCAAGTAATATTCATTATTTTTATTTAAGCTATAAGAAGATCTTTTCACTCCTTGAACTCTATAAATAGGACCTAGTACCCAGCCATATCTCTTATTATTCAAGCTGTGTTTAGAGCCTTCAAGTTGCTAGGTTTACTATTGAGTGATAAACACTTGGGTTGGGTTATAAGCTTTATAAACACTTTGGAAGTAAGATAAATAGTGTGTTTTTCTATATCGAGGTGTAGTTCGGTTCTAGTACATCCAAATGTATTCCTAATCTTATGTTCATTTCTATATGACTCATTGGTTTCCGTTAGTTTTCTTTACTCAAATCCTAATTTGCTGTTTTCCACTATTGGTTAGGTATTTATGTTCTTTCAACTTAAGGTTTCTTTTCGGTAAGTTTCATCTTGGTTGTTTAGTTCATTTCTTGACAATCTCTTTCATTAGAAATACTCACATTTTTATTGTTGGTTTTAGGAGTGTTCCAAATCCCGCCCTTGTTCTCACATCCCGGTTTTGGTAAGGAAAATAGGATAGAATTTTATATGATTATATGTTATGTAATGTTATATTATGTATGTTGATAGACCTTGGGCATATGACTTGTATAGCTAACAAGCCCCAATAATTTATGGGCATATGACTTGCTTAGCTTGCAAGCCCCACCAATCTATTGGGCATATGACTTGTTTAGTTTACAAGCCCCAAGTAGTATAATGGCCATTGTAGTAGTATATGATGTTGGTTTTTATTGATCAAATCAGAGAATATGTGCAGCGGAACAACAATCAAATTTTCAGATTAATCCCATAAGATTTCTAGATCTACTTCTTCACACTCATATATATATTGAATCAAGGACAAGAATAGAAAAATTACCTCAGGTCCTTCCTTGCTGCTATCTTTTCGTATGGCTGAATCCTTGAGATCTCACACCAAGATCTTCCAAAATGTTTGGCACACAAAGAACGAGTGTGGGCTCGCTATACAAATAATAGGCAATAACTATTTATCAGATGTTCTCAACACATGAGATCTGATAAAGTTTGGACCTAGGTTTTGTGAAGAACAATGACCTTTGTTTTTGTCACTGTTCTCTTTTCTCTTAGAGAATCCTAGATATTTTTCTATCCCTGAAAAATTACGTTCTGTGAAAACTGATATCCAATATTTTATAATATCCAATATATTAAAATATTTGTTATTTTAAACAAATTCAAAATAACTGATCAGTTATCAGATTTTTGTTTAAATAATAATATTGTAATCATATTAAAATATCTCATTATTTATTTAATATTTAAATAACTAAAATTGTGGAATCAAGAGACTAAGTCCATCTCTTATGCGTGTAGCACAGTGCCTGTGCACTGTGCACATGTGTACCACATGCCTGTGCAGGCATGTGATTTTTCCCAATTTTTATTATTATTTAAATACCAAAAATCCCAAAAATAAATTAATTCAAAATTAATTATATTTTTGTTAAATCAAATAATTAATTAATTTTTAATTAATTAATTACACATAATTAAACAATAATTATGTTTGATACATAGAAAAAGATTTTACTTATCACATAAGTCCTTTTTGCCCATTTTTTTTTTATTTTCCTTTGACAGTGATTGTTTGAGCCATTTCGGGGACCATGGACCTATAACATTAAGCTCCAATAACTTGAAATTAAATAATTAAACTCTTTAATTATAATAGTTAATTTATTAATTCTGATATTACTCCACTATAAATTCAGAATTGCACTCTTTATGTTATAGATATACTTTTACAGAAATCTTTTTCTTAAGTCGTCCATTGATATAACCATCTTACAATAGTTCAACCCTCTAATTAATTAGTTCATAAATTAGAATGGGAGAATTACCATTTAACCTTTCTAATTTACTTCTTATTCTTTAAGTACCATTAATTCACTATTGAATAATTAATCTATAATCTAATTATAGATTTGAGCTCAAAATCATTCAGTTCCAGAATTAACCCTTAAGGGAACTAATATACGATCTGTTAGGAAAGATTAGATTCCGTATTGTTGATACATGTTCCCAGCCATCCATGATATTAAATCTCCAAAACAAAAGTCATTAGCCTCATTCTTTGAAGAGACCTTAACGAATGAATCAAAATATTTAATAAACATGAACAGGAGTTCATGAACACTCAGGATTTAGGTTGATCTATAAATGATCATCAGTTATGATATGAATTACATGTCGTTATTGTTAAATGGTTTTTGGATAAAGACTTTAATTCATATCGGTCCATGTCATATATAATCATATTATATAAAGCACATTTACCAAGATATCTTACCACATCGATAAACCGAATCTAGATTATTTGTATTATTATGATACTCAGTAAACCGTACTTACAACTCCAATTAAATAATTCCATAACTTTAATTTGTCGTTGTTGACTATTTTTATTCATTCATGTGATCTTAATTCTCTCGTACTAATACAAGATCACATCCTCAATAATGAATATGTAAATTTTCCGATATTTACAAAATTATTCAAACAATAATTTAACAATCTAAATATGGCAATAATAATAAACCATTGTATTTATTTATTCACAGAAAAAACAAATGTCTTTACATGCTTTTAGGACACACTCCTAACATATGACATATGTTATAGTACATTTTTATGTCTATGTTTTATGTTATTAGTAGGTTTTCCTTGCTAGGCATTAGGCTCATTCCTTTATTTTTATGTATGCAGGAAAATAGTTATGGTGGTGGAAGGATTCTTAGCAGCTTGGGGTTGTGTATTGAGGGAGAATGGATTTGATGGACTGCGTGAACGATTCGAGGACAATGTTATTTTCAGTGTTTTTAATTATGTTTCTATGTATTTTCCGCACTTGGTTTTGTAAACAATTTTAATTAAGTTAAAGTTATGTTTTGTTTTTCAAACAATGGGATCCTATACCCTGAGTTTATGTATTTAAACATTTATCATAGAGTTTTTAATAAAGTTATGAATGTTTTGTATGTATGTTTTCTTAAGAATAGTGTCTATGTATAGTAGTTTTAATGGTCCAAAGTCTTAGAATTAGTTGGGTCATTACATTGAGGTAGACCATGCAAAGATCTCGACTATAGAGAACCTACCGCCACCGATTTCTATAAAAGGTGTTCGAAGTTTTTTGGGTCACGGTGGGTTTTATAGAAATTTTATCAAGGAATTTTCTAAGATCTTGAAGCCTTTGTCTACATTGTTTATGAATTGGGTGACCTTCAATTTTGATGATGAATGCTTGAGAGCGTTCAACACCTTGAAGGAGAAATCGATCGCTGCACCAATTATGGTATCACTGAATTGGGATCTCCCTTTTGAACTTATGCGTGTTGCGAGTTATTAGGCAGTGGGGGCAGTGCTTGGGCAGCGAGTTGATAAGGTATTTTGCATGATTTATTATGCTAGTCGAACCTTGAATGATGCTCAACTAAATTATGCAACTATAGAAAAGGAACTTCTTGTTATTGTGTTTGATTTTGACATGTTCTGACCATATCTAATTGGTAATAAGGCAATAGTCTACACTAACCATTCTTCTATTAAATATCTTATGACCAAGAAAGATGTCAAGCCACGCCTTATCGATGGGTCTTACTATTGCAAGAATTTGATATGGAGATTCGAGATAAAATGGGGACTGAGAACTTAGTGGCAGATCACTTATAAATGTTTGAAACTAAAGAAGGGCACAGTGAGAGAGACGTGCATATCGATGATAACTTTCCGGATGAACAACTATTTATTGTGAGTGATAATGAAGTAGTACCATGGTTTGTAGATTATGTAATTTTTTTAGTGGCCAAGGTTGCACCTCCAGACATGTCAATACATCAATTAAAAAAGTTTTATTCAGAGATTAAACATTATTATTGGGAGGAACTCATCATTTATCAGCACTGTGTAGACTAGGTGATTCGTAGATGTGTGCCTGAAGAAGAGATGAACTCCATTTGAACTCACTGTCACACTCTTCAGTGTGGTGGTCATTTTGGGGCAACCAGAACAGCGATGAAAGTATTGCAGTTGGGGTTTTATTGGCCTACTTTGTTCAAGGATGCCAATTTATTTGTAAAAGGATGTGATCGCTGTCAACAGACTGGAAATATTTCTAGAAGGGATCAAATTCCCATGACTGGAGTTCTAGAAGTGGAATTGTTTGATGTGTGGGAAATCGACTTCATGTGACCTTTCCCCTCATCCTTCAACAATAGGTGCATTTTGCTCGTTGTGGACTATATGTCTAACTGGGTGGAAGCAGCAGCAACTCCTACTAATGACGAAAAGGTGGTTCGTAATTTTCTTCACAAACACATTTTCACCTAGTTTGGAACTCCCCGAGCAATCATTAACGATGAAGGGAGTAATTTTTGCAACAAATTTTTATCTGCTCTTTGTGCTCGGTATGGAGTTCATCATCGTACTGCTTTTTCCTACCATCCTCAAGCTAATGGGCAAGCGAAAGTATCAAACCAAGAAATCAAAAGCATCCTCAAAAAGACTTTCAATACTTCGAGGAAAGTTTGGTCAAAGAGGAAAGATGATTCACTCTGGGCCTATCGGACAACATTTAAAACTCCAATAGGGATGTCGCCCTATAGGTAGGTATTCGGGAAAGCATGTCATCTGCCAGTGGAATTAGAGCATCGGGCATAATGGGCTATCAAGTACTTAAATGCATATGGAATAAGAGTAATCTTCGAGTGATTCTTTCTAGCGCTCCTACGGTGTTTCTTGGCTCTCTAATTCTTTTCAAGGCCTTAATGGCTCGGATATCCTCATAAGTTAATGCTCCATTCCTTCTTAACGGAAAACATAAGGCTAAAATGTTACCTAAACATATAAACATAATAACTATCACATAAAAACTTACATTGGCGGTTAGATTCAGAGCTTGAGTGTGTGTATCAAGGAGAACTTCATGCGAATGGACCGTTGCTCTGATACCAACTGTAATGACCCAACTAATTCTAAGACATTGGACCATTAAAACTACTAGACTTAGCTACTATTTTTGAGAAAACATACATAAGAAATATTCACAAATTTATTAAAAACCCAAAGTAAATATTGAAATACATAAATGCAGGGTATGGGATCCTATTGTTTTAAAATAAAAATAACTTTAAACTAAAGGAAACTGTTTACAAAACTAAATGCGGAAAATACATAAAAACATAATTTAAAGAGGCTAAAATGACGTCGCCCCCGAATCGTTCACACACTCCATCGAATCCCTTAATCCTTAATACACAAACCAAGCTGCCAAGAATCCTTCCGCCGCCATAACTATTTTCCTGCATACATAAAAATAAAGGAATGAGCCTAATGCCCAGCAAGGAAAATCTACTAGCACATATATCATAAAACATAAAACATAAGACTACAAAACATATGACTATAAAACATGCATTATAACGGCCATCATACATCTTGAGGCTTGCTAGCAAAGCAATCATATGCCCATAAATTTACGGGGCTTAGTTATCTAAACAAGTCATATAAATTTATGGGGCTCGTTATCTAAACAATCGTATGCCCAAGGAATAAATTATTGAGACTTGTTATCTAAATAAGTTATGTATTTGTTATCTAAACAAATTATGTGATTGCTATCTAAACAATTCATATACTAAAACAACTAAAAACAGATCATACACATAACATAAACATATATTAAAACATAAAAGCATACAAAATCTATCATATTTTCCTTACCAATACCGAGATTTATGAGAATAAGGACGACATTTGGAACACTCCTAAAACCAACAATAAAAATGTGAGTATTTCTAAAGAAAGAGATGATAAAGAAATTAACTAAAACCACCAAGAAGAAACTTACCGAAAAGAAACCTTAAGTTCAAAGAACTTAAATACCTAACCAAGAATGAAAACAACGAGTTAGGATTTGAGTAAAGAAAACTAAAGGAAACTAAAGAAACATAGTGAAATGAACTTAAGATTAAGAATACCTTTGAATGTACTAGAACTGAACTACACCTTGATATTGACAACACACTATAAATCTCATTTCCCAAGTGTTTATAAAGCTTAAGATGATAAAGCTTTTATCCCAACCCAAGTTTTTATCACTCTATAGTAACCCTAGCAGCTTTAAGGCTCTGAACACAGCTTGAAGAATGAGAATAATGGCTGGGTACTTGGTCCTATTTATAGAGTTCAAGGAGTGAACTATCTTCTTTTAGCTTGAAAAAAATAATGAGTATTAATTGAAAAATATTTGAATATTCATTCAACAAGTGTTGAAGACTTGGTCAAAATGTTCAGAGGGTAGTCAAGAGGTTAAAGCTATTTTGAAAATTAAAAAACCAAGCTTTCAAAAATATAATGGTGGGGTCAATATATCGCCCCCTATAGGCGATATATTGCTTCTCCCAGTATTCCCGAGGCTGGTTCGATCATTCGTGCAACGTCGACGTGTTTTTCGTATCTCCCGTGTGGCGATATATTGACCCCTATGATGTGATATATCGGCATACATGAATATATTAAACACGTAATTGCACTTTTTCAGCATAATTTGAATTGATTAATCAAGTTTGACTGAGTAATGCAAGTTCAAGAAGAGTCTAGAGCTTCTAGAAACTTCTATTTTTGAATTATCCACTTAAAATGCTTAAATCCTCAAATAAACAAGATTGTGACAAATGTCATGCTCTTAATGGTCTTGGAAGATTTTAGAGCTTTCTTGAACTTTCTTTTATTTAAACTATAATTAAATCCTTAAATAAACATGCACACGACAAGTGTCATGATCTTATTAATTCTATCTAAACCTTATAGTATAATAAATGACATCTTTATAATCAGCTATATTAATCAAACCTTATGTTATAATTACTATTCTTAAACTATAGGTTAAACTTATAAAATCTATAAGTGTTGCTACGAGTGTTCAACTAAGTCCCGGCTTGAACCATAATCCACAGTAGCTATCATACTATAACTACTACTAGCTACTACTACTACTACTGCTGCTGCTACTATCTAACTAGCTAAGTAAAATTCAGTGACTCTGCAACCACTTGGGCAGATGTAATCAAGGAGGAGCCAAGGGCTCGGTAGGGGCGGCGCAGGTGGCTGCGCTAGCTGCAGGCGGGCAGGGTGTGGGTGCACAGAGGCTCGGGTTGGCACACACTGAAGGCAGGGACGTGGAGCCTAGGTGACATGCGCAGAGAGTGGGCTCGAGCAGGGCGACCCGCGCCATGTGCCTTTAAGGTGCATGGCTCGGGTTGGATCCTTGCTCGCGATTGGCTAGTCCCTGAGGGGCCCGTGTCATGTGCCTTTAAGGTGCATGGCTTGGGTCCCTTCTTCTTCTTTTTCTTGTGTACAGATTTCATATCTCATATTTCAAAAAATGCTATGCCTTTTATGATGTACACAAGATCTAGAAATTCAAATTCCTAACTCAATAGTACAATATAATTAACGATCCATCCATTCAGTATACATATCAACATACATATAACAAATGATAGAAACTCACAACATTTAATGTATATATATATTTAGACTGCTCTAGTACCAATTGTTTGTATTAAAAGAGCTAATCAAAGATACATAGTGGGGAATAGGGCTTTTTTGATAATTATTAATACCAGCCAAGATCATACACACACACATATATATATATATAAATATTAAATCACATACAATCAGATTAGAGATTACCTCTTGTAGCCAATCTAGTGTCCTTGAATCATGTTTTATAAAATCAACGATCATCCTATCAAAGTTTTGAAGGCTCACGCCTTGATCTTCCAGACCAATCCTCAAACACACAAGCATGTGTGTGGGTACGTCGGATTCAAAAGATTGATTTATGACTCTCTAGATGTACTCAAGACATGAGATCTAGAGAGGTTTGATTGAGAGAAGATGAATTGAACATTTTTCAGGTTTAGAAAAACTATTGCTTCTGTCTCAGAGAGAGTTATTTGGAAGTATCGCTCTATCAGCATTTATTAAAAATAAGTAATCTAATTAATTCATCTTTATTTTATTATAAGTAGAATTCAAATTAAATATGATATGTTATAACTATTTAATTACTTAATTGAAATCATATTTGAAAGGGAATAATTAAATAGCTGATTAAACAAATAATTTGAAATTCAAAATTCAAATCCCAGAGATTGAGGAATCCCAGTGTGTGGCGCCACACTCACTGCACAGTGAGTGTGTCGCCCTACAAATTAGGATTTTTCTTAATTTTTTCATTTGTTTGTTTAATCAACTTTTGAGACAATATATATTTATCCCCAAATAAATATCAATTCATTTAAAATTAACTTTATCTTAAAATATCAATTTTAAATAAATAAATAAATATCATATTCTAAATAAGATATTTATTATTCTCTCTCTATATATTAATCAAAACAAGATTAATATTATTTTTCAAAATAAAAAATATATAGTTTAATAATTAATTAATTCATAATAAATCAATTGCCTAAGATTATCAAATAATTATTTAATTCCTTTGCAATAAAGTCTTTTTCTCTACAAATCTTTCTTTTGACATCCTTACCCTTGACAATGTAGGATAGCGGTGATCTGGGGACCATGGACCTATAATACAAAGCTCCAATAAACCATATTATTGATTAAACTCTTTAAGCCAATAATCTTATTTATTAATTCCATGATTACTCCACTATAAATATGTAATTGCGCTTTAAATATTTATATAATTACATTTCTAAACTTTTCTCTTGTAGTCCATTTATATAATCAATAAATGTATTATTGGTTCGTTAATAACTGTTTTACCCTTCTAATTACTTCTTGATCCTTAAGTACCATTTATTCACTAGCGAATAATTAATCTATAATCAAATTATAGATTTAAGCTCAATAACTATTCAGTTCCAGAATTAACCCTTAAGGGAACCAATATTCGATCAGTTAGGAAAGTATGGATTCCATTATTGTAATTCATGTTCCCAACCATTAATGATATTGAAACTCCAAAACAAAAGTCATTAGCCTCATTATACTAAGAAACCTTAACGAGTGAATCAAAAGATCCAATAAACACAAACAAGAGTTCATGAATACTCAAGATTTAGATTGATCTAAAAATGATAACCTATTATGATAAGAATCAAATATTTATGTCAAACGACAAGTTTATAAAGATAATTAATTCTTACCAGTCCAATAATATATATTCTCTATTATATACAACACTTTTTCTAAGATGTCTATCCACATCAATAATCTGAATCTAGATTACTTGCTTCTCGTATGCTTAGGAAATCGCTAGTAACCATTCATTAAAGATTCCATACTTTATGTAGAGTCCCAGAATTTTACTTAGCTAGTTAGATAGTAATAGCTAGTAGTGGTTATAGTATGTTTATTACTGTGGATTTTGGTTCAAGCCGGGACTTAGTTGAACACTCATAGGAACAATTATAGATTTTATAAGTTTAACCTATAGTTTAAGAATATTAATTATAACATAAGGTTTGATTAATATTGTTGGTCCTAGATATATTATTTATTATAACCTAAGGTTTAGATAGAGCCAATAAGAATATGACACTTGTCATAAGCATGATTATTAAGGAATTAAAGATTTTAATGATAAAATAAATAAATAACAGCCTTAGCATCTACAAGAAACTGTTAGGGTCTTATTTTGACTCAGTCAAAGTAGTTATCCAACCTTAATTATGCTCAAAAAGTGTAATTATGTGTTTAGAATATTCACGTATGCCGATTTATCGCAGCTGGCAGCTGATATATCGCCTGACGAAGGATACAGAAAATACGTTGACGTTGCACGAACGAAGACTCGGGACTAGGGTAAAGCCGATATATCGCCACTTAGGGGTGATATATCGCCCTTAGCAACATTTTTTTGTTTTTAATTTGAAGAACAAGCCTTAACTACTTAGACTTACCTCTTAACATTTTGATCGAGTCTTCATCCTCTGATTGACAAAAATTCAATTCTTTTTCATTTTAAAACCATTATTTTATTAAAATCAAAATGGGATTAGGTTCTGTAACACCCTACTACCTTAGAGCCATTACTAAGTGAGTTCAAAATGTGCAATTAACTCGCTCAGCGAGGTTTTTAGAACAAAAGTGTGATTAAACAAAAAGACAAGGCTGTAATCTTTAAAAGTACTTCATTTCACTAGAAGTTCCAGTAGTTTAACATTTGTGATCCCAAAACGAGGTTTGTAAACTATTTACAACTCAAAATAGATACACAGTTGACAAATTATCAAAAACAGGGTTTGGTACAACCATTTCTCAAAAATGCCCCCAACCAAAGCAGTCGGGTAGGCCAAACATGTACGCGTCGGCCCCACGCTCTCCGTACTCATGGCTGGTTGACTTTCTCTTTGCCCTTACCTACAACACAGAGCACCCGTGAGCCGAAGCCCAGCAAGAAAACTCAAACAGCACATAACATATGCATATCACATAATCGTTATAGCAGATATCTCATATCTAGTCAGACAATTCATAAGATTTAAACACATACACGACCATGCCGTTCCAGAAGCGTTTCCAAAGCCTGGGATCTCGGTCTATACCGTAAGGATATCCCATGTATCCATTGGGGTCTCACCCTAACCACAAGCACTCCATGTGCCAAGTGGTATTCCCGGCCCCACTGCCGTTCTCGGCCTTCGCCGTTCACTCTGCTATTACCACATATAGCATTCTCAGATAACAATAAGATATATAATCATTCATTCTTAGCTATATCCTAGCAATGATACAATTTATGGTCGCGCCCTACAACAAAACTATGGGCCCAAGCCCTGCTCTACGGGTGCTACAGTTTTCTTACCTGTATCCCGAGCTTTCCGATGCACCAAGGCCGCGAGCACGGTCCTCTAACCCGAGCCTCTCCAAAGACCTAGTCACAACACATATAAAACACCCTTTAATGCTAACCAATCCAAAACCACTTCCCGGGGCCAATCCCACACTCTCGATATCCCCAAATTCCTAAAACAATATATCGAAAACATCCCTCGAACCCCCAGAGCAAAAGCTCAAAATTGCATAATTCCATGTTCTGAAAATAGCTTAGCGTTGCGGCGCTGCCCCAGAGGGCCACGGCACCCAGCAAGTCAAAGAGCACTCCCCCTTCCCAGAAATAGCCTCGCGCCGCGGCGCCCAAAAACAGGGCCGCGGTGCTCCTTTGCGAACCCAGAAATCTGGGTTTTCCCCTGCGTTTTTCCCCGAGCTAAACCACTCCAAATCATCCCAAACAAGTACCTAGGCCCCAAAACCAATTCAAAACCCCAAATGAACCCTTAACAACCTATAAAACCCATAAACAAACTCAATCACACAATCACACCAAAAAATCCACTCTTGGGTTTCAAATTTCAGAAACCTAAACTATGGCTTCTAAGACTTAAACCATAGCTTGAAAAATATGAACCTTGCTTTTAAAATCTTAAACCACATCAAAGACAAAATGTAAACATGTTTAAACTCTTACCTCAATCAAGAATCTGACTTGATCCCTCCTCAATTCCAGCCTCCAACCTCTTTCCTCTTGATTATCCTAGTTGAATTTCCAAGTAAAACTAGCCATTCCCCCTTTAGATTCCCACACTCAATCTCTGAAAATTCAGACTTAAATTCAACAAAAACAGAGCTCAAACTCTTACCTCTGAACAATTTTGGCCTAAGCTTGATCTTGGTTACATCAAACCTCTCGATTCTCCTCCTAAGACTCGGATTCAGCTTCCTTCTTCAGCTCCTCTTTTGCTCTATCTATAGGTCTCAAAGTTTAGCGTAAACCAACTATCACCAAGTATAATACGCAAATTCCTTTTTCCTTCTGCTGAAGGTTATCTATCTTGTCAAATGACTATTCCACCCTTCCTCAAATATCCTTTCCTAATTAAACCTCAAGGCCTTTTTTTGTCATTTCATTTCTATTGCTATTCTACCACTTTTCATTACAACTTGTTACTCTCAGCAATTACTAATGGTTACCCAGGTTACTCAATCACCAATAACCATTAACCACAAACCCTCAACTCAACTCACAAAATTCCCCAAAGTACCCCTAAGCTCCTCCCGAGCCGGGTATGAAATCCCGTTATGACTTTTGAGTTATCTAGCTCTCTAGGACCGTCTCAGCATGTGCATCACATTAATATCACCACACCCACATCGTACAAACCACATAATACAATTATCACATTTATGCCCTCAACGGGCTAAAATTACCAATTTACCCCTATCATGCAAACGGGGCCTACATGCATACTTATACCACCTACACATGCATTCTAATCACATATTCATTTAAATTCATATATTATCGTATTAATTCACTTATTGCCCTCCAGGCACGCTAATCAGGGTCCTAAACCTTATTAGCAACTTGGGGTGTTACAGTTTCACTCCTTACCTCTATAAGTAGGACCTAGTACCCAGCCCTTCCACTCACTCTTCAAGCTGTGATCAGAGACTCCAAGGTGCTAGTGATTCCATAGAGTGATAAACACTTGGGTTGGGAAAAATCTTTGCCATTCTTAAGCTTTATAAAATACTTAGGAAGTGAGGATTAGTGTATTTCGGTATTGAAGTTAGACCAATCCTTAAGGTCAACTAAGCTACTCTTATTCTTTAAGTCGAGTTCTTTGAAACTCTTTAGTTTTCTTTAGTTCCTTTTATTAAGATCCTAACTTTTGATATTGGTTTTTGATTAGGTTCTTGAAACTTAAAGATCTTTCTTGGTAAGTTTCTTTGAAGGTTTAGTTTCCACATTTATTCTTTACTCTTTAGGAATACTCACCATTCTTATTGTTGGTTTTAGGAGTGTTCCAAATCCCGCATTTGTTCTAAAATATCCCAGTTTTGATAAGGAAAATAGGATAGTTTCTATATGCTTATGTGTTATGTTTTTGTATAATAGGTTATGATATGTTTATGCTATAAGATGTTATGTTATGTTTTTTTATGTTATCTAGGGCTCATAGTTGTTTAGCTGGAAAACCCTAGTGTTTATCATTTTCATGGTTTAGAGTTAGGATTTACCCTACCTCGATTAGTAGACAGAGGACCTAGATGGGTTATCATATACTACCATGTGATCTAACCTACCTCAATTAGTAGACAGAGGACCTAGATGGTTTATCACATGCCGTGTTAATGAGTTAATGGCCATTAATATTGTAGTCCTATATGACATACGTTTTTATAGTCATATGTTGTGTAGTATATGTTTATGATATAGTCTCATGTTTATGATTTATGTTGTATGTTGTTAGTAGATTTTCCTTGATGGGCATTAGACTCATTCCTTTATTTTTTTTAGTGTAATGCAGGAAACTAGATATGGAGGAGGAAGGACTCTTGGAAGCTTGGCATGTGTGTTGAGGACGAATGGAATGAATGGGCTATGAGTAGATCGAGGATGACGTTATTTTTAGTTTTTAAAATTATGTTTCTATGTATTTTCTGCATTTAGTTTTGTAAACAATTTTATTTAAGTTTAAAATTATGTTTTATGTTTTAAACAATGGGTACCCATACCAAAATTCTATTTTACTATGTATTTTCACAGTATTATGTTAAAGTTTTAATAAAGTTATTATTATTTCTTATGTCTATGGTCTTCAAAGTAATAGCTATGGTTAGTAGTTCTAATGGTCCAAGGTCATAGAATAGTTGCGTCATTACAGATGGTATCAGAGCCACGGTCCATTTGCATGAAGTTCTCCTTGATACACACGCTCAAGCTCCGATTCTAACCGACAATGTAAGTATTTATGCTATAGTTGTTATGATTATGTGTTTAGTTAACGTTTTAGCCCCTATGTTTTTTTTTTTTTTTTATCAAGAAGAAAGGATAACTTCATTAATCAAACAAACAGAACAAACTACAAACCAGCAAAACAACTAACAGTGGTTAAACTACAAGCCACTCCAAAACTACCAAAAACCTGAAACTGAAACAATACAAACTACAAACCAGCAACATTACCAACAGAGGCTAATAACTAAAAGCCTCTCCAAAACAACCAAAAAACCAGAAAAACTGAGATACAAATAGCCAACAATAAAGATCAAGCTGAGCCTACATACTAAGAAATAAATCGATGCTCCTTAGCAGAAAGTTTATGCTTTTGAATACTGAACAACCGATGATGAAGAACAGCCTTAATTTCCGAAGCTATACTCACTGCAGATTTAGAAAACAACTCAAAAATACAGTTGTTACTATTCATCCAAATGTTGTAAACAGAAGCTGCTAGAATCATAACTGCTAACTGATGAATGAACCCACTTTTCCTGCTGGCTAACCAAGCTCTCCAACTGTCAAACTCAGCAGGCCAAATATTCCTATCTAACCAGTCAAATACCTGAGCCAACACCTGCTTAGACAATGAACAATAAAAAAAGAGATGGGCATGACTCTCATCAAACTCACCACAAACAGGGCACAGAGGTGAGTCTATATGCACTTTGAACCGACACAAGTTGTCAAGAGTAAGCAGATGAGTATTGACTACTTGCCAAAGCAAAAATCTATGCTTAGGCAGAGATAGCTTACACCAAACCGCCTTGTAATAGTCCACCTGCTGATAGTGAAGAGAGTTGGAATAAATTATGGCAGGACAAAATTTCCCTGTTACACCAGCTGCCATAATCTCTTCCCTGTTATATTTTCCCCTAAGGTTACAAAGCTTTCGCCAGTACCAGCTGGTATCTTGGGGAAGATTATAGGACCAAGAATCAGCTCATTTTAAGTAAATGGAGTTTATCCATTTCACCCACAGAAGATCAACTTTCTCAGATATAGCCCAAATAAACTTGGCCAAAATAGCATGATTCCACTTTTGACCATTTCTGAATCTGAGCCCCCCTAGAGCCTTAGGCAAACAAACCTTATCCCAAGAAGCCAAATGAATCTTACATCTATTCCCATTGACTCCCCAGAGAAAACCACGACAAAGTCTCTCAATTTCTTTTATGATGCTTTGGGGGAGAACAAAAATACTCATCCAATAGTTCCTTAATCCGAAAAGAACCGAGTGAATCAATTGCATTCTACCAGCATAAGACAGATGCCTACTAGCCCAAGTGTGAAGATTCCTCTTGATTTTCTGAATAATGACATCACAGTCCTCATGCTTCCACTTGGATGGTCTCATTGGCACGCCAAGATACTTTAGAGGAAATATTCCCTCTGACAGATTCATTTCAGCAGCCAAAATCCTTTTATCAGCCTCAGATATGCCTCCAAAAAAAATCTGGGATTTGTTCTCATTTACATGCAATCCTGTGACAGAACTAAATTCCCTAAGCACCCCCTTAATCACCTGAACTGAAGACAGAGATCCCTTACAGAAAATAAGTAAGTCGTCAGCAAAACATAAGCTAATAAGCTTGAGGTTCTTACACATGGGGTGAAATCTAAAAACTGAGTTCTGAGCTGCAAAATGGAGACTACGGGTCAGATAATCCATCACTAGAACAAATAAAAGAGGAGAAATCGGATCCCCTTGGCGAAGACCTTTTTCACCTCTAAACCGGCCTTGAATCCTGCCATTCAATATTAGTGAATAAGATGTTTTGCAAAGACAAGTTATTATCCAACCTATAAATCTAGCTGGGAAACATAAGGCCTTTAAAAGCTCCTCAATAAACCTCCAGTCAATTGTGTCATAGGCTTTACTGATATCAATTTTTATCGCACATCTTGGAGATATTACGGATCTATTATAGTGCTTGATAAGATCTTGACAGATAAGAACATTATGAGCAATTGATCTTCCTTGTATAAAAGCTCCTTGGTTAGTATGAACCAAAACAGGAAGCACTTTAGCTAAACGACTACAGATAAGCTTTGAAACACATTTATAAAGTGTAGAATAGCAAGCAATCGGTCTATAATCAACTGCTCTATTCAGACTATCCACTTTAGGAATCAATGACAAAGAAGTATTCAATAACTCCTCAGGTTTGTACCCTATCTCAAAGAAATGCTGAACAGCACTACTAATCTCATCTCCAATTTCCTGCCACATCTCCTTAAAAAAAAGCTGAACCATATCCGTCTGGCCCCAGAGATTTAATACTAGAAATGCTGAACATTGCCTCCCTGATCTCCTTATGCGTGAATGGACTCAGTAATATAAGCTGTTGATCCAAAGATAGCTTAGCCCCCATAGCAATAGACTTCCTGTCTATCTCCTTGGTTACAGAACTGGGACTTCCCATTATTCCCCTAAAATGGTTCAAAAAGTGAGACACAACTTCAGGATAGCTATCCACCATTCTCCCTTTCTCATTAACAAAGGTAGCTATTCTATTAGCCTCCTTACGTTTCTTCAAGCATGCATGAAAAAAGCCGTATTCATGTCACCCTGTCGCAGCCAACTAATTTTGCTTCTTTGAGTCAAAAAGCTATGATACATTTTCTCTTGAATTATGAATTCTTCCGATGATAGCTTGACCCTATCCTGGATTGTAACATTATTAGGCTGAAGTTGAGCTCGGTACATTGCTTCCTGATAATCATTCTTGGCTGATTGAAACTTGATTCCCAAATCTCCAAAACAGTCCAAATTAAATCTCTTCAATTTGTGCTTCAATCTCATTGTCTTTAGAAAAATAGCCTTCAGCCCTCTTCCTTTCAATGGCTGCCTCCAGTTTTCTAAAACCAACTGCTTAAAATTCCTATGCTTAGTCCAGAAATTGTAAAATCTAAAAGGCTTAATACCATAGTCCTCCACAGGAAAAATAAAGATAGTACAAGCACAGTGATCTGAGTATGGCTCCCATTTAAAGACAGCAGTGGTATTAGGAAAACCATCTAACCACTCCTCATTAATGAAATCATGATCTATTTTAGAATAGATTCTAGCATCTCCATCTTGATTGTTAGTCCAAGTATAAAACGAACTCGTACTCTTAAGAGCTTCCAGATTAGACATAGACAGCCACTGAGAGGAATCAACAATTTCTGTAGAAGACACTTATTTTCCTCCATTTCTTCCTCTAGCTGTAAATATTGCATTAAAGTCCCCTAGAACCATCCACGGGTTAGCCGAACAAACTATTTGAGCTAAACCATTCCATAAAGTCTTCCTCTCTTCCAAAGTATTTCTTCCATAGACAAATGTAATATTAAAGGAGATTTTGTGACTAGACATTTTAACAAGGCAGTGAATAAACTGAGCATTCTCCTCTAACACACTAACTTTGACAAAAACTTTCCTCCATATAATCAAAATCCTTCCCTCTATCATCGGACTAGTATAGTAATCCCAGTTCCTAAATTTATTATCCATTACTTCCTGCACTCGACTAACCTTCATTTTATTCTCTAAAATAGCTCCAATTCCAATTTTATTCTTACTAGAGGTATCTAACACAGCTTCTTGTTTTTTCGGATTGTTCAATCCCCTAATATTCCAGCAAAGAATATTGCAACTATCCATAAGAAGTTTGCATATTACCCCTGCCATCTTCTATTCCCTCTACCTGTTCCTGAAGGACCCGAAACAAGTTTGTCGAATTCTTATCCTGTACCTGATCTTTATGACCATTCAAACTACTGTTTCCACCTCTTTGACCACTTCTATGTAGACTCCCTGATTTCTTAGGCGTGTGCCATTTACTCTTTGAATCTTGTCCCTGATCAACTTTTAAATCCTCAACCATCTCCTTGTTTCTTGAAGATTGTCCCTGTCCAGCCTCAGTAGTCACAACCTGATCTGTGGCCTTTTCCATTGTTGAAGAAATTAACTGATTATTCTTCTCCCTTCCCTGAACCTGAGAAAACTAGACTCAGTAACCTTTTGATCCATTTGGGCCTTCTGATCCTTGCGGCAATCAGTAATAACATGTCCATAATTTCCACAATTTTTACATTTGACTGGTAACCACTCATACTCCACCCCTTGCTCCACAAGTTTATCAAATTCATTCATGTAATGAATAACCCTAGGAGGATTATCTGAAAGTTCCATCTCTACCAGCACTCTAGCAAATTGAACTCTAGTTCTCTCTTGAGTGAACTTATCAACCATAATCGGCTTACCAATAGTACTCACTAAAGCACTAAGGCAATTGTTGCCCCAATATTGAAGTCCAAGGTCATGCAATCTAATCCATAAAGGCACTGAGCGGATCAACCGAATCGCATTTAAATATGTTGTCCAAGGTCGAACAATCACTGGTTTTCTATCAAAATGAAGACTGCCATTTTCCAAAACATGACTGTGAGTAGCCTCATCATTAAATTTTACCATTACCAGACCCATAGACATTCTTGCAATTTGAGCAATCCCCAGGTGACCCCAAACTCTCTTGATGAAACCTTCAAAGACCGGCAATGGAGGGTTAGCCCCTAACACCATACAAATGACTGCTGAATCCCAGTTAGCTGACTCGATTCTTACTTCATCCTCATCAATCATTGCAATCCTCTTTCAATCCTTAATTAGAGGTTCGGCATAGTCTAATTTCTGATCACTGAAGGATAGCTTACCCGTATTAAACTAATTCCAATGCTTTTGTGCCGACGATTCATAGTCTCCACTTTCCATTTTATCCGCCCAGCTAGTTGAAGATGAACCAGCTATAATTGGTTCCCCATCTTGAACAACCTCATTCTCAGTCATTCCCAAATCTGGCTCCGATCGTGTTTTACCCTGAACCTGAGTATCACCCTCACTGATTTCCTCTTCCCGCACATTTTCTGTTGGAGCTTTCGAACTTTGGATTGAAGGCAGGCCATGAACATCAGCTCTTGTCACCAGTTTTCTCATAGATTTCTTCTTCTTCGCCATGGGAGAAGAAACGTCACGAGAGAAAAACGGTTACAGAGTATGTTTTAGCCCCTATGTTTTTAGTTAAGAATATCTGTAAATTAGTTTCGTTTCTTTATTTATTTTATTTATTATCTTTGCATTTATGATTGTACTTAGTGAAAACCTTTTTCCAAATAAATATCATTGTTATTTTTGAATGACATGTATGGGTTTGATTTTCTTTTACAATCATAATAAATAATAAATTTAATAAATAATGACCAAGTTCGGTGAGGGTGGATACAAATCAATGAACCGGGTTCTATATTGAGAGTTAGGGGGCCAGAGAAGTGGGTACAATGTTATGGATCCTAGCCCCCCATCAATATGGTTAACTTTGGGACAACGATGAGTTTCGTGACGGAGAATTAAGTCATATAGGATAATTAGAAACACACTTAGAAAATAATAAAGATGGCTTATTTTTCTAAGTTTAGAAACACACCCTTATTATATAGAAGGCTTACATAATTTTTCATAAGAAGTCATAATTAATACGTCCGAGTTATGTTTTCTTAGATTAAGTTTTTGCCTTAGAGCCTATTAGGATAAGTTCTAATATGTTTTCTCGACTATTAGAACTTTGCTGAAGATGTCGCTCAGAAGATCTACTCGCAACAATGTCAATTTCTCCAACGCCGCTCCTGAGAGCAATGAAGCCCCTCTAGTTCGCAGAAGGGGAAGGCGTGCAACCAATGCTGCTGTTAATGAAGGAGCGCCGCCGCCGGTCAACAACACTGCAGAAATTGCCAGGCTACGGCAACAAGATGAGGAATTACTGCAACAACAGCGACAACAGGCTCAGCCTCAGCCTCAGACTCAGCCGCAACCACAACCTCAACAAATGGCTCAAGCACCCCATCAAGTAGGTCCTTATGGGGGATGGAAAATGGCGAACTATGCACCTGTTGTGTAAATTTAAGCAATTAAAATTGTGCAAGTGTACATAGTCGGCAAACAAGTAATAAAGTGATAAGTTGAGTATCGTCTCCACAGGGATTGAATTAGCAAATAATTTTGCACAAATCAATTACCAAACAATTTAATAGTGATGAAAAATAAATTGAAAATAATTCAAATTAACTAAGATGACAATATAAAAGCAATAAAAATTCAATTTGGTGAAATGGGCTTGAATTATTAAATTCATCTATGTCAATTGACCTGTACGTTTTGCTGCAGCAAAATCTCAGGAAATTACCCAGAGTTCACTACAACAATTTTGAGTAAATATTACGTTAAGATATAGCACCTTTTTTAAAGTGCTATTAATGATTTAGCTCTAAAATATTTGGGGAGAAATATTTAGCGCCAAGTGAATTAATGGCGCCTTTACTTTTCATTTTTTTTATTATTTTACACAACACTCTCATTCTGAATATGGGTTCTCTCTAAACGCCTAAATCCCTTCATTCTCACCATTCATTTCATCGATTCTCTCTAGCCTCCACGAGAGAGTGCTCAAACCACACGGCGTCGTTCTCCTCCACCGGCGGTCAGATTGGTCTACTCCAACATCACGAAGTCGCTCTCCACCCCATCGGCTCGACTTAGCAAACATCAAAGGTACTCTTTCTTGTCCTGACCTCACTCTGGTAATGGTTCCTACTCTTCAGTAAATGAGAGAGAGCCCTAAGCCGCTGCCCTCTCCTCCTCTCACTCCTATCCGTTATTCTTCATTTTCTTGGAAGAATAGGTGACGGCGCCTGGCGGAGGCAGAGGCAAAGGCGAGGTCACGGGTTCGACGATGCGTGGGTCTTCTTCTCCTCAGCACACGACGGAGGCGAGATCTGGTATGTTTCCTCTCGACTTATTTTTGTTGTTGATGGTTGGTTCATGGTAGTCGAAGCCTTAGAATGGGGTATTTTAATTACTGTGTGTTTAATAATCTTATTGGTTTTCTTCATAGTATATGTTTTGTCTTTCATTTTAGTTATTATATGTGGATTTTTGAATATGAGTATGAGTTTAATGAAGTTTGAATCTGGGTGTTGTTCTTCTTTCCTAGTCACTCATTCCATTGTCATCTTTCTGGCCTCCCTCCCCCGTTCCAAAACCTCACCATTCATCTCTCAATATTGCTCCATCAATTTTGATTTCTGCAATTTTTTGTCTCATGTGTATATATAACTATAATATTGTGATTATTTGTGGGAATTTTGGTTTAAATTAGGGATTGAATATACTGTACTATGTTTGAAGCAAGAAATAAAGTTTGTGATGATTTTTTGTTCTTAATCTGATTGTGGTAATAATTTTTGTTTTCAAGTTCTCTCCCTCTTAATGTAATCTGTCATGATTTTTAGGCTACACTTTCCTAATTGCAAATGCTGCAAGGGTGAGAGCCTTCTTTGGATGCCCAGTTGATGAACGCAAGGACTTTCTGCTGCAGATGATGTATAGTCCTCAGGACTGTTGAGGTACTTTGTAAAATTGCAGATAAGTGAGTCTAGGCTTCAAAAGTGATGTTAATTTAACATACCATAGTTGTAGCAAGAATAAAAATAATAATAATTCAGTGTAACAAACATTTATAGTTTTTTCAGATGACTGTGTTCGGTTGTTTTGATTATCAAGTTAATAGATAGAATCATTTTCTAGTTGATGGCTGATGATACTTTAAACTCTTGTTCATTCTGAAACATGAATCTGGGCTGTTTTTTTTAATATTAATATAGATAAATGTGCCTTGACAAGGCTTTCTTTTAGAACATAAATACGCATGACTTGAGTCATATGGTAGATAATAGATATGCATATACATATTCACAAACAGTCCACAGCACAAACAAGCAAATTATATATGAGCCAGAGCCTCTGAATCTGGATTGGTTCCATTCTCCTGAAGCTTCTGAATCTGGTAACTGACAGATTGTTCCTTCCACATGTCTTTGTCCAGATAAGTCTCGTAAAAGGTAACTTCACCATTTGTTTTTGCAGTCAAAGCAGCACTGCTCCTAGTTCCATAACGACCCTGCAGATAAGACAAAATCCCATGTTATGAACACTGACTTTTTTTTTATGGAACACTAACTTTAATGCATGTAAATGCAACTTTTAAACATAGACTGAATGAGTGAGTCAATACTCACCAGTGGGGTGTCAACTTCAACTTTTAAACATATATGTTTACTCTATCTTTATTTGCCAAAAGTGATGCAGTGAGGTGTAAAGTTGTTTATTGTAATCTCATCTTGAAAATTAAATTGGCAGGTAGTTTATTAAGTGTTTGTATCATTTGTTTCCATTTCATAAGATTCCATCCATAAATGTATATAAGTTATATTTTTGAGTATTGGACAGTCCATAATTTTTTCTATAACTTGCTTTGTTTCTGGGTGTTTCATTCATTTGCCTTGAAACTGTTTTATTAATTTTACTACAAGAAATTTTTTGGGTGATATTTCTACTAAAGACCATAAGAATGCCCAATCGTAGTGTGAACAGAATTGAAATGTCCTTGAAGTAACCATAAGTATGGCATGATTTAGATTTTCAATTCTTTTTATCTTAATAGCTCAACCCTTTTGACACTTGCCTGCCTCCTTTATTGAGCGAATTTTCAATTACTTCAAGTGACTATTATGGTTCTAGACCAAGAACTTGATTTCTCTAATGTGTTTTCTGTTTGAATCTTGTAGTTGATCCCTATGGCTTCAATCTTATAGCCTTGTCTCTTCATTGAAGTTATTTCTATCTTTGCTTACTTTCAAAGAAGTAGAAATAAAGACACCAACTGTGCCAGTTTCTTCTTTCCTTTCCTTTTCTTTCTTTTAATTTATTATTATTATTATTTTATTTATTAAAATAATTTTTATATGGATTTTCCATTATTTATGTGGATTAATGATATAGTTGGTGATCTCCTTACGTTTTAGCCAACCTGTGAAATCTTGAGTGATACCAAGTAATTAACTGGAATTTGATTGACTCTTGAAGTAATATACGTGAAACCTTGAGTCAACCTGTTCAATGAAACTTACATTGTCAAAGAGCATTTGTGATATTGACCCTTCTTTTTAAGACATAAAAATTGATTCTTCTATTTGTGCAACAAAGTTTTGATGCCTGATTAAAACTTACTGTACTGATCTTTGAAATAAGAACAGTATAAACTCTTTACTGTACTGATCTTTGATTTAGGATTAAAGTATTTCTTTTTATTTGATTTCCATCTTTACTGTACTGATCTTTACTGTACTGATCTTTGATTTAGGATTAAAAAGTTGCATTTTTGTTATACCAATTTGCTTTTACTGTGTTTTATATACAAGTATGAACAACAGCCCAAAAAATCTGTCTCTTCTGGGTCTGAATGTAGGAGGTGTTCTCTGCATTTTCTTTTCTACTTGGCTATTATTAGTATTCATTGAAAGGCTTAGATGGGGATAAAATTGGTCTCAAGAGTCAAGACAGTCCATGGTGGTAAAGCAACTGTATATGAACCTATCATTTTTAATATCTATGTTAGTTCTCTGTTTCTCCCTTTTATGGAATTATTGTTTGTTTGGGATTGATCAAGCAAAGATTACAACTTGATGATGTAAAATATATTTTGTATTGGGTTTATGAAAGCTGATAGTTTCATAGCTTTTGATAATGTAGCTTTGGTTAGTTTCATAGCCTTTTATTTTGTATTTGATTACCCTCTGATAAAAGATAAGTTTATTTATTTAAATTACAGTTTTGGTTTCGTTTGGTGCTTGTAGTTAATTCTTAAAATAAATTAGCTATTAATGGTTCTGTTTTGAGTCTGAATTATGTGAGAGATAATAATATTGATGTTGTTTTCTCTGTTCTTTTGACATTTTTTTATTATCAATTTTATTATGTAAATTGGTGAACAAATATAATTGATTCTCTTGAACAATCAAAAATGTATTTATAATCTATTTGTGTGTATTTATGTTATTAGTTATGTTCTGTTAGGGTTCATCTATGTTTTGCTATATTTTTATTGATAACGATCTGTGCCCATTAACCATTAAAAACACAATTCTTCAGTCATGTTACTTGCGGAATACCGAATGGGCATGTGGAGTAGCTGTTTATACAGGCAAGTTTGTTTATTCTAGTTGTCAAGGCCATATTTTAATGCATACCTCTTTGTTCATGCATGCACATATTTGTTTTGTTTTGAAGCAATAAGAAAAGGGAAGTTCTCATAAATGGTAAATGACCTTATGCAGTATATGAAAAAAATTATGAATAAAGTATGAAAATTTGTACTTTAATCATGACATATGCTGGTGAAGTCGACAACTTTTATATTAATTATCAACATCAATATGCCAAGGGAAATATCTTAGTACCTCCCAAACTTGCTATTGTATCTTAAGAAATAATAATTGATAAAACTTGTATTTCTGATTAATGGGAATAGCACAAATTTAAGTGAGTCATGCTTCTTCTTCTTCTTCTTCTCTCTCTCTTTCTCTATCTATCTATCTATCTATATATATATATATATGTCTCTCTTTAAAGGCTGTCATGTGGTTGATGGCTTTAGTGCCTACAAATTTTGTACCTTCTCTGCAATCTGACCAATTTCAGTTATGGAAGTTTCCAGAGGATTGATGCACCCAGCTGTATTTTCTTTCCTTTTGGATTTTGGATTATGGATTTTGTGTCTATTTTTATATTTTTCTTTCCTTTTTTGTGATGCAAACCAAGTGTGTGTGAAAATGCCTCAATGGACTAAGATTGTGAAATTTAGTGAATGATTCTTCTATAGGCTAATGTAGTTGTTGCTTATTGTTCTCTAGGCCTTTTTTTTATTTCAGTTTTAAATTTGGAAGTATATATTATGGAATGACCTAAATAGTTGATTCTTTGAAGATGAATTTTTTAGATAATATTTTTAAACATTTTATTCCTAAAGATGATATGAATCTTAATTTTTATTTTGTTGCTCCTTAATGATAAATTGAGGCACCTAGCCATTATGAAGGAAAGTATATAGAATAATTTATTGGAGTATCTCCAAATGCAGCTCACGGATAGGGCTATGGACGAGGTTGGAGGGCTTGGGCTTGCAGAGGGTCATGGATGGCTCGTTCTCACGGAGAGGTGATGGGTCAAAACTTGAAAAACTTGAAAAGTAGGAAACCTCGCTGAACCCATTATTTTCATGTTGCTGGTATGTTCTATAAATTTCTGGCTGTCTTTTTCCTGTGATGTCTAAATAAACACAAGTGTGAAAAGTACAAAGTATATTTGATTAAATATTTTCACTCTAGTCATGTTGACTGTTATATACGAAATGGGGAGTCTTATGCAGGATTAAATCAATACTTAGAGTTCTCAACTGTAACTTTAATGAAATTTATTCGGAAAAAAAAAAGATGAATGTTTTAGCTGCTGGTATGTTCATTTTTTGCTAGCTAAAAAAATAATGTTATATCAGCTTAAAATGCAAACAGACTGTTAGATTAAGGACTAATATATATATATCAAAATTAAAAAAAAAGGACAAAACCTTGAACCTTAGAATGATCAGCAAATTTTATAAATTCTTTTTGGGTTTTCTTAGCAAGAAACTTTATTCTATGATCTCCTTGCATTACCTTTGATAGAGTCTCACCATTGTTTAATGTTATACTTTTTTAGACCAACATGGGAAGGTGGTCAGTACAATGGCGATGAAAAAATGTGACAGGATGCACTTCGATTGGCCATGGAATACGGGGCTGATTACATTGATGTTGAGCTCCAGGTTACTTCTTTTATGAAATCTACAACTTTAAAATGATTCTCATGTTGCATATTTTTCCTGTAAAAATGATCACATCATAGAAATATTTTCATTGGTGACTTAAAAAAAATACACGCACGCACATATGTTTATATAGATCCATATTGGTATCCATTTCTTCCTTCATGGATTTTATAATGCTCCCTGATGGTTGAAGGAACTGTCCAAGAATCCTTTACCTGATTTTTATGCGAGTCTTTGTGTCATTCACTTGTCAGTTACAAGTTTTAACTGCAGGTATAACATAATTTTTTGTTTCATATCTAAACAATACCCACAGTAGTAGGATTTACGGAAGCTTAGTTATCAAAAACAGACCAAAAAAAGTGGAGTATATTATTTTAATGTCTCTGAATACATACGGCTCATAGCAAGTGTTGTATTCACAAGATGTTTGGAAGTTATTTTGTGTACAGTTTTTATTAACCCGATTTCCACCACTATGGTACCATGATTGATTTTTGCCTGCTACCTCTGTGTGAAGGTTGCTCATGAATTCATTCAATCCATAGCTGGAAAGAAGCCTGAAAATTTTAAGATTGTTGTTTCTTCTCATAATTATCAAAATACCCCATCTATGGAGGATCTTGGTAATCTTGTTGCAAAAATACAAGCAACTGGAGCTGACATAGTGAAGTTTGGAACATCTGCCTTAGATATAACTGATGCGGCACGTGTTTTCCAGATAACTGTGCATTCTCAGGTATCCCAAATTCAAGCTTCTCTCTAGTTTCTTGTTTCTGTAAATCCAGAAACATTAGTCAATATTGTGTGTTTATGACAGATGCTACGACTTTATAGAAATTTATGACTGCATTTTAATCATAAGTTACAGTTCCTCTGTACACTAGATGTGTGTATGACTAGTGCAAGAAGCATATATTCCAAATTAATACCTGTTAGCAGTTCTATACAAATTATGAGTGGACATCGAGTCTGTTTTCTTCTTATTGAGGAATATCTTTATCCAATCAAGTTATTTGGTGGCTGGAACGTTAGCTAGTATGGTAATTTGGTTAGAAAACATAGCTTCCCTCAATCAATTGACCTTAGTTTATGTCTAAAAGTTTTGGATAGGAGTATATAATTTTAAAGTTTCCTCTCTTTTCCCATTTCTAGGAAATTTTCTGTTTAGTATTAATGCTGGCTTTTGTACCTCTTATTTTCATCTTCTTTATATGATGTGAACACATTAATTTACTAACTGGAAATTCAGGTTCCAATAATAGCACTGGTTATGAGCTTCTACATTTATACAATTTCAGACAAATAGGGCCCGACACAAAAGTGTTTGGTGTTATTGGAAAGCCAGTTGGCCAAAGCAAATCACCAATTTTGTATAATGAGGCCTTCAAGTCAGTTGGTTTTAATGGAGTTTATCTGCATTTGTTGGTAGATGACATTGCAAATTTTCTCCAAACTTACTTGTCTGCAGATTTTGCGGGATTCAGGTTCAGTTTTTTTCTTTTTAATATTAAAGTATTTTGTTAACAAAACTTGTTCTAACTCTCGTTAAACAAAGCCCATACTTCTGGAATTTTCGTATGACCACTAATAAGCATTGATATTATAAATATGTATATTTATATATAACTTGTGTTGTATGGGAGAGATGTATTTGAAAAAAAAATTTGTGTAGTTGGAAGTGAAATTTTGATGGCATGCTTGTATTAAAATTAATTCTGTCAAATACAGTGTCACCATTCCTCACAAGGAAGCTGCACTCACGTGCTGTGATGAGGTTGATCCAGTTGCCAAGGTAATTGGCAAATCATTCATGTTATGTGTTGTCTGACCGTATAATTTGTAGTATGACTGAATTTCTAATCTTTTATTGTTCAGTGTATTCTATTTTTATTTTCAAGATTTTCTCATATGTGAATGGTTTATCTCTTGATACCATACAAGTCAATAGGAGCTGTTAATTGCATTATAAGGAGACAAAGTGATGGGAAGTTATTGGGATTCAATCCTTCTCCTCGACCGGGCGAAAAGGGATGATGATCGGTGCCGATCCAAGTAAGCAAACACAATCTCATCATTTGTTTATGAAAAATTATGTCCCTTAAAAATTGCAAAGGTAAACCTTCCAAATTTAGTTTTTCAAATAGATCCCGAAGTTGAGGTAATTCATTAGTTAAAACTTACCTTACGAGTGCTACTAGTTTATTTGCTTGTATGGGAGAGACAAACTCTGATCATGTTAGTGGTTTCTGGTCCAACAGGTGTAGACAATTTACAAACCGATGCCAGTGTAGAGAAAAATAAATAAGTAGACGAAATGAATAATGGTTTGCGCGTTTTCATACAGATAAAGGCATAAAATCTTGACATGTGATTGTTATTGTAGGTATGGAAAATACTGGAAATCGTACTGCGAGAAGGTTCGGTACAGGGTCATCCCCGGAATTTACTGAGAAAATGTTGCACAAGTGTTTGTTCTATGTTGAGAATGGCATGTATATTCATCCTTTCCAAATTAAATGATGGCAGGCTGGTATCATGTTGTTGTTATTGTTGTTTTTGTAATGGTCAACTTTATGGATGTTGTATTTCTCTCATCTTCAATGACCAAAAACTTTTCTTGTTTAGGAAAATTACTTTAAAGTTTTGTTTCTATTTTTCATTTTTGAAGTAAAAATTGTTCAAGATTATAAAACTTTATTATGTTATGCTTTCAAACTTAAGTTAGAACTAAGATCTCATGAAGTAGACACATTTATGGTTTGAATTAGTTATTGTTTAATGTAATACTTATGGTTTATCAATCTATTGAGAATTACATTTTATGATTAATTTTGAATTTTTTTATCAAAATACAATAATGAAAATCTTTTAATTAAAAAAAAACCATATAAGTATACTTATCAAAATAAAATTTAAAATTTTATTACTATATGTTATGATTTAAAAGCATATTATAAGCGTAAAAAATCGTTATGGTTTATATAATATAACAAACTAAAAATGTTATCAAAATAATCAAATGTAACAGTTGAAAAGTGTTATGAAAAAAATACAAGATTAAACTTCAAATTTATAATCAAAAACTCTATCTAAATGTTATTATTTGAATATTATAGCACCTAAAAATGTGTTATTGAATAGTTTAAGATAACACCGAACATAACATTCAAAAAATGTTATAGAAAAGACTGGACTTTTAATAACATGGGCTACGTTAGCATTTTCAGAAGTGCTATCAATAGTCCCAGATAGCACTTTTTAAGTGTTATGAATACTGTTTTTTCTTGTAGTGGTTAACAAAAATTCCAAATTAATTCATAGAACTTTTCCAAATCCTATGGTATTAATTCTTTCACCTAATTTAACATATTCCTATGCCAATCAAGTTTAAGAACCCATAATTTAAGCATCAATTCATAATGGTTACATAAGGTAAATAACACATTCCTATGCTATTCACAAACATAACCTAACAAGATTACTCACTTGAGTCATTCAAATCTTTCAATTATATTCAAACTTCCCAGCACAAATATAACACAATATCTTTCCATTGGTGGCCAATCAACAACAAGAAATCATCAATAAGCACATTTGAAATAACAATGGGTTAATTACTAAAATAAAGTGCTAGAAATTTAGAATTAAGACATAGAGTTCATCAACAATTCAAGACACAAAAGATTTAGTTCATGACTAAATTCAAGAGTACAAATCTAAAATCAAAACAACCCATAACAAAATAAATCATAGTTTAGAAAATACAAGAAAAAGAAAATAAAATATTAAGGAGAAGGGTAAGAGAATCAAGCCAAAAAGATGTTCCCAAAATGATCCTCCTCTCTTGAGTCCTTCTCTTTCTTCTTCTTTTTCTTTTTCTTCATTCTCCACTTTTCCTCTCTAATGGCTGCTGGCTATCCTCTCCTTCTACTGCGCGTGCCCTTCCTTCATATATGACATATATATATCAGATGCATATATGATATATGCTCTCCTTTTACCCTTGATTGCCAAAGCCCTTTAATCATGCCAGGCCCAGCTTTTATCTCTTTTTTTTTTCCTTTCTTTCTTTAATTAATGAGATATCCCAAATAGAACCAATTAGGCATGAGCCCAATTAAAATAATCACTAATTAATTTGGGATTTTGGTGAGTACATGGACTTTGATGAGGCATCAACGAATTGCTCCTTATTTTGATCTCCTTTAATTTTAATGTTTGCATTTAAGCCCCTAAAAACACACAAAATTGAGATTACTAATTATAAATAGGAAACTAAATAATATTAAAATTAAAAACTAAATAAAACTAGTTAAAAGTTATTAAAATAAACTAAAAGTGCTTGAGAACAAAGTTAAATTAATCCACAAAAAGATATAAATAACTCTACGTTCTTAAAGTTATCAGCACCATACCCAGCTCAGCACATGCAGCCATTCTACAAGAGGTTTCGTAAGCAACACACTCCAAACTTTGAAGGGGCAACAAACACATTTGAGGCAGAAGAATGGCTCAGAAATGTAGAGTTGATCCTAGCACATATGAATCTCGGCAACGCGGATCGCATATCCTGCGTTTCGTCTCTGCTTAAGAAGGACGCTAGAATATGGTGGGACTTAGTTTAGCAGACTCACGATGTCGCCACCATGACATGGACAAGATTTGTGGATCTGTTTCACAAGAAGTACCACAACTCGGCAGTCATCGCTACAAGGGTCGAGGAGTTCGCTAGTTTGAAGCAGGGCAACTTAACAGTAGTAGAATATGCTCGGCAGTTCGACAGATTAGCCAAGTTAGCACCAGAGTTGGTTCCAATTGATTTTTTGAGGGTGACCAAGTTTGTTAGAGGACTTAGACCAAAGATTTAATTAGGGGTTAAGCTAACAAACCGGGGAAATACTACCTATGCTGATGTTCTAGAAACGGCAATAGAAGTTGAAAGGCTTCAGGCAAATGTTAGTAAGGAGAAGGCTAGTAAGCCTAAGCCTAAACAGTAGGGTCAACCTCAGAATGGTCAGAACAACAACAACAACAGCCGTCAGCACAGCAATAGTAATGGTCAGAAGAGAAGGCATCCTGATACTAAGCAGGTCAATGGTGACAAAAGTGCACAAACAAATGATGGAGGCAATAAGTCGAGTTATGTAGAACACCCACAATGCTCTAAGTGCCAGAAGAAACATCTTGGGGAATGTCATGCAAACATCAAGGGATGCTTCAACTATGGTCAGGAAGGTCACCGAAGGAGGAAGTGTCTCCAACTCAAGCAAAAGGAGGAAATGGACAATACGATGGTTCCTACCAGGGTATTTGCCTTAACCCAAGGAGAAGTTGACGCTAGCAATAAAGCAGTTACATGTCACATTCCTTTTCTCGATAGTATATGTTCTAGTATTGTTTGATTTGGGAACAACATACTTGTATATCTCATTATAAATGATAGAGAAATTAGACAAACCTTGTAGAAATAGGTTTGTGACATAGTTGCCTTTGGGTGAAGCAGTCTTATCATCACGAATAGTACGAGGCGTACCGATCAAAATTGAGGACGTAGAACTAGAAGGAAACCTGATAGAACTATAGATCTAAGACTTCGACATGATATTAGGAATGGACTGGCTAGCAAGTCATGGTGCAACCATCAAATACACACACAAGAAAGTAACGTTCAAAACTCCTGACGGCACTTATTTCATCTCTCAAAGCTCAGCAATTGCTAAAGAAAGGATGTCACGCATTCTTAGCCAGCGTCACAAATGTGGTAAAGGAAACACCACTAAAGGTTGGAGACGTCCGCATTATAAAGGAATTCCTAGAGGTATTTCCTAACGACCACCAGGATTGCCGCCGACACGGGAGATAGACTTCACAATTGAACTAGTACCAGACACCGAGCCTATCTCCAAGGCACCATATCGAATGGCACCCACCGAACTCGAGGAGTTAAAGACGCTGCTACAAGAGCTCCTAGACTTGGGTTTTATTAGACTAAGCCATTCGCCATGGGGAGCACCGGTTCTATTTGTGAAGAGGAAGGACAGAAGTATGTAGATGTGTATAGATTATCGCGAGCTGAATAAGGTTACAATTAAGAATAAGTACCCGCTACCCCGAATTGATGACTTGTTTGATCAACTTCGAGTGGCAACCGTGTTTTCAAAGATTGATCTACGGTCTGGGTATCACTAGCTCAAGGTATGGGAAGAAGATATTCCTAAGACAACTTTTATAACTCGTTATGGACATTATGAGTTTCTAGTTATGTCTTTTGAAAATGCTCCAGCGGCATTCATGGATTTAATGAATATGGTCTTTAAGGGTTACTTAGATAAATTTGCCGTAGTGTTCATCGATGATATCTTGGTGTATTCAAAGAACGAAGTCGAGCACAAGGAACATTTAAGGATGACCTTGTTACAACTAAAGGAGCATCAATTTTACGCCAAGTTCAAGAAGTGCGAATTTTGGCTGTCACAAGTAGCGTTCCTCGGGGACATAGTATCCAAAGAAGGAGTTGCTAGAGACCCATGTAAGGTAGAGACTGTGAAGGATTGGCCAAGACCAAAGAATGCATCAGAGGTAAGAAGTTTTCTAGAACTAGCAGGTTATTATCGGAGGTTTGTAGAGGGTTTTTCTAAGACAGCCACTCCACTTACCAACATGACCCAGAAGCAACAAATGATCAACTGGATGGATAAGTGTGCAGAGTGCTTTCTGTTGCTTAAGGATAAGCTATGCTCAGCACCAGTACTTTGTGTACCGACACCCAATGACAAGTTTGTAGTCTACTGTGATGCGTCGAAGCAAGGATTGGGTTGTGTGCTGATGCAGAATGACAAGATGATAGTCTACACTTCAAGGTAGCTAAAGGAGTACGAGCAATGCTATCCAACACATGATATGGAGTTGGCAAAGGTGGTCTTTGCGTTAAAAATCTGGCGCCATTATCTTTACGGAGAACGGTGTAAGATTTATACGAACCACAAAAGCTTAAAGTATTTCTTCACTCAGAAGGAGCTCAACATGAGGCAATGAAGGTGGTTAGAACTAGTGAAGGATTATGAATGCGAAATTCTATACCACCCGGGGAAAGAAAACTTAGTTGTTGATGCACTAAGTAGGAATAATTATGGAAGTCTAGCAGTATTAGCTGGAATAGAAAAGCTGCTACAAAAGGAGCTGATCAATGCTGGAATAGAAGTAGTCATTGGCAAACTGGCTAACTTGTCCATAAAGTCAAGTCTATTAGAAGGTATACAGATTGGGCAGGGGCATGATGACACATTAGTAGTACATACAAATGCAGTTAAAGAAGGCAAAACCACAGATTTCTCAATATCAGGATCGGGGTTGTTAAGATATAAGAATAAATTATGCGTGCCGAATGATCAAGGGATTAAGATGAAGATCTTAGAAGAAGCGCATAATACCGCATATTCAGTTCACCCAGGGTCAACTAAGATGACTCACGACCTCAAGGCATTGTATAGGTGGCCAGGAATGAAGAAAGATGTAGCGGAGTATGTGTCTAAATGCTTAGTATGTTAGCTAGTGAAAGCAGAATACCAGCGGTATGTAGGCTTATTGCAACCACTTAGTATTCTAGAATGGAAATAGGACGACATAGCCATGGATTTCGTGATGGGTTTTCCTCAAACGAATAAGCAACACGACTTGGCTTGGATAGTAATAGATAGATTAACCAAGTCAGTTCATTTCCTGTCTGTCAAGACTTCCTATACAGCAGAACAATATACATACATTCATGTCCAAGAAATAGTAAGACTGCATGAAATCCCTAAGACAATAGTGTCCGATACAGGATCGGTGTTTACATCGAGATTTTGGGGAAGTTTACACCAAGCCATGGGTACTAAGTTAAGTCTTAGTATAGCTTTTCATCCTCAAACAGATAGTCAGTCTGAGCGTACCATACAGATTTTAGAAGATATGTGGCACGCTTGTGTACCTGATTTCGGAGGATCATGGAGTAAGTACTTGCCGCTGATAGAATTCTCCTACAACAATAACTACCAGTCAACAATTGGGATGGCGCCTTATGAGCTACTTTATGGAAGAAGGTGTCGATCGCCGTTACATTGGGACGAGGTAGGAGAAAGGCAAATTCTTGGTCCCGAAGCTGTTAGGAAAGCTCAGGAAGCAGTAGCGCTGATTAGAAAGCGTATGCTCGCTGCTCAAAGCCATCATAAAAGTTATGCGGATGCCAAGCGTTGTGATGTGGAATTCAAAGTCGGAGATCAAGTCCTCTTGAGAATATCTCCTATTAAAGGTGTGAAGCAATTTGGGAAGAAAGGCAAGCTTGGTCCCCGGTTTATAGGTCCTTTTGAGATATTGCACAAAGTTGGAGAAATTGCATATAGATTAGCCTTACCGCCAACTCTACCAGATAGCCACAATATGCTCCACATCTCGATGTTGGGTAGATATGTGTCAGACCCATCTCACGTCCTCAAGCACGATACAATAGCACACCAGAAAGACTTGAGTTACGAGGAACGACCAGTTAGCATACAAGATAAAGGGATGAAATAATTACGGTCTAAGAGTATTCTGATAGTCAAGGTCCTATGGAGTAATAGTTCTGAACAGGAGGCAATGTGGGAGTTGGAGGAGGACATGTTAGTCGGTATCCGGAATTGTTTGATAAGTAAATTTCGGGGACGGAATTCTTTTAAGTAAGGGAGAATTCTAGAGTCCCAGAATTTTACTTAGCTAGTTAGATAGTAGTAGTTAGATAGTAATAGCTAGTAGTAGTTATAGTATGTTTATTACTTTGGATTTTGGTTCAAGCCGGGACTTAGTTGAACACTCATAGCAAAAATTATATATTTTATAAGTTTAACCTATAGTTTAAGAATATTAATTATAACATAAGGTTTGATTAATATTGCTGGTCCTAGATATATTATTTATTATAACCTAAGGTTTAGATAGAGCCAAAAAGAATATGACACTTGTCATGACCATGATTATTAAGGAATTAAGTATTTTAATGATAAAATAAAGAAATAGCAGCCTTAACATCTACCAGAAATGGTTAGGGTCGTATTTTTACTCAGTCAAAGCAGTTATCCAACCTTAATTATGCTTAAAAAGTGCACTTACGTGTTTGGAATATTCATGTATGATGATATATCGCAGCTGGGAGCCGATATTTCGCCTGGCGAAGGATACGGAAAACACGTTGACGTTGCACGAACGGATGAACGAAGACTCGGGACTACGGCATAGCTGATATATCACCACATAGGGGCGATATATTGCCCTTAGCAACATTTTTTTTAATTTTTTTGTTTTTAATTTTAAGAACAAGCCTTAACTACTTAGACTTACCTCTGATCGTTTTGATCGAGTCTTCATCCTCTGATTGAAGAAAATTCAATTCTTTTTCATTTTAAAAGAATTATTTTATTCAAATCAAAATGGAATTAGTTTCACTCCTTACCTCTATAAGTAGGACCTAGTACCCAGCCCTTCCACTCACTCTTCAAGCTGTGATCAGAGACTCCAAGGTGCTAGTGATTCCATAGAGTGATAAACACTTGGGTTGGGAAAAAGCTTTGCCATTCTTAAGCTTTATAAAATACTTTGGAAGTGAGGATTAGTGTATTTCGGTATTGAAGTTAGACCAATCCTTAAGGTCAACTAAGGTACTCTTATTCTTTAAGTCCAGTTCTTTGAAACTCTTTAGTTTTCTTTAGTTCCTTTTATTAAGATCCTAACTTTTGATATTGGTTTTTGATTAGGTTCTTGAAACTTAAAGATCTTTCTTGGTAAGTTTCTTTGAAGGTTTAGTTTCCACATTTATTCTTTACTCTTTAGGAATACTCACCATTCTTATTGTTTGTTTTAAGAGTGTTCCAAATCCCGCATTTGTTCTAAAATATCCCGGTTTTGGTAAGGAAAATAGGATAGTTTCTATATGCTTATGTGTTATGTTTTTGTATAATATGTTATGATATTTTTATGCTATAATATGTTATGTTATGTCTTTTTATGTTATCTAGGGCTCATAGTGTGACAGTCAAAATCCCGTGATCCGTCAGGGGAAAGACCGGGTAAAGCTGTGCAATCCCACACCGCCTGGGGAAGGTCAAATGTGATGATTCTAAGACTGTGTAGGTATGGGACTACACAGTTGAAGATGGCTTAAATGGATTGATGGGTACTACCTATATTAGCAAGATGCATCTTCTTTTCGGTAGCCCATCACTTGAGAACTCCAAAGTTAAGCGTGCTTGACCTGGAGTAATCTCAAGATTGGTGACCTCCTGGGAAGTTTTCCCAGGATGCGTGCGAGTGAGGAAAAAGCACGCTGGAAAGACTCGTGTTGGTTTGTAGGGCCAATCGCTATTCCAGAAAGCAGCCATAGTGACGTGGGGCGTTACACATAGTTGCTTAGCTGGCAAATCCTAGTGTTTATCATTTCCATGGTTTAGAGTTATGATTTACCTTACCTCGATTAGTAGACAGAGGACCTAGATGGGTTATCATATACTACCATGTGATCTAACCTACCTTAATTAGTAGACAGAGGACCTAGATGGTTTATCACATGCCATGTTAATGAGTTAATGGCCATTAATATTGTAGTCCTATATGAAATACGTTTTTATAGTCATATGTTTTGTAGTATATGTTTATGATATAGTCTCAAGTTTATGATTTATGTTGTATGTTGTTAGTAGATTTTCTTTGTTGGGCATTAGCCTCATTCCTTTATTTTTTTTAGTGTAATGCAGGAAACTAGATATGGAGGAGGAAGGATTCTTTGAAGCTTGGCATGTATGTTGAGGATGAATGGAATGAATGGGCTGCGAGTCGATTGAGGATGACATTATTTTTAGTTTTTAAAATTATGTTTCTATGTATTTTCCGCATTTAGTTTTGTAAAATTTTTTATTTAAGTTTAAAATTATGTTTTATGTTTTAAACAATGGGTACCCATACCAAAATTCTATTTCACTATGTATTTTCACAGTATTATGTTAAAGTTTTAATAAAGTTATTATTATTTCTTATGTATATGTTCTTCAAAGTAATAGCTATGTGTAGTAGTCTAATGGTCCAAGGTCATAGAATAGTTGGGTCATTATACTTTAATATGTTATTGACTATTTTATTCATTATATATGATCTTAATTCTCTCGTACTAATACAACATCATATCCTCATGAATGAATAAGGAGTTTTCTTAATATTATCATATAATTAATTCAAACAATGATTATAATATTCAAATATAATAAAAAATTTCTTTTATTTAATTCAATAAAATGTCATTACATGCTTTTAGGGCATTAATCCTAACACCTTTCAAATTCATGGGGACATCGACGGGACTGAGGTTATTTCAGCGTTGGAAGCTAGGAAAATGTCGCAACATGGATATATGGGAGTTTTGGCGAATGTGTTTACCATTGCAGAAACTGGAATGCAACGACCGAAAGACACAAGAATAATACGGGATTACTTGGATGTTTTTCCAGGATTGCCACCACATCGAGAGATTGAGTTTACAATTGAACTAGCACCAGAAACGACACCAATTTCACGAGCACCCTACATAATGGCGTCGAATGAATCAAAGCAATTGAAAGTTTAACTACAAGAATTACTCGACCTGAAATTCATCAAGCCAAGTTACTCACCGTGGGGAATGCCAGTGCTGTTTGTGAAGAAGAAGGACAGATCAATGTGTATGTGCATTAATTATAAGAAGCTCAAAAAGGTTACGATTAAGAACAAATACCTTTTCCAAGAATAGATGATCCTTTTGATCAACTTCAAGGGAAGACAATATTTTCAAAGATATACTTACAATCGAGATTTGAGGACTAAGGAATAGGATATTCCAAAGATAGCATTTTGTATGAGGTATGGGCACTACAAATTTTTGGTAATGTCTTTTGGACTTACCCATACCCCTACGACATTTATGGATCTTATGAACAGGGTATTTAAGGATTACTATGATAAGTTTGTGATGGTGTTCATAGACGACATCCTAATCTATTCGCAAACTGAAGAGGAACATGAGGAACATCTACGTTGACATTGCAAAAGTTAAGGGAGCACAAGTTGTACGCGAAATTTAAAAAATGTGATTTTTGGCTTTCACAAGTAGCATTTCTAGGGAACATTGTATGCAAGGACGACATCAAGGTGGACCCAGTAAAGATTGAAGTAGTAAAGGACTAGACAAAACTTAAGAATGCTACACAGGTGAGAAGTTTTCTTGGGTTGGCAGGGTATTACATGAAGTTTGTATAATTATTTTAGCCACTCCATTGACAGAATTGACCAGAAAGAACATAAAGTTTGTTTGGACAAAGGAATGTGAACGAAGATTTCAAGAGTTGAAGGATAAGCTCATCACAACACCTGTGTTAAGTCTACCGATGAATAATGAAAAGTTCATAATATTCTGTTATGCATCAAAACAAGGGTTGGGTTGTGTATTGATGCAAGAAGAAAGGGTGATCGCATATACGGCTAGGGAGCTGAAGGAGTACGAACAAGCTATCTGATACATGATTTAGAATTGGAAGTATTACTGTTCACACTTAAAATATGGCGACATTATCTCTATGGGGAGAAATGTGAAATCTATACAGATCATAAGAGCTTGAAGTACTTCTTTGCTCAAAAGGAGTTAAACATGAAATAATGAAGGTGGTTATAATTGGTAAAAGATTACGACTGCGAGATATTGTATCATCCAGGAAAGGTGAGTGTGGTAGCTGATGCCTTAAGTCATAGGAACCAAGGGCAAGTAGTGGCTATAAGAAATGTCTCCGCTAAGCTGATGGAAGAAATAGAGCAAGCATGCATTGAGTTAATTGTGGGAGGACTAGCTAATCTAACTCTACACTCGACTCTATTGGAGAAGGACAAGATAAAGACCTGCAAATACTAAAGTATAGACAAGGAATTTAAGATGGGAGTATTTATAACTCTATATTTTAGAGTTATTAATTGTGTTTTTGGACTTAAAAATCTAAGTGAAGTAGAATGTTTATGCTACTAATGTGTGGTTTTAGTCATTTTGTCTTTTAATTTTCTTTATGAATTTTGTTTTAATCAATGATAAATCTTGTTGAAAAATAATTAGATTATGAACTAAAAAAATGTGATATCTATTTTGAAGGCCAAAAAGAAAGGATGCTTGGAAAGCTTGGTGGAAATTGTGCAAAGAAAGCATCTTGGAGCTAAAATCCTGATACTTTGTTGTAGCATCATTTCAACTTTGCTGCAACAAAGTGTACACAGTCAGCAACTTAAGTCATGCATACCTGGCAAGTCAATAAATGAGATGGAACAACATGATGAGATGGATGATGAGGTGGAAAAAGAGTTGATATTTTTTGGGAAAGTTGTGGTCCCCACGTAGAGAGAGAAAGAGAAGAGGGTTTATACCCATTTTTGGAGCCCTAAAATGGGATCTAATTATTATCTTCATCTTCTTCAACTTTTAGCAGCCGCCCAAGACCAGAGAAAACTATTTTTCTATAATTTTTTGAGATAAAACACCAAGGAGAAGAGGAAGAATGTGGGAGAAGAGAAGAGAGTCAAGAGAAAAGGAAGAAGAGAATAAACTTTCCACCATTAGGGGCTAGAATCTTTTTCTTTCTTTCTATTTAATTTTTTCATTCCTTTTGTAAATCTTAAACTCATAGAACAATTTTGTTTTCATTTTGTTGTCATTTTAGTACTTTCATAATGAACTAACTCTTTTGAAGCTAGGGATAGTAATGAACCCTAATTTGTAGTGAACCCTCAATGTGTTAATTTAAATTTATGCTATGTTGCTCTTGTTAAATTAAGCTATGTTTATTGTTAATTCTTGCTTGAGATTGATCAACTTTAGTGAGATACCAACTAATATTAATTCCGGAAGGTTTGAAATTAGTGGAAATGCTTAATTAATATATGTTAATAACTATATTGTTAATTAGTGAATATTAAATGAATATTGTATTCACCACGCAAACATGTAAGATTAATGCTTGAATTGTGTTCTTAATATTTGATTAGCATATGAATATGTGGAGTTAATTGTGAGAACTTCAGCATGAGCATTTGGAAAGATGGCATGTACAATTGTTATAGAATCATAGTTACAAGAGTAACTTTGCTGTAGCATTAGGGGTGAACTACAAATTAGGGGGAATTGATATTCCTAGATATTTCATCATTCATTTGACAAAGTGACTATCAATTGATTTAGTTTAATTGGCTCATTTCATTTTACTTTTTAAGTAGTTTGCAAATTCTTAATTACTCACATCAATTCAAAGTGTTTGCAACCCAAATTGTTAGAGTTAATTTTTATAATTTTTAGCTTAAAGAAATCCTTGAGGAGATGATAAAATTACTTACTATTTATTACTTGTTAGACAATTATGTACACTTGCATATCCTAAAAGAAAAGAAAAATCACAACAAGTTTTTGGCGCCGTTGTCAAGGATTTTTTAAAGTCATTTATTGTGAAATTAATTTTCTTGCAATTTGGTTTAATTTTATTTTGTGCTAACTTGGGTTATTCTCGTGCAAATTCAGTTCACACAGTGCATGAACGAGAATCAAGACCCTGAACTACTTCCCCTTGATCCAGAAATAGAACGTACATTCAGAAGAAGGCGAAAAGTAAAAAAATCCAAAAAGGAAGTAGTATTGATGGATGTTGAGCAAGGAGCTCAACAGGGAGCCACTCAAAGGGCGACAAATCAAGCAGGAGCTGCTCAAGAAAGAGTAGCTCAAGGGGAAGTAGTTGTTAGTAATGGGTAGAACGTTGTTATTGTAGTTGATGATCGAGATCGTGCCATAAGGCAATACGTTCTCCCCCTCTTGAACAAGCTAAATTCGGACATTGTGAGACTAGAAATTCAGGCTGCACAGTTTGAATTGAAGCCAATTATGTTCCAAATGCTTCAAACTGTGGGATAGTTCAGTGGGATGCCAACAGAAGATCCTCGCCTTCATCTTCGCTTGTTCAATGAAGTGAGTAATTCTTTCAAGTTGCCCGGAGTTACAGAGGATGCCCTGAGATTAAAGTTGTTCCCGTACTCCTTGAGAGACAAAGTGAGAGCTTGGTTGAACTCTTTGCCTTCTGAATCTGTGACTACTTGTAAAAGAGTTGGTTGAGCGGTTTTGATGACGTACTTTCCTCCCACTAAGAATTCCAAGTTCTATGATGAGATTACTTCATTTCAGCAACTTGATGAAGAATCTTTATATGAGGCACGAGACCAGTTTAAGGAGTTGTTACGAAAATGCCCTAATCATGACATTCCTAATTGCATCCAAATGGAGACATTCTACAATGGTCTCAACGCTCACACAAGAATGGTGGTAGATGCTTCGGCGAATGGGGATCTTCTTGCTAAGTCCTATAATGAGTCATATGAAATCCTTGAGAGAATATCCAACAACAACTATCAATGGCCCACTACTAGATCATCTACAAGTAGAAAAGTGACTGGTATTCAAGATGTAGATGCCATCACTTCCTTGGCAGCCCAAGTTTCCTCTATTTTGAATATGCTCAAGACAATGAACATGCAGATGAATCAGTCAATGGGGCAACCTATGGAACACAAATGGGGCAAATGGGGAACATTTCTTGTGTGTATTGTGGTGAGTGTCATACTTTTGACAATCGCCCTTCCAATCCAACAGTTGTATGTTAGATGGGGAATAAAAATAGGAATGACCCTTATTCTAATTCCTACAATCCATCATGGAGGAAACATCCCAACTTTTCATGGAGTAATCAAGGGGCTGACACTATCAATTCTTCTATGTCTCCTAAACCAAATTTCCCGCTGGGCTATTCTCCACAAGCACAACAACAAAGGCCACAAAAACAAGCAATGCAATCTAACTCTCTTGAGAATATGTTGAAAAAGTATATAGTAAAGAATGAATCAATGATTCAAAGCCAAGCGACATCATTGACGAACTTAGAAAATCAAGTTGGGCAACTAGCTAATGAGCTTAGAAATAGACCCCATCGTGCATTGCCAAGTGATTCCAAGAATTCAAGAAATGTGGGCAAGGAATATTGTAAAGCCATCACTTTGAGAAGTGGGAAGGAGTTTGTAACGCCCTGGGTAGCCAAGACCATTACACTGTGTATTTATAAAGATGCAGAACTTGATAATCAAGTCTTTTAGTTGGAAACGTGTCACTAAAGCATTAATGAACTAAGGTTAAAAATGGTTTTGGTCATAAAAGACACATTTCATATAATTAAACGTTTTGCACAAGGGATCCCAAAAGAAACAGAGTTTGAAAGCCAATTTACAAAATTTTAAGGTATAAACAACCACTAGATACTCTAAGGGAAAAACAGACACCTATGGTCCTCCTGTTCCTGTCTCTTCCTTAACCGTGGCGGCCGAGCAGCTGGTCATGTACATTCTTCCTTTAGAGCTCTCTGAATCATGGCTAATCAAGCTTACCCTTGCCTTTACCTGCACCACGTAGCACCCGTGAGCCAAGGCCCAGCAAGAAAACATAACCTCATGCACAAACATTGATAATAATCATACAACTCTTAAAGCATATTCACACATTCAATAATCCATAATAATCACATAACTCATAGACATAACCAGGAACCACAAATTATTACTCTGCTATTCAGCACGTTATATTCAACAGTTAACAAAGATAATTAGATCACACAATAATCAGGGTCGACGCCCTTAGGTTACACCCTCTGTTTACCCCACTGACTCTGGTCCGCTTAAACCGAACTCAATGAATATTAAGCCGTCCTCAACTACCAAAGGCTGAGCCGTGCCCTATGCACCAGTGTAAACCCCGACACTCTTAGGCCGTTGATTTAATATTCTCATGGCATAATACCAACTTTCATAATGCATACAAGAATAGGGAACCCTTAGTCCCATCATAAATTCACAATCGGGTGTAGTTCTCTTACCGAAGTCCTGAGCTTCTTGAGCACCGAAGTCCCGAGCGCGGTCCTCTAACACGAGCCTCACTGAAAACCTAGTCACAACGAATACATTGCACTCTCATTACTAACCAATTCATAATCATCTCCGAGAACCAATCCCGTGCTCTCGGGACCTTCCGTTTCCCTACACAAGGTAGCGAAAGAGTCCCCCGAGCCCCCTGAGCCAAAACCCTAAAATCTTGAATTTCCACCTCCTGAATTTTGCCTAGCGCCCCGACACAATCCTATAGGGGCCGTGGCGCCCAGAATGGTCCCCATCCCCTTATCTGACCCAGTGTCGCGACACGTAAGAACAGGGTCGTGGCGCTCATACGTGAACCCAGAAAACTGGGTTTTTCCCAACATTTTTTCCGAGCTAAAATTCTTCCAAATCAACCCCAAGGTACACCCAAGTCCCAAATCTACCTAAAACCCAGATAAACAGTATGAAACCCAATCACACAATCAAACCCAAGAATCACCTAATGGCTCAAAATTCCCAAAACTTAAACCACCTTTTATAAAACTTAAACCACCCTTCAGAATATTTAAACCACACCAGAAATTAAACTTCAGAAATGCTTGAAATTCTTACCTCAAACAGAGATTCGACCTTGAGCTACTTTCAAGTCCAACTCCAAGCTAATTTCCTTTGATTTCCAAGTTGAGTCTTCACTCCAATAACCCATAAGCAAATAACACAATTTTAGCTTACTAACCTAACATCACCAGCAGAATTTCCACAAGGAAGAGAGTTAAAACTTACCTTTGCACCCTTGAATTCCTGGCCTAAAGTCTCCCTTAGTTCACCCTTGAGTCCCTTCCTTGACCCCAAAGAAGATAGCTCCTCTTCTCCTTCCTTCTAGTTCCTTTGGTTTCCTCTAGACTTTAGCAGGATATTTAGTTTATGCCTAAATGAAAATAACGTATTTGACTTCTCTTCAGCCAGAGTTATCCTTTCCTAAGACTAGATTACCATTTTGCCATTTTCCATAGTAAAAATTCTTATACAACCTCAAGGGCAATTCTGTCATTTCACCTAAATCCCGCTAAATCCTCAAGTATTCATATAAATCCACATTTAATCTCGACATGTCCAAACCATTACTCAATAACTTACTGCTACTCAATAATTCCCGAACATTTTATAATATTCCCAAAATACCCCTAAGCTCCTCCTGAGTCGAGTATGTGACCTCGTTGTGACTTTGTAGCTAAAAGACTCCCTAGGACCATCTTGGGTCATGCATCACAATTATATCACCACTCACATGTGGTATCAATAACAGTATATACAAATATCACATTTATGTCCTCAACGGACTAAAATTACAAATATGTCCCTAGCAACCAAATGGGGCCCAAATGCATATTTCATATATTCATATAATAATTCAAGCATGATAAGCACAGAATTATGCATTAAACTACTTAATTCACACATAAACCAATCGTGCTCTCCTGGCACACTAATCAAGGCCCTTAAGCCTTATTAGTGATTTTGGGTCGTTACAACTATCCTCTCCTATTTAGAATTTCGTCCTCGAAATTTACCTGAACAGCTCAGGATATTGATCCCGCATTACCGACTCAAGCTCCCAGGTCGCTTCCTCGACCTTGCTATTCCTCCATAAAACTTTAACTAGCGGAATTGTCTTATTCCATAGAATCTTATCCTTCCGATCCAAAATCTGAACTGGGTGTTCTTCATAAGACAAATCCATCTGCAATTCAAAGTCCTCATTCTTCAGCACATGTGTTGAATCTGAGACATACTTCCGTAACATAGAAACATGGAATATGTCATTAACTCCCGACAACAATGGTGGCAAGGCCAACCTGTAAGCCACCTGTCCAATCCTTTCTAGAATCTCAGAAGGTCCAACAAACTGAGGGCTCAACTTGCCCTTTACTCCAAATCTTCTCACCCCTTGCAGTGGGGAAACTCGCAGAAACACGTGGTCTCCGACCTGGAACTCCACATCTCTACACTTAGGGTCAGCATAGCTTTTCTGTCTACTCTGAAAAGCAAGCATTCTAGCTTGGATCTTCTCGATAGCTTCATTTGTCTTCTGAACCATGTTTGGCCCCCAAATATTTCCTTTTACCCATCTCATCCCAATGAATGGGCGACCTACACTTCCTCCCATATATCATCTCATAAGGAGCCACTCCAATCGTGGACTAATATCTGCTGTTATATGAAAACTCAATCAACAGGGGATACTTACTCCAAGATCCCTCGAAATCAATCACACATGCCCAAAGCATATCCTCCAACACCTGAATCGTCCTCTCAGACTGTCCATCAGTCTGAGGGTGAAAGGCTGTGCTAAAATTTAACTGAGTCGCCATGGCTTTCTGCAGAGCACCCTAGAACTTGGAGGTAAAGATAGGCTCTCGATCAGATACAATAGACTTTGAAACCCCATGAAGACGAACTATCTCCCTCACATACAACTCTACATACTGCTCCACCATGTAAGTCGACTTCACTGGCAGAAAATGAGCTGACTTGTTGTATCTATCCACTATCACCCACATCGAGTCATGAAGCCCTACAGTCTTGGGTAAACCTACCACAAATTCCATGGTAATATCCTCCCATTTCCACTCGGGAATACCCAAAGGCTGAAGCAACCTTGCTGGTCGCTGATGCTCAGCTTTCACTTGCTGACATGTCAAACACCTGGCCACGTACTCCACCACATCCTTCTTCATTCCGGGCCAACAGTATAATGTCCGTAGATCCTGATACATCTTCGTGGTACCTGGATGAAGCAAGTACGGTGTAGTGTGAGACTCATCTAGAATCTCTCGTCTGATCCCTTTATATACTGGAACACAAATCCGCCCCTGATACCGAAGCATACCAACCTCAGAAATAGAATAGTCCTTAGCTACCCTCGCTAAGACATTCTCCCTAACTTCTTGTAACTGCACATCCACCAATTGACCCTCCTTGATCCGCTCTAGTAGGGTTGACTGCAAGGTAACTTTTGCCAATCAGCCCACCACCAGCTCTATCTTTTCCCTGGTCATCTCATCAACCAATTCTCTGGAAATCTGAAAAGAACTGAATAACTGCCCCGAGCCCCTCCGGCTCAATGCATCAGCCACAACATTAACTTTCCCTGGGTGGTAAAGAATGTCACAGTCATAATCCTTTACTAACTCCAACCAATGCCTCTGCCTTATATTTAGATCCTTCTGGGTGAAGAAACACTTCATACTTTTGTGGTCAGTGTATATCTCGCACTTCTCCCCATACAGATAATGTCGCCATACCTTCAGTACGAATACCACTGCCGCCAATTCTCATTTTGCATCAGTGCACAGCCTAAACCTAATCTTGATGCATCACAGTATACCACAAACTTTCCTTCCCCCGAAGGAAGACTCAGCACAGGTGCAATAATAAGTCGTCGCTTCAATTGTTGGAAACTGTTCTCACACTTTTCTGACAAAACGAACTTCTGATTCTTTCATGTCAACTCTGTCATCGGTGTAGCAATCTTTGAAAACCCTTCCACAAACCGCCTGTAGTAACCCGCTAACCCGAGGAAAATCTGAACCTTCGAGGCATTCCTTGGCCTCGGCCAATCTCTCACTGCCTCCACCTTGGACGGATCCACCTTAATCCCCTCTGCGCCAACTATATGCCCAAGAAAAGTCACCTCTGGCAACAAAAACTCACACTTCTTAAACTTGGCATATAACCGATGCTCCCTTAATCTCTGCAAGACTTGTCGAAGATGTTGCTCGTGTTCTGCCTCTGAACTGGAGTACACTAAGATGTCGTCGATGAAGACAATAACAAAATGATCCAAGAAATCTTTGAACACCTTGTTCATTAGATCCATGAAAGCTGCCGGGGCATTGGTCAAACCAAAAGACATGAGCAAAAGCCCATAGTGGCCATACCGCATTTGAAAGGCCATCTTCGGTATGTCCTCATCTTTGGTCCTCAGCGGGTGATAACCAGATCGAAGATCAATCTTTGAGAACACTGTCTTTTCCTGCAACTGATCAACAAGTCATCGATCCTTGGTAGAGGGTGCTTATTCTTAATGGTCAACTTATTCAATTCTCTGTAGTCTATACACATCCTCAGAGTCCCGTCCTTCTTCTTAACAAACAAAACTGGAGCACCCCATGGACAGTAGCTAGGCCTGATGAATCCCAAATCCAGAAGTTCCTGTAGTTGTATCTTCAATTCCTTCAACTCTGTTGGAGCCATCTTATACGGTGCTCTCGAAACTGGTTCTGTCCCTGGTGCTAACTCAATAAAAAACTGAATCTCCCTGCGTGGTGGCAATCCCGGTAGATCCTCATGAAATACATGCAAGAACTCACAAACCAATATGGTCTCTCCCAACCCTGATGACAAAACCCTGGTAGTGTCCACTACACTAGCCAGAAAACCTATACATCCTCCCTATAACAAGTATCTGGCTCTCAATGCTGATATCATGGGTACGCGAGGTCCACATACTGCACCCATGAAAACAAAAGGATCCTCACCCTCAAGCTCAAAAGTCACCATCTTCTTCCTACAGTCAATAGTAGCCCCATACCTGACAAGCCAATCCATTCCTAAGATCATATGAAAATCCTCCATGTCTAGCTCAATCAAGTCTACTGAAAGCTCCCTACTATCAACCATCATTGGTAGTGCCCTAATCCACCTCCTAGAAACTACCAGTTCCCCAGTAAGCAATAAAGTCCCAAACCCCGCAGTTCGATAGTCACTAGGTCTACACAATCTATCAATTACTTTATTAGAAACAAATGAATGTGTAGCACACAAGTCAATCAATACAGTAAAAGGAGAGCCAGTGCTAGAAAGCTGACCTGTCACCACCGAGGGACTAGCCTCGGCCTCTGCCTGTGTCAAAGCGAACACTCGAGCTGGAGTCAGGTTGTCCACCTTTCTTGCTTCCCCCTTCTTCACTGTTGGGCAATCCTTCTTGAGGTGTCCCACTACTCCGCACACATAGCCACCCTTGGCCCAACACTCGCCCTGATGGCGTCTTCTGCACCTCGAGCACTCCGGATAACTCCTCCATGCCTCACCGCCTCCCTGACGGCCACCCTAAACACCCCGACCCCTCCTCTCTAGACTAGTAGCAGTCGAAGTGTCATGGGTCTTTCTATGAAAATCAATGGGGCCTCCCCCCCTACCAGACCCAGAATAAGGAGGCACTACTCTGCAAGCCTCACGCCTCGTTGCACTTTCTTTCCAAATCTTGTTCTCTGCTTCCTCAGCGGTAAAAGCTTTCTCAACAACCTGGGCATAGGTCGTTCCCTCACGTACTATTGTAATCCTCACATCTCGGGCTACCATAGCATTAAGCCCTCTAATAAATTTTTCCTGCCTGGCAGCATCTGTAGGCACAAGATCTGGTGCAAATTTTGCAAGTCTATCAAACTTTAGGGCATACTCAGTCACTGTCATATTGCCCTGTACCAACCCCACAAACTCATTAACCTTTACTGCCCTGATGGCAACATTGTAGTATTTCTGACTGAACAGATCCTTGAATCCATCCCAACTCAAAGCAGTGACGTCCCTGGTCTGTGATGCCACTTCCCACCAGATGCGGGCATCCTCTCTCAGCATATATGTGGCACAGGCCACTCTGTCATAACCATCTATCCTCATGAAGTCCAGGATAGTAGTGATCATAGTCATCCACTGTTTGGACTTCAGTGGATTAGGTCCTCCCTAAAAAGATGGGGGATGCTGCTTCCAGAACTGCTCATACAATGGCTCCCACATGTTCCCCACTTCAACTGGATGAATAATTGGTGCCAATACAGGTGGCACAAAAGGTGCAGCACTCCCTGATGGAGCCTGCGGTCGTAGAAGACGAATCTATTCATCTTGACTCTGAAGCCGCGCTTGCATCTCTGCCATAGTCTGCTGCTAGTTCTCGGACTGGCGGAGGAATCTGGCACTAGTCATCACCTCTGGTTCCAGACCTAATGCCGGCTAGTTGAGTAGATTTCCTTGGATGCATAGCTATCCAAGTTAATCTGCAATCAACGACTCGGCAAGCTGACCATGATGACAGGGTAAAAACATTTCCCCAAAATCCACCAACGGAACATAATCAATCACAAGCAACCAAGACATAGGCATTAATCAACATGCAATAGCATTGCTAATAAGCATGCCCTAACATCACCGCTCAACAATTAAGATATAGACATCCATCCATACATTCATCTATAAATATATGATATGCAATTCATCATCCATATATTTATTTACATGCACAACAATGCTAATAAGGATGCCTCAATATTATCATACAGCAGTCAAGGGCCAGGGCCTATCAGTATCTCATGCTTCCTAATAATCCAACAGATATCAACCATCATACTTCTTTCCAAGGACATAAGCATACAAGCACATATACACATTTACCAAACCCTGAATTGAGCTTGTCTCTAGCAGCGAATGTACATGTCTAGCCAGTCTTTAGGAACCCTTAAACCTAGGACGCTCAAATACCAAGTTGTAACGCCTTAGGTAGCCAAGACCGTTACACTATGTATTTATAAAGATGCAAGACTTGATAATCAAGTCTTTTAGTTGAAAACGTGTCACTAAAGCATTAATGAACTAAGGTTAAAAAAGGTTTTGGTCATAAAAGACACATTTCATATAATTAAACGTTTTGTACAAGGGATCCCAACCAAAACAGCGTTTTAAAGTCAGTTTAAAAAATTTTAAGGTATAAACAACCACTAGCCACTCTAAGGGCAAAACATACACTTATGGTCCTCTTGTTCCTGTCTCTTCCTCAACTATGGCAGCCGAGCAGCTGGTCAAGTACATTCTTCCTTTAGAGCTCTTCGAATCAGGGCTGATCAAGCTTACCCTTGCCTTTACCTGCACCACATAGCACCCGTGAGCCAAGGCCCAGCCAGAAAACATAACCTCGAGCACACACATTGATAATAATCATACAACTCTTAAAGCATATTCACACATTTAGTAATCCATAATAATCACATAACTCATAGACATAACCAGGAACCACAAATTATTACTCCGCTATTCAGCATGTTATATTCAACAGTTAACAAATATAATTAGATCACAAAATAATCAGGGTCGATGCCCTTAGGTCGCACCCTTTGTTTACCCCACTGAATCCAGTCCGCTTAAATCGAGCTCACTGAATATTAAGCTGTCCTCAGCTACCAGTGGATGAGCCGCGCACTGTGCAGCAATGTAAACTCCGGCACTCTTAGGCTGTTGATTTAATATTCTCATGGCATAATACCAACTTTCATAATGCATACAAGAATAGAGAACCCTTAGTCCCATCATAAATTCACAACCGGGTGCAGTTCTCTTACCTAAGTCACGAGCTTCTTGAGCACCGAAGTCCCAAGCGCGGTCATCTAACACGAGACTCTCAGAAAACCTAGTCTCAACACATACATTGCGCTCTCATTACTAACCAATTCATAATCATCTCCCGAAACCAATCCCGTGCTCTCAGGACCTTTCGTTTCCCCACACAACATAGCGAAAGCATCGCCTAGCATTGCGGCACAGCCCTATAGGGGCCGCGATGCACAGAATGGTCCCCATCCCCTTATTCGACCTAGTGCCGCGGCACGGAAGAACAGGGCCGCGATGCTCATACGCGAACCCAGAAAACTGGGTTTCTCCCAACATTTTTCCTGAGCTAAAACTCTTCCAAATCAACCCCAAGGTACACCCAAGTCCCAAATCTACCTAAAACCCCAGATAAACAGTATGGAAACTCAGAAATCACAGTAAGAAACCCAATCACACAATCAAACCCAAGAATCACCTAATGGCTCAAAATTCCCAAAACTTAAACCACCTTTATAAAACTTAAACCACCCTTCAGAATATTTAAACCACACCAGAAATTAAACATCAGAAATGCTTGAAATTCTTACCTCAAATAGAGATTTGATCTTGAGCTACTTTCAAGTCCAACTGCAAGCTAATTTCCTTTGATTTCCAAGTCGAGTCTTCACTCCAATAACCCACAAGCAAATAACACAATTTCAGCTTACTAACCTAACATCACCAGTAGAATTTCCACAAGGAAGAGAGTTAAAACTTACCTTTTCACCCTTGAATTCCTGGCCTAAAGTCTCCCTTAGTTCACCCTTGAGTCCCTTCCTTGACCCCAAAGAAGAAAGCTCCTCTTCTCCTTCCTTCTAGTTCCTTTGGTTTCCTCTAGACTTTAGCAGGATATTTAGTTTATGCCTAAAAGAAAATAACGTATTTGACTTCTCTTCAGCCAGAGTTATCCTTCCTAAGATCAGATTACCAGTTTGCCCTTTCCCATAATAAAAAGTCTTATACAACCTCAAGGGAAATTCTGTCATTTCACCTAAATCCTCAAGTATTCCTATAAATCCACATTTAATCTCGACATGTCCAAACCATTACTCAATAACTAACTGCTACTCAATAATTCCCGAACATTTTATAATATTCCCAAAATACCCCTAAGCTCCTCCTGAGTCGAGTATGTGACCTCGTTGTGACTTTTTAGCTAAAAGACTCCCTAGGACCGTCTCGGGTCGTGCATCACAATTATATCACCACTCACATGTGGTATCAATAACAGTATATACAAATATCACATTTATGTCCTCAACGGGCTAAAATTACAAATATGCCCCTAGCAACCAAATGGGGCCCAGATGCATATTTCATATATTCATATAATAATTCAAGCATGATAAGCACAGAATTATGCATTAAACTACTTAATTCACACATAAACCAATCGTGCCCTCCTGGCACACTAATCAAGGCCTTTAAGCCCTATTAGTGATTTTGGGTCGTTACAGAGTTGGAGAATAACAATACAAATTCTAGGCATGAGGGTGAGTCCTCTTCAATCCAATTGTACAAAAATTTTCCTATACCCAGAATCCTGTAGGAATGTCGTTGCATAGTCGCCCAGATAGCTCAATTTCAAAGCAGCCGCCTCCATTTCCACAATGCTTTCAGAAGCAAAAGTTGGATTCTCAATTCAAGAAATTCTTAGATATGATGAAGCAGTTTCATATCAACATCCCACTTGTAGAGGAACTTGAGCAAATGTCTAACTAAGTGAAATTCATGAAAAATGTTCTTACAAGGAAGAGAAGGTTAGGAGAATTTGAAACTGTTACTCTAACCGTGGAGTGTAGTTCAGTTTTGCAAGATAAGTTGCCACCAAAGTTGAAGTATCCTGGGATTTTCACTATTCAATGTACTATTGGAGACACTTATTGTGGGATGACTTTATGTGATTTGGGTGCTAGCACTAATTTGATGCCAATGTCTGTTTTCAAGCAATTGGGGATAGGAGAAGTCTGGCCTACTATAGTTCCTCTTCAACTTGCAGATAGATCTCTTGCCCATCCAGATGGGAAGATTGAAGATGTGTTGGTGAAGGTAGACAAATTCATATTCCCTAATGATTTTATTGTGCTAAACTATGAGGCAGGTAGAGAGGTGCCTATTATTTTGGGGAGGCCATTTCTTGCAACAGGAAGAACTTTGATAGGTGTGCAAAAAAGCAAGCTTACTATGAGGGTCCAAGATGAAATTGTGACTTTTAATGTTTTTAAGGCTATGAAATTTCCTACTGAGGTTAAGGAATGCTTAGTGGTTTCAGTGGTAGATTCTTTGGTATCAAAGGAGTTTGAGACTAGTAGCGTTGATGATTCATTAGAGAGGTTATTGTTGTTTGACTATAAAAATGACGAAGATAAGGAGGAGTACTTGTCTTTGTTGGAGGCTAATTCTCAAGGGTTAAGAACAAATGCCTAATTTGATTCATTGGAGTTGTCATCTAGAGAGTTCAAGGCTCCCAAACCATCAATTGAAGAGCCACCTGAGTTAGATTTGAAAGTTTTGCCATGATATTTGCGACATGCCTACTTAGGTGCATCTTCCACCTTACCTATCATTATTTCAGTGGAGTTGACTCAGGAACAAGAAGAAAAGTTGCTTGAGGTTTTGAGAAAGTTCAAGAAGGCCATTGGGTGGACTATTGCATATATTCGAGGTATTAGTCCTTCTTTGTGTATGCATAAGATCTTGCTTGAAGACATTGAAAAAAGGTTCTATTGACGGGCAAAGGAGACTAAATCCTATCAAGAAGGAAGTGGTGAAGAAGGAAATTATAAAGTGGTTAGATGTTGGCATTGTTTATCCTATCTTTGACAGTTCGTGGGTGAGCTCTATTCAGTGTGTGCCTAAGAAGGGTGGGATCACAGTGATGAAGAATGAGGACAATGAGTTGATTCATACTAGAACTGTGACTAGATGGATAATTTGCATGGACTGCAGGAAGATAAACAAGGCCAATAGAAAGGATCATTTCCCTCTTCCTTTTATTGATCACATGTTAGACAACCTTGCTGGGAGAGAGTACTATTGTTTCCTTGATGGGTTCTCTGGTTACAATCAGATAGTAGTGGCTTTAAAGATCAACACAAGACTACATTCTCTTGCCCATATGGTACTATTTAATTCAGGAGAATGCCCTTTGGTTTGTGCAATGCTCCAGCAATGTTTCAGCGATGTATGATGGCCATTTTTACTAATATGATGGAGAAATTCTTAGAGGTATTCATGGATGACTTCTCTGTTTTTGGTGATTCTTATGATGACTGTTTACGTAATTTGGCTAATGTTTTGTAAAGATGTGAAGAAACAAAACTTGTCCTTAACTGGGAAAAATGTCACTTTATTGTTAAGGAATGTATTGTTCTGGGCCATAAAGTATCAAAGCATGGTATTGAAGTTGATAGAGCCAAGATTGAGGTTGTTGAAAAGCTCCCACCTCCTACCTCAGTGAAGAACATTAGAAGCTTTCTAGGCCATGTGGGGTTCTATAGGCAGTTCATAAAAGATTTCTCTAAGGTCTCTAAGCCTCGTTGCAACTTATTGGAGAATGATACACCTTTCCACTTTGATGAAGCATGTTTGAAAGCCTTTGAAGATTCAAAAAGTAGATTGGTTTCAGCACCAATTATTGTGACCCCAAATTGAGACTTGCCTTTTGAATTGATGTGTGATGCAAGCCATTTTACTGTGGGAGCAATGATAGGGCAGCGAAGAAACAAGGTTTTTCACTCCATTTACTATGCTACTCGTACTTTGACAGGTGCTCAACTCAACTATACAATGATATAAACATAACTTTTGGCCATTGTCTTTGCTTTTGACAAGTTTTGGTCTTATTTGGTGGGCACAAAGGTGATAGTCTATACAGACCATTCAGCCATCACGTACTTGATTGTAAAGAAGGATGCTAAGCCTCGATTGATTAGAAGGGTGCTTTTGCTACAATAGTTTGATGTTGAAATTCAAGATAGAAAAGGAGTGGATAACCAAGTGGCGAATCATTTGTCAAGAATGGAAGGTGATAAGGAATCGAGTTTTTTAGTTCCCATCAAGGAGACATTCCCGAATGTGCAATTATTTGAGGTAAACTGCTCTCATGTTGTTCCTTAGTTTGCGGATTTTGCTAATTATTTAGTTAGTGGGTTGTTGCCTCCTAATTTTACAAGCCAGCAAAAGAAGAAGTTTTTGCATGATGTGAGGCACTATTTTTGGGAGGAGACATACTTGTTCAAACAATGTGTCGACCAAATGAATAAGAGATGTGTCCTCGAGCAAGAGATGGAAGATATCATACGCCATTGCCACTCTTCACCTTGTGGAGGGCATTTTGGGGGAACTCCCACCGCATTTAAGGTACTTCAATGTGGTTTCTTTTGGCCTTCCTTGTTTAAAGTTTCCCATGCTTTTCCGTTGAGATATGATCGATGCCAAAGCGTTGGTAATATTTCTAGAAGGAATGAGATGCCCTTAACTAATATTCTCAAAGTTGAATTGTTTGATGTGTGGGGTATAGATTTCATGGGCCCATTTCCTCCCTCTTATGGCGATTTGTACATCTTGGTAGCTATGGATTACGTTTTAAAATGGGTGGAAGCACTTGCCTGTCCCACTAATGATTCTAAAGTTGTCATGAGGTTCTTACATAAGATTAATGCTTGAATTGTGTTCTTGAAATTGGATTAGCATAGGAATATGTGGATTTAACTGTGAGAACTTTAGCATGAGCATTTGGAAAGATGGCATGTAAAATTATTATAGAATCTTAGTTACAAGAGTAACTTTGTTGTAGCATTAGGGGGGGACTACAAATTAGGGGGCATTGATATTCCTAGCTATTTCATCATTCCTTTGACAAAGTGGCCATCCATTGATTTAGTTTAATTAGTTCATTTTATTATTATTTTTTAAGTACTTTGCAAATTCTTAATTACTTACATCAATTCAAAGTGTTTGCAACCCAAATTAGAGTTCATTTTTATAATTTTTTGCTTAAAGCAATCCTTGAGGAGACGATAAAATTACTTACTAATTTATTACTTGCCAAACGATTATGTACACTTGCATATCCTAAAAGAATAGAAAAATCACAGCAAGTATTAAAGATTTTACCCTAATTGATAGTGGAACGGTGAGGTATAAAGAAAGAATTTGCGTGCCTGTAGATTTAAAGATTAAAAAAGAGATTCTCAATAAAGCACATACTACTCCCTATTCATTACATCCAGGAACTATGAAAATGTACAAAGATAAAAAAATGTTATATTGGTTGCTCATGGTGAAGAAAGATGTAGTGGAGTATGTAGTTAAGTGTCTTATGTGTCAGCAAGTGAAAGCATACCACCAAAGTGTTTCGGTTTTATGCCCTAATTAAAACTCAATTTCTTTGTAATCTCATTTATTATCAATAAAAGAATAGAAATTATTTTTTGACTTGTCAATCACTTTGCTCAAATGTTTTATTTTAATGATTATTTGTTTAATATAAACTTCTATTATATCCTGAGCATATAGCTAATCATATTTATAGTGACGTAATCACAGTGAAATATAAATATGATTATATGTTCAAAATAAATTAATCCTAAGAATAGTGAGTACACATGATTTACAATGACTTGCCAATTTACGATATGATCTACTTACACATTGTAGTGTTATGTTCTTTCCAGAACATTAGCAAAGTAGATAAGATCGGATGTATTTGTTACATCGTACTGGACTGGTATTGACTGTAGATAGGTTAAGTAAACATACCGTTATTATCTATTCTAGTCATATTATATAGTTGACCATAGGTCAATTCAATCTCAATTCTGAGTGGTTAGTATTCTAACTGATTGCATTATTTGAGTTCTTTGACTTGTTCGTTACCGGCTTACCCTACGAACTAACTCATAATTACATCTTGGGAACTCGATAGTATAATTGAGTGGGAGTGTTAATCATATATATGAACATCTATAGCTTCTGATGAAGAAGTGAAACAATAGTTTCCTTTTAGTTTGGTTCAAGGTGTTAAATGATAGAGATCTCATTTCAGTAATTAATATTAGTATACTGAAATATCATTTACAAGGAACTAAGTGTTTTAAGGATAAAATACAATGAGGGGTAAAACGATATTTTAGTCTGATCTCATTGTAGACCATCTATAGAGGATTAAGTGACAATTATGGTTGTAACAATGGATAATTAATAACGTATCTATATTGCTGATAACTCTATAATATATAGTTATTTAATTGACTTTTAAACTTAATTATTCATAAAAAGAGTGATGATTTTGGTTTTCGTTGTTAATTTTAAGTTGTTATCTATCTATCTATATAATTAGTTGATCTAATATTGGAGTCTTGCAATGTTTTGGGTTTAAATTGAAATTAAATAACTAATTTTGTTCTAGTTTTCTATGAAAAAAGGGAATCAAGCTATCCATGGAAGGATTGAAGAAGAAAAATTGGAAGTTTGGTTTGGAAGCAAAAGCTGAAACTTTCCAGATTACTAAAATTCATGCTGCCGCATGCTAGAGCTCACTTGCTGACGTGGAAAATTAAAGGCAGCTGTGGCATTTCCTTTTAATTCGTGGCCAGGTGGCATGGGTCCAAAAATAGCACCAGCTGGAGTTACTTTGGGCAAAAAAGTGGTCCAATTTAGTGGGCCTAAGTGGAAAAAGAGAAGGTGGGCTTTCTAATTGGAGACATGATGTTTTGTACCCTAATTTGGGAAAAAAGGAGAGTACCAGCCGTATCACCAAAGTGGTAGCAATTGAAGGACTATCATTAGAAGAAAAAAAGTATAGAAAAACAGAGAGAAAAAAGAGAAGTACAGTTGTTGAAGGGGAACGAGAAGGACAAGGAGGATTCACACACCAACTATATCAGATTTGTCCCATTTACTCTTCTTCTTTAATTTTTGTATTTCCTAATTTAGAATAGTTATTTTAGAACTCATGGATATCAATTTTCCATTTCAGATTTTGGAATCTAATTTAGCTATGAGCTAAGCTTTTTGAGACTTGAATGGTTAAAGAACCCTATGTCATAGTTATTAAAGTTTAAATGCATATTTACGTAAATTCGTCATTGTTCATTCAAGTGTTGTTCATGATTATTGTTTGTTGTTGTTTGGCCAACAATGGCAGATTATTAAGCTAGATTTAATTCTGGAAAGGTTGAATGTAGAAGTTTGTACTTGAATGATGCAAGAGCATAACCATTGTTAGGTTGTACTTAGTGAGTAGAATAGGAATATTTTACTTACCTTGCATAACTTTTGAGAATTGGTGCTGTTATTTTTGTTCTTAAGTCTGATTTGATATAGGAATATATTTAATTGGATGGCAGAACTATATTCACGAGTTTTGGAAAAATCTGGTGAGCACATTGGGAATTCTAGTTAACTCTGGTGCGATTTGCTAAATTTAATGCTATAGCATTATGGGCAGTTTTTTACATAGGGGGATTTAGCTATTCAAGTCTAATTTTTCCATTGATAATTCTTCTTGCTGTTATTTCTCTAGAAACTGTGGTTAATTTTAAGCATATTTTAATTTCTTTCATTTTATTTTAGTTTCAAGAACCACTTAATTCAGTTTCTTAAATTTCTAAGTTGCAAGTAATTGGTGTTTACATTGAACTTTTTAATACCAATCCCTGTGGAGACGATTCACTTATCATTATATTACTTGTGTTGGACTGTGTACACTTGCACATATAATTTTCACAACAATTGCTTATAGAGCATTCTATGAATTCAAGAGTGTAATTATGAGCCTTTAGTGGAGTCATGAGGAATTAATAAGTTAGTAACTTTATTTGTTAAATTTATGATAACTTATTGGAACTTGATTTCATAGGCCCATGGTCCCCACTGTACCTTGGATAAAATCATCTAGATAGTCTCATTTAATTGATTTAATTATCAATTAGAATTATCAAGGTTGACCAGGTCAATTTTGGATAATTTCACAGAGTTATGTAATTTAAAGAAGAAAAGAGAAATTAGGGCATATTTATTAATTAAGATAAATTGGTATCTAAATTAATAAATACGTTTAAATCAAGGTTCAAATTATAAATAATTAATTTGATAAAGGATTTAAATAATTATTTAATTAATTAAATCAATAGAAAATAATACAATCCTTGATTTTATGTCCAATGGTCTTATAATCAAATGGGAGATTTTACGGACCTAAAGCCCATGAGAATTTCGACCTAATGGCTGATATTATCTACTATTTATTGATTTTTTAATTAAAATAAATGACCTAACTGAGCCTATAAAAGGAATGCTAAGTGAGAGTTGAAATCAGATTTTTGAATCACAAGTTTTTGAGAAGATCAGAAGATCTAGTCTTGGTGCTCTAGGTTTTAGATTCTCTCGACAATATAAGTCTTTTTCTAAGCCTCAATAATATTTTCTCTTCTTCTCTCTGTATCTATCTCATGTGTTGAGAATTTCCTACTTTAGTCTAGATGATTCTAAGGATACTTTGGAAGGCTCTGAAGAAAATTGAAGAACGGTTCAGTTTCTTGGTGATACCCTGCGATAGAAAGGATACAAGGGTTAGAGAAACTGAAGGAAGGACTCAATCATTCCACTGCGTATAATGTTAGTGTTCTGATCATTATTTCTATTTGAATTCAATTTTAGAAACATGTTCTAGGTTTTCTTATATTAATTTGTTTAATATAAGATTTACATGAAAATAAACAAGATCTTGTATAAGTTTTCCCAACACAAAGACAATCCAGTTTCCTGCAACTATTAAACATTCATGAATGGAAATGGGAAGAAATTGCCATGGATTTTGTGGTGGGTTTGCCTAAAACCACAAAGAAACATGATTCAACTTGGGTGATCGTTGATAGATTCAAAAAGTCGGCACATTTTATACCAGTTAGAATAGTGTATTCAGAAGAACAATATGCAGAACTTTATGTCTAGGAAATTGTGCGACTTCTGGGAGTACCAAAATTGATAGTTTCAGATAGGGATTTGAAATTTACATGCAGATTTTTAGAAGGATTACAAAAAGCGATGGGTACTAAGTTGAAGTTTAGTACAATATTTCATCCTCAAACTAACGGGCTAATAGAGAGGACATTTCAGATTTTGAAAGACATGTTTCGGGCATGTGTATTGGATTTTAATGGGTCATGGAGCAAGTACCTTCCATTGATAGAGTTCTCATACAACAATAGTTACCAGCCCACTATACATTTATATGAGATTTTATGCAAGTGAAAGTGTAGATCACCAATACATTGGGATGAACTAGGTGGAAGCAAGAATTTAGGCCCAAAGGTGGTTTGGGAAGCAAATGAAGCTATTGCTAAGATGCGTGATTACTTCTCAAGACCGGCAAAAGAGCTATGTCGATCCTAAATGTAAGCATGTTGAGTTTGCAGTTGGAAATTATGTATTGCTCCATGTTTCTACAATGAAGGGGTTTATGAGGTTCGACAAGAAAGGAAAGGTAAGTCCCAGATATGTCGAACCATTTGAGATTTATGAAAGAATTGGACAAGTGGATTAAAGATTAGCCAAGTCCCCAGCGCTGTCGAGAGTGCACAATGTTTTCCGTGGGTCCATGTTATGGAAGTATGTCTCAGATTCGTCTCACATTCTTAGCGATGATACTTTGGATCTTCAAAAAAATCTTTCTTACAAGTAAAAAATAGTGAAAATTTTGGATACGAAAGAAAAGGTGTTATGAAATAAGACAATCGGGTTAGTCAAAGTTTTGTGGAAGAACGGCTTCGTTGAAGAATCTACGTCAGAATCATAATTGAATATGCTTGAGCAATATCCAAAACTGTTCTGGTAAATTTTGAGGACGAAATTTATTTTTAGGAGGGGATAGTTGTAATATCCGCTTCCTTAGGAGAATAGATATTTTTGTAATTTGGCTTGGGTCCAGAGAATTATGATAAACTTTGTGTTCTTATATGATATGTGATATGTGATATTATATGATATATATATATGATTTATTTAATGAACTTGCCAATTCGATCACACAAGTTTTCCTTCATGTGTTAGAGGTCAAAATGGTATAATAGTTGAGTTATGTAGCTCAAAGTGGAATTACAAGTTTTATGGTAAAAATTTCAATTTATGAAAGTTAAAACAATTAACTTAAGGGAAATTACTAAAGAGGTCTTAAGTGAATGCATAAGGAAGTTTAGATAGGGGATAGGATGGTAATTGTGTATTTAATGATTACTAGTGAGAATTAAAAAAGGTACAAACTCATTAAGTCATCAGATCAAGAGACATTTCTCTTACTCTTGATCTAATCATTTTGAGGCTTAAGGAATTGATGGAAGACCTTGGTGCTTTATTAGATGGACTAGAGATTGTCAAATGGGGCAAAGAGTTGGGATTGGTGGCTGAAACTTTGATTTGTAAGTTCTTTAAACTATGTTATTTGAGTTATATGGTAGATTAGGTTTTGGTGGTGAAAATGGTTAATGATTGTGTTAATTGGTAAATTGATGTTTATTAGATGTCTAGGATTTATGTTATTTGAGTTATAAGTGTTAGAAATATGTTAGGTTGCTTGGGTATGTGATTTAAGTAAAAAAATTATGATTTTGGGGTTGAAATTGGGTTAAAATTGCATTTGAGATTTTCTGGGTTCCCGATGAGCGCGACCTCGCTACTCGCCTAGAAAGTGTAAACTCTCTATGAGCGCGACCGTGCTGCTTGCCCAAAAATGAGAGTTTTGATTTTTATTTTCATTTTGGTTATGATTTATTATTACCGATTAGGGGTTTTGTATAACATGGTTTTAGGAATTTCTTAAGAATATTTTGAGTAAGAGTTGACCTTAGAAGGGGCTTGGGTGTATTATTATTAGAGAATTGGTTTGACATGAAATTAAAGGTTTTGATATATATGATGTGACTATGTTTTCTAAGGATACTTGAAGGGACGCATTAGTGAGTGTGGATCGCTACTGCTATCGAGGTAAGAAGAGTGGACACCTACACACAGGGCATATGCTTGACATACTCTCTTACGGTAGAATTTTTTTTATTATGCTCTATGTATGAATATGTTGAATGTATATGTTAAATTCATGTATCATGTGTTTTAACTCTATAAAATAGAGTTATTTTTATTAATTTTTCGTTAGGGTTTGTCTTAGTATTAGTGTGTTTTAGGATTATTTTATTTAAGTTTTGTTTTAATAACTGATTTTGTGTTCATGTGTGAAAAACTCAGGGAAAATATGAAGTTTGAGCTTAATCTAAGAATTTTTGCTCGACTTTTATATTGGCTTAGATTTAGTGCACGCAAAGCTGAGACTTAAATTATAAATTTGACCATGATTGGCTCTTTTTCTGGGCAAAGATCATGTAATAGAAGTTGTATAGTTCTTTCTCAACTTTCTAAATCATGTTGAATCATCGTATTTGGAGTACGGATGAAGAAGTTATGTGCATTTTACTGAACAACGTCTTATTAGGAAAACCATAATCTCAATTGTGAGTTACAGGAGCCTTGCCGTGAGATCGGCAGTAAGTGATGTGGGCACAACAGATACTCATGTAAGGCCGTAGCTTTATCTCTTCTTCTTCTTCTTCTTCTTCTTCTTATTTGTTTTATCTTATTCTTTTGAATTTTAAACCATGAATTGTTATTCTTGTTTGGTATCTTGTTTTGAAATGATGAACTAAAATTCTTTTTCTCGGGCTTCAATGGAACCCTCTGTTTACAAATAAGTATTATTTTTTATTCTTTATTTTGATGTTCATACTAATTATTTATATTGGTTTCTGCTTAATGCTTTTCAAAGAGTGATCAACTTTGAAATTGAACTAGTAATTTAGGTAGAACTTGGAAGAGAAAATCTAAATTAGACCTAATCAATATAGCCTAAGATTTACATGTTTATGTTGATTTGTGTTTAGGATAGAAATATACCTAATCATCCTAGGTAGTCAATTAGGCCTAAACTTAATGATATTGATAGATTTAAATTCTTTATAGGAATATTGGAATCAATCTATTGGTTAGATTCACTTGTGATTTGGAAAAACCTTGTGAATAGTTAGGAACCCTAGACTGTCAATTAGAACATTAGAATCAAGATGATGAAAGATGCTTATGGAAGAACATAGGGGGAAACTAAACACCTAGAATTCTTAATTCTTGAAATTCTTGATTTCTAATTGTGTTATTTTTCTTTAAGTTTTATTTTAATTTTATAGTTTCTTTTATTATTCTTTAACTTGGATTGAAGGAAAAATAGTGTTTCGTAATTAACAACTTAAAGATTAGTCTCTGTGGGATAGATTTTAATATACTACTTGTTACGATAAGTGATATTGGGTGAGGTTGATAAAATCAATAACAATGTGCTTGATTGACATGCTTACATTATTAAATGCATGTCTATGTTACGAAAATTGCATGCTTACGTTGTTTCGAGCTTAGTTGCACAATTGACCATGTATTATGGTCTACGTTCTTTTGAGTGATGTTTATGTGTTTATGGTTATTTAATTTTGTAATTTTGATCATGAAGTTATTAATATATGTTACCTGGTTAAGATTAAGAGGTTGTATCCTACACAGCTCTTCTTGTTGGGCTTTTCTCATGGGCACTCTGTGCTACAGGTAAAGGAAAAGAGGTCGTTACATCGCAATGAGTTCGAGAGTTTTGGTGAAGGGCGTACATGTTCTAGGACTTAATGACTCTTAGGGGTCGGGCCTACCAGCAGGCAATGCGTTGCCTGACGTGTCCATACGTACACGTGTTTTAAGCTCCAAATGACGAGTTCTTTATCTCTAATCCTATTGGCTAGACCTAATGACAGTGCCTACACTATAAAAGAGTCCTAATAGAGTTTCGGAAGACTTTATCACTCTCTCAAATCTCTCCCTAACCTCTCTCTCTCTCTCCAGCTTTTAAGAATATCTAGTTTTCTTCAAGAAACTCATAAAGAAAGTGCTTGAGTTTGTGAATTTAAGGCTTGTTCAATCTAAATTCTCATTTCCTCTTAGAAAAGACCTCAAGCATCAATGGTGGCTAGGAAATAGAGAATTAGAACAGCGATAAGAATCATGTACAAGCCTTGGTTTTTTGTTTTTGCATTGAAGAAGAAAAGCACAAAGTGGTGGTTCTCAAAGGGTTTTGAAGTTTCATCAGGGAAGAAGAAGATTGTTCTACAACTAGGGCTTGCATCATCTTTCTCAATCTTTCTTTGGTCTCTGTCAAGTATATTGCGCTCACGACAGTAGGAAGCAAAAGCAAAATGTATTTAAAATACCCATAAACAAAAAGAACTGTTGACATGAATTGTTTGTACATAAAAAATAACAGTCTACAAAATAAAACTAAATAGTATGTTAAAGGTTGTCATGAGCAAATGTAACTTGCTCTTAAATCACACCATTAGAGGTGATATCCTAGCCAACCTTGTCGATGAGACCAGCATCCTTCTCGCATGACTCCACAGTAGGATCGACATCCATTTTCCTACCAGATCGAGTAGCCTCACTCTACTTTTCCCCAACATCATCTTCAAAGAAATAGCGATATAGCATGATTTCACCTTCTACATCCCACTCAAAGGCCTTTCCTTCTTTAAACAACATCATCATTTTGCCGTGTGTCTTCACGTTTGTGTTTATTGATACACTCTCTAATAAGGCAAGGAGCCTAGTACTTTTCTTTCTTTCTGATTCAAGAGTTTTTCTCTCTAACTCTAGAGTCTTTCTCTCCACCTTTAGTTCATCCTTCAAGAACTCGACCTCTCCGTAGCTAGGGTTATGTTGATCCTGAGGTCTTTCACATCTTATCACGAGCTTTGACTTATCAACTCACATGTTCGCACGCATTTCCACTCCATAGAGTATGAGTCCCTTTGTCAAGTTGTGTTTGGTCGCGGCGTAGGAAGATAGTTACTTAAATAGACTACAAAGAAAATAAGTGAAGTCAGAATCAAATAGAATTCACAACAAACGGCAATTATGAATCCTCACTTACTTGATAAGCCTCTTAGAACATATTATTGGTGGCCTTAACATACCTAATCTCAATCAATCAAGTCTCATCAATAGGATGCAAAAAAGCCTTGAGTTGACCCTCAATCGACGTTGGGTTCGAGTAAGAACACACTATCTTTGGAAGACCATTGTGAGTAGAGTTGTAAATGTGGGTAGAGTTTTTTGGCACGACATAAGCACGAAAGACACAAGCATGACACAACACAAAAAATATGGGTCTGGGCCAGAAATACTACTATATTGTAGATCGTATGAGGTCTAGATATCAAGCACGAATAGATTAACCCAGAGGCACGACATAGTAAAAAGCATGAAAAAGGCCTAATAATTTACATTAATAAATGTAATAAATATTTATTTTTGAATTATATTGAAATTAAAATAATAATAATAAATTCTAATATAACTTTGAGTATTTATATTCTTATAAATTTTAAACTATATTAATTTCTTTTAAGATTTGTGAGCTACAAATTTGAGTATTTAATAATGTAAATGTGTGTAAAATATTGTTAAAAACATATAAAAATAAATGAAACTCTAATTTAAATAAAAAAAAAAGTATATTTATTGTAATGGTTAGTTCCTTAACTAATTGAAAGGAGGTGTTAGTATGAAAAAAGCACATCAGGTGCGCAATAGAGGAATTAAAAATTTATTTTTCATCAGTACCAAGTCAGGATCTCATATATATATATATATATACATTAAATAAAAATATACAAAAATTAGATCTGATACCTCTTGTAGTTTATCAAATGTCCTCGATATCTTATAATATAAAATAACGAACAACCGATCCACTTGAGTGATAATGAGATCTACACCACAATCTTCCAAGCCAATCCTCAACACACTAGGACGTGTGAGGGCATATCAAATGATAAATGATAAACTTCTATCTCGAGATGTACTCAACACATGAGATCTAAAGATTTGGAGAAGGAAAAACTTTTGAGAGAATGAGAAAAAATATAGATCTATTTTTCAGGATCCCAAAAACCTCTGAGAGCTACACCTTGAGATAACTTAGAAATATATCTATATATAGTCTAGGTCAAATCTCATTAGGTTTATGTTTTATTTATTTAATTAATATTTTAATCAAGTTGAAACATTAACTAAATAAATAAATAATAAATAAGTAACTGCTCAATTTGAGTCAAAGCTAGTGGATCCTACCCAGTGACCTACGCTTGCACAACTATTAGTGTGTGGCATTGTTAACTACCACATGGCATTTTCCCATTTATTTAATAGGATAAAATGTTTGTGCATTTAAAATAATGTCTTATTTCAAATATGCATAAATATCAATTAATTCAAAGTTAACTCTATTTGCCCAACCAAAAAAAATTATCTCATAAAACCTATTTTTTTTTTAATATTATTATCTTGTAATAAAGTAACATTATTCTCTCTCAATATCAATTCAAAACCAATTAATATTTTAATTAACTAATATATAACTTTTAAATAAAACATATTAGTTAATTTGATTAATTACATATAATTACCCAATAACTATTGTTGTACTAAAAAAATACGAGCTAATTCGTAGTACAGTTTTACAACGATCAAGTTGGGGAAACATGTTTGTTAGAGCAATTAATGAGGATTCTTGAATCCAGGTCCACGATTTTGAGTTCCGGATATCTCAAGTCAGTCCAAACTAAGCTATTACAAGGGAAGTAGATTAATTGCTTGGATGGTTCTTAAGGTCACCTAAGGTTAGTTCGTGTAACTTAGTGGAATAGCTTGAGTTCCCCTAAAACCTGCTTGAGTTTGTCTTTGGAGATTCTAGCTCGTGAAGGATGTAACAAAGGCGCAAACACAGATCCTTGAAGATCCGGGATTTGTATCTCTGGCAGGAATGATATGATTTTATGTATTGAATGTAATCAATCATTAATTAATGGAATATATTGTAATAATGAGTAGTTACCTATTCTTGTAAGTTACTCAATCATGTTCATCATCCTTTATAAATAAAGAGGAAATGAACATGGAAAAGGACGATACTTTTTAGACAAAAAAACTCTGGAGAAATCGTATCAGACAATTCTCTCGAGAGAATAACCAGAAATAATATTGTCTCATGGACTAGGTGGATTTAACCACTGAACCATGTCAAAATTGTGTGGTGTTCTTAATCTCTTTTTTTTTACGGGTTTTTCAGTCTTACAACTCTTCTTTTTATTGACAATTCACTATTGACGAAAAACCGTGTCAACGGTTTGGTGCTTTCATTGAGAGAACTTTAAGCTTGAGTTTTCTTTTAAGTTTTGGTTGTGAGAATGGTTATGGTGACCAGAACACTGGCACAAGAAGATGAGTCAGCTTTGCCTGCAGACCAAGCAGATTACTAGCACCCTATCCCAACAGGAGAGGGAACTTCTTGATGCGCTGGTAAACATTCCAAACGTAATGCTAGAAACAGCTAGGAAACAGGGAGCTCATCAACTCATCCTAGGAGGGAACCTCATTTTTTAGCATACTATGTTGGACAAGTCGAGCAGGAAATTGCTGAACTCAGAGATCAGCTAGCTAGCGCCAGTAGGCGCATTGATGAAATAATGGCTAGATTGCCTTTTTCAATTGATCTAGATGCTGGAAGAAGGCAAGGGACTCTCAGTGGACCAGGTCGCATGGGTGCAATCACACAAACATCAATTGCTCTATCAAGACTACTACTCCTAGCTCATACCTTCAGGACAAGTTCCTAGGACATAACCAGCCAGTTCATCGATCTAAAACCAATTTTGTCCAAGAAAATAGAAATGGGATTACCCAAATACACTTGCTCGAGTTCCATCCAATGGGGAAAATAGAGAGGAGGCACCACCCCCAGAAAGAGAGGTCGCACTGGATGTAGAACGTCCTCAGATTGTACTTCCAAGCACTTGAACAACTGCCTCTTCCATATGATATCCTTTGTCACCTATTTGTCATCCATCACCTCCCCGAGCTCAAATTTCCAGAAATCGACCTCGATGAAATATTTCCACACATGGGAGTGCGCGGAGAAATCCTACCCAGAGGGAAGTTACATATGTTACTTGATCTCATGACACATGGATTAGAGTCAAAGTCAGTAATCAACCTCATCATCCAGAATAGTGGGTGGTAAGTTTTGTAGAGAGAACATATCGGAAAGTGTGCACAAAACTTTGTCGCAGAGACAAGAACCTGACCTAAGCGATCAATTGAATTATTGCCACAATATTCAAAACAATAATCAGTCTGATCTATGCGAGCACCTTAACTCACATAGATGGCAACAGAGTCAAGACCACGAGCTAAGTTATATTCAGCCAAATGATGATCCTATTGGGAGGCGTGAAAACAGGGATGTCCCAAACAACCGAGCTAAAATCCGAAGGGACAATAACCTGGATAACATGCAATCAAGAGTGGGAGCTAATAATCAGCTCCCCATTAGCCTATCAGTTAAAATCCAACCCATGAACGACTTGCTTTTGTGGAAGAACAGATGAGGCTCATTCTAGGTGAAAAGAAGAAAGACAATGATGATTTTGTTGAGGATCTTGAGCACTTTGCACCACATATTGTTGCAGATCCTTATCCCCTTAGGTTCAAAATGCTCACATGACGACATATGATGGAGCCACCGATCTGTCCAATCATGTTGGAACTTTCAATACCCTAATGCGCGCTCACAACGTAAATATCAATCTCAGGTGTGTATTGTTTCTTAGGATCGCATCTCATATCTATATATATACACATTAAATCAAAGTATCCAAAATTTATATCTAATACCTCACGTAGTCTATCAAGTGTCCTTAGTATCTTATAGTATAAAATCACGAACAACCAATTCACTTGAGTGACAATATGGGATCTACACCACAATCTTCCAAGCCAATCCTCCACACAATAGGACGTGTGAGGGGACATCAAATGATAAATGAAAAACTTTTATTTCTAGAAGTACTCAACACATGAGATCTAGAGATTTGGAGAAGGAAAAACATTTGAGAGAAAGAGAAAAAATATGGATATATTTTCAAGCTTCCGAAAACTTCTGAGAGCACACTCTGAGACAGTCTAGAAATATATCAATATATAGTCTAAGTCTAATCTCATTAAGTTTATGTTTTATTTATTTAATTAATATTTTAATCAAATTAAAACATTAACTAAATAATTAAATAATACAAATAAGTAACTACTCAATTTGTATCAAGCTAGTGGGTCTCACCCAGTGACCTGCGATTGCAAAATGATTAGCGTGTCACATTGTTAACTGCAACATGATATTTTTCCATTAATTTAATATTGATAAATATTAGTTAATTCAAAATTAACTTTATATGCCAAAAAAACATTATCTTATAAAACCTAATTTAATTATTATCTTATAATAAGATAATATTATTCTCTCTCAATATCAATTCAAAACCATTTAATATTTTAATTAACTAATACATAATTTTCAAATAAAATATATTAATTAATTACCAAATAATTATATCTTTGTCCTGAAAAATTAATTCCCTTGCAAAATAGTCCTTCTCCTCTTAATTTGTCACCGATAAGTGTCAAATTCGTCTATTTTTAATTCATTATTCTTTTATGATTATGCACTTGATTATTTATATATATATGTTTGTTTAATTAGTTTATTTTTTATTTTTAGGAGTTCCAAAATATTAAGGGTGAAAATAATGAATTTGTGATGTTTTACACACTATGGTTAAGCTCGGTATTAGAAGTCTGAAACTTCACGCTAAATTTTGACATCGTTCCGACCATATTTTGGGTATTTTTCCAGAAATACAAGTTGTATATATTTTTCTTTTCTTTCCATAGAATTTTTAATCGTCCAATTTTGAGTTATATTGAGAGTGTTATGACTAAAATAACATTAGTGGCGCAACATGATTTTCCAAAGATTTTAAGGTGTTTTGAGTCTTCTCAGCGATGCAGCACCATGGGATGGTGCCTTAGCACTGCTTCGATTTCTAGGAACAATATTTATTAGCACCCTAGTGCTTATGGACAGCGCCACAGTGCTACACCAGCTCTTGCGATTTTATATTTAAATTTAAATGTGATTTTTGACCTACTTTGAGTGGGACTATAAATAGAACATCATAGGAATGACTTTGAGACTTCTTAGACACTTTTTAAAGACTAGAAAATAGAAAATAGAGGTAAATCAAGAGAGAGTTTATTCTTCTTCTTCTTTTTCTTTATTTTTCTCTATGAATTCTTATGCTTATTGTTTATTTATGTCTAGCTAAGTTTTTCTTAGGTTAAGAGTCATTTCAAATCCCAAAACATGATTTTGAGTTTTTAATAATATTGATTGTTCTCTTATTCCTAATTATCAAATTGCTTATATTTTTCTATGCTTAATTCTATGATTATTATTTTAATCTTTTTTAGAGGACCCCTAAATAGGGTTTTGCTTTATTCTACTATCATCTTGAGATTTTTATTCACCTAATCATTTAGAATTCTAGGTTTTGAGTAATAAATTATAATTGAGATTAATGTCAAAGTTGGTTTTAATTATGAGAAGGAATACGACCTAGGTTAAATGAATTGCATATTTATGGAATTATTGTTTAAATCAATCTATCTTCATTGAACTTAATGCTTTCATTAAACTAAATTGTTGGTGTTTGCCTTTATGTTGTTTAGTGAATAGAATTAATTAAAAGTATTTTCTTTTATTTATTATATTGGAAGATTGGGGTGACATTCAAAACCTATAATTCTAAGCTCTAATTAACCTGATAATTAATTAAATAATCTAATTTAATAATTTCATTATTACTCCACTATAAATATGTAGAAATTATAGAATTATCTCGTGCAGTTTGTTGATATAATCACTTCATGTAGTTCTGTCCTCCAATTATTAGTTTGTAAATTAGAGTTGGTCAAAATCTTCGTTTTACCCTTTTAATTACATCTTGTTCCTTAAGTACTATTAATTCACTTGTGAACAATTCATTTATAATCATATTATAAATTTGAGCTCAATAACTGTTCAGTTCCATTAATAAACCCCTAAGGGAACCAATATACAATCCTTTAGGAAATCTTGGATTCGAAATCTTGTATGATCATGTTCCCACCCATCCACACCATTGAATCTAAAAAAAAAAGACTTAATAGACATAAATAGGAGTTCATGGTTGTTCAGAACTCAGACTGATCTACAAATGATCATTATATTAATATGAATTAAATATTTATGAAAAACAATAAACTTATAAAAAAATTAATTAATATTGGTCCTATTATACATAATCTAATTATATAAAGTACATTCACTAAGATGTTTATTCACATCAGTAATCCAGATCTAAAGCACACGCATTCAAACTTCAAAGAATGCTTAGTGAACCGTATTAGCAACTATTCATTAAATATTCCTTACTTTAATATGTTGTGGACCATTTTATTCATTATTTATGATGTTAATCCTCTCATACTCATATAAAATCATACTCTCATAAATGAAAATGAAATTTTCTAATATATATATATTAATCATTCAAACAATAATTTATATATTCCATTATAAGAAAACTGCACTTTTATTATCTTTCGAAATAAAATATCTTTACATATGATTTCACAGCATAAACTCTAACAAGAGGTTAGAGGTTCAAATCCTCATCCTTATTTTTTTTAGCAAATAATAATATGGCCCCAAATATGAATACATTTTTTTACGCCTAATAAACATAATTGTCATTTTTAAAAAAAAAAAAAAAGTGAGGCATAGCCTTTTTTTTGGAGTATTTGACTGAAATAACCCTTACATAAAAAAAATGCATAAAAAATTATTAATTTTTATTAAATTAAGATTTCAAACATATATTTATCTTTTACAAAAAATTCACATATACACACACGAAAAAAATCTCAATTATATAAAGTAATAAATTTTTATGTTTTTTTTTTTAGTTTTAAAAAAATTAATTTAAAATGTAAGCAAAAATAAAATGTGGAGGTTTACAATTTCGTTAAAAGTTTAAAATTGTAAACAAATTGTTTAAATTTATATTTAAATTTGAAATAGTAAAATTTATGTTTAAGTTGGTTTGGAATTGTAAACCAGTAGTTTACTTTTATGTTTATGTTTGAATTTTTTTAATTATTATTATTTTTGTTAGAAATTACCCACACCTATCGGATAAACATAGAAAAATATATTTATGTTTAAATTTAAAATTACAAACAAGTAGTTTACATTATCATAGAGCTTATGTCTTGTGGAGAAAACAATTTTTTTATTTATTTCAAAGAAATGTAAACAATGAGTTTACTCATTATTATTTTAATTAAATTGTAAATAATGAGTTTACTATATAATAAAGTAGAGTAAAATGCATATGAAGCCTATATCTTGTAGAGACAACACAATTTTTTATTCAACAAAAATGTAAATAATGAGTTTACTATTTAATTATTTATTTCAATGAAATTGTAAACACTGAATTTACTCTTTAAAAATTTATTTTAGAAAATTGTAAACTTTCTAAACATAACATTTGAAAATAATTTTATTCATTATAATTTTGTTAAAAACTTAAAGAAAATGAAGAAAAATAAGAATTTTATTTGAAAGTGTGAATAAATAAATCAAAATTTTATTTTATTAAGAGATTAATAAGAGAGTAAGAGAATGTGAAATTGAGAAATTTGAAAAAAAAAGTCTAAGTATGGAGTTTGAAGCAACAAGTAGACGAATAATTAAATTACTAAAAAAAAAAATCTTTGCCAATTTTACTATAAAAAAACATGTATTAATAAGGAAAAATAAAAAATTATGCAATTTTATAAAGTCATATAAGAAAGGGATATTCCCAGTTAAAATACAAAATCTTTCACTTTTTTTTACATTTGAGTACCAAAACTTTTTTTTGATAGTGGAAGTACCAAAACATTATGTTTTTTTCTTACATTTCGATTCCAACCGTAAAGTTTGACTTTTGACCAGTTCGTAGTAACATGTCAGCTAAAGGTTGGTCTACGTTTTTGTACTTTCACCGCCAAAATGAACAATGTTTTAGCATTTATCTATAAGTAAACACAAAATTTAGGTATTTTAGCTGCAAATTTCTCTTATTTACTTTTTATAGAAGAAAAAAGTAAATTTTAGGATTTAATTTTTATTTTTAATACAAATTCATTTTTTTATTTTGATTTGTTGCCAATATTTCCCACCGTGAACACATGGCATGGTCAAATGGGCTTCATGGGCTCTCATGAGAGGTCCGGGCCCAACCAAGGCCCAACAATCAATGAGCAACCAAACCCTATGGGCCCGGACCATGCTAAGCCCATTAACTAGCGAATAGCACAAGCATAGTAAGGGGCCCGAACATGAGAAGTACACCTGAAACAGCTTCACGAGCGCACCCAATCTCCATCCTCCGGTATTTAGATTGTGGTGGTAGACGTTTCATTCCAGGAGACGGATCCCATCATGAGGGATCCGATGAAGTTTCCAGGTTCATACTCAACATTTCAACTTGCTATCAGGATACGTCCCTTAATCCGTCGTCGCTAACTAATGTTTGCCTTAGTGAATGAAGAACCTGAATCTTGGTAAATGAACTTGAACCTTACTAAATGAACCCAAACCATACGTTCCGGTAGAACAAGACCAGTTCTTCATGCAGCTTACGTGTCCCCAAGAAATCCGACAGTTGGTCTCCTCAACTAACCCGTAGAGAGGGTACGAACAGAACATACGATGTTCCTAGGGATCGGTTCTGCCACTATTATGATAGATCCTATCCCCGAGTCCCCCTGAGGGCTCGTGCGCATCTATCCATATCAACGTACAACAGGCAGCTGGAAGGATCTACCATCCTTAAGTCGGCCCAGTGGGCCTAGACTAAACCATCTGTAATCATATTACACACTTGTATTAGAGCTCCATTAGAGAGCATTTATGCTTATATCGTTATTGGGCCCGGATTAGTCTGGCCCAAGCCTCATGACCGCCTATAAATAGTGTAATTTGTACACTGTAGCAAGGATCCCAATTTCTCATGCACGCATAAACGCTGTTAAACTTGCAGAAAATCTCCATTGCTAAACTCTCTAAAGCTCAATACTATTGACTCGTGAACTAAGGCTCATTAACACCCCAACAACATAAAATTTGTGATCTTATTCATTTCTTTGCCTTTCTTTCTAGCTCTTACTTCTTGATATATTTGTAGTTTCCGAAAAACTCGATAAACATTTTGGTGCTTTCGTTGAGAGCTAGAAGAAAGCTTGAATCAGTCTTTGTCATCTACGAAGATGGTGAATACCAGACACACTGTGTTTGATCCCATTCAACATCAGTAGCAACAGGAAAATGGAGAACCATTGCAAGACCAACAACTTCCTCAAGAACAACCAGAGGATGTACCTTATCACGGGCCCCAGCCTGATGACTCCCAGTCCTTCAGAGAAAGGGGTGAGTATGACGAAGAGTATTACGAGGAAGACAGGGAGGGGTACAAAGACCATGAGGCCGAGAATTCCATCAATCCAGACGAGAATGACGTGGAACTTGAACAAGAGGACCCGTAAGTGGTTTTTCTGAGACAATAGGTCCTCGATCAAGAAGCAAGGATGGTTGAACAACAAGAGCCCATCCGCCAGATACAAGAATCTCTCCTGGCTTTTTGAAGCATTTATTCCTGCTTGGGGATTTACAGTTAATCCCTCAGTTGTTCCTCCCCTAGGAACTCAACCACATGTCCCACCTACAGGGACTAATGCTCCCAACAACACTACAACCCCTACTCCTCCTACGGGACGACCCACTCATCCCGGAGCCGGTCCTTCTAACCCATCTCAAGAAAAAAGGGAAAGCCAAAGCGGTTGACCCCATAGTAAAAAAAAACCCCCAAAAGAAGACTCCTTTCGCTCCAAAAACTGGGGTGGACCCTGGGCATTTCCCTAGGAAAGAACGGGTGAATCATGTCCCAGGATGGAATCATCCGAACAATCTGCAGGGGAAACGACCGTAGGGCACTAAATACTGGAATGTCCTGAAACATGACGACCAGGGAAGACACTTTTATCCAAGTGCATCCATGAACAAGGATCACGGAGGGCGTAAACGCGAAGAGGAGCCGAAAGCTGTTAGTTCGGGAGATGACATATCCTGCATAGATTTGCAAGAAGACCTCAATGCTTGAAAAGAGAAATCCCATAAAGAAAAGATTCGCTCTCGGAGAGGCGATTTGAAGAATAACCTCAACAACAGGAGGAACCAGAGAGTTCTCATTGATAATGGAATGGCCAGGCAGTTCATGGAGCAGCTGGCCGATCTTAAAAAGGTCACAGACCGCTTGGTCTGAAAGTAAGAAGGCAGAGGTTCTGATTCAAAAGATGAAGAAAAAGAACTATGTGCAAAACACATCCTCAACATCGTGTTACCTAAGGGGTTCAAGAAGTCGGATATACCCGCCTATACTGGAAACACCAACCCTAGAGACCATCTATCCCACTACAATCGCCTGATGATTGTAACCCATGCCTGTGACAATGACAAATGCCTATGCTTTTCGCTGAAGAGTGGTGGAAAAGGCTCAAGAAAGGATCAATCCAATCTTGGTCTGGATTGCAGTCGGCTTTCCATAAGCAATTCGTAGCCGCCTAGAAAATATACATGGAGGTCAGTGCGATGGGCAACATTAAGCAACATTCCATTAAGACCCTTAGGGCTTACATCCAATGCTTCACAGAGGAAGCTTCAAAGACTAAGGTGGATGATGGGCAACAATTAGTAGCCCTCTAGTCCGGAATCAGAAATGGATCCCCTCTCTGGGATGACATGTGTGGATGCTAAAAATTCCACACCGGTGAAAGATCCACATCTCGTGTCTAAGGTCCCTTGAAGGTCCAACGCAATCATGTTTAAAGCCTGCTTGGTCTTTTGAACCGATGCTCATTCACTATGAGAGTAGAAATATAAAATTAAGCATAGACATCATCAGCCGCCTCGCACAAGATCACTTCGGGTGCGCCTCGTACGGATCGGCCTATTCCAGGTGCGCCTCAAACAGGCTCATCCCAGAAGCGTATCGCGTGGATTGGCGGATGCTCCTCGCATACCTGTCAGTGCATTGCAAAGCCACATCACGTCTCACCCACACAACAGGCGCCTCGCGAGGCCATCACGCCTCTGCCACACATGAGGTCCTCGCTCACCACTCGACACCTCACCTGCACAGCAATAGACGCCTCGTGAGGCCATCATGCCTCACTCACACAACTGCGCCTCACTATCCATTCAGTACCTCGCACGCTGCTTGGTGTCTTTCTCCTCAGCACAAGGCTTAAGATCTCATTCGTCTTGGCGTGAGGTCCGATGAAGAGAGGTGCCTCGCTATGCGAGGTGCTGCATTCCCAAACACTGATAAGCCTTGTCGCCAGGACTGTGTACCTAGATGTCGAGATGCACATCAACCACAAGGGAGGCCCAGTTCTCCAAACCCCATGCTCCGAAGCTGATACACAACAGGGCCTCACTACGCAAGGCCTATTTCTTAAAAGTGCCTCAACATGGAGTTCACGTAAAGGAAACCCATTCTATGTTAATGAATATCCCACGATGTTCTCCAACACTTAGAAAAATATAAAGAAGCTTGGAGAGAATTTATATCTTGGAAATGAAAGAAGGACCATCAGGTACAAGGCACGCCCATGAATATGGACTGTACGACCTTGAGGAGGACAGAGGCATGATTATGACATCCGTATCCGGCAAGTAGTTGAAATATGAGGAGTGGTGGCATGACCTGCATGTCTCTGACTACGAAAAATATCGACACCACAATCCTCTGCTCAACCACGACCTGTGCCACTACCCTGATAGTGTGCCCGCGTACATTCTTGTCCCTTGGGACCACCCTATATTAGGGGCCATTAGAGCCCATCTATATATAGGCTTCCACCCCTCAGACTAGGGGGTTGGAAAATTCTTGTAATGCCAGACTATTCAAAGAGCAATATACATGTCCTCTTCAATTACTCTTCTTCAATTTTTCTCTAAATCTCTATAATTTTTTCTAAGTTCATAAGTTCGTTGTTAAGTCTTTGAATTTTTTTTACCTTAATTCATTGACGAGTTCTCACTGTCAATGGTTTGGCACCGTCTGTGGGAAGAAAAAGTATCAAGTCATTGTTCTTCCATCAATTCCCATAAGAAGAAATGCCAAGGCATTCAAGACGCCTACATGAATCGCAAGACGTGGAGATCAACCTGGACAGAGACCAACTAAGGGCCGCCAGGAGAAACCCTCCACCACATGAGAATGGAGGTGTGCCGGAGGAGCATCCAGTCCCTGAAGAGGAAAAGGAGGCATCATCCCCAGCTGTCCCACCTAACAGAGACCCTCTAAAACCTCCAGTCGCCCCCATTGGTGGCTTGGGTATGCACCCTCCTCCTCGACGTATGGTTGCACCATGCTTCGGCCATCAAGATTCGGGTCCCTCTACCCACAGACTGGGCAAGAGTCCCTGAATACAATTTGTGAGTTCCAGCTCAAGGAATCACTTCTATGAGGACGAGATATGTGAATTACACAAAAAGAATTGAAGTCTAGAAACCACACTAGAGAACATGTAAGAGGTGTTAAACGACCTTCTTTAAGGAAATTCGAGCACTCCTCTTCCCACACATAAGAGGAAGGAGTGTGAGAGAGGAGAAACCACCGTCCCAATGAATGACAGGAGAACGCGACTTTCCACTAGCAACACTCCCCAGAAAAAACACCATGAAGGCCCGGGCCAACGAAGTACCACCGAGAGCAAAGGTGAAAGGACGACCTAAGAGAAAAGCTCTAAGGAGGCATCCCCTGACCTAAGAGAATAGCTCAATGGAAGGAGGCAGTGATAAAGACAACACCCCATCTAGCCCCTCCAAAGGGCAAAGAGAAAAGATAGGCCAACCCTTTATATTTGAGGGAGTCCTTGAATAGAAGGAGCCATGAACTAGACACCGAGATGAGAATCCTTTAGAGTAAGATCATCACGGCATGGGGCACATTGTCGATGAAGATTTTGACTATGAGTCACCTTTCACAAGGGAGATTCAAGTTGAACGACTCCCAACCATCTTCAAGGAAACTCATATGACCCCTTATGAGGGCACTACTGACCCTAAGTTCCACTTGGATGACTTCAACGATTTAATGAAATTGAGAGGGGTCAATAACATAGCAAGGTGTCATTGTTTCGCTGTCACACTGAAAGGGGCTGCATAGAAGTGGTTCAAGAGGCTGAGCCCAGGAATCATCAGGTCATGGCAACAGTTTTCTGATGAATTTCTCCAGCAGCACATGCAGTGCGTGATTACACCATGCCAGACACTAGCCTCGCTAACATAAAGGAAGGTGAAGGAGAAAGCTTAAAGAGCTATATCCACATGTTCAACATGGAGGCGGCTAAGGTAGGAAGCCTGACCAGAGGAGAACTCAAAATGGCAATCACGGTTGGAGTGCGCCCAGGCAGTAAGAAATGGGATAATATGCTCAAAAGAGAGGTCACTGACGTAGATGACTTCTATGAAAGAGCACAAAAGTACATTTGTGTCGAAGATGGCCATGAAAACCCAAAGGAAGGAAAAAATGTGCCCTTTTCCTAGCCCTGGACACATGAATACTCAAATGGTGAAAAGAAGAAAAGAGTGTATGAAGGGCCTGGAGACGACCACCAGAGAAAGCACGTACGTGGTGGTGAACCCAAGCAAATGCCATACACCTTCTATACAAACCTGATAGACACCAGGGAACATATCCGTAACGCCCTGGATAACCAAAACCGTTACACTATGTGTTTAAAATTGTGCAGGACTTGGCAATCGAGTCGTTTAGTTTAAAATGTGATCCCTAAAGTCATAAACAAGTTAGGTTTAAAAGATTTTGGTCATAAATGGATAATTTTCAGTAAAACAAATATTTAGTACATGGGATCCCAAAAACAGGGTTTAAAGGACAGATTAACAAAATTCCCAAAAATTATATACAATCAAGGCCACTCTAATGGAAAAATACACATTTTAGGTTCCGTCCCTGTACAATCTCTCAACCGTGGCAGACGAGCAGTTGACAATTTACACCTCGCCCCCAAAGCTCTCCAACTCATGGTTGAACTATCTTACCATTGCCTTTACCTGCATCACGTAGCACCCGTGAGTCGAGGCCCCGCAAGAAAACTATATAGCATATCATAAACAATCCAGACAATCAAATGATTCATAAGATATTAACCAGCTATTAAGCAAGCCATAACAGGCACAAAATCAGTGATGAAAAACAAAGAATCATCAGTTTATTGTCTAGGTATTCAACAAGCCACAAACATCAGATTAATAACAGTAAACACATTCATAATCAACAGTTAATAAAAATCATCATACAATACTCATGGTCGACGCCCTTAGGCCGCACCCTCTATTTAACCCACTGTCTCTGGCTCACTTAGGCCAAGCCCAGTGTTTAACCAACTAACTCCGGCCCGCTTGAGCACAGTGATTATTAAGCTGTCCTCAGCTACCAATGGTCGAGCCTCGTCCTATGTGCAAATATCAATCTAGGCACTCTTAGGTTGTTTATTTCATGCTCTCATGGCATATCATAATCATACAACAATTGTATCCAAATATAGGGAGCCCTTAGCCCCATCACAGCCACACAAAAGTGTGAAGTTTTCTTACCTTTAATTTCCAAGCGGAGAAGGTGAAATGGTTCTGAGCACGATCCATAGCTCTGAGCCTTGGCGATAAACCTAGTCACAATCCATAAATGGTACTTCGATGAGTTTAAATTCCAAAGGACAATCCCAGAAACAAACTCGTAATCTTGGGACCTCCAATTCCACCAAACGAAGTGGTGAAACCGTCCCCCGAGCCCCCAAACAAAAACCCTAAAATGTACCCAAAAATCATGTTCTAAAAGTTGAGTAGCGCTACAGTGCTCCTTGATGGGCACTACAGCGCTAGAGTCAGAGACTCTAGCCCCCCAGAATCGCACCTTAGCGTTGTAGCGCTCCCAACCTAGCTCTACAATGCTAGTACCAGAAATACAAATTTATGGGTTTCCCTCTTCAAATCTCCCTGAGCCAAAGGTCCAAAAATCCTCCCCAATCATCATTCAATCTCAAAATTGAGTACATAAACCACTATAGCTCACCCAAAACAACATAGAAACATCAAAGCTTACCTAAAAACCTCACCAAACAAAGAAATCAAAACTGAGCTTTGAAGCTCAAGAACCCAAACTAAAAACCAGAAAAATTCTCAGAATATTGAAGAAATCCTTACCTTAGAGAGGAATTCGACCCTAGGTTGCCTCCAATGCTATTCCAAGCTTTAATTCCTCAGATTCTCTAGCTTAAGTCCTTAAAACTCCATCCCAAAACCCAAATTCAGAAATCAAACTTAACTAAAACTCAGCAAACTCAAAGGCCTGAAACCTTACCTCCCTGGCAGGTAATCCTCAGCTTCAATCCTCCAATTCTTCAGTTTAGAGTCCGAGACTTCCCAGCTGATTCTTGCCAATTCCAGCCTCAATCCAAGCTTAGTTTCCTTCAGCAAATTCAAAGCCCCAACACAAGAGGGGGAGAGAGAGAGAGAAAACGTGAGTGATGAGAGAGAGAGAGATAGCTGAGAGACTTTTCTTTCTTTTCTTTCCTTAGATTATTCTATAACTTTCTGTATTGTTCTAACAATCCAGACTATATCCTCCACAACCAAATGACACACTTGCCCCTCTAACCATTTAAATCTCTCAAGGGTGCCCAAAGGGTAATTTGGTCATTTTCCTCCCAGTTCCCACTAATTCCTCAATTTACCCTAATCTATATCACTTAAATCCCATCATCCAATTAATCACCATTTATTTCCCAATGTCTAATAATCCCCAATATATATACTAGATTCCTAAAAATACCCCCAGCCTCCCCCGAGCCGGGTATTAATTCCCACCGTGACTATTTCACCAATCCGCTCACTAGGACCGTCTCGAGCCATATACTGCAAATATATCCACATAATAATATGTTCTCAAAAATTTATCACATATAATTACATTTATGCCCGCTACGGGCCAAAATTATAAATATACCCTTATAAGCAAAACAGGGCCCACATGCATATTTAATACTCATAAACATGCACTTAATCATCTCTACATAATCATATAGTCATGCCTGCCACACAATCATGCATTAAATCATTTATTCACATAAATACCAATTATTCCTTCCCGACACACTAATCAAGGCCCTTAAGCCTTATTATCAATTTTGGGTTGTTACAACTATCCCCTCCTTATAACAATTTCTTCCTCGAAATTTATTCGAACACATCAGGTAATAAATCTCATACCTCTGACCATAACTCTAGAGTCTAATTCTTTACTTTTAATCCTTCAATAACACTCTTACTAGAGTGACAATCTTGTTCCATGAGATCTTATCTTATAACTATAATCTCATTAACCTTTCCTTACCCAATAATTCTGCTGAAAGTCTATTTATCTCATCAGCTGTCATTTTCTTGTCTTGTCATTGGCACCAGTAATACCCATAAGCCACCACCCACACCACAGTAAGGCTAACTTGTAGGCCCTTGGCCTAATCCTTGGTATGATCTCGGGATCCTTCTCAAATCAGAAATCCAAAAATCTTTCTTTCGTTCTCAAGCTATCATACTCTTCCTTGTCAGCAATGTTTAGAGAAATACAATTTTCCTATCCTGGCACTTCGTGTTCCGATACTTGAAACTTGCGAATCCTTATGTCCTTGCAGATGGGCAAATACTTTTGCTTTAATAATTCCAATAACTTCTTTGCTTTCCCCCGAACCAATATTGAACCATAATATTAATTTCCTTTTATTTCCTTTTTTAGAACCAGCACTTCTTGCTTTTTATCTTACCATATCTTATGTTGTGTCACTTTAGCCGAAAGCCAGCATCCATCATTGTGATTGTTCATCAAGGGATTATACTTTTCTTAATATCCCAAACACTTGCACATTCAATGCGTAATTCTTTAAAATAACCAATAATTCTTCAGGTTGCCATTCTATTTGTAGACAGCCAATAATTCTAGGTTCCAACCTTATTCCGTTTGTTCTCTATTTCCTTTCTAGAACTTGGAAAAAAGAAAAAAAAATTAAGGGTCTCAACCCAGCACTGTCAATTACCATGCCACGTCACCCATTCACATGAACCCAAGTGTGTTAACTCAATCTTTTGAGTTGCAACCTTCCATATCCAATCATCTTACTTGTAGTCTAATGCGGTCCACTCTAATGATCCACCCCTATACCATTTTACCTTCCAATATACAAATATCAGATCTTATTATCCATTTAAACTTTCTGATTACAATATGCTTTAGGAGGTAGTACAATGTTCATTTAGGATCTCCATCTCAAAACTAGATTCCATCGGATCACTCATCCGATCTTCATCTCTTAATTCATACTACGATGGTAGAATTCTTAACCATTCTCACAAGATCCTCTTTCTGAATTTCATTTTCCATAGATATATATCGGTCCACAACCAATCACAGGTGCTATATCAATCTCAATTGTTATCTTGTCTGACCTTGCTATAATCCATGGTGTCCTATCCAACCGGCACAGACCTTCCCAAGTAAGAGAATAACTTCCAAATTATTTTCTCCCCTTGTAAAGTCAAGGGTTTCTAACATGAATCATCCAATAAGTCTCACTAGATCTTGGTCTCAAGGTTATTCCTTTACAAATGACTTGCGCTCAAATCCCTTACGCTATGCATTCACCGTGGCCTAGGTGTTCCATGTATACCGACCATGATCCCATTGTTTCTCCTACCACGAGGCTCAAACCATCATCCCTTCAGTCTATATCTGGGCGCATCTCAGACTTTGATGCATTGCTTACAGTTTCATGTTTTAAACAAAGACAAGGTCTTTCACATTACCCCTCTGTATCCATCCATTACACACGGATTCCTAAACCACGGAGTGTTAACCAATCCTTATTCTGTCTTCTAAAAATCTGATACAAAATTATACATTCAGTCTAACTTTAACTTCCTCTGCCATCCCAACCTCTGGTATAGCTGTCTTCGAAGATACTTCAGGTAGTAGATGACATGTCCACCAATCTCATTATGCCTCTTATCCCTCAAACGTTCTTCAGTAAGTTCTTTGTGGCTTCTGATTGAATCTTTTCACACTTGATCACTTCTCTACGTGTAGCGTGACCTTAAATACCCTTGGAGACATCGAAGCTAACACCTTCTGGAGCCTTACCTTTGACCTTGCTTCTTCAGTCTTAATATCATCAATGTAGTAGTCGTTAGAATTTTTCTTCTAGCTGGGAAGTAGATCAACACATCCCTAACGAACCTAGATATACCTCATCCATATTGTTCCTATACTCTCTGCTTGTTGAACTTACATGTGTTGTTGAAGATTTAGTCAGTTAGGAACCTTTACAGATAACCCATCACACCCCACTTGGTACAAGTAATAATTCCTGAAATATCTCTTTCCTTGATCCTCATCTGGTAATAACCAGATCGAAGATCAATTCCTGAAGGCACTGTCATGTCTTGTAACTGGGCATTTAAACTCTTCCTCCTTAGCAGACGATATCAATGAATGCCACGATACGATGCCCCGTCTAATCTATCCCTAAATCAAATACTTCTTCAACGGAACCAGTATTTCTTTTTCCCAAACTAATACCATTCTTCATACTGTCCCCGATACCGAATCTGTCCATAGCCAAATCCTGAAGCATACCCAACCACTCCTTACATACCCATTTGAATCCCTACTGACCAACTCAGTTTCCATTTAGTCCAACTTACATACTTCAAATGATGTCCCCTACAATCCATGGTTGTCCAATATCTAACAAATTATCCATCACTCAGGCCCATAACAAGGCTTTCACATGACAAGCCAATCACTTCCACTATGAACCCCTTACTACCTGTATTCCAATTCTTATTTAAGGAGTTTTCAATCCATCCCCGACAAGCATTTATATCTCAAGCCCCTTGTGCAATAACCGTGAGGCATATACTTCATATATGAATCTCTCCTGGGGATATGCAGCATTGAAATCTTTCTGTTCGTGATATAACCAAGACCGAGGACTATCAGGTCAACTGGTCACCTATGAGAAACTAGCCTCGGACTTCGAATGTAACAAGGTATTCCAATCTTCCATTCTCTAATCCTAGGCAATTCCCTAATCCTCCCTAACGTACCGAACCATTCCATGTTGATAACGTGTCCTTACCTGACATCTTTCCAGATGGTGTCTCCTGCTATTCAAGCACAGATGAAAATCTCATACCCTGAAGCAGCCATGATGCTCTGAACAATCCTAGAGTTTTAAACCTTAAATGAATCATCATTTCCGGCTACATTTGCTTGTATCAACTTCCAAAGAGGATTGACCAATCCACCAAACTTATCGACATACCTTGTCGTTGTCTTGCCATTCTAAATCGAGTTCATAAACTCATTAGCCTTTGCAGGCCAAACTAGGTCTTAATAATCTCTTTTATCAAATCACTACCTAAATTCCTTCCAGCCCATCGCGACTACATTTTGGGTCTGAATACCACTTCTCACCACTTTTGGGAATCCTTTTACCACAAACTCTTAGCACAACCACTCTATCACGACCTATCATCCCCGTAATATCAATGATAGAATTAGCTATGCCCATCCACTATTCAATTCTTGAGCAAATCCAAACCCTCCTCGAAACCAGAGGATAATGCCTCTAAATCCTTCCGTATAGTAATTATTATCTATCACCACCCTCAGGTTAAACCAACACTAATACTCTTGCTGTCAAGGTATACAAAGCAACTCTTTCCCAATAAAACTCGTTGTTGTACCCATCTAATCTCCTCTATCAGGCCTCACTGCCTTACTCACATACCAGCAAACGCCTGCTGTGACTTTCAGGGGCAGATGGAGGATTCCAACCCTAGCTGTCATCTGCAACCCTCACTAGAACAATAACAAGTCCAATTAACTATTTTGAGCACATACAATCTGAATTAAACTGCCATCACCGACTAAATCTCTCAGTCCTAATGTTCATATGCAGAACCATCCCACGGGCAGGTCCAAAAAACCACAATAATTATACACACATAAAGCATATCAAACACCAATCTACATTACTATGCATTAGTGATCAAATTTCACTTCGAATAAATACAATCATATTCATCATGCTTTCCATATACCAACAAGCAGATAAAGCATATAAGTTAAATTTAAACCATGAACCACATGCAATCAATATACAAATCATTATCCAAATTTTCCTCCACATGCGATAGCATTGCTAATCAGCACACCTCAATATCATCACACAGCAGTCAAGGGCCAGGCCCTATTAGAATCTCATGCTCCCTATTAATCATACAAATTAATGCATTCATATTTCATTCAAGCACTTAAGCATATAACCTCATGTAGTCAATTACGAAACCCTGAGTCGAGCTTGTCTTTAGTGGCAAGTGCACATGTCCAGCCAGTCTTCAGGAACCCTTAAACCTAGACCGCTCTGATACCAAGTTATAACGCCCTAAATAACCAAGACTGTTACACTGTGTGTTTATAATTGTGTAGGACTTGCTAATCAAGACATTTATTTGAAAATGTGATCCCTAAAGTCATGAACAAGTTAGGTTTAAAAGGTTTTGGTCATAAATGGATCATTTTCATTAAAACAAATATTTAGTACATGGGATCCCAAAAACAGGGTTTAAAGGACACATTTACAAAATTCCAAAAAATTGTATACAATCAAGGCCACTTTAATGGAAAAATACACATTTTAGGTTTCATCCATGTACAATCCCTCGACCATGGCGAACGCGCAGCTGAAAATGTACACCTCTCTCTCAGAGCTCTCCAACTCATGGTTGAATCGTCTTACCCTTGCCATTACCTGCACCACGTAGCACCTGTGAGATGAGGCCCAGCAAGAAAACTATATAGCATGGCATAAACAATCCAGACAATCAAATGATTCATAAGATATTAACCAGATATTAAGCAGGCCATAACAGGCACAAAATCAATGACGATAAACAAAGAATCAATAGTTTATTGTCCAGGTATTCAACAAGCCACAATCATCAAATTAATAACAGTAAACACATTCATAATCAACGGTTAATAAAAATTGTCATACAATACTCAGAGTCGACTCCCTTACCCCGCACCCTCTATTTAACCCACTGTCTCTGGCTCACTTAGGCCGAGCCCAGTGTTTAACCCACCAACTCTAGCCCACGTAAGCCGAGCTCAATGATTATTAAGCTGTCCTCAGCTACCAATGGCCAAGCCGCATCCTGTGCGCAACTATTAATCCCGGCACACTTAGGTCATTTAATTCATGCTCTCGTGGTATATCATAATCATACAACGGTTGTATTCAGCTATAGGGAGCCCTTGGTCCCATCACAGCCACACAAAAGGGTGCAATTTTCTTACCTTTAATTTATGAGTGGAGAAGGTGAAATTGTTCCGAGCACGATCCATAGCTCCAAGCCTTGGCGATAAACCTAGTCACAACCCATAAAATGGTACTTCGATGAGTTTAAATTCCAAAGGAAAATCCCGGAACCAAACTCGCGCTCTCGTGACCTCCAATTCCACCAAACGAAGTGGTGAAACCATCCCCCGAGCCCCCAAACAAAAACCCTAAAAAGTACCCAAAACCCATGCTCTGAAAGCTGAGTAGCGCTACAGCGCTCCCTGATGGGCACTACAATACTAGAGTCAGAGACTCTAGCCCCCCCAGAATCGTAGCCTAGCGCTGTAGCGCTCCAAACCTACCGCTACAGTGCCAGTACCATAAATACAAATTCCTGGGTTTCCCCCTTCGAATCTCCCCGAGCCAAAGCTCCAAAAATCCTCTCCAATCATCATCCAAACTCAAAATTGAGTCCATATACTACTATAGCTCACCCAAAACAACATAGAAACATCAAAGCTTACCTAAAAACCTCACCAAACAAAGAAATCAAAACTGAGCTTTGAAGCTCAAGAACCCTAACTAAAAACTAGAAAACTTCTCAGAATATTGAAGAAATCCTTACCTTAGAGAGGAATTCGACCCTAGGTTGCCTCCAATGCTATTCCAAGCTTTAACTCCTCAGATTCTATAGCTTAAGTCCTTAAAACTCCATCCCAAAACCCAAATTCAGAAATCAAACTTAACTAAAACTCAGCAAACTCAAAGGCCTGAAACCTTACCAACATGGCAGCTAATCCTCAGCTTCAATCCCTCAATTCTTCAGTTTAGACTCCCAGACTTCCCAGTTGGTTCTTGCCAACTTCCAGCCTCAATCCAAACTTAGTTTCCTTCAGCAAGTTCAAAGCCCCAACACAAGCGGGAGAGAGAGAGAGAGAGATGAGAGACTTTTCTTTCTTTTCTTTCCTTGGATTATTCTATAACTTTCTATATTGTTCTAACAATCCAGAGTATATCCTCCACAGCCAAATGACACACTTTCCCCTCAACCATTTAAATCTCTCAAGGGTGCCCAAAGGGTAATTTTGTTATTTTGCTCCCAATTCTCATTAATTCCTCACAAACGAGAATCAGATGCCCATTAAAAGACCTCGCAGATGAAGGGAGACCAATCCAAAAGGGACCACAGTAAGTATTGTCAATACCACAAGGATATAGGCCACACCATTGCAGAGTGTAACCATTTGAAAGTGGATATAGGGCACCTGGGTAGGTATGTTTCAAAGGAGAACCCAAAATCAAATGGTAGGCTAGCTTCACCACGAACCCACGAACGAGCCCCAAAGGTGCAGGGGGAAGTAAGAACGGTTTTCGGAGATCTGGCATTTAGAGGAGAGTCGGGAAGAGGAAGAAGTACATATGCCAAGGAAGCTTTCGCCTACAGCAAACCCTTGGTGCTAATTGTCTATATAGCCAATACAAAGGTGCACCATGTCCTCGTGGATAATGGAAGTTCAGTGGATATCTTATATCATCCCACTTTAGAGAAGATGGGCTTGGGAATCAAGAACTTGAGACCTTACCACACCTCCTTATATGGATTCATTGGGACTAGATACAACCCTTAGGAACGATTGAGTTAGCTGTCATCATGGGGGAGCAACCCAGAAAAACACCATCATGTCAAACTTCATTGTAGTAGATTGTGCTTCAGCTTTCAATGTGGTATTGGGGAGACCCTCCCTGGGACAATTGAAAGCAGTGACCTCGATCTACCACCTGTCGGTTATATTCCCAACTCCTGGAGGAATATCAAGCATAGAGGGAGAACAAAAGAAGGGAAAAGAATGTTATAACACCTCTCTCCGCATAGCTGCCAAGCCATAGGGACCAATGGCGATGGTCATCCATAGGGAATCGAACCCACAAGGATTAGACCCTCAAGTTACTGAGGAGATCAGAATTGAAACGAATAAGAGAGAGATAGATGAGCTACACCTAAAAATAAAAATTATAGGAGACAGTGCAAAAAATGCTATAAGTGCTTAACTACATGGCACAAGCAATGTCTGATGTACCTTTCACCATGAACATAGGAGAAGAATAGGGAAAGAAGGAAACAACCTTCCCCATTGATGGTGGAAATAAACAAACTTCCAAGGAGTAGTTCCCCACGTCCAAAGCACCATGAAGGTTCCTTGCCACAGGTGCATTCAAGAAGTTGGGGGAACACGCATGATGTGGATATCGCCTCCTCGAGGAAGAGGTCGAGGGGCAAGAAAGACATGTCCCAACAAAGAGAAGATGGAGTGAAAGGAAAGAAGGTCCTAACAAATTCATTCATGAAGGAGAAGAAGACTCAAGCATCATCCACCAGTGACCTTCTGAACTCCATAAACAGGAGGAGGAAGGGGCTAGGCAACACAATGAAGAACCTTAGAAACCAAATAGTAGTCGCACAAAAAAGGGAGCTGGAAGCCAATAAATCTGTGGAAAAATCTCCACTTTCAGGGGAGATCCAAGTAGAACCTCTCCCATCTCACCCCAAAGGACCGTGTATGACGTCACATGGAGGGGAATGCCTCTGGCAACAATACGCCTTCCTTGATTGTGCAGCATCCGCTGGGAGCCACGTCTACGTAAAGCAAGCCAAAAATAAAAATCTGAGAAAATATATCCAACACTTTAATGTAGAGGTAGCCAAAGTGGGAAGGTTATCCAAGGATGGGTTGAAAATGGCCATCACCGCAGAGGTACACCCGAAGAGTAGAATGTGGGGAAGTATGCTCAAGATAGAAATAGAGGACATAGGTGACTTATATGAAAGGGCTCTAGAATGCATCCGAGCAGAGGATGAACATGACCACCTGAGGATACAAGCCTGGGAGGGAATATCGGTTACGAATTTACTTTTAGTATGATGAATCAAAGAGGTTACCCTAGTTAGCCTATCGATATAGTAGTAAGCCCTCCCCACATAGGCAACTATGAATTAAAAAGGTCGCCTAGTTTCCCTGGTATGAAGTGTAGGGCATTTTTGTCATGAATACCTATGTACTCTACTCATCCTTAATGAATATGTTTCTTATTTGTGTATCATAATTGTCATTTATGTGAGCACATATATGACTCTTGTATACCCATTGCCAATCAAAATTATCAAAGTACATGAGCAAAATGATTAAAGTGCCTGGAGTGATAAATCTCACCAACCACTTGGGGGGCAGAGTATATAAACAAAAAAAAAAGAGGAGGTTCTACAGGGATAACCTCGCAACAAAGGCTAGACACCTCCACAAGGGGTGCATCCTCAATGAGACATCCGCTAATAAGCCCAGAGCACTTCTTGAATTCATAAGGATTAGCTCAACCTCATGATAGGCTAACACATCCACAAGGGGTGAGGCATCAAGGAGGACGTCCACAAATAAGCCTATAGCAGCCACCAAGTTGTCTAGCCAAAAAGTGTCTGACAAGTGATGCTTGTGAAAAGAAATCAAAAGGTTTCACGACGATAACCTCCTAATAAAGGTTGATACCTCCACGAGGGGTAAGGCCTCAAGGAGAGCACCCACCATTAATCCTAGAGCGGCCACCAAGCCGTCTAGCCAAAAAGGGTCCTAAAAGAGACCTTTGTAAAAATAGTACTATGCATACTGACGAGAAGGACGCTTCTTGCACAAAATAACAAGCGCGTGCAAAAATATATAAAAGAATAGCAAGAACCCTAAGGGTCAACATATCCTTACAAGTAGCCAAGTTTCACCAACAGACATATATCACACGCAGTAAAGAGGTCCCAAAGGGAACCCCTTCAAAGTAAAGAGGTGGTAATAGGAAGCCTAATAAGATAAAAGAACATAGCAGTGTTCTGTCATAAAATAAGAATAAACCATAAGGACTTGTTAAAGTTCCTCCTGAGAAGAAAATGACCTGGAGAAACCTTGTAGGCACAATAATTAAGTAGTGTTACAACAAAGTCAAAATAAGTACATATAAACTTCCCATGCAGGGGAGCAAAAGACAGGGTAGGAAAAAATTTAATGGTTTTCCACCGCGAGCATTCCATTCGGTAGCCTTAGCAACAACATGGTCACCAAATGAGGAGAAATCAAAGCTAGGATTTTGTTTCCACACACCATAAAGGGTGCGCTCCACCGAATTATACTCAACCTTTGCTAATTTTGTCTCAAGAGCAACGATCCTCTACTGTAGTGCCTCCGCCTTGGATTCTGCTCTCTTCCTACTCTTAGGCAAAGAGGAAGCCTTCATAATAGTTGCTTCTACCTTGAGGTTGGCCTCGGCAAGCTACTTCTTGAGCTCCTGGATCTTAACAGTCAGCCGACATTTTTCCACCTCAGCCAAGGACAAATCTCTCGCCGAAATTATTAAGCGTTGAGCCACGAGAGAAGTCTGCAAAAGAAAAGAGGTGTACATATAAGATGTTGATATATAGGAAACATATGTATAAGGAAGAACACACAATAAAGTATCGCAAGATACAAACTTACCCAAGTTGTTGAATGCCACTATCATGTTAAAACTCATGTTAAAACTCTCAAGGCCACTCCACTCAGCCTCTGCGGTATCCTCAGCAGCACGGGTAAACCTTTGCACGTAAGGAGCCAACACATGATTCACCCATGGCATCTCACTCGAACCAGGGGCGCCTGGATGGACAGGGATAGATGACCCGCTAGCTGAATGAGGTGGAGGACCTCCAGAAATGTCGTAGCTAGGGAAGTGGTTAGGAGCAACATTAAACTCGCCATAAGAGGGCAAGACAAAGTGCCCTGGATTGGAAAGCATAGCTCGCGAATGGGAGGTTGTATCTGGATCCACAGTAGCAAGAGACGTGCGGGCTGGTCACTTGGACTCAGGAGAAGGTTCATCTTGAACCATTCTTCATCTCCGTTAGAGGAGTTTGAGCATATTAGAAGGACCTTTTTCTTCCGCTCCGTAATATGCCACAATAAATCTGAATCGGAGATGCCAAAGAGACCATAGGCGTTGAGGTTTGTCATGTAGAAAGGTAAGCCACCATCTTCTCCATGACATCAACCTTAGCCAAGTCCTCCACACAAAGAAGATATTGAGCAAATACTTTTGGAGGAGGGAGGCCTCCTAAACTCTTGGGCATAGTGCCCAGCAATGAAAGTAGTTCATTATTTTTAAATTTATAAAAGAAATATTTTTATATATAATTATTGTTTATTATTATTGAATAATATTTAGATAAATATCATAAAATTCCTAATTCATTAATGTAGCTATAATCTTGTATTAGTACGAGAAGATTAAGATTATAGATAATGAATTAAATAGTCCACAGTTTATATTAAAGTTATGGAATCTTTAATTAAATACTGCTAGTACGGTCAACTAGTATTATGAATACATGTGATCTAGATCCAGATCTCTGGTGTAGTAGGACATCTTAGTGGAGGTGCTTTATACAATAAGATTGTATAGGAGTGGACCAGATATGTATTTAACTCTTTATTAAAATACCGTTTACTATAAAGAGTTATAATCATATCACTCGATGATCATATGCAAATCGATCTAAATCCTAAAGTTATCATGAACTTCTGTTTATGTTATTTGGGTGCTTTGGTTCACTCATTAGGGTATGCTAGAATGATCAGGCTAAAATCTTTTGTTTTGGGGGCTCATAAACGTAGATGGCTGGGGACATGATTTACAGATATGGAATCCAAACCTTCTTCATATGAAGATTGAATAATGGTTCCCTTAAGAGTTAATTATGGAACTGAACAGTTTGAGGCTTCTAATTTATAAAAGGTTTATAAATTAACTGTTCGCTAGTGAATTAATGGTACCTAAGGACAAAGAGGTAACTAGAGGGGTAAAACGGTAATTTCACCTAGCACTAATTATGAACCAATTATTGGAGGATTGAATTGCAAGAAGTGATTAAATCAATGGACACTTAATAAAGGACTCAGTACATATAAGTTTATAATTACAAGAGTGCAATCCCATATCTTTAGTGGAATAATATTATGATTAATAAATGAGATTATTATATTAAAGAGCTTGAATTAATAATCTAAAATTATTGGAGCTTGGAATTATAGGTCCATATGTCCCCGGATTGGCTCTATAAATACTATACAGGGTAAGAGTATCAATAGAACAAGTATTGGTATATTTGTTAAGAAAATAAATTTTTGGGCAAATACGTAATTATGAGATAATTATGGAAAATATATTTATTATTTAATTAATTGTAATTTTCGTAATTATTGATTAATTAAATAAAATAATTAGTTTTGAATTAAATATGTCATCTTATTTTGAATTAATTTGAGAAATTAATTTTAATATTTTAATTTTAGAAATTTAAATTTTGATAAGTGATTTGAAATAAATCAGATATTTAAATTTAGATAACTAATTTGAAATAAATCAGATATCTATGGGTTGTTAGATTGGTTTGGAATCAATTTAAATTCAATTAAATATATTTTTAATATAATAATAGATAATATCTATTTTAATTGAATTAATTAAAATTGTTTTTATTAATAAAACCCTAGATGACTAATATAAATATATTATTATATTTCTCTCAAGAGAAGATATAGAACGTAATATTATATCTGATTAAAAGAGAAAGTTTTCTTGGGGAGAAAAATAAAGAGAGAAAAGAAATTATTTCTGTTATCCCCGTTTCCTCCCTCTATTCGCGGATCCGCACATTTAGTCCATGGGCCACCCTGAAAGGACTTAAGGCCCAAATCGGGCCCAATAGACGAAGAGGGTGTGAGTCCCAACGGCCCAAATATTGGTACAACCCAAACGTTGTCCCGGAGTGAAAGTCGAGACCGTGAGGTTAGCATGTTTCATCTTCCCGGACCCTTCGCATGGTGTGTCTGGGATGCGATAAGGATATTAATTCCTCCAAGTCTAAAAATGTACCGGGACGACAATAGAAGAACCCAGTTCCTGGTAAATGAACCAGGGTCTTGGTAAATGAAGAGGGATGTTAGTAAACGAACCCGGACCAGGCGACAAGGTTATGCGCGATAAGTTGTCCCTGATACTGACATCACCCCGAGAAACATGGAGTATTGTCCCCATAACTAACCTGCAGAAGAGGCTACATATGGAATGTACGCCGTTATTTAAGAACCATACTACCATTACTCTGACGGATCCTGTCCCTCACATATCCTTAGAAGCCCACGTGAACCGGACTGACGCTGCGTACTGTTGTCAGTCTTATAGCATGGTTATGCTCCAGCCGGCCCAATTGGCCCTGATTAGTGCATTTTATTTATTATACTCCTTTTTATTAAGCCTCCATCAGTGAGCAAATAATGTTTATACCCTTATTGGGCCTAGATTAGTTTGGCCCAAACCCAGAGCACTCAACTGCCTATAAATATGAACAGTTGTGCACTGTGGAGGGGGTCAGATTTTTCTCTTGTAAGCATATACTCTGCTCAAACTCAGAGAAAAATACCATTACCAAAGCTCCTTAAGCTCTAATACAACATACTCGTGGACTAAGGCTCGTTAACGCCCCAACCACGTAAAATTCCTTGTGTGATTATTTCTAATCCTTTCTTTCTAAGCTCTCTTATCTTTTATAATTCTAGTTTCCGAAAAACTCGGTAAACAGTTTCAACCCTTCTCTTTACCCAAACTTAATTGATCTCATGTGTTGAGAATATCAATGGAGTTCTAAATAGTCCTATTGAATCTCTACGTGCCCACACACGTCCTGTTTTGTTGAGATTACGGTCTGGAAGACTTCGGTGTGAGTCTTGTGTGCTTGGATAGGATGATATTTTATTATACAAGAAGATAGCAAGGACACTTGATAGGCTTCAAGAGGTCAATCGTATTCTATTAGATTAATATATATAAATCATAGGATAGTATATATAAAATAGTTTTATAAATAGAATTTTTGTATTCTACTGGGGCAATAAATCGCATTCCACTACGCACTCGGAAAATTTGTTTCCAACATAAACCACTAGCTCAATTGTCAGCCTAACAACAACGAAAAAGAAAAACAAATAAATGAAAAGACATACGACGCTTACTTGGAGAAGTGCGGAAGCGTTCATGAACCGAGGGGCAGCTCGTAACGAAGAAAAAATCTTGTTTCCACGAACCAGGATTAGAGACACCACCCTCTATCAATGGAATCTGGGTGTTGGCCTTCTGCAGAAAATAGAAGCCCTTCAAATTAGGAGTTGGCATGTGGTTGTACATGAAGTGCACCTCCTTCTCCGTCGGAGTGAGACCCACGCATCTCATATACGCCATATATAGGCAGCTGAGAGTCAGCCGACTATTTGGCAGTAGCTGAAGTGGAGGAAGCTCGAAGTACTTAAGTACCTCTTCAAAGAATGGATGGAGAGGAATCGTGCCTCTCGCCTTCAATATATGTTCACTAAACGCCATAAAACCAGGGGGTGGCTCATGTGCCCGACACGTAGAAGTGGGAATGTAGCATTGGAATTCACCACTTATGTGGCACTTCCCTATTAGTTCCATTATTTTATTCTCCGACTTATGGGACACAAGGGAAGTTGCTGGTAGGGGACCGGAGTTCGTCTTCTCGGGCGCCACATTTCAATGACCTCTCTTTGACATATCTACAAGACCAAAAGAAAAGGGTGACATTAGTACTGGTAATTTTACCTTCTATTTACATTTCTACCGCTGTCTTCCTGCAGAAGTTTTCCACCTAAGTGTTGGAGGTGGAAGCGTTAGAAATGGATAGTCTATGGAAATGGTTGAGGGGATCCAAAGGTGGTTTCGAAATCACTATAGAAATCTTCCTCATAAAGAGGAGAGCCAGGGGGTGAAGGTTTAGGCTGAAGGTTCTCTTCCATAAATGCCATCTCCGTTTGTAAGTCTAAGAGACTCGCTCTAAGAATTGCAATGTAGTCGTTGAGATCCCTAGAAGAAGCAGCCCCCACACCCCTTGAAACACAGTCTATCTCACTATTAACAACCCAATTTTTTTGCCTAAGGGCGGTTAATCGCTCCAAATGATACATATGAGCCTTCCTTAAGATCTCATGCACGTGGTGTGGGTTATCTATAGGTGGCTCTAAATCCGATGAAGATAACTCTATGGGTTCAACACCAGGAGGTATGCTAGACGACCCGTAGAAAGCCATGGGACGATGTCTCATGAAGAGCACGGGTGCAAATGTGTGTGCAGTGTATGAGGTGCTACAAGATACAAAAGAGCAAGTTTAAAACCCCTAGACACTTATGCATAAAAGAAGGGTCAACTATGGGGCACGATAGTGTGTGCATAAGGTGAACATACTAATGGACGCGAGCACAGGGCTTCGCGTGAAGGGATACTATGGTTAAAACAACACCATTCCTGAATGGTACCTTAAACCCCCCAAGCATGAAAATATTAAAGGAATGGCCAGGGGAGTACCTTGAATAGGTAAGGGACAATTATTGGAGGATCGTAATCATGAAGGATGCCCACCACCGCCTCTGCCTCAACTCCTCACACCAAACAACGTCAAGCACCACCGGCCTTTATGCCTCGCACCACACGCCTACAAGAAGAAAAAGGATAGAAAGAGACAATTTTTAGTAACCAAGTAGACATACGATATCTATATATAGAAAAAAAACAAAAACAAAAGGAAAGAAAAACAAAGTGCTCTTGTGAGGGATAAAACCACCCACCTCTTAGAATTTTGAAGACTAAGGCACATCCAAGCTAAGAGAAATGAGTGTAAGATTGTCTTCAAGAAGAAGGCCTATTTATAGAAGGCTCAAACTCAGCCTAGCCATTGAATCCAATATTTGATCCATGGTCAAGAATAGAGCCTAACACTTGCATGAGGATCCGCGACGCCAAATGATAGGCTCACAATCAATCTCAACGAATCATGAGGATCACCACCTCCAAAGTGTGTTTCTACATACCACCAAAGCAAAGAAACATACTAACACCACCTATGCTTTGAAGACACCATATTGAAGAGTCTACCAGAGCGCCTAAAGGCCCTCTCATAGACTAGGGGCAAGTGTGAATGCTAAAAATTTTACATTGGTGAAAGACCCATACCTCATGTCTAATGTCCCTTGAACGTCCAAAGTAATCACGTCTAAAGCCTCGTTGGTCTACCGAAGTGGTACTTAGGCAGTATTAGAGTAGAAATATAAAATGAAGCATCGGCATCACTAGCCACCTCGCACAGGCACACTTTGGGTGTGCCTCACACAGATCATCCTGCTCCAGGTGTGCCTCAAGTAAGCTCATCCCTGTAGCATGTCACATGGATTAGCGGACGCGCCTCGCACACCAGCCAATGCCTCACGCACCTCTGCTGGATCACAAAACCCCGTCATGCCTCGTCCACACAACAGGCACCTCGTGAGGCCATCACGCCTCGACCACATAGGAGGGACTCGCGCGCTACTTGACATCTCACCTCCACAGCAGCACCTCGCACGCCAATAGGCACCTCGCAAGGCCATCACTCCTCACTCACAAAACTGCGTCTCGCGCTCAACTCGGTGCCTCGCATGCCGCTTGGAATCTTTCTCCTTAGCACAAGGCTTAAGATCTCATTCGTCTTAGCATGACGCCTGCATGAAGAAAGGTGCCTCACTATGCGAGGTGCTGCATGCCCAAACGCTGATACGCCTTTTCGTCAGGACCGAGTACCTAGATGTCGAGATGGGAATCAACCACAAGGGAGGGCCCCACTATGCGAGACCTGGTTCTCCAAACCCCATGTCGCGAGGCCAATATGTAGCAGGGCCTCACTACGCATGGCCTATTTCCCAAAAGTGCCTCAACACGGAGGTCGCATAAAGGAAACCTATTCCACGTCAAAGAAGAGCCCACGATGTTCTCCAACACTTAGTAAAATATAAAGAAGCTTGGAGAGAATTTATATCTTGGAAATGGAAGAAGGACCATCAGGTACAAGGCACGCCCATGAGTACGGGATGTACGGCCCTGAGGAGGACAGAGGCGTGACTCTGACATCTGTATCCAGCTAGTAGTGGAAATACGAGGAGTGGTGGCATGACATGCATGTCTTTGACCACGAACAAACATCAACACCACAATCCTCTGCTCCACCACGACCTGTGCCACTACCCTGACAGTCTACCCGCGTACATTCTTGTACACCACCTTGTATTAGGGGCCATTCGAGCCTTGCTATAAATAGACTTCCACCCCTCAAACTAGGGGGTTGGAAAATTCTTGTAATGCTAGACTATTCAAAGAGCAATATACATGTTCTCTTCCATTACTCTTCTACAATTTTTCTCTAAATCTCTATAAGTTCTTCTAAGTTCATAAGTTCCTTATTAAGTCTTTGAATTTTCTGACCGTAATTCATTGACGAGTTCTCATCGTCAACAACATGCAACACAGTAAGGATACCACTCTTGAAGATTTTATAAGAAGGGCTCAAGGCTTCATTAATTAGGAAGAAGCTCTAATCCAAGCTTTTGGATTGCCTCTAGCACCGCAACCAACAACATATACCATTCTTAGCTACGGGGCCCAATACCTGGCCAATCCCTATCCAGCGAAGCGATAGAGGCGAGCATAAACCCTTCCTGAGGAAAATGATCCAGCAAGAATTAGAGCCGGACCGAGCCCGTAAAGTAGGGAAAGATGGGGGTACGAGCCCCAATACACTGATTACACGAACTTGGTGGATACCTAGGAGAATATCTACCTTGCAACGAGCAATGAAATCAAGATGGGGCACCTCCACCAATGGGTCAGGATGCCGACTAGAGTTCCAAGATAATCTGTAGCTCCCAGACATCCTTTTGCCCAAGGAGCACAAGAACAGTTAAGAACTTCTAAGGAAGGGTACGCTCCAGGATCGAGAGTACAGGCTCTTCAAAGGGCCCCAATAGTGCGACCTCCTAGAGGCCCTATGGCTCCTGGCTCCTGTATCCGCCCAGAAATGCACCCCCTTTAGTAGATGGCCACGTAGCCACCATCTCAGGAGGCCCGCACTTGGGAGGACCGTCCCAGAATGAATAAAAGAGATACCTCAATGAGCTCGACCACAACCATGAGATGTGTACGTTGGTCCAAACTCCGACCCAGCGCCTAAAGCTGATGAATCTACCGATAACGTTCACGGAGGAAGATGCCCGGAATGTCCACTTCCCGCATCACGATCCCTTGGTCATTGACACCCAAATTGCCTACAAAAGAGTATCTCGAGTGTTGGTTGATAATAGGAGTTCTGTCAATGTCTTGTTCAAGCTGGCCTTCATAGCGATCGGCCTAACAGAGGCGAACCTAACATCGTGTCCAACGCAATTCTATGGCTTCAATGGGGATTCATTGCTCCCGATGGGCAAGATATAGCCCACTATTACATTGGGGAGAGATGTTCAAAATACATTTAAGTACTGCACATTCATGGTGGTGGATGGATTGTCCCACTGCGTACAATGTGATTTTTTGGCACCCCACTCTAGTCAATTTTGGCGCTGTTACCTCCATCTACCACTTATGCTTGAAGTTCCCGTGTGATAATGGTCGAGTGGGGACAGCACAGAGAGATCAAAATAGTGCCCGAAAGTGTTATCACGTCTTCGCCAGACCAATCTTCATGGTCTGCGAAGAGCCCCTTGAATAGGAGAATGTCACCCCGGTCCCATAACCACAACTAGCATGGGGGGTGTTCTGGGAAGACGATGAACTGGATCCCCGAATAGAGGAGGATAGGGCATTGGAACCAATGGAGGAGATAGAAGAGGTGTGCATCAGTGACACCGATCTGACCAGAGTAATCCGGGTAGGAAGATATTTGAATCTGTAGATCAGGGCTGCCATAATTGCTCAAGTAAAAGAAAACCAGGATGTCCTAGCCTGGTCCCACTGGGATATGACCGGGATTGACGTCAACATTATATGTCACACCCTGAACATCGATAAAAATGCAACTCCAGTCCGGCCAAAGAAAAGGCTATTTGGCACGGAACGAGAAGAGGCCCTCAAGCTAGAAATCGAGAAGTTATCCTCGATTAACTTCATCCGGGAAGCATTGTACCCCGTTTGGTTGGAAAACCTGGTGTTCGTGCCAAAACCAAATGGGACATGGAGAACTTGCATAGATTTCACGAATACCAACATGGCATGTCCAAAGGACTGCATCCCTCTGCCATAGATAGAACAGATGGTGGATGCCACGTTTGGGTATGAGTTGCTAAGCTTCATGGATGCCTACTCCAGCTACAGCCAAATTTTGATGCACGTAGATGACCAAGAACACACCAGCTTCCAGATGGACAAGGGTGTATACTACTACATTGTCATGCCTTTAGGGCTAAAGAATGTCGGAGCCACATATCAAAGGCTTGTCAACAGGATGTTCTAGAAACTACTCGGGAAGAACATGGAAGTCTACATAGATGACATGTTGGTCAAGTCCAAGACGTCGACCCAACATGCAGATGACTTAGTGGAAGCATTCGCAATTATCCGAAAGTACGGGATGAAGCTAAATCCTAAGAAGTGCACTTTTGGCGTGGCATCCGGGAAGTTTCTAGGCTTCATAGTAAGCTCGAGAGGGATAGAAGCCAACCCAGATAAGATTAGAGCTTTGATCGACATGCCATCGCCACGGAAACACAAAGACATTCAGAGCCTGACTGGATGAATAGCGACTTTGAGCCACTTTGTTTCAAAGTCCACGAACAAGTGAATCTCATTTTTCAACATACTTCGTGAAAACCAGAGGTTCGAATGGACAGTAAAGTGTGAAGAGGCTTTCCAAAAGCTGAAAGAGCATTTGGCTCAAGCACCAATCTTGTTGAAACTGGTGGATGGGGAACCAATGTACATGTATTTGGCCATGTCAAAACATGCCATAAGCAACGCCTTAGTGTGAGAAGAGGGAAAGGTTCAACTCCCGATCTATTACGTATGCAAAAGGTTGATGGGCGCAGAGTCTAGATACCCTTTGATCAAGAAACTGACATTTTGTTACTGACTGCTTCTAGGAAGTTAAGACCTTACTTTCAAGCTCATCCCCTACGACAAGTATTACAAAACCCGGAATCATCAAGAAGACTTTTGAAGTAGGCCATGGAGCTGAGCCAATTTGATATCACCTACCTCCCTAGAATCTCCATCAAAGGACAGGCCCTGGTCAACTTCATCGTAGAATGTTTCGGGATTCCTGAGGATGAAGAGCCAATTGACCTAGTAATGCCCTTTTGGAATATCTTTGTTGACGGAGCCTCCAATGAAAATGGGGCCGAGGCCAGGATCATCCTAATATCCCCCCAAGGTCACCAATTTCAAAGTGTGATAAGACAGATTTCGTGAGAATACCAAACGAAGGGGGAGAAGATGGATGCCTACGTGGTGCGAACCTAGGAGTTACTCCAATCATTCAAAAGAGACGCCATCCGCCAGATCCCCAGGGAACAGAATGTGTTCATGGACACACTGGCAAAGTTGGCCAGGGATGTTGAAGCACAACTCTCCTGGTTAGTCCCAATCAACCATCTACCCGTGCCCAGTATTCATGCCCTCACAATCGTAAATTCCATTACACAACGTCTTGGATGGGGCCTCTCATCCAAAATCTAACCATTGGAGAATTGCCCATGAACTGGGCCGCCGCAAGGAAGCTTTAGTACCAGGCCCCCAGATACATCATGATGGATGGCAAGCTCTATCGCAGGGGTTATCCATGTCGTATCTTCAATGCGTATCTAGGACTGAGATGAGTGCGATCATGCATGAAGTGCATGAAGGCTTTTGTGGAGAGCACTCAGCTAGACATAGCTTGTCCAAGATAAACCTAAGGCAAGGATGTTTATGGCCAACAATGAAAAAGGACTATGTAGATTACGTCTGCAAGTGCGAGCAATGCCAAAGGTATGCGAAGATCCGTGAGCTCCTCCCATGGAGATAACCTTGATGACCACTCCCTTGCCTTTTCCAGTTTGGGGAATTGATTTTGTAGGATCCCTCCCGACCGGGAAGGGAAAATATAAATATGCCATTGTAGTCATCGACTATTTCACCAAGTGGGTCGAGGCAGAACCAATGAACACACTTACCTCCAAAAAGGCCTTGGAGTTCATCATTAACAATATTGTGTGTCGATACAGCCTCCCTCATAAAATTGTCTCTGACAATGGGAAGCAATTTAATAGCATCCACTTCATTAACTTCTGTGAAAGTCATGGAATTGTCAAAAGCTTCTCTGCAGTCGCAAGGCCTCAAGAAAATGGGCAAATAGAGTCTGTGAACAAAATTTTAAAAGGGATATTAAAGAAAAAGCTACAATCTTGCAAGAGCAAGTGGCCATAAAAGTTTCCTCGCGTCTTATGGGCATACCAGACCACGAAAAAGAACTTCAACCGTACATAACCCATACTCGATGGTTTACGAATACGAATCAGTTATCCAAATAGAAACTGCGGTCTCGTCCCACAGACGAGATACGGACGATCTTGTCCAGAATCACGCCCTTCTCTACGAATCACTGGATCTCATCGAAGAGACTCAGGAAGAATCACAAGTGCAGCTAAAGATGTATCAGGGAAAGATCGCAAGGCACTTTAACTCTAAAGTTAAGAGTCGAAGGTTTGGAACCGATAATCTGGTCCTAAGAAGAGTCTTCCCTACATCTCAAGATCTGGGAATGGGGTTTCTAGGACCTAATTATGAAGGACCGTATAAGATCCAAAATAAATTATGTCCGGGAACAAATCGCCTAAAGCGGATAGACAGACAGAGGTCCTAAGGGCCTAGAACGCTAAACACCTCTGCCGGTACTACCAGTAGTTGGGAGGCAATAACCATATCTTCTCTCTTTAACATGTTAATTTTCAAGTAATGTACGCCCCATGGAAATTTCTTATTTAATGTAAATGGTGTGAACAAAACACCATAGGAAATGTTTTAAGAAAAGAAAGTTCATGTCTGTCTTTAATTTTTACACAAACAAGTGACCTAAGACTACACTCTTTGGTCACTTGGGGGGTAGGACCATCTATACAGTCCAGAATAAAAAAAAAAAAAAAGGTGCAAAGCTTAGAGCTTAGTCCTAATCTGGATTCGTATAGATTGGGGGGTCAAAACCCAACTCCCAAAAAATTGGTATAGACCTAACATGCTCTGAGACAATTTAATCCTTATTTATTGTTTCCCCATAATGGTCGAGAATTGTTGGAACTCGAATCTTAGGATTGAAATGATTAAATTTAGTCTTTTAAACGGTCCAGGTCGTTGAGACCTGAACAATAAATTCAAGACAAATTAATCATATTATATTTGACAATTTCTTAACGGTCCAAGCCGTTGGAATCTGAACCTCAGGTTCGGGATAAGTTAATTAACTAATTTCTACCTAAGAACTCTTTAATTGTCCAGGCTGTTAAAACTAAGTGATATCTTAGAAGTCCAAAACGGTCTAGGCTGTTGGAACCTAAACCGCAAATTCCGGATAATTAAATTTACTAATTTCTACCTAAGAACACTTTAATTATCCAGGCCATTAAAACTAAGTCATATATGAGAAGTCCATAACGGTCCAGGCCGTCGTTGGAACCTGAACCATAGATTCGGGATAAATCAGTTAAATTATATTCAGTAAGTCCAAAACGATTAAGGTCGTTTAAACCTGAACCTTGGTTTTAGGACAAGTTAATCCACTTCCACAATTTTTCCCCTAATGATCTTGGCCATTGGAACCAATATTCCACATCTAAAAAATTCATGCATAGTGGTAAAACACTTGGTGAATTTTTAAAGAAATATATGAGCATAAAGCATGAAATAAAGATGTGCAAGGATACAAACAAATATAATAACTGAAGAATAAGATAAATCATTGTCTTAAGCACATTAGCGCCCATAAAAAATATGTTCAAAAACAAAAGAGAGAGGAAGTCCCAAATAAAATTACAAAGTCTCAGGCCTAGGCTTCGTTTTGATCTGGAACATCCGAAGCGGTTTCACCCTGTGGATCCTCAGCAATGAGCTCTGCATCTTCTTTCTCCTTGGCCTCAAACTCGGCCCTTTTTTCAGCCAGATCTGGATAGGCGAGGAGATTCATATTCTTGTTTTGGATTCAGTCCATCTAAATGGCTTCATCAAAAGTGGTCGCCAGCAACACTACAGCCTGCTTCTTCTCCTTGCGAGCCTCCACGCTCCGCTTCAACTCCAGCTAGGCCTGGACCTCCAAAGCCTAGACTTGGGTCCCGAGAGACTCCATCTGCTCCTACTCTTGACGAATTTGGGCCTCAGATGCCTCCAAGAGTGCCTTGGTCGAAGCTTCCGAGCCACAAGCACTGGACAATTCTGTCTCCAGGTTGTCCACTGTTAGGATTAATGCCCTAAAAGCATGTAAAGACATTTTATTGGTTTTAAATAAAAGTACAATTTAATGTTATAATTATTGTTTAAATTAATTATATAATAATATCAAGAAAATTTCATATTCATTCATGAGAGTATGATCTTGTATTAGTACGAGAGAATTAAGATCATATATAAAGAATAAAATAATTAGTAACATATTAAAGTAAGGAATCTTCAATGAATGGTTACTAGTACGGTTTATCTAAGCATACGAGATGCAAGTAATCTAGATTCAGATTACTGATGTGGATAGACATCTTAGTAAAGGTGTTGTATATAATAGAGATTATATATGACAAGACCGATGAGAATTAATTATTTTTATAAACTTGTAGTTTGAACAAGAGATTTAATTCTTGTCATAATAGATGATCATTTGTAGATCAGTCTAAATCCTGATTATTCATGAACTCTTGTTTATTTTTATTGGATCTTTTGATTAAATCGTTAAGGTCTCTTAGAATAATGAGGTAATGACTTTTGTTTTGGAGATTCAATATCATGGATGGCTAGGAACATGAATTACAATATTGGAATCCATGTTGTCCTAACGGATCGAATATTGGTTCCCTTAAGGGTTGATTCTGGAACTGAACAGTTATTGAGCTCAAATCTATAATTATATTATAGATTAATTATTTGCTAGTGAATTAATGGTACTTCAGGATCAAGGGGTAATTAGAAGGGTAAAATGATAATTTTGACAAGCCCTAATTAACGAACCAATAATGGAGGACAAAACTACATATATTGATTATATCAATGGACTACTAGAGAAAACTCTGTAAATATAATTCTATACATACTTAGAGTGCAATTCCATATTTATAGTGGAGAAATCATAGAATTAATAAATAAGATTATTAGATTAAAGAGTTTAATTAATAATTTGGTTTATTGGAGCTTCGTATTTTAGGTCCATTGTCCTCAGATCACCTCTGTCCTACACTATCAAGGGTAAGGATGTCAAAAGTAAAATTTATTAAGAGAAATAATTATTTGATAATTATGGGTAATTGATTAATTGTGAATTAATTAATTAATTAACTATATAGTTATTATTTTTAAACACTATAGCTTAAAATTAATATTAATCTTGTTTGGATTACTATAAAGAGAGAAAATAATAAATATCTTATTCATAATATGATATTTATTTATTTATTTTAAAACTGATATTTTAAGATAAAGTTTATTTTGAATTAACTGATATTTATGTTGGAATGAATATCTTATCTTAAAAGTTGATTAAATAAACAAATGAGAAAATTAGGGCAACCCTAATAAGGCTGGGCGACACACACTGTACAGTACAGTGTGTGGCGCCTAGCAGCAGGGATTTTACCCCTGAGATTTGAATTTTGAATTTCAAATAAATTTGTTTAAACAATTATTTAATTATTATTTTTTAATGTGATTTAAATAGATAATTAAATGAAAATATCTAATCAGTTGTAATTTTGAATTATATTTTAATTAAATAAAGATTATTTAATTAGATTAAATATCTTTATAAATCTCATATACGTGATATTCAGGAAATGATGGATAATCAGACTCACTCTATAAAGCGATAGTTTTCTCTAAACCTGGAAACTATTCTAAACCTTCTAGATCTCATGTGTTGAGTACATCTAGGGAGTCAGATAAATCAACCTTTTGAATCTTACGTGCCCACACACGTCCTTGTGTGTTTGAGGATTGGTCTGGAAGATCAAGGTGTGAGATCTCAGAACACTGGATAGGAAGATCGTTGATTTATACAAAAAGACTCAAGCACACTTGATAGGCTACAAGAGATAATCCTTGATCTATTTGTATGTGATTTAATATTTATATATGTATATGATCCTGGCTGGTATTAATATTTATTAAAATGGGTCCATATATTCCGCTGTGTACCTTTGATTTGATCACTTAATACCAACAGTTGAAAGATTTCTTGAAGTGTTTATGGATGACTTTTCTATATTTGGATCCTCTTTTGATAAATGTTTGCACCATCTTTCACTTGTTTTAATTCGTTGCAAGGAGAAAAATCTTGTGCTTAACTGGGAAAAATGTCATTTTATAGTTAAAAAAGGAATTGTTTTAGGTCATGTAATCTCATTTGAGGGAATAGAAGTTGATAAGCAAAAGTTAATCTTATTTCAAAAATTCCCCCACCTAAAATTGTGAAAGAAATTAGATCATTCATAGGCCATGCTGGTTTCTATAGAAGATTTATAAGACTTTAGCAAAACTTCTCGGCCTTTATGCCATTTACTTGGAAAATAAAATGTTTTTGTCTTTGATAATGATTGTCATGTTGCCTTTGATAAATTGAAAAATCTTTTGAGTACTGCAACCATTATTTGACCCCCTGATTGGAAAATACCTTTTGAAATAATGTGTGATGCTTCTGATTATGCTATAGGTGCTGCCTTAGGACAAAGACTTGAAAAAAATACATCATCTAATTTACTATGCTAGCAAAACTTTAAATGATGCTCAATTAAATTATTCCACATCCGAGAAAGAATTGCTTGCTATTATTTTTGCATTGGATAAATTTAGATCTTATTTGTTAGGGTCTAAAATTATTGTCTATTCTGATCATGCTGCATTAAAATATTTTGAGGTCGAAAAAACATGATAAGTCTCGTTTGATTCGTTGGATCCTGCTTTTACAAGAATTCGACTTAGAAATACATGATAAAAAGGGGCTGAAAATATTGTAGTTGATCATTTATCTAGACTAGTTGTTGAAATTATACATGATTCCATTCCTATTATTGAAACTTTTCCTAATGAACAATTGATGCATGTTTCTTCTTTGCCTTGGTATGCTAATACAAGTAGCAAATTCAAGTAACACAAATTAAATCACACATAAAAATAAACAAACATTAAAAAAAATAGAATACAAGTTACCAAGAGTAATCGCAAGCAATCAAATAACTTGGTAAATAGGATCCTCAAGGAGGATTTCATTCACTTCATCGGTTTTTAATTCTAAAAATGGTTTTAATTTTTGTCCATTAACTTTAAAAATATAACCATTGTTGGATTTTCAATTTCGATGGCCCCGTGTGGAAAAATGACTCGAACAATATAGGGACTGGTCCACCTAGAACGTAATTTTCCTAGAAATAAATGCAACTGAGAGTTGTATAAAAGGACTTTCTGACCTGGAGAAAAATATTTTCTCAAAATATTTTTGTCATGGTAAAATTTCATATAATCCTTATATGTTTTTGAATAATTATGCATCATTCCTAATTTCGTCTAGTTCATATAGTTGAAGCTTTCTTTTCTCACCTGCCTTGTCTAAAGAAAAATTTAACTACTTAATAGCCCAAAAGGCTCTATGTTCTAACTCAATAGGTAAGTGGCACACCTTCCCATACCCAAGTCTATAGGGTGACATGTCAATGGCCATTTTGTACACGGTACGATACGCCCATAATGCATCAGTGAGTCTTAAGGACCAATCTTTCCTAGTTGGATTAATAGTTTTATCTAAAATGTGCTTAACTTCCGTATTAGACACTTCAACTTGACCACTATTTTGTGGGTGATATGGTGTTGAGACTTTATGTGTAATGCCATATTATTTTATCAAATGTTCAAATGGCTTATTACAAAAGTGTGCACTGTTATCACTAATGATAGCACGTGGTGAACCAAAATGGGAAAATATATTTTCTTTCAAAAACTGAAGCACAACTTTGTGGTCATTAGTGTGGCATGCAATAGCTTCAACCCATTTAGACACATAATCAACTCCAACAAGAATATAAAGATTACCAAAAGAGTTAGGAAATGGTCCCATAAAATTAATGCCCCAAACATCAAATATGTCAATTATAAGAATAGGATTCAAAGGCAACACGTATGTATCACAAAAGATAGTAGGCCAATAAAACCACATTGTAAAACTTTAGCAGCTGTTTTCTTACCACTAAAATGTCCTCCACATGCATGATCATGACAAAAAGATATAATTTTAGATTGGTCACAATTTGGAATGCATCTTCTAATTATTTGTTCAAGGCAGTATTTAAACAAGTAAGGATCATCCCAAATAAAAATTTTCACCTCAGAATAAATTTTAGATTTATCATGCTTAGACCAATGAGATTGTATTTCTTTAGTGACCAAATAATTCACAATATCAACATACCAAGGCAAAGAATAAACATGAATCAACTGTTCATCAGGAAAAGTTTCAGTGATAGGAATGGAATCATGTATAGTTTCAACAACTAGTCTAGATAAATGATCAACAACAACATTTTCAGACCCCTTTTTATCACGTATTTCTAAGTCAAATTCTTGTAAAAGAAGGATCCAACGGATCAAACGAGACTTAGCATCTTTTTTCGACAAGAGATATTTTAATGCAGTATGATCATAATAGACAATAATTTTAGACCCTTAGAAATAAGATCTAAATTTCTCCAATGCAAAAACAACAGCAAGCAATTCTTTCTCTGATGTGGAATAATTTAATTGAGCATCATTTAAAGTTTTGCTAGCATAGTAAATTACATGAGGTATTTTTTCAAGTCTTTGTCCTAAGACAGCACCTATAGCATAATCAGAAGCATCACACATTATTTCAAAAGGTATTTCCCAATCAAGGGGTCGAATAATGGGTGCAGTACTCAAAAGATTTTTCAATTTATCAAAGACAACATGACAATCATTATTAAAGACAAAAGCATTTTCTTTTCCAAGTAAATGGCATAAAGGCCGAGAAATTTTGTTAAATTCTTTTATAAATCTTCTATAGAAACCGGCATGGCCTAAGAATGATCTAATTTTTTTCACAGTTTTAGGTGGGGGAAGTTTTGAAATAAGATCAACTTTTGCTTATCAATTTCTATTCCCTCAGATGAGATTACATGACCTAAAACAATTCATTTTTTAACTATAAAATGACATTTTTCCTATTTAAGCACAAGATTTTTCTCTTTGCAACGAATTGAAACAAGTAAAAGATGGTGCAAACATTCATCAAAAGAGGATCCAAATACAGAGAAGTCATCCATAAACCCTTCAAGAAATCTTTCAATTGTTGGTATTAAATGATTAAATCAAAGGTACGCAGTGGAATATATGGACCCATTTTTAATAAATATTAATATCAGTTAGGATCATACACATATATAAATATTAAATCACATACAAATAGATCAGGGATTACCTCTTGTAGCCTATCAAGTGTCCTTGAGACTTTTTGTATAAATCAACGATCTTCCTATCCAGTATTCTGAGATCTCCCACCATGATCTTCTAGACCAATCCTCAAACACACAAGGACGTGTGTGGACACGTAAGATTCAAAAGGTTGATTTATGTGACTCCCTAGATGTACTCAACACATGAGATCTAGAGAGTTTTGACAGAGAGAAGGTTTAGAATAGTTTTCAGGTTTAGAGAAAACTATCGCTTTAGAGAGCGAGTATGATTATCCATCATTTTCTGAATATCACGTATACCAAATTTATAAAGATATTTAATCTAATTAAATAATCTTTATTTAATTAAAATATAATTCATCTTAAAACTAATTATATATTTTCATTTAATTATCTATTTAAATCATATTTAAAAAGAATAATTAAATAATTGATTAAACAAATTTATTTGAAATTCAAAATTCAAATCCCAGGGATAAAATCCCTGATGTTAGGCGCCATACACTGTACTGTATAGTGTGTGTCGCCTAGCCCTATTAGGGTTGCCCTAATTTTCTCATTTGTTTATTTAATCAACTTTTAAGACAAGATATTTATTCCAACATAAATATCAGTTAATTCAAAATTAACTTTATCTTAAAATATCAGTTTTAAATTAAATAAATAAATATCATATTATAAATAAGATATTTATTATTTTCTCTATTTATATTAATCCAAACAAGATTAATATTAATTTTAACCTATAGTTTTTCAAAATAAAAACTATATAGTTAAATAATTAATTAATTCACAATTAATCAATTACCCATAATTATCAAATAATTATTTCATTGCCCTGAAAAATCAATTCCTTTTCAATTTAGTCATTTCTCTTAATGAATCTTTCTTTTGACATCCTTACCCATGACAGTGTAGGACAGAGGTTATTTGGGGACCATAGACATATAATACGAAGCTCCAATAAACCAGATTATTAATTAAACTCTTTAATCTAATAATCTTATTTATTAATTCCATGATTACTCCACTATAAATATAGAATTACACTCTAAGTATTTATAGAATTATTTTTACAAAGTTTTCTCTAGTATTCCATTAATATAATCAATATATGTAATTTTGTCCTCCATTATTGGTTCGTTAATTAGAGCTGGTCAAAATTATCGCTTTACCCTTATAATTACTTCTTGATCCTTAAGTACCATTAATTCACTAGCGAATAATTAATTTATAATCTAATTATAGATTTTTAGCTCAATACCTATTCAGTTCCAAAATTAACCCTTAAGGGAACCAATAGTCGATCCGTTATGAAAGCATGGATTCCAATATTGTAATTCATATTCCCAGCCATCCATGATATTGAATCTCCAAAACAAAAGTCATTAGCCTCATTATTCTAAGAGGCCTTAACAAGTTAATCAAAAGATCCAATAAACATAAACAAGAGTTCATGAATACTCAGGATTTAGACTGATCTATAAATGATCATCTATTATGACAAGAATTAAATCTTTTTTCAAATGACAAGTTTATAAAAATAATTAATTCTCATCGGTCATGTCATATATAATATCTATTATATACAGAACCTTTACTAAGATGTCTATCCACATCAGTAATCTGAATCTAGATTACTTGCATCTCGTATACTTAGCAAACCATCTAGTAACCATTCATTAAAGATTCTTTACTTTAATATGTTACTAGCTATTTTATTCATTATATATGATCTTAATTCTCTCATACTAATACAAGATCATATTCTCATGAATGAATAGGGAATTTTCTTGATATTATTATATAATTAATTCAAACAATAATTATAACATTCAAATATAATAAAATTGTACCTTTATTTAAAACCAATAAAATGTCTTTAAGTACTTCTTGGGCATTAATCCTTACATCTACCATATCAGAAAAAATTGAAATAATACACCTTTGAAAAGTCACAGGTGCCTTTCATAGCCCAAAAGGTATGCAACGATAGGAAAAATTCCCGAAAGGGCATGTAAATGTAGTCTTTTCTTGATCTTCTGGGGCAATGGGGATTTGGTTATATCTCGAATACCCATCAAGAAAGAAATAATATGCATGGTCAGCTAAACGTTCAAGTATTTGATCAATAAAGGGTAATAGAAAGTGGTCTTTTCTAGTAACATTATTTATCTTTCTATAGTCTATGCACACTCTCCACCCCGTTTGTACACGAGTAGGGATTAATTCATTTTTCCCGTTTTCAACAATAGTGATCCCAAACTTCTTAGGCACAACTTGAACTGGACTAACCCATTAACTATAAGAAATAGGGTAAAAGATAGCTACGTCTAATAATCTAATGACCTCTTCTCTAACTACTTCTTTCATATTTGGATTTAGCCTTCTTTGACATTCTCGAGAGGTTTTAGAATTCTCTTCTAGATGGATTCTATGTATACGTATGGATGGGCTTATTCCTTTAATGTCTCCAATGGTCCAACCTATGACTTCTTTATATTTTCTATGGACATCTAACAATTTATCTTCTTGTTTTTATCTAAGGCAGATGCTATGATAACAGGTAAGGTTTCAGACTCTCCTAGAAAAGCATATTTTAAATTTTCTGGCAAATGTTTCAGGTCTAACTTTGGAGACTTGGAAATTGATTGAATATGATCTAGGGGTGAAAAATGTTCAGTTATGGTATCATTTAAGGGCATAGACTCTAACAAAGAATTCACATCATTCATGGAATCGTCAACATGTAAGCTCATACCAAAATATTTTTCACAAAAGTCCAGCAAGTCATTTCCATCATCTTCAAAAATATTCTCAATCATGTTAACTTCATGCATTTCCTCATACTTAACAGATTTAGCGACATTAAATACATTCAATTCAACAGTCATATGTCTAAAAGATAATTTTAAAACGCCATTACGACAATTAATGATTGCATTAGATGTAGCTAAGAATGGTCTACCTAAAATGATAGGAATTTGAGCTTGCACATTGTCCACAAGTTGAGTATCAAGAACAATGAAGTCAACAGGAGTAAAATTTATCAACTTTTATCAAAACATCTTCTATAATGCCTCTAGGAATTTTCACAGAAAAATCGACTTATTAAAGAGTTATAGAAGTAGGTTTTAGTTCACCAAGACCAGGTTGCTTATAAACAGAATAAGACAATAAATTCACACTAGCACCCAAATCAAGTAAAGTCTTGTTAATAAAATGATCACTAATAATGCATGAAATTGTGGGACACCCAAGATCTTTATATTTAACAAGACTCTTATATTGAATAAGTTCAGTTAAAAACGCATTTTTAGGAACATTAGTGTTTCTTTTTACAGTACAAAGTTCCTTCAAATATTTAGAGTAGGCGGGAATTTGTTTTATGGCATCTAAGAAAGGGATATTGATACTAACTTGTTTAAAAACTTCTAAGATGTCATTATATTGGTCGTCTTTTTTAATTAGAATTAATCTTTATGGGAATGGGGATTTTGAAATAACACGATGGATTGGATTATCCTCATTTGAAGAGTCATTGGCATTAGAACTAGAAGGTTGACTATTTTCTTTTTCTTTTTCAACCTCGGGTATGTAATCGGGTTTGACAATGTTCTTTCCAGACCTAAGAGTTGAAATTGATTTGACTTCTCCATTATGAATAGACTTTCATATCTCATATTGACCTTTTCGATTTGAGATAGGTTGACTAGGAAATGTTCCTTTTTCTCTATCAGCTAAAGCAGTAGCGAGTTGTCCTACTTGTGTCTCAAGTTTGGCAATTGATTGAGACTGGTTTTGTAGGATTTGTTGAGTGGATTGCATAAATTTTTGTAAAGTATCTTCTAAGGAAGGTTTCCTTTGTTGAGGATATGGTTGATTTTGTGGGGCATGATTTTGGTTTTGCGTGTTGTATTGGTGCCCTTGATTCATTGGAGGTTGGTTTTGTCTCCATGAAAAGTTTGGATGGTTTCTCCAATTTGGATTATAAGTGGATAAAAATGGGCTATCATTTTATTTCCCATAAGCATGAAGAGCATTGCCCTCCTCAGAAAAGGCCTCTTGGTAGGGAGAACATGATTGGACATTGTAGCAAGGATTAGAACATATTGAACAAATATCTTTTCTGCGTTGCATTGGAGAATTTATAGTTTGGCTTATGGCTAAAGCTTCTACCTTTCTTAGTAATTTGTATAGGGATGTTCTTAAGTCTAATTCATCTTTTACTTCATATGTTCCTCCTCTTTTTGGTGAATTAGTTGACCTAGACCTAGGATCAAAATAATTCCCTTGTTGTGAATTGACAGATAAATCTTCAAGGGCGTCCCAAGCTTCTAGCCCTTGAAATTGTAAAAAAATTTCAATATGCATAGATTGAATCATTTGACAATTAGAGGGAGTCAAACCATCATAAAAATATTTTGCAAGTCACCATTTTTCAAAACCATGATGAGGACATTTTAATAATAAATCTTTAAATCTTTCCCAACATTCATAAAAACTCTTGATTATCTTTTTGAAAAAAAACTCGGAGATTTCTCTCCTTAGACTATCAGTTTTAGACATAGGAAAAAATTTCAACAAGAATTTATTATAAAGTTGATCCCATGTAATTATAGACCATGCGGGAAAGGAATTTAACCAAACTTTTGATTTATCTTTTAATGAAAAGGGGAATAATCTTAGTTTGACTGACTCATCAGAAACATTTTGAAATCTAAATGTTGAACAAATTTCTAAGAAATCTTTGACATGGATGTAAGGATCCTCTCTATCTAACCCATAAAAAGATGGCAAAATTTGAATGATTGATGGTTTAAGCTCAAAATGGGTAGTAGAAGTGGTAGGAAAGACAATACATGAAGGAGCATTAGATGAAATAGGTGCAAAATATTCAAGCAACGTTTTTTCAGGTACAACATTTTCATCAACAGGATTTCTATTAATATTAGAAATTGGTTCCATGATGCTGAAGTTTTTACTAACACTTTCAATTTCAAACAAAGATAAACATCTTTTTACCAAACAATTTTTATAGTTACGTTCCCTATGATGCATACAATTTTCACAAACAGGGCAACAAAGATAATCTCAAACAAACAATTTTCTGATGTGGCAGATCAGTTAAACCGCAACCACAGAGCATACTTAGAATTTTTATAGATTTCACAACAATATAATTTTTATGGTTTACTTGTCCCCAGGCCTATTTGATTCCACTTACTCGCACACTACTAATAACTCCCCGGGGTTAATTAGCAGAGGCGGATTGTGAATTTTGTTCAAATTTCCTTTAAGCAAAAATTTCTTACGATGAAAAGACAAGATTTAGGATTTTTATCAAGTATTTTTTTCACAATTGAACAATAATATGATAAGAGAAATACAATGAGACAAAATAGATAATGTTAACTAAAATTGAACAAGATTTTGGAGGCATAGCATGCCATCAACCATGACAATAATAAAGTAAAAACTAGGAGGCAAAATTTCCATAAACTAGTAAATAAGGTAATAAAAAACTAGGAGGCACAAGTGCCATCAACTAAAGAAAAAAGTTGGGAGACAAAAATGCCATCAACCATAACAAAAATAAACCAAAAACTAGGAGGCAAAAATTACCATCAACTAGTAAATATGCACAAAAATATAACAACAAAAATGAATAAAGTAAATTACAAAAAATGTTAGGAGGCACAAGTGCCGTCAACTAAAAAATAGAAAGCATAAGTATAAATAGACATATATATAAGTAAATTTTTTATATGGATGGTAGAACCGTCCCAAATTTTCTTCTTATCTTTTTTTTCTTTAGTTATATATATATTATATTTTTGTATATATGTATTTTTTTAAGTGCAAAAATTAAATAACGAGTAGAAGAATTCACTAACCTTGAGATAAATTTTGTTTCTTTTCTTGCAACTCCCCGGCGATGGCGCCAAAATCTTAATGGACCCAAAATGAGTACGTTTTAAATATGTAAATCGTAAGCACACGAATGTATATATAGTATAGAGTTCGTGTAAGAAAGGATGTCGAACCCAAATGAGTTGTCTAAAATAAAAAAGAAAACTATTTTAAACCAACCGTAATAAACTCTAACCTAGCTCCAAAGATTGATGATGTGATATTGTGACAAGAAAATCAAATAAAGGGAATAAGAAAGAAATTAAAGACAATATATATAACTAAATTAATAATTGTAAACAAGATGGTAGAAGAAAGATTATTAAGATAATAGAATCCACAAAATATAAGTTCAATAATATTTATAAGTACATTGATTCCCAAGTTTTAGTAATAGTAGAAATTAATCAAACCATCACTTATTCAAATTAGATATTCTATTTAAGCACAAGTTATTATAGAAATATAGGATTTATCTTCACTTTTTAAGATATAATTTATAAGGCAAAGCATAATATTTGTGTTTTAAGCATTTGATGTGCACAATTTAATGGCACACCTTAATAAAAGAATATTATAATTTTGCACTAATGAAGAACAAAGTGTAAATATGTGCTAACAATAAAAAAAATATATGATATTTAAGATGAAAGAATATATTTGAAGAAGAAAAATCTATAAACATTGTTGCAAAAATGGGAAATCAACATAAAAAAATAAATACTATCTAGTTACATATTGTTTCATCATCACCTTAATAATCTTAAAAAGATTAGAAACTCATAACTAGAATAGAAATTACAAAACAAAGAGAATACATGCTTGGAAAATGCTCTTGAAAAACACTAAAATTAAGGAGAGAATGGTAGAATTGATGATGGTAATAAAAAATTAAGCACACCCTTAAAGTGGTCTTGAAATTACATATTTATAGCCAAAATGAGATTATTAAAATAATTAATTAAATTGATTAGATTAATTAAACTAATAATAATATGGCAAGTAGGGGTAAATTCTAGGGTGTCATGATGAATTTTGTAGTTAAATGTGTAGAAAAATTGGGTAAAAATTGGCATTTGAGGGACAAGGGGACAAGGAGACTGAGCTCAAGAGGAAAATGGCAGGTGGGTTTCGTTGGTTATGGCAGCTGGGCCGCAGGGGGCTGAAGGGCTAGCGAGCTGGTGCAGGTGAGGGTCGGGTTAGGTCGACTGGTGCAGGTGCGGGTCGGGTTGGGCTGAGTGAAGCAGCTGGGAAGGTGCGGGTCGGGTTGGGTCGACTGGTGCAGGTCAGCTGGAGGCGCGAGCCGGGCCGGGGGCAGGCGGGCCCAGGCCGTGGGCTTCATATCCGTGGAGGCTTTTCAGAAATGTCATTTTATTTTTCTTTCTTTTCCTTGAAAATGCCATCTTTTTCTTCATTTTTCTTGCTTGTCAAGAGCCAAAAAATACAACATATTTCCTATAAAATAAGCATAAATTAAATTAAAACTAAATATTTTCAATAATAAAATATACAACATAAGTTCCATGAAAATATTAATTAAAACTTTGACATTTTAGCTCAATAAAATCATATTTTTAACTTTTAATTTAACAACACTAATTTCAAATAATTAAACTAACAAATATTACAATAAAATGTTTGTAAAAACATATAAAAATATAAAAAAAAATACAATAAGACTAATAAATTCAAAATTACTTAATAAATTAATTAAAAAATCAAAGACTTAGCAACAATTAGCATAAAAAAATGGTAAAATAACTCTATTTTGTAGAGCTATCAGCCTTGAGCCTTATTAGGTAATTTGGGACGTTACAACTACCCCTTCCTTACAGGAATTTCGTCCTCGAAATTTCACCTGAACAGCTCGGGATATATATCCCGCATATCTAGCTCTAGCTCTTACGTCGCTTCCTCGACCTTGTTGTTCATCTTTAATACCTTAACTGAAGGTATGGTTTTGTTCCTCAGGAACTTGTCCTTACTATTAAAATATGAACTAGCTATTGCTCATAGGATAACTCTGCCTCCAGTTCCAGATTCTCATAACTCATTATATGAGTCTCATCTTTCACATACTTCCTCAGCATGGAAATATGAAATACGTTATGCACACTAGACAGTGCGAGGGGGTAAGGCCAACATATAGGCCACCTGATCAATCCTCTCTAGGATCTCAAATGGTCCAACAAACCTAGGGCTCAACTTTCCATTCTTCCAAAATCTCATCACCCCTCTCAGAGGTGAAATCCTCAGGAAGACATAGTCTCCCACCTGAAACTCCACGTTTCTCTGCTTTGGGTCTGAAAAGCCTTTTTGTCTACTCTGAGACGCGAGCATCCAAGCTCTAATCTTTTCAATAGCCTCAGTGGTTCTCTGAACTGCTTCAGGACCCAAATATTTCCTTTCACCCATCTCATCCCAGTGAATGGGCGATCTACACTTCCTACCATACATCATCTTATAAGGTGCCACTCCAATAGTTCATTGGTAGCTGTTATTATAGGAAAACTCTATCAGAGGCAAATATTTGCTCCAAGCCCCCTCAAATTTCAATAAACATGCTCTCAGCATGTCCTCCAATATCTGGATAGTTCTCTCAGACTGATCATCTGTCTGAGGATGATAAGTTGTACTGAACTTCCCCAAAACATGGAAGTAAGGATAGGGTCCCTATCAGACACGATAGACCTCGGGGTCCCATGAAGGTGAACTATCTCCCACACATAGAGATCTACATACTAGTCAACCATGTAATTCGTCCTCACTGGTAGAAAGAGAGTTGATTTCGTATACCAATCCACGATTACCCAACTGAATCGTGTTAGCCCACAGTCCTGGGAAATCCTACCACGAAATCCATCATGATGTCCTCCAATTTCCACTCTGGATATCCAGAGGCTGTAACTACCCTACTGGTCTCTGATGCTCTGCCTTCACCTGCTAACAGGTCAAGCACTTCGCCACATACTCGGTCACATCCCTCTTCATCCCATACCACCAATATAAGGCTTTCAGATCTTGGTACATCTTCGTGGCGCCTGGATGTAGAGAATAAGGGGTAATATGAGATTCATCCAGAATCTCTTGTCTAATCCAGTGTCCATCGGAATGCAGATCTGATCCATGTATCTCAATAAATCTATGTGTGACACTTTATAGTCCTTAGCTACTCCAACTAGGACATCCCCTCTAATCTTTCCCAACTATGGGTCACTTAACTATTTCTCTTGTTCATATCTAGAAGAGTAGACTGAAGCGTAATGTTGGCTAACTGGCCCACCAATAACTCTATTCTAGCTCTGGTCATATCCTTTGCTAACTCTCTGGATATATGTCTCGCATTGTACCACTGCTGTAAGTTCCAGATCATGTGTGGAGTACCTCTGCTCATACTCTTTCAGCTGACGTGATGCATAGACAATCACTTTTCATGTCTGCATAAGGACACAACCTAGGCCATGCCTCAAAGCGTCACAATAAACCATAAACTTGTCCTGATTTGTGGGAATACTCGGAAGTGGAGTGGTGATCAAATTCTTCTTCAGTCTCTGGAAACTGTCCTCAAACTTGTTTGACCATATGAACCTCTAGTTCTTGCATGTCAACTCTGTCAGTGGTGACGCAATCTTGGAAATCCCCTCTACAAAGCATCTGTAAAAACCTGCTAATCCAAAGAAACTTCTGATCTCTTAAGCATTCTTCGCCCTGGGCCAATCTCTAACTGCCTCAATTTTCACTAGATCCACCATAATTCCATCCTTACTGACTATGTGACCTAGAAAGTAACCTGTGGCAACCAGAACTCGTACTTCTTGAATTTCGCATACAACCTGTGCTCCCTCAGCCCACCAACCTGAGATGTTGCTTGTGCTCTGTCTCTGATTGACCAATATATCATCGATAAAGACAGTCACAAATCGCTCCAAGTAATCTTTGAACACTCTGTCCATCAGATCTATAAATGATGGTGGTCCATTAGTCAATCCAAATGACATCACCAAAAACTCATAATGCCCATACCTGGTGCAAAACGTTGCCTTCGGTATATCCTCCCCTCTGATCCTCAACTGGTGGTAACCAAATTGAAGATCTATCTTGGAGAATACCATCCTACCTTATAATTGATCAAATAGATCAACAATCATTAGCAGATGATACCTGTTCTTGATAGTCAACTTGTTCAGTTTTCTATAATCGATACACATCCTCAGAGAACCATCTTTCTTCTTTACGAAGAGAACTGGTGCGCCCCATGAAGAGAAATTGGGCCTGATGAAACCCAAGTCTAGTAACTCCTGTAATCGAACCTTTAGTTCCTTCAGCTCTGCTGGAGCCATCCTATATGGTACCCTAAACACGGGCTCTGTCCTTGGTGCCAATTTAATCACAAACTCTATAGGTAACCCTGGTAGATCCTCTGGAAACACATCTAGAAATTCACAAACTAATCTGGTCTATCCTAGTCCCACTGGCATGACCTAAGTGGTATCCACCACACTAGCTAAGAACCCCATGCATCTTCCATGCAATAGGTCTCTAGCTCTAAGTATTGATATCATAAGTATACGGGGTCCATGCATAGTGCCAACTAATACAGAGGAATCCTCACCCTCAGGCTCAAAGGTTACAATCTTCATCTTGCAATCTATCATTGCCCCATACTTGGCTAACCAATCCATATCCAAGATCATAAAAAAGTCAGTCATAACCAACTCTATCTAGTCAACCGACACTCTTTACCATCCACTTTCACTGGTAATGACTCGGTCCCTCTCTTAAAAAACTACTAGTTCCTCGGTAGGTGATAGGGTCCCAAATTCTTAACACAACATAATCACGTAATCAACATACCAAATATATGTCTCTTCTAGATGCAAAAAAACAAGGAAAACATGGCACCCGGACCCATCAACATAATATAAGAATCAGAACCAGAACCAGGAAGATGACCTGTTACTACTGAGGGACTAGCCTCAACCTCAGATTGTGTCAGAGTGAACACTCGAGTTGAAGTCACGTTGTCCGCCACCTTTGGTTCTTTCTTCCTCAGCCTTAGGCAATCCCTCCTAAGGTCCCCAACCATCCCACATATGAAACATGCCCTTGCTTGGTAGTCCCTCAGATGGTGCCTCTTGCATTGAGCACATTCCGGGTAGCGCTTCCAATCCTCGCCCCTATCCTGTTGGCCTATCTAAGTGTTTCTGAACCCCTCATCCAGCCCAGGGGTGTTGAATATATCGGTGCCAAATTAAGGGGGGTATCACTGCCTGAACTCTGCGCTCTACGGCGCTCTTCCTCCATATCTCGTTTCCTATGCCCTCAACGACAGGGGCCCTCCCTACCACTTGAGCATAGGTAGAGATCTCATGTACTGGGGCAATCCTAATGCCTTAAGTTATCCCGTAATTCAACCCTCAAATAAATCGCTCTTTCCGAGCCACGTCCGTTGGTACCATATCAAAAGAAAACTTGGTCAACCCATCAAACGTGTTAACATATTCTGTTACTCTCGTATTTCCCCGAACCAGATTCAGAAATTCATTTATCTTTGCGGTCTTAACTGAGCCACTATAGTATCTCTCATTAAACAATTGCCTAAATTCTTCCTAGTTCACCATAGTTGTATCTCGCGTCTGGGATACCACTTCCCACCAAGCCCGGGCATCCTCCCGTAACACATACATAGCAAAAATCACCCTATCATGACCTACCACTCCCATAAAGTCGAGGATGGAGCAAACTGTTGCGAATTTTCCTAAGTGTGTGCAAGTGTACACAATCGTCAAACAAGTAATAAAGTGAAAGTAATTTTTATCATCTCATCAGGGATTTCCAAAAAAATATTGTAAAAATCAACACCAAACAATTTGGGGTACAATTTTTTTTTTTTTTTATGATTTAATTAATTGAACTAAAAAAAAACTAAACAAGAGAATTAAAATAGGTCTTGAATACTAAATCTAGAAAATGACAAATTGTGATTAATATTATGATAAAAGTTAGGCATATCAAATCCCCCTAATTTGTAATTTTGCCTCTGATGTTGCAACAAATTTCATAGCAAAGTTCTCTTGTAACTAGGATTTCCAATTTAATGCACATGACATTTTTCCAAATGCTCATGTTAAAGTTCCAACAATTAAATTCACATACTCCTATGCTAAATTTAATTTCAAGAACATAATTTCAAGCATCAATCCTTCAAGTTTTCATGGAGAATAAAATATCCCTAAGTTATCCACCAATCAATAACAAAGTTATCAACATGCATCAATCAAGCATTTCCACTAATTCTAACCCTTACCGAATTAAAACTAGCTTGTTTCTCACCTAAGTTGATCACTCTCAAGCAAGAGTTTGCACAATAAATATAGCTTAAATGAACAAGAGACCAATTGCATAAAACATTCAACAACTTGGGGTTGATTACAAATTAGGGTTCATCAATATCCCTAACACAAAAAAATTAACTCAGTCAAAATACACATATCACCACAACATATATTCAACATTATCTCAAGAGTTCAAGATGAGAAAAATAAAATTATAGGAAAAGAGAGTTTAGAGAGACAAGCCAAAATAATAGAAATCTTCTATTATTTGTCGTCTAACTCTTCTTCTTCTTCTTCTTCTAGCTTCCTCCTCCTAGGTTTTTCCCCTTCTTTTCTTGATGTTTCAGCTCCAAAGGTGCAGAAAACTCTTTCAATGGTGTATTGGGCGGATGGGTTTTTTTCTTAGAGAAGTTGGTATCTTTTGTTGGCTCAAAAAGGGTATAAACCCTCTCTTTCTCCCTCTACATGTGGGGACCACTCCCTTCTCAGACTTTTTCAACTGCTTTCCACATCATATTCCCACTATTCAAGTCTCTCCACCTCATTTAATCACATGCCAAGTGTGCAAACTTTATGCTGCAGCAAAGTTGACTGATGTTACAACAAAGTACCAGAATTTCAGGTCCAAAATGATTTCCTTGCACATGCTTCACTAAGCTTTCCAAGCACCCTCTCTTTATGCCTTCAAAATAGATACCACATTTTTAGAACATAATCTCATTATTTTCCACAAGAGTTATCATTACTTAAAACAACATACACAAACAAAGTTAAAAGACAAAATGACTAAAACCACACAATAATAACACAAACTAATTATTTCACTTAAATTTTTAAGTCCAAAATCTCAATTAATAACTCTAAAATATAGAGTTATCACACCCCAAAACTTAATCCATTGCTTGCCCCGAGTGATGACTCTAAAAGCAAAGAAAAGAAAAGAAACAAAGAAATCCAACTCAACACAAGACACACACGCAAAGTAACAATTTAAGAAGACATAACACACCACACAACTATAACAGACACAACCAACAACACAAAGACTCAAAATAAAACAACACTAGGAATCAATTTGGAAATGGTCATATCAAAGTGGGAATATAACTCTTAAATCAGTGATTCAAAGGATAACTGAAGTGTATATGCAAGCCATGTTCCTCAAGTATTAAGATGCTATCAAACCAATAATCAAGTGTTTACCCCTAAAGTGTATACATAGCTCTTCCCAAACATTCTCAATTCCCCCTAAAGTAAATTAGACCTTGATCCTAAAGCCTAATTATTGTCTCCATAAGTTGGCTTAATGATTCCCTCTCCACTAATGTAGATAAACACTAACCAAGGATCAAAAGGTCTTTAACAAGCTTATAGTGTAAGGCTTAGGTGCGGGTGGTTAAAATAAGTCATTTTAGGCTCAATTCACTTTAAAAGCACCTTAATTTTCCTAAGACCAAGAAAGATCTCACACTCACTTCCCCAAAAGATTACCCCCCAAAAATCAAAGTCACTCTTGCCATTATTCTTTATTGCTAACATAGACAGAAACAAAGAAAGAAATAAAGGAAATGAGACATAATGATATAATTTCATTTTTATATAAGATGCTACACCCCCAAACTTGCTTTTAACTATATCAACATAATTTGCAACTCTTTGATTTTTTTTTCAATTCTAGGGGTGCACTCTTTTCTTTAAAAATACACCTTTATATATATATATATATATAAATGTAAATAAAATAATGGCAAGGACACAACATGAGATCCACTTCCCCCAAACTTAAAATGAGATCCACACTAAAATACCATTCACAAAGGCACACTCATCTCACTCTCCCTCATGATGCAACACTCAACATATATCAAAGAAAAATCAAGGTGCTCAAAAGGTATGGTGAATGCATATGTATATAGCTAGGCTAGCATGTGGTAAAGAAAGAAAGGGGGTCTAGTAAGCTTAATGGGGTGACTAAGGATAAAAGAGTATATAATGGTTGGCTAGAAAGGCTCAAACAGTCCAAACATGGCCTAAATCATGTCCTTGGTTTAGTGTTGTCTAGGATTTCGCCTTAAGGGAACCACTAAGCAATTCCAGAAACATAAGCTCTCCCAAAAATCTAGCTAACTTTATGGGTTCAAGAAATTATTGGTCAAGCTATGCACACAAAATTGGGACACATTCTCATTATGGTTGAATTAGCACCAAAAACTTTAAGTGTTAAGGGCTCGCTCATACACAAGAGTTAACAAATGATGCAATTTTGTTTTCTGACATTTTATCATCAAGCCATTCCACACTTAAACACAACCACTACAATAATTGATTCCATTATAACTAGACTCAAGACTTCAAACAAAACACGCCTAACAATACCTAAAACATAAGAAACATAAAGGAAATCAAAACAACACAACAGTTATAAACAACACCCCCCCAAACTTAAGGGAGAGCACTGTCCTCAATGCACAAAAACAACATAACAAAAAGAACAGATAAAATGTGTAACATAAACAAAATAGAACAGGGAATGAAAATGATGCTGGAAAATAAATAAAGTCCCTCTACTTTCCATCCTCCTCCTCGTCTGAAGAGGCAGGTGCAGCGGATGGTTCAGGTGCATGCCACTGCTCCATGATGGCCTCAGGAAACGGTGGGAAAAGCTCGGGGGGTCGGAAAGAGTGACGAATACATCGTCACGCTGGCGCACATAGCCCCAATAGGTGTGTGCTGCTGGGCCTCCATATGATGCATCATACTAAGAATATTCTTATGAGTGGCATAAAGCACAACGACAATGGGGTTCGAAGGCATAGCAGAGTCATGGGCAGACGATGGCGGTGGGGCAGAGGTCGAGGCCTGCTCTCTCTGAATGGAAATAACTTTGGTAACCTTCCGAATTGTATGTTCATCAATATAATCAGGAGAGTAACGTTGTTCATCATCCGGAGCTAGGGGCACACCCACATTGCGACACAAGGCAGTGATCAATGTGGGAAAAAATAATGGCCCCTTGTTCTTGATATCACCCAAGGCGACGATCTCTTCTGAAATAAGCTCCCCCACATTAATTGATAGGCCAGTCAAAATGCTAAAAAGTAGGACGACATGATCTTTGTTGACCGAGGTGTCATGAGTGGTGGGCAACATGTTGGTTTTGATAAAATGATTCCAAACACGAGTAGGAGTCGTCAAGGAAGTGCGGGGAATAGTATGAGCTCCAAATTTTGGTGAAACATTCCATTGTGTGCCCGCCAAAGTAACTTCTGTCAACATCTTGGCAAGGTCCGCATCACTTTGGTGAGGGGCAACGTCTCCATACTCATCTGCATCGATATTAGGCAACCCAAAAATAGCATTGATGTCTTGAGGTGCATAACTAACTGGCTTGCCCCGGACCGTGACTTGTCTCAATTTCTATGACACAAAGTTGGCATAGAATTATTTTACCAAAGGAACGACACCTTCGTGAGGTGCTGTACAAAAATTAAGCCACCCTCGATTGTTAATCACATTGGTCACATAATCCAGATTTCCAATAGTGGGGAAGGATCTCTCAAACCAAATATCCCGCCCGACAAGTTTTCTAAATTTTTCGGTAGCCCTCGAGGATATAAACTTTTCAACAACAGGGTGTTCATGTGCCACTGACTTTTTCTTTCTATTTGCTACTTGCTTGGTTCTAGGCATAATGCTCAATAACAAAAATTTCAACAGCCACAGTGAATTGTAGTGCCCAAAGTGAGGAAACAAGAGTAATACGGTACCTTGGAGGAGCAGGATACCCTGGTGAATGTACTTGGTTGTTGGAAAAATTTCTTGAGACCCTAATGAAGAAAATCCAATGGGCTGCCAATCTTGATCGAGAATCGGCAAGTGAGAGTGGGAATGGGTCTCGAGTGTGGAATGGCACGGGTTGGATCTTGGTGTCGGGTTAGGGGGGTCAGGTGGAGTAGTGGGTTTGTGGGTTGGGGTTGTGAGATGTGGGTTCGTGGTCGCAGCTAATGGAGGCGGCTAGGAGGTGAATCGATTGGGAGGTGGACGGTTTGGCAGGGGGCCATGGGATCGGGATTGGGTTCGTGCTCGGAGCTGGGGGGTTTGGGTTCGTGGGTCGTGGGTCGTGGGTCGTGGGGGATGGGGTAGGTGGATCTGGGGGTTTGGGTTCGTGGGAGGTTGGTGGGTCATGGGAGGCGTCGGGCTAGTGGATCAGAGACGGGGGGACCGTGGGATCTTGGGCGGCTGTGGTGTTGTGGGTTCAGGTGGCGACGGGTTGCGGAGAAGGTTGGGAGGCCATTGGTGGTGCGGCTGGGAGATGGGGTTCGTGGTGGCGAGGGTTGGAACTGGGTGTGGGGAATCGGGGTTGTGGGTGCATGGGTGGCTGGGAGGTTGGGGGTGGTGGCTAGGTGGTTAAAGAGAAAAGGGGAAGGGGAAGATGATGAACTTAGGGTTTCAAAAATAGACTAGGGCTTTGGACATGAGATTTTGGCCCAAATTTTACTCTTCTTGTGTTGTAACAACTTTGTTGTAACATCATAGAACTTGGCTGCAGCAACACCAAGTCAGAGAGCAAGCTAACTTTGATGTTGTAACATCATGAAACTTTGCTGCAGCAACAGAAAATCAGAGAGCAAGCCCAATTTGATGTTGCAACATCATGGAACTTTGCTGCAGCAACAACATGTCAGAGAGCAAGCCCAATTTGATGTTGTAACATCATGGATCTTTGCTGCAGCAACAGCAAGTTAGAGAGCAAGCTAAATTTGATGTTGTAACATCATGGAACTTTGCTGCAGCAACAGCAAGTCAGAGAGCAAGCCCAATTCGATGTTTCATCACCCAAACTTTGCAACCCCTTTTAAATTCCATTTTTCCTGCAACCATAAACACATTAAACCATCAGAATTCAATGTCCCAAAGAAATGTAATATATACATATATATAAATATTTTTCTTTCTTTTTCACATATTTCTTTTTTTTTTCAATCAATTTTTTTCATATATATAGGGATATTTTCGGCATAAGTACCCAATGTTTGGGTTTTGTATGCGGTATAGACCCAATGTTTATTTTTAGTGGCAATAGTACCCAAAGTCAGTAAAAGTGTAATTCCGTCAGCCTCCTCCGTTAGGTCTCCGTTTCGTGATGACTAGACCAACACATGTCACTCTGTGAATGGTCCAGCTCAATAATATTTTTAAAATAATTATGATTTGGACCAATAAAAACGTGACACCTGTCTGCCAAATCAGCTCATTAACAGACCTAATGGAGCAGACTGGCGGAATTATACTTTTACTGACTTTGGGTACTATTGCCACTAAAAATAAAAATTGGGTCTATGTCGCATACAAAAATCAAACATTGGGTACTTATGCCGCAATTATCCCATATATATATATATTACACATCTATATAAAACTTGGGTTGCTCTACAATTAAATCTCAAATTTCCACAGCAACCCCAATTTTTACATATTCTTCAAGGATCCTCCAAAGAGATTGAGCACTTGTTTTGCTCAACCTCACCTCCCCAAGAATGCTTGATCCTTTGGCCATTAACCTTGAATTCCATTCCGGAGCCTTCTTCACGCAATTCCACCGCTCCATAAGGATACACCTTAACCACCAAGAATGGGACCGACCACCTTGACTTGAGCTTGCTTGGGAATAGTTTCAAATGTAAGTTAAAGAGCAAAACTCATTGGCCTTCTTCGAACACCCTTGGTTGAATATGCTTGTCATGCCACCTTTTTGTTTTCTCCTTATAAAGTTTGGCATTTTCATAAGAGAATAAGCGCATCTCTTCTAATTCATTTAACTGCAACATTCTCTTTTCTCCTGCAAGTTTCAAATCCATGTTAAGTGTTTGAAGGGCCCAATATACATGGTGCTCTAGCTCTACTGCAGGTGGCAAGCTTTACCAAACACCAAACGGTAAGGTGACATCCCCAATGGTGTCTTGAAGGTGGTTCTATAGGCCCATAATGCATCATCTAATCTCTTGGACCAATCTTTGTGGTTTGGGTTCACCACTTTCTCAAGAATTCCCTTGACCTCTCTATTTGACAACTCTGCTTGCCCATTTGAGGGTGATAACCAGTAGCTATTTCGTGCCTCACATCATACTTAGCTAACAATCCCGCTAGCATCTTATTCACAAAATGAGTACCTTCATCACTTATGATTGCCCTTGGAGTGCCAAAACGAGTGAATACATGCTTGTGCAAGAATCGCATGACCACTTTAGAGTCATTGCTGGGATAAGCAGCTGCTTCCACCCATTTTGAAACATAGTCCACAGCTACTAAAATGTACATATTGCCATAAGATGGAGGAAATGGGCCCATAAAATCTATTCCCCACACATCAAAGAGTTCAACCTCAAGGATATTAGTCAAGGGCATCTCATTCTTTCTAGAAATATTTCCCACCCTTTGGCATCTATCACATTTCGTCACAAAAGTGTGAGCATCCTTAAACAATGAAGGCCAAAAGAAACCACATTGAAGTACCTTGGATGCGGTACGATTTCCACCAAAGTGCCCTCCACAAGGTGAAGAGTGGCAATGGCGTAAAATGTCCTCCATTTCTTGCTCAGGAACACACCTTCTAATCATTTGATCGGCACACTGCTTGAACAAATAAGGCTCCTCCCAAAAATAGTGCCTCACGTCATGCAAAAACTTTTTCTTTTGTTGGCTTGTTAACTCTAGAGGCAATATTCCACTAGCCAAGTAATTAGTGAAATCTGCAAACCAAGGAACAACATGAGATTGGTTGACCTTAAATAATTGTTCATCCGAAAATGTCTCTTTGATGGGCACTATAACATTGGATCCTTTTTCACCTTCCATTCTTGACAAATGATTCGCCACTTGATTCTCAACTCCTTTTCTATCTTGAATTTCCACATCAAAATCTTGAAGCAGAAGTACCCATCTAATTAAACGAGGTTTGGCATCCTTTTTCTAAATCAAGTTCTTTATTGCGAAGTGATCTGTGTATACTATCACCTTGGTGCCCACCAAATAAGCCTGGAACTTGTCAAAGGCAAAGACAATAGCCAAGAGTTCATTTTCCATCACTGTATAATTAAGTAGAGCACCTGTCAAAGTACGACTAGCATAATAAATGGAGTGAAATATCTTGTTTATTCGCTGCCCCATAACAACTCCCACTGCATAGTCACTAGCGTCACACATTAATTCAAAAGGCAAGTCCCAATCTGGAGCTACAATAATTGGTGCTAAAATCAATTTCTCTTTCAACTCTTCAAAAGCTTTCAAACATGCTTCATCAAAGTGGAATGGTGCCTCTTTCTCCAATAAGTTGCAAAGAGGCTTAGAGATCTTGGAGAAATCTTTTATGAATCGCCTATAGAACCATGCATGCCCAAGAAAGCTTCTAATGTGCTTCATCAAAGTAGGAGGAGGGAGCTTCTCAATAACTTCAATCTTAGCCCGGTCAACTTCAATTCCTTGCCTTGATATCTTGTGGCCCAAAACAATACGTTCCTTAACCATAAAATAGCATTTTTCCCAATTAAGAACAAGGTTTGTTTCTTCACATCTTTGCAGAACCTTGGCCAAGTTGCTCAAGCAATCGTCATATGAATCACCAAAAACTGAAAAGTCATCCATGAAGATCTCCAGAAATTTCTCCACCATGTCAGTGAAAATAGCCATCATACATCTTTGAAATGTGACAGGAGTGTTACATAGACCAAAAGGCATCCTTCGAAATGCAAGAGTGCCATAGGGACAAGTGAAAGTGGTCTTGTGCTGATCCTCTTGAGCAATTGCAATCTGATTGTAACCAGAGTATCTATCTAGAAAACAATAGTATTCTCTCCCTGCAAGTCTGTCTAACATCTGATCAATGAAGGGAAGAGGGAAGTGATCTTTTCGAGTGGCCTTGTTCAGTTTTCTGTAGTCCATGCAAATTCTCCACCCTGTCACGGTTCTAGTAGGTATCAGCTCATTGTCTTCGCTCTCCACCACTGTAATCCCACCTTTCTTTGGTACACACAGGACAGGACTGACCCATGAGCTGTTAGAGATGGGATAAATAATACCTGCATCAAGCCACTTGATAATCTCCTTTTTCACCACTTCTTTCATGATAGGATTTAGCCTTCTTTGCCCTTCAATAAACCAATTTTCATTGTTTTCTAACAGAATCGTATGCATGCATAGAGAAGGACTAATACCCTTTATGTCTGCAATGGTCCACCCGATGGCCTTCTTGAACTTCCTCAATACATCAAGCAACTTTTCTTCTTCTTCCACACTTAACTCAGCTGAAACAATCACAAGGTAGAAGACTTATCCAAATAGGAATATCTCAAGTGTAAGGGTAACACTTTTAATTCCAATTCTGGAGGCTCTTCCACTGATGGTTTAGGGGCTATGAAAGAATTCAAAAAGAGAGCTCCAAAGATTCAAAATGCTTTCTTTTATGCAATCCTTGTGAACTAGCTTCTAGCCAAGCCAAGTATTCATCTTCATCCTCTGCATGTGAATCAAACATCAAGAATCTCTCTAGATGATCATCAAAATTGTTTTCTAACTCCTTTAAGGCTAAAGAATCTATCACCGAAACAACAGAACACTCTTCGACCTCGTCTGGAAATCTCATAGCCTTGAAAACATTGAAAGTCACTTGCTCATCTTGAACCCTCATACTAAGTTCACCCTTTTGCACGTCAATCAAAGTTCTACCAGTAGCGAGAAAAGGCCTCCCTAGAATGATTGGTATCTCCCTGTCTGCCTCATAATCCAACACAATGAAATCAGCTGGACAAATGAACTTATCAACTTTTACCAACACATCCTCAATCTTCCCATCTGGATAAGCAAGATATCTATCTGCAAGCTGAAGAATCACCGTGGCAGGTCGGTCTTCACCAATCCCCAATTGTCTATACATAGACATAGGCATCAAATTTATACTGGCACCCAAGTCACATAATTCCATGCCACAATAAGAATTACCAATGGTGTATGGAATGGTGAAACTCCCAAGATCTTTCATCTTTGGTGGCAGTTTGTTTTGCAAGAATGAGCTACATTCCTTGGTAAGAGCCACTGTCTCAAATTCCCCCAATCTTCTCTTCTTTATAAGGATGTCTTTCATGAACTTCACATAGTTAGGAATTTACTCTAGGGCTTCGACAAGGGGAATGTTAATATGTAGCTGCCTCAAAATGTCTACGAACTTTTTAAATTGAGAATCCAACTCTTGCTTCTACAAACGTTGAGGAAATGGAGGTGGCTGCTTTGAAATTGAACTTTCTGGGTGACAATGCTGCGACATCCCTGCAGCATTCTGGGCAGAGGCAGATTTTTGTGCACTAGGAAGTTCAACATCTTTTTGGATTTCCTCATTTATTCGGATTGAAGAGGGCTCACCCTCATGCCCAGAATTTGTCTCGTCCTTCTCCAACTCTTTCCCACTCTTCAAAGTGACGGCTTTACAATGTTCCTTGCCCACATTCCTTGGATTCTCAATATCACTTGGCAGTGTACCATGGGGTCTATTTCTAAGCTCATTGGCTAGTTGCCCAACTTGGTTTTCTAAGCTCCTCAATGAAGTTTCTTTGCTTTGAATCATGGCTTCATTCTTCACTATATATTCCTTCAACATGTTCTCAAGAGAGCTAGATTGCATTGCTTGTTTTTGTGGCCTTTGTTGTGGTGCTTGTGGGGGGTAACCCGGTGGAAAATTTGATCTTTGAGGCATAGAAAGATTACTAGGGCCAGCTCCTTGATTACTCCATGAAAAATTGGGATGTTGCCTCCATGATGGGATGTCGGGATTAGAATAAGGACCATTCCTATTTTGGTTCCCCATGTAACACACAGCTACTGGGTTGGAAGGATAGTTGTCAAAAGTATGTCCCTCACCACAACACACACAAGAAATGCTCTCCATTTTCCCCATTTGTGTCCCCATAGGTTTCCGCATTGATTGATTCATCCCCATATTCATTGTCCTGAGCATATTAGAAATAGAGGACACTTGGGCTGCCAAAGAAATGATGGCATCTACATCATAAATACCAGCCACCTTTCTACCTGTAGACAATCTAGAAGTGGGCCATTGACATTTGTTGTTGGATATTCTCTCAAGGATTTCATATGCCTCATTATAGGACTTAGCAAGAAGAGCCATGATCGCTAAAGCATCAACCACAATTCTAGTATGAGCATTGAGACCGTTATAGAAGGTCTCCACCTGGATGCAATGAGGAATGCCATGGCGAGGGCATTTGCGCAACAAATCCTTAAACCGCTCCCATGCCTCATATAAAGATTCTTCATCAAGTTGTTGAAATGAAGTAATCTCATTGCGAAGCTTGGCATTTTTAGTGGGAGGAAAATACTTCATCAAAAACCGCTCAACCAACTCTTGCCAAGTACTCACAGAATCAGATGGCAAAGAGTTCAACCAAGCTCTAGCTCTGTCTCGCAAGAAGTATGGGAACAACTTTAGTCTCAGTGCATCCTCTATCACTCTGAGCAACTTGAAAGAGTCACTCACTTCAATGAACAAGTGAAGGTGAAGGTGAGGATCCTCTGTTGGCATCCCACTAAACTGGCCCATAGTTTGAAGCATCTGGAACATGACTGGCTTCAATTCAAATTGTGTTGCCTGAATTTCTGGTCTAATGATGCCTAGATTGAGCTCATTGAAGAGGGGGAGAGCATATTGCCTGATAGCACGTTCTCCATCATCAGCCACAATAACTGCATTTTGACCATTATTGGCAGCTACTCCCCCTTGAGCTACTCGATCTTGAGCAGCTCCTGCTAGATGTACTGGCGGAACATAAGTGGCTCCTGCTAGATTTTCCGCCCCATGAGCTGCTCTTGATAGATTTGCTGCCCTCTGGGCAGCTCCCTGTTGAGCCCTTTGCTCAGCATCCATCACTACTACTTCCCTTTTTTATTTTTGTATGTTTTTCCTTCTTCTAAATGTACGCTCGATTTCTGGATCAATGGGAAGTAGTTCAGGGTCTTGATTCTCGCTCATACACTATGTAAACCTGAATTTTTTCACAAGAATCACCCAAGTTAGCACAAAAGAAAAATTAAACCAAATTGCAAGATAATTAACTTTACAATAATTGATTTTAAGAAATCCCCGACAATGGCGCCAAAAACTTGTTGCGAATTTTCCTAAGTGTGTGCAAGTGTACACAATCGTCAAACAAGTAATAAAGTGAAAGTAATTTTTATCATCTCCTCAAGGATTGCCAAACAAATATTGTAAAAATCAACACCAAAAATTTGGGGTACAATTAATTTTTTTTTATGATTTAATTAATTGAACTAAAAAGAAACTTAACAAGAGAATTAAAGTTATGCAAATTGTGATTAATATTATGATAAAAGTAAGGCATATCAAATCCCCCTAATTTGTAATTTTGCCCCTGATGTTGGAACAAAGTTCATAGCAAAGTTCTCTTGTAACTAGGATTTCCAATTTAATGCACATGACATTTTTCCAAATGCTCATGTTAAAGTTCCAACAATTAAATTCACATACTAATATGCTAAATTGAATAACAAAATTTCAAGCATCAATCCTTCAAGTTTGCAAGGTGAATAAAATATCCCTAAGTTATCCACTAATCAATAACAAAGTTATCAACATGCATCAATCAAGCATTTCCACTAATTTTAACCCTTACGGAATTAAAACTAGCTTGTTTCTCACCTAAGTTGATCACTCTCAAGCAAGAGTTTGCACAATAAATATAGCTTAAATGAACAAGAGAACAATTGCATAAAACATTCAACAACTTGGGGTTGATTAAAAATTAGGGTTCATCAATATCCCTAACACAAACAAATTAACTCATTGTCAAAATACCCATATCACCACAACATATATTCAGCATTATCTCAAGAGTTCAAGATGAGAAAAATAAAATTATAGGAAAAGAGAGTTTAGAGAGACAAGCCAAAATAATAAAAATCTTATATTCTTTGTCTTCTAACTCTTCTTCTTCTTCTTCTAGCTTCCTCCTCCTAGGTTTTTCCCCTTCTTTTCTTGATGTTTCAGCTCTAAAGGTGCAGAAAACTCTTTCAATGGTGTCTTGGGCAGCTGGATTTTTTTTCTTGGAGAAGATGGTGTCTTTTGTTGGCTCAAAAAGGGTATAAACCCTCTCTTTCTCCCTCTACACCTGGGGAGCACTCCCCTTTTCAGACTTTTGCAACTGCTTTCCACCTCATATTCCCACTATTTAAGTCTCTTCACCTCATTTAATCACATGCCAAGTTTGCAAACTTTATGTTGCTGGCTACCCACACTTTACTACAGCAAAGTTGACTGATGTTATAACAAAGTGCCAGAATTTCAAGTCCAAAATGATTTCCTTGCACATGCTTCACTAAGATTTCCATGCACCCTCTCTTTATGCCATCAAAATAGATACCACATTTTTATAACATAATCCCATTATTTTCCACAAGAGTTATCATTAATTAAAACAAAATACACAAACAAAGTTAAAAGACAAAATGAGTAAAACCACACAATAAAAACATAAACACTCTATTTCACTTAAATTTTTAAGTCCAAAAGCTCAATTAATAACTCTAAAATATAGAGTTATCACTAACCATGCCCATCCATTTCTCAACTCTAAACGGATCTAGGCCTCCCTCAAAAATTGGAGGGTAATTTTCTGAAACCTCTCATATATTGATTCTCACTTATTCTCAACCCTAGGCTGAGCCAAATTTGGTGCCACTCCCGACATAACAAAGGAAGCAGTGTTCTCTGGCAGTTCCTGCTGCTTCAACCACTTGATCTCTTCCTCTTGCCTATTCAATCCTACTTGCATGTCTGTAAACACCTGTTGCTAATTCTGAGGGGCAGGCGGAGGGCTCTGGCCTCAATATAAACATCGTCGGGTTCTATTGCCTGCCTTGGGTACATAACCTCTGAGTTTGTCTGCAATCAATGACTTGTCCCATTAGGCATGATGATCACATCCAAAAGCCTTCCCACAGGGAAAACCAAACAACAACGCATTCATATACAACAGTAATACTAAAGTATATGCCCATAAAGTTCATGCATCAGCTAATAAGCCATGCTCTTACCAACACAAATATCATGCTCTCTACTCTTGCATGCAGGTAAAACAATTAATAATTCACTGAGCATGGAAGCACATAATCATATAAATAGTCAAGGGCCAGGCCCTATCAGAATATCTCATGCTCCCTAATAAGGCATTTATATTCTATTTAAGCAGTTAAACACATAACAACATATATAGTTACCAAACCCTAAGTCGAGCTTGTCTTTAGTGGTGAGTGTACATGCTCGGCCAGTCTTTAGGAACCCTTAAACCTTGGCAGCTCTGATACCAAGTTATAACATCCTCCTAATCCAGGATCATTACACTGTGTACTTTAAATAATGTCAGACTGACTAATCAAGTCATTTGGTTATAAATGTGTAACTATGGTTAATGTCAAGGGTTAGGGTTCAAAATTTGGGTCAAAGGAAACATTGACTTTTCGTTTGAAAGTTTCCTACACACATGGGATCCCAAAACATTACAAACTGACGTTTAAAAGGGTATACACAAATTAAAAGTTACAACTAGCCAGCCTAGGCGGAAAAATAAGGGGTACAACCCTAGTTCCTTTGAGATATCCTCGGCCGTGGTGGACGAGCAGCCACATATGTACATGGCTCCACCGAAGCTCTCAAACTCATGGATGGTACAGCTTTCTTTTCCCCTTACCTGCACCACAGCGCTCGTGAGCCAAGGCTCATAAAGAAAACTTAAGCATGTGCAAGAGCAGTAATTACAGATTCCCAGATACACATCTAGCATGCCCTAACCATAACCATATCTAGCAATCGGGCCAAGCCCTATCACATACATCACGCATTGGGTGCATTTTTTCTTACCTTAGGTCCGAGTGCTAAGTATATTAAGAACGACCCTCGAGCACGATCCTGGTTCTGAGCCCCTAGCGATAACCTAGTCACAACCAAAAGAGAATCTCATCAAAATGAGAAAATAAAGGCTTCAGGACTGAATCCTAGCCTTTGGAACGTCGAATTCTACTAAACCGGGTAGTACGATCGATCCCATGACCTTAGGTTTGAGTTCCCGCACTCAAAACCTCCCCAAGCCCAAAATACCTTAAGCGTCGCGACCCCCAAACATTTGAGTCGCTGCCCGCTCAAGTCAGAGGCCTGAGCCTCTTCCCTACCTACACCAGCACCGTGATGCGCCCTAGCAGGCGCCACGGCTCAAAAGCCCCACAACCACTTACTTCTCCTTCGTTCGAGAAAGTCGCGACACCCCAAGAACAGGGTTGCGACTCAACCTGCAAGCTTTGTTTTTCCTTCGTTTTCCTCCAACCAAATATCTCCAAAAACCTATCCCAACATAACTAAAACTCAAGAGTAAAGCCCCCAATCAATTTAGTAGCCTAAAACCAACAAAACCCTAGCAAAATCTTGGCCAAAATCCCATCAAATTTCCAACTCATAACTAAGTTTCTAAAACTCTAAGAACTTAACTAAAAACCAGAAAACAAAGGGATTCAAGGCTAGAAATAATTGTTAGGAATGAGTTTCCTAATACGCAGCAGAATGGTGGTGGGGTTGGCCCAGTTTACAAAAAAAAAATTATAACATATTTAAACTACCTTTAAATAGGCGGATCCATTAATATACATACATTAATCATAAGCAAGTTAAGAATAGAAATCATACCTCTTGAAGCCTATCAAGTGTCCTTGTTATCTTTTCGTAATAAGAACAATCTTCCTATCCAAGCTGCTCCCAGGTACTCACACCAAGATCTTCCACAACGTTCTCTACACCTCAAGAAGTGTGTGGGCACTTAGAGAATGAAGGATAGTTTATTTGTGATTCTTCTTGATGTACTCAACACATGAGATCAAGAGACTAGGTCTGAGAATTGGTTATTTATTTTTTAGGGAGAGAAAAATATCGTTCTATTTTTCACAGAGCGAATTAGACTTAGTTATCTGAGTTATCTGTATATTTTCTTATTAGTCATACTTAAAAGAAAATATTCAAATTTAAAAAATAAATGTGTAACCAACTTACAATTTAATTTTTTTTAATTAATTAATTAATTTATTAATGAAAATATCCAAAAACTAATTTTTTTGAATTATCTATTAATTAATTAAAAATAGAAATCATATCCCTGAATAAATAGCAGTTCATGCCACACACAGTCCATGGACTGTGTGTACACGTGTACCACCCCTATTTTTAGGGATATTTGATTTTTCTATTTTTATTTAATTATTTATTCAAACTACTTTGTCAAATAAAAATCTAACAACCTGATAACTAATTCAAATTGGAATTCAAATTTAAATTAAATATATTTTTAACTAATTATCAAATATAATTAATTATTTGAATAAATATTAATCTTCTAAATTCAAATCTAATTTGAACTTATCAGATTATTATCTCACACTCAAATAAAGATATTTAATTAATTCTATCAATTAATTAAATCCAATATTTTCGAAAATAAATATTTAATTTATTATAATTTCAAAAATTATAATTAATTATTTAATTAAATTTGAAATTAATTTAATTAAAAATATAATTTTGAAAATTATACAATAATTAAATATTAATTAATTTTGTTAATTACAACTAATTTGTAATTAATTAATTAATCACTATTATCATATAATTGCATATTTTGCCTGAAAAACAAATTTCTTCTTAAATATGTCTATCAACTCTTACCTTGAATAGTGTTGATAGAGCCGCTGTGAGGACCTATGGACCTATAATTCCAAGCTTCAATAAATTTGAGATTATTAATTAAACTCTTTAATTAAATAATCTTAATTTATTAATCTCATGATTTTTCCACTATAAATATGAGACTTCACTCTTGTAATTATAGACATTTCATTTACTGAGTACTTTATAATTATAAAGTGTCCATTTATATAATTATTGCATACAAATTGACCATCTAATAATGGTTCATAATTAATCAGGAATAAAATTACCGTTTTACCCTTTTAATTATCTCTTGTTTCCTTAAGTACCATTGACTTTAATAGTGAAGGTTAATTCATAACTAAATTATGAATTTGAGCTCAATAACATTTCAGTCCCAAAAGTCAACCCTTAAGAGAACTATTAATCAATCTCTTGCAAGAAGGCATAGATTCCATATCTATACACTATGTCCCCAACCATCTACCTTAATGAGTTCCCAAAACAAAAGTTTCTAGCCTGATCATTCTGACAGACCTTAACGAGTGAATGAAAGAACTCATATAACATAAACAGGAGTTCATAGTAACTTCAGGATTAAGATTTATTTGTATATGATCATCAGTGATATATTTAATTAATGTTAGAGAATATATATTAATACTCAATGAAAATATGGAAAAACCAATATACAACTCTATGCAAAAAATACAATAGACAAGGTAATTGATTAAATAAATATTACAACTCAATTGCTCAAAATACAAGTAACTAGAAAGATGTAGAAGAAGAAGATTACAAACTCAATACTATAATAATACAAGTAAATAAGAAGAACAAGAGGAACAAAAGAATGAAAATCACAAACAAACTCTTACACAACAAAAGTGTTGAGTAGTGGGGATCACCAACTTGAACAAGGTTCAAGACCTTTGTCCAAAAGTTTATTTCCCCCTATTCTCTAAGCACTAAGGGATCTCTCTAGGAAATAGCTCTCTGGAATTATCAAGCCTTTTGGTGTATTTTCCAGCCAAGTGCTTTGTGGATGGAAAATGGTGTGTCTTACGAGTGAGCATTAGGCTCCTATTTATAGAGTTTGAGATACCCTTTGGATTTCAAATCCACCAACCCCCATAGCTGTTACCAATGTTTAATTGGATTAATATGGAATTAAAATTGAGATTTGGGAGTTATTTGGGTTTTTTGAGCCGTTCAACAAAGATTGAAAAAACTGAAAAAAATTGCCAGTTTTTGGCCTGTGACCGCGACAAGAGACATTGGTGGCCACGGCCACTAGTCTCTGTCCCACAGGCCATGGCCACCAACATTCAGTGATCGCGGCCACTGACCATTTTCAGCACTTAAAATTGTGCTGTTTTTCCAAACGATTCCAAACCCTCCCAAATGATTTTGTAACTCCTAAAACACATTATTAGGGTTAAAATCATATCTCCAACAGCCATATTTCATTATGGATTTATGAAACCCAATCTCAAATGTGTAACATATAATATACACATTATTGGGTAATATTTGGGAGTTACAAATTTGTAACTGATTTTGTAACTCCAAAATATGTCACATTTGGGCACACACATCTGTCCAATTTTGTGACTCTCAATAATATGTTACAAGGTGTGACAAATCACATTTGTGTGACAAATAACATTTTGTCACATTATTTAATCTAATATTATATTATATGAAATAATATAACAATTAATACTTCGAAACGGTATTTCACTAAGTATTAATAAACATATCTGGTCCAGTTCTATATATTCTCTAATGTATAAAGCACATCCACTAAAGTGTCCTACCACACTAGTGATCCGGATCTAGATCACATGCATTCATAATACTAATGGACCATACTTGCAGTAATTAATCTAAATATTCCATAACTTTATTTTACTACGAACTATTCTAGTTCATTTATCTCAAACACAATCCTCCCGTACCAATACGTGTTTGAGATCACATATATGAACTTAGGAATTTTTCTGATATTTACATAATATTATCACAGAATAATATAGTCCATAAAATATATGCATAACAAATTCAATTTATTTATTTATTTCATAAAACAATGTCTACTACATATGCTTTCATGGCACAATTCTCAACAATCGTTACCTCAGCTACCCTAATCGATGGTAAGTCTTTCCCCAAGCAATCCCAAGCCTAAGCTAGCCTCGATTCTCCTTAAAATTCAAGAGAGAGAGAAAAGGAGAATGTTTTTCCTTTTTTTTTTTGTGTTTTCTGTTTTTTGTGAGAGATTACTTAGACTCTAAGTAACCTTAAGCAAATCCCAAGGCTCAGGGTACCAAAAACGTCCCCGAGGGTAAATTGGTCAAAATCCGCAGAATTTTCTCCTGATATCACTAACTCCAAATATATCCTCGAATATTTATTCATGTTACCCGATAACCCGTTAATGTACTAGATACCCAAAATACCCATTGACTCACCCCGAGTCGGGTATTAGGTCCCGTTGTGACTTTCCCACTAACTAGCTCCCTAGGATTTTCTCGAGCCGTGTAACCCATATATATCCACATAATAATGTGGTCTCACACATATATGCCAAATATACCCATAACAGGCCAAATTACGAAAATTGCCCTTCTAAAAAGAAACGGGCCCATGTGCATATTTAATACACCTAAACATGCATATCTAGTCATATTATCATATAACTCATGTAATTACATACTTACACACATATATATCACATAACACATAATTTCCATAATTTGCCATCCTGGCCCCCTAATTAAGGCCCTAAGCCTTATTATGCAATTTAGGACGTTACAGGGTCCCTCTCGCATTGCAATCCCTTGAGGTTGGGGGCATCTATGGAATGATGGCTGGCAAGCAACCTTGTCAGCCAAAGATTCTCCATGGTCACAAACCCCCCCTCCCCCACATCAAGATCTAGTCGGGTGTGAGCATACGAACCTGTTCAAAGGAACGTGAGTATCTGATAAAAAAAAAAGGACGAGACGAAGAATAGGAAAGGATAACTTACCCACACGCTAAAAGTCCAGCACTAAAGTGGGGTTCTTATCCAGAAAGAACCCGGATGTCATAAACCAGTAGTGTCTGACATCCAGGGGATGTTTCCAGGAGTTGTATGGAGCCAGACTGACATTATGGCTTCCTAATCGATAAACCCCATCCCGTGTCTTATCATTGGAGTTTAGCTGCGGCTCCAACCGATAGTAGTACAACACCTCCATAGGGGTGGACGACGCGATCGCCTTCCAAGCAAAAAATACAAGCCACCCCGCAAGCAACTTTTATGCCTGGGGCAGGAGATGGAACAACGCGATCCCCACAAACTTGAGAAATCGCGCAAAATAGTCATGGAGCTGGAGAAGGGCTCCCATGCTAGTGTGGCCTGTGCTCTAGGCCCAGTATACACCCACTCCAGTATAGGCCTTCTCCTCTTTCCGGGCCAGTCTTTTGAAGAAGAGCCCTGGAGTCGACTCTATCCCGAAGGATTTCTTTAGCTCGTTCAGCATTCGGTAGTTCCAAAACTCATTTATCTCCACGTTTATTTCCCACATGTTGCCAGTGGGAAGCTTTTTCTCCTCCAGGACGACGAGGTCCGTATTTACTGCATCTTTCGGGTAGAGGGTGATGTCGCGAGCCATTATCAAAGACTTGGAAGCGACAAGAAAAGCATGAACCAAGCAGTTAGCACCAAAACTGAAAATTGGTTAAGGTACAGGAATTCTCCTAAACTTCTTAGAGAAGGCCCCCCTGGACACAGATCTGGGAACAATTAAGGTCCCAAGAGCATGAGTCGAGAACTAAAGGCAAAATGTTGTTGCAAAAGGAAAAAAATTCACCCAGACGATTTTAAGGCATCCGAGCTCGATGATTCAGAGCAGTTCAGCCCGCTCCATTGATCAATTTATCTATGGAAGGAAGTCTCACCTAGAATGTTCTCTATTATTCATCACTACTTAGAACCACCCTACACGGTGGTCGCGGCCCTAACAGCAACATGGTCACAGAGGCAGTATGATAATAAAAATAACGAGGAAAAATAAGGAATTGACTAGAAAACTTACTAAAGAGACTTGAACTTGGGCTTTGTTGATGTATAGGTGAGAACACCAGCAGAAACTCATTCTTGAACTTAAGGAGGCGGTAGAACAGCTCGTCAATGTTCTTAGAAGGGTCGTCTAGGGCGAAGTTGTCCTCTTGATGAACGGAGGGCGGCTTCGATGGAAATAGGTGGGCTCGAAAATGCAGCAAACGTCGGAAAAGTTCGTCTGCGATTTTGGCAATCAAGGTTTTTGCTCTCTGCTCTTTGGTTTGAAAATTTCAAATTTGTAAAAGTGAGGAAAGGAGCCCACTCGGGTATTAATAGGAGAAAAATCTCTTGTTTGATCCAATGGTCCATTTGGAATATCTCGCAAAAGATCTGCATCTGACAGTTTCGGATATCAAAGGCATAGTAACTAGCCCAATCAAGCGTTAAATCGTGGATTCGTCAAACCGCGATCCGCACCTCTCTCATCCAACGATCCCCATTGAAAATCCCAAGGCAATCCTCATCCGACGGTTCCAGACAATGCAGAAACATTAAGTAGCCCACTCGAGTGTTAAAAGCGCCTTTTCATCCAGATGGGACTTGTAATGCCCTAAACTCCAGGGACCGTTACGGTGTGCAATTTGAACAGTGCTAAACTCGCTAATCGAGTTATTTGGCCATAATCGTGTAACTAATTATGATTAGCGGTTTAGGATTAAAATTTTTGGTTAAGATATAACATTTCACTAAAACGTTTACTGTATACATTGCGATCCCAAAATATAATTTAAAGGTTCATTACAAGAAAATATTTACAACCAGCCGATCTAAGCGGTAAAATAGGGCTTAACCCTAGTTCCTCTTTCAACCCTCGGCCGTGATGGTCGAGCAGCCGCATATGTACACATTGTCACCTAAGCTCTCCAACTCAAGGATTGTCCAGCTTTCTTTTGTCTTTACCTGCACCACATAGCACCCGTGAGCCGAAGCCCAACAAGAAAACTCAATATGCTCATGATCAGTAATAACATGTCATCAAATCATAAAGTGCATGCCTAGAAATAATAGCCTTAATCACACATGCAAATAAGTTCAGACAATGAACGAGTGACTGATCAACAAGTCACTAACACAGGGTCGGTACCTTTAAACGAGTGACTAATTAACAAGTCACTAACAGGGGGTCTATACCTTTAAACGAGTGACTAATTAACAAGTCACTAATAGGGGGTCTGCATCTCTAAACGAGTGACTAATTAGCAAGTCACTAACAGGGGGTTTGTACCTTTAAACGAGTGACTAATTAACAAGTCACTAACAGGGGGTCTGCACATTTTAACGAGTGACTAATTAGCAAGTCACTAACAGGGGGTCGGTACCTTTAAACGAGTGACTAATTAACAAGTCACTAACAGGGGGTCTGTACCTTTAGCCATGTGACGAAGCAGTCACCTGAGCCTTCTGGCCCTGGCTCTGTGTAACTAGTCCTAGACAAGACAAGCGCTTATAATTTTTCATTGAACTTAGGTACCTGCCTCAAGCATCTGCCCCAAGCCTCGTGGCCCGCCTCCCCAAGCGTCGCGGCCCTTAGGCCCTTCAGCACCACCACCCACCTGCACTAAGCTCAGGCCGCGGTGCCCAAGAACAGGACCGCGGCCCCACCTCGAAACCCAGCCAAAACCACGTTTTCTCCTTTTTAAAACTTCCAAAAACCTACCCAAACATCTCCAAATTCCAAAATCAAAGTTCCCAAACATCCTAATCATCCAGAACCATTAAAACCTAAGTCTCAAATCATCCAAAAACTCATCAAAACATAATCCAATTCAAGCTTACAAACTTTAAAATCTTAGAATTTAAAACTTGAATTACCTCTGATTGAGTTGCTTCCCAAGTAAATCCTCTGGCTAATAAGCTTCTAATCTTCACTAGAATCGCTATACCTCGATCCTCGCTTGAACCCAAGTCCTAGAACTCAAGTTTTCTTTGAAAATGCGATCAGGAGACGAAAATGGAACTTTGAAGGAGAGAGAACGTTCTGAATGTTCTTTTTTTTTTTTTTCTTAACAAGTTACTTCAAGCTTAAGTCCTTAAACAAATCCTAATGCTCGGGGTCCCAAAAACATCCCCGGGGGCAAAATAGTCAAAACCTCCATAATTTCCCCCTCATCTTACTAACTCCCAATTTATCATCAAATATTTATTCCCAATAACCCAGTAATGCTCTAAATACCCCTTGAGTCACTCCGAGTCAAGAATAAATCTCGTTGTGACTTTCCCACTAGTTTACCTCCTAGGATCGTCTCGTGCTGAGTAACCCTAGCGTAACCAAATAATAATAAAGCACCACACACATATCACATATATGCCAAATATGCCCGAAATGGCCAAAATATGAAAATCACCCAATTAATCAGAAATGAGTTCACATGCATATTTAATACACCTAAACATGCATATTATCATTTAATAGCATAATAAATCAATTATGGCCCTCCCTGCCTCCTAGTCAGGCTCATAAACCTTATTAGGAAATTTGGGGCATTACAACTATCCCCTCCTTACAGAAATTTCGTCCTCGAAATTTATCTGAACTGCCCAGAATAGGAATTTCGCACAACTAATTCCAGTTTCCCAGGTCGTTCCCTCGACCTCACTATTTTTGTAACATTACCTTAACTCAAGGTACACTTTGTTCCTCAGAACCTTATTCTTTCTGTCTCATATCTGGACTAGCTATTCCTTACAGCACAACTTAGCCTCAAATCCCCAGATTCTCATACCTCAACTCATGAGTTTCCTTTAACCCATGTCCTCAGCATGGAAATACATAATACATTGTATACAACTGACAGTGCCAAAGATAAGGCCTATCCAAAGTCAACCTGACCAGTCCTATCCATGACTCAAATTGTCAAAATAATGCAGGGCTCAACTTGCCCTTAACTCCTCACCCCTTTTCCATTATGATACTTTAAGGAAGATACAATCTTCTAATTGGAACTCCATGTTCCCACTTTTCAATTCAATAACACTTTTCCATTTACTCCGAGAAGTGAGCATCCAAGCTCCAACCTCTAATAATCTCAATGGTCCCCTGAACTACCTCAGGATCCAAAAAAAATCAACACCTCACCCATCTTATTCCAATAAACGGGTGATAAAAATTCTCGAACATACCTCATCTCATAAGGTACCTTTCCAATACTGGATAAATCTCTTTCTCTCTCTGATTTACCATAATTCTGAGAATAATGAACTGTGCTGAATTCCATCTATATACTTATTTCCTTCTACCACTTTCCCCAAAACTTGGAAGTAAAAAAAGAGTCCTCATCTGATAAGGCAGACCTCAAATTCCATGAAGGCGCACTACCTCTTTCACAAAGAGGTCTGAAAATTGATTAGCTGCATTACTTGTCCTTACTGATAGAAATGAACTCACTTGAAATACTGGTTCATGATGACCCAAACCAACTCATATTGGCCCACTATCCTAGGAAACCCCACCATGAAACCCATCGCGATGCTTTCTTATTTCCACTATGGAATACTCAAAGGCTAAAATGGCTTTACTGATTTCTGATATTCTGATTTGACCTGCTAATAGGTTAAGAACTTTACCGCATATACAATTATGTCCCTCTCCATTCCAAGTCATCAATATTAAGCTTTCAAACTTTGGCACACTGTCATAATGCCAGAATAAAGGGTAAACAAGAGTAGCATAAGATTCATCTAGAATCTCCCAATTAATCTCAGTGTCCATCGGATTCCAAATCCGATCCTTATACCTCAATAAATTCATACCTGACACTGTTTAATCCTAAGTTAATCCAGCTAAGACTTTCCACTCAATCTTCCCTATCTGTGGTTCACTTAATTGTTTTTCTTTTTGCCTCCCCGAAATAATTATCTCAAGCATAAAACTGACCACCTAGCACACCAGAAACTCTACTCTAGTTCTAGTCAGATCCTTTAACCAACATGCTACATAAGCAACCCTTTTTCCCTGCCACTAAAGTGCCATAACCACCTACCAACTAAATCTGATTTGCATGAAGATTCAGAACTCTTTCCCAAGGCACATATAATATCCTTTCCATCCAAGGAAACTCTTGCCTACCGAGGCATTCCTTGACCTTGGAAAATCTTTGCAAGAAATACATCACAATACCATCGCTCAAGACGTTCACAAATCCCATTTAAATAATCCTTTGAATGCTTTGTCCATCTAATTCATCAAGACAACTCAACGTTAATCAAACTCTCAAATCATAACTCAGCATTCACAGTGCCCTTATCTGATATAATAATCTTCTGTTTAGCCTTCTCCTTGATCTCTAACTGGTACTAACCAGATCTAAGATCCACCTTGGAGAATACCATCTTATCCCATAACTGAATCCCTTACGTCTTACAACTTTGCTGAAGTCGTTGAAACAGTGCCCTAGATCTGATTCCATCCCTGGCACTAATCCACTCCACCATTCTATCTCTTGACATAAAGGAAACTCTGGCAAGTCTCCTGGAAGCACATCCAGAAACTCACAGACTAATCCAGTATGTCCTGATCCCACTGGCACAATCTAAGTGGTATCCACCACACTAGCTAAGAGTTATATGCATCTCCCTGCAATAAAACTCTAGCTCTCAATACAGATGTCATCAACATACTAAATCCATGCACAGTGCCAACTGTCACATGGCTTCCCACTCTCAAGCCCAAGAGCTACTATCCTTTCCTTGCAATTTTAACATTTCCCCATGCTTACTTAATCAATCCATACCCTGAATCATACCAAAGCCAGTCATAACCAACTTTATCAAAATTACTGATGAGTCCTTTTTATCATAGCCCTACTCATCTCTTAAATTACCAATACAGTATTACATTCTCATCACAACATAACCATGTGATCTACATAACAACTCTATGCTTCTCTTAGATGCAACAAGCAAAGAACAACATGGCACTAAGCTAGTCAGCACAATACAAAATCAAAATTAAAAAGCTGACCTGCCACCCTTGAGGAACTAGTCTCAGTCTCAGTCTCTAACTGCCACGGAATAAACACTCGAGCTGGAGTCGAGCTATCCATCCCCTTTTGCTCATCCTTTCTTAGCCTTGGGCAATCCTTCTTGAAATGCCCAACCATGTCACATAAGAAACATGCCTTTGCTCAGCATTCTCCTAGATGACGCCTCTTGCACCGAGTGCATACTGGATAAATTTTTCAGCTTTCATTCTTACTTGCTCCAATAAGTGGAGGTACCACTGCCTGAGCTCCGTGCTCTCTGGCACTCTTCTTCTCATTTCTTATGCTCTCAACAGCAAGAGCCTTCCCTACCACCTGAGCATAGGTAGAGATTTCATGCACTGGGGCAACTCTAATGCCTTGAGCTATTTTAGAATTCAATCCCCGAATAAACCTTTCCTTTCGAGCTACATCTGTGGGTACCATATCAAAAGAAAACTAGACCAACCCATCAAATTTGTTAACATACTCAGTTACTGTTGCATTTCCCTGAACGAGATTCAGAAACTCATTAATCTTAGCAGCCTTGGATGCATCATAGTAATACTTTTCATTAAACAACTGCCTAAATTCTTTCCAATCCATCACAGCTGTGTCTCGAGTCTGGGATACTACTTCCCACCATGTACAGGCATCATCCCGCAATACATATGTAGAACAGATCACCCTATCGTGACCTACTAGCCCCATACTATCAAGAATGGAACTGATCATGCCCATCCATTACTCAGCTCTGAATGGATCTAGGCCTCCCTCATAGGCTGGAGGGTAATACTCCTGGAATCTTCCACATAGAAATTCCCATCTACTCTCAACCCTAGGCTGAGCCAAAACTGGTGCCACTCCTGGCAAAACAAAGGAAGAGGTGTTTTCCGACAGCTTCCGTTGTTGCTTCAAACACCTAATCTCTTCCTCATGCCTCTGCAATCTTGATCGCAAATCTAAAAACATTTGCTGGAAATTCTGAGGGGTAGATGTTGAACTCAACCCCTGGCTGAAACTCCTAGCCTCAATATAACCACCACCAGGCCTCATTATCTGCCTTGGATATAAACTTGCTGATTGAATCTGCAGTCAATAACTTGACCCATTAATCATGATGATCATATCAAGAGCTTTCCCCATGGAAACAATCTTACCACACCACATTCACAAATCACTGCAGTGCTAAAAACATGCCCATGGCATTCACACATCAATCATAATCCCTGCTCTTCCAACATTCACACCATGCCTCCAACTCTAGCATGCAAATATTACAATTATATATGTTCATGGAGCAGGTAATCATATGATCATATTCATATATATATTCACTGAGCATGTAATCATATAGTCAAGATCCAAGCTCTATCAGAATCTCATGCTCCCTAATACAATGTACAGGTAAAGCATTTACATTCTATTTAAGCAGTTAAGCACATAACTACAGAAATAGTTACCATTCCCTGAGTGAAGCTATCTTCAGTGATGAGTGCACATGCCCAGCTTGTCTTCACGAACCCTTAAAACTTGGCTCGCTCTGATATCAACTTGTAATGCCCTAAACTCCAGGGACCGTTACGGTGTGCAATTTGAACAGTGCTAAACTCGCTAATCGAGTTATTTGGCCATAATCATGTAACTAAGTATGATTAGCAGTTTAGGATTAAAAATTTTGGTTAAGATATAACGTTTCACTAAAACGTTTACTGTATACATTGGGATCCCAAAATATAATTTAAAGGTTCATTAAAAGAAAATATTTACAACCAGCCGATCTAAGCGACAAAATAGGGTTTAACCCTAGTTCCTCTTTCAACTCTCATCTGTGATGGTCGATCAGCCGCATATGTACACATCGTAACCTAAGCTCTCCAACTCAAGGATGGTCCAACTTTCTTTTGCCTTTACCTGCACGACATAGCACCCGTGAGCCGAACCCCATCAAGAAAACTCAATATGCTCATGATCAGTAATAACATGTCATCAAATCATAAAGTGCATGCCTAGAAATAATAGCCTTAATCACGCATGCAAATAAGTTCAGACAATGAACGAGTGACGGATCAACAAGTCACTAACAGTGGGTCTGTACCTTTAAACGAGTGACTAATTAACAAGTCACTAACATGGGGTCTATACCTTTAAACGAGTGACTAATTAACAAGTCACTAATAGGGGGTCTGCACCTTTAAACGAGTGACTAATTAGCAGGTCACTAACAGGGGGTCTGTACCTTTAAACGAGTGACTATTTAACAAGTCACTAACAGGGGGTCTGCACCTTTAAACGAGTGACTAATTAGCAAGTCACTAACAGGGGGTCTATACCTTTAAATGAGTGACTAATTAACTAGTCACTAATAGGGGGTCTGTACCTTTAGCCATGTGACGAAGCAGTCACCTGAGCCTTCTGGCCCTGGCTCTGAGTAACTAGTCATAGACTTGACAAGCGCTTATAATTTTTCATCGAACTTAGGGTCGGTCCAGCATTAATACTCCATATGAGTCATTCAATGTCGAAGTTGATTAGATCTAATCTTTTATTGGCTCTGCGTTCATGACGCTTATGCTGCTTCTGACTCTTAGGTCAATAACACACGACAAGTGCCGATTCTAACTATTAAGTCAATGCCACACACAAGTAAGCCATGCTACCAGGCATATACCATATGTCAAATATCTGAATACAGGGCATTCAGCATGCTTACTTAACAATTGATAGCATAATTAAGATCATGCACAAACATAGAGACTTAAGCTCTAATTAATCTCATATTTAACATTCATGGCATGCCCTAACCACATGTTCCCCGTGCATCACATATAAACACTCGACATGCCTCAATAATAAACATGCATGTCATATACATAGGGTGCAGATCTCTTACCTTTGGTCCAAGCACAGGTTACTAATAAATGAGCCACAAGCACGATCCTTATTCCAAGCCCTTAGCGATAACCTAGTCACAACCATAATATAAAACCTCATCAAAATGAGTAAATAAATACTTCCAGACCCAAACCTAGCCTCCGTGACGTCGAATCGTACTCAACTGGGTAGTAGGAACAATCCTGAGGTCTAAGGTTTGAGCTCCCATGATAAAAACATCACTTTGGCCACAAATTCCCTCAAGCACTGCGACCCCACCTTCCAAGCGCCGCGGCCATCAGCTGTAACAGAGGCACCTACCTCAAGCATCTGCCCAAGCACCGCAGCCTGCCTCCCCAAGCGTTGCGGCCCTTAGGCCCTTCAGCACCACCACCCACCTACACCAAGCTTAGGCCAAGGCGCCCAAGAATAGGGTCGCAGTCCCACCTCGAAACCCAGCCAAAACCATGTTTTCTCCTTTTTAAAACCTTCCAAAAACCTACCTATTGACGCCATTTTTCGTCAACTCAAATTGTAGAGAAATTAAACAATTAAACAAAAGAGCGAATGAATGATAAAGAGAAACAAGAAGATTTTTATGTGGTTCAGCAGTTAATTTTGCCTAGTCCATGAGTCTATGTTATTAAGAGTTAGAGTTTTCTGGAAATTCTTCAGAGATGAATTACCCAGAGCTTTTTCTCAAGAAATCGGAAATCGATCCTTTACAAGTGGTCATTCCTCCTCTATTTATAGGGAAGGTTACAGAGTTCATTCCTACATATTTCGGGAAGATATTATGTACATCAATTCAAATAATGACATTAAATGCAATATCTCCTATATACATGGAAACGTCCCATAAAAATCAGGAACAGATAACAGACTAAATGGTATCCCTTAAATATTGGGATTTCACAATAATAAATATGTTCACACGTAATGGGCAATCCCAGGTGACTCATCAGGTCTTCGAGATCAACAATCGGCATTGTGACTGTCAAGACTTATGGAACTGTTACGAACTTGTCACCCAACTTCAGGACATGCTCGGAGTAGGTAGATATTGTCGAAGCTGTTACACCTGAGCTTCCACTTCCCAAGCTCGAACTGTCTTATTTGAAGACAATCGGTAACAGATATATCCCAGTGTTGTGCCATTTCGAACTCAGAAAATATCCTGAGGTTACACATCTTCGAAGTCGTTGTTTTACTTCAGAGATTTTATGGCTGGACCATATGATGTTTTCATACATTTTGAGCTCACACCTGACGAGCCCAGTTTTCGGGGTCATAACCTCTTGTTTCGAAATCTGGGTGTAACATTTTCCCCCTCAAAAGTATCAGTTCGAATCGTATGAGAAGGAAACTATTGAACTGCTCCTCTTGGAAACTGTACCATCAAATACACTCGAGTGTGGACATGCGTCAGCCAAGCATTGACCAATCAAAGTACCTGAGTGCCTTGAAACCCTGCCCACGTTTGTTCACCTGCCAACTTTATGGTACTATCATTTCATTGGTCCCTGACCATCGAATCGGATACGAAATCTGGCCAATGGTCCAGATTAGTTCAGCTTTTAACATTCCCAGGAGTCTATAAATATATCCCCATTCATCTTCCCCACTTTACTTTCATGTTCAAGCTTTCAGAGAGAGAAAAGAAGAAAAAACCATAAATTTCTTTGCCCAGCTCTTGCATGTTCTCCAAGCCGAGAAGACAAAGCAACGTTGGCCTCTTCAACTCCGTGAGATCGTTTTTGCAACCGCTTATTTGGTCATCAATCTCTCTTTTTTCACCGACTACATTGTGTAAGTCTCTGTTCATAGCTTCGTATGCCTGTGTATATACATTGTTTTCATGCACGTTTATATTGTTGCATTGTTTGTTCACTCACTAGTTTTGCACACTAGAGTGTTTCAGCTGATAAATATTAGTCTTAAGTTCTAATATCATGGGTTCCAAACCCAGATTCTGTGTAAAAGACCCAAATAGGGTTATTTTACTGAGTTTTTGAATTTTAGATGACATATCTTGTACACCAAGATATTGGGTACAAAATTAGGGTTTTTAAATTGCACGTTTCCCAAAAATATCACTTTTTGAGTAACCGCCAATTTTTTCCCCTGAAATATCGGGATCTTCAAAAATAAATCCACCTTCCTTTCTTGTCGTGGAATACACGCTTCGAAATTGTCCTAGTCCTTTGGATTAAGTTTGCCCCGTAATCTCGATCATTCGAGCTTAAGTCATCCCAATTTTCATTCAAGATTTCTTGTCTGCCTGGACCTCACCCTTTTGCTCTTTTGCTAGATGCCGCAGAACTCGGGAAAGCGGTGGGGGTCAAAGCTTGCAATTCCTTACTCACTGAAAACTCTGAGCCTAGAGTCACCTTTCACCTGGAATCAGTGCTTGATTCGAGAGCACCAACTAAGGCGTGAGCAAGAAGATACCTGAGATCACTTTTGACGTCAAATCGACAAGGTCGAGGAGAGGAAAAGGAAGAGACTTAGGGTCACCATCTACCTAGATCCAGACCCAAGCCCAGACCAATCCCCATCGATCCCACTCTTAGAGTAACATTCACCTTCAAGTCGGGGGACCTTCAATTTTCACTGATGGGAGAACCATCAAACCCCCATTCTACCTCGCAATCAACCTTCATTCCCACCTCGAAGAGAGAATTCTTCGAGGTTGAGCACTACTGGAGCTCAATTTCTTCATTAGGGAAAATCTCTGGCATCTTGGCCTTTCACAATATTGGACTATCGGGCTCGCTGAGGTGTCAAGCTCCGACCTGCCAAGGTCCTTAAGAGGACTGAGAAGACTCTTCCTCCACCAGCTCCCACTGTTACAAGCTCAGCTGTGGATCCAACTCCTCAGGTCGAAGCGTCCACTACGGTTGTTCCTCCCTTGCCTCCTCCAAACATGGTTCGCTCAACGCTCAACCCACCTCCGAAAAAGCCCTCGGCCTCTAAAACACACATCTTGTCGATTTCTACTCACATCGATGAGTATGTAATTGACAATGCTGTCGGGCCCCATGGGGCTACACTTGGCTCGGACATTCTGTCTCGAGTGGGCCAGAGCTTTGGTGGCTTACACCAAGATTTTGAGATAAGAGGTTATGACCCCGAAAACTTGGCTCATCCAGTGTGAGCTCGAAATGTATGAAAACATCGTATGGTCCAGTTGTAAAATCTTTGAAGTAAAACAACAACCTCGAAGATGTGTAACCTCAGGATACTTTCTGAATTCAAAATGGCATGACATTGGGATATATCTGTTACCGATCGTCTTCAGATAAGATAGTCCGAGCTTGGGAAGTGCAAGCTCGGGTGTAACAGCTTCGATAATATCTACCTACTCCGAGCATGTCCTAAAGTTGGGTGACAAGTTCGGAATGGTTCCGTAAGTCTTGACAGTCACAATGTCGATTGCTGATCTCGAAGACCTGATGAGTCACTTGGGATAGCCTATTACGTGTGAACATATTTATTGTTGTGTAATCCCAATATTTAAGGGATATCATTTAGTCTGTTATCTGTTCCTGATTTTTATGGGACGTCTCCATGTATATAGGAGATATTGCATTTAATGTCATTATTTGAATTGATGTACAGAATATCTTCCCAAAATATGTAGGAATGAACTCTGTAACCTTCCCTATAAATAGAGGAGGAATGACCACTTGTAGGGGATCGATTTCTGATTTCTTGAGAGAAAGCTCTGGGTAATTCATCTCTGAAGAATTTCCAGAGAACTCTAAGTCTTAATAACATAGACTCGTGGACTAGGCAGAATTAACTGCTGAATCACGTAAAAATTCTCTTGTTTCTCTTTATCATTCATTCGCTTCATAGTTTACATTGTTTAATTGCTCTACCGCGTCAACAGTTTGGTGCTTTCATTGAGAGCATTAGGCAGTACGTGTGTGAGTCTAGTAAAAAAAGCCTCCCTTATTCAGCTATGGCCGCGAATAATCCCAATGTTCCTGAGGAGGAAATTTTAAATGAAGCTGACTACCCCCGACGTGCTGGAAAGCATCACATGATGAATTCGAACTCTGATGAGAGGAGTGGGTCCTCTGACTCTCGAGGACCACCGACACCACCGACCCCCAGGGATGACGAGGACATGTACTATAATCCAGAACGATATGTCCCAATATTGGAGCTCAAAAATCATCAATTGCGAAAGCAGTTGGCAAAAGCCAAGAACGTAATGAGGAGTTGGCTAGACTGGCTGCCGAGGCCCAGGCGGCTCAGCCCCCGCCTCTGCCAAAGGCCCAAGCTCTGCCTCCACAAGATGTTCATGTTCCACCATGCAGACCTCATGGGCGACCTCGCAAAAATGCTGCCACCCGAAGAACGGAGCAACCTCTGCCACCTGCAGAACAGCCTACTCCCTCAAGGCCCCAGAGAAGTACCTAGGTTGGAGCTCCTGCCAACTCAACTACAGAGGTACCGACCGAGATATGGAATAACCGAGTCCCCATGGAAGCTCGGACCCAAAATCCTGGTAACACGCAGAACGTTCCTGAACCAGCTCAGGCAAACTCAGGACCTTTTAGGCCCTGTAATGGATGGCAGCCACCATCACCCATAAGGCACCTACCATCACAGATAAGGTATCTCTCACCAACTCAGAGAAACACGCAACCGACTCGGGGTGATAGGGAAAGGCGAGCTAGGCAAAAACATGGAAATGGGGAGACTGCTAGGGAGCATAGAGGTACCCAACCCACGAGAAGCCAAATGTCTCGGTCTCATACTATTGAGATGAGGCAACAAGAAAGGAACCCATCTCGAAACAACGACGCAACGAGCCATGTTAGTGAAGGCTCGGGAGACACTAAATCAGTCAGTATGTATGACCAGGGACGCAGAAATACTGGGAATCGAAGGGATCACCTAGATTTACGAGAACATCTGAACCATAATCGGGGTAATGATAACCCCTCGAACCCAGACCTGAGGGATCACCTCAATGGACGCAAGAATCCTATGCGGAGGCGCGAAGCTGAGATTGTGATCAATGATAACCAGTTTAAAGTCAGACCCCCCGTGGATCAAGACTAAGAAAGGATTGAACAACTGGAAAGAGCGTTCAGGCTCTTACAAAATGAACAGGGTCGGGATCGGGACAAAGAGTTCGATGAAGAACTTAAGCCCTTTACCCCCTATATTTCCAACACCCCGTTTCCTCAAGGATTCTGAATTCCTCATGTCCCACCATTTGATGGGAATTTCGATCCATACAGTACGTTCAATACAATTATGAGAGCGAGTAATGTGGGCTACGAGCTCAGATGCATGTTGTTTCCAGCCTCGCTCACAACACCAGCAAAAAACTGGTTTGAAAAATATAAGAGGCATTCAATTGCTTCTTGGGATCAATTGTCTAGAGATTTCAAGAAGCAATTCAAAGCCATGGTCAGAATAAGGCCCGAGGCGTCAGCCTTGACCAATGCCTGACAGCACCCGAATGAAACATTGAAAAGTTACCTTTCAAGGTTTAATTTGGAAGTCGCCCGAGCTCGTGATGTAGATGACAACAACCATTTAATGGTTGTCCGAGCCGGAGTGATGCCTGGAAGCCCTCTCTAGGAAGATATGCAGAGGAAACCTATGAGGTCCTTAACCGAGTTCAATCGACGAGCTCAAAGGGTTGTTAATGTAGAAGAGGCAAGGTCAGCATTGAATATGGCCTCTCAGCCCATAACTAAAACAACAAACGTAAACTCTGCCTTGACCTCGACGGATCCTACGGCCTCAAACCCCCCTGTGGACAACCCTTCCAAAAGAAAGAAGAATGAAGGGAATAATCCCGAGGCGGAAGAGGGAAAGAAGAAGAAAGGGGAAAATAGTTCTCTGTGTACAATGAGTCTCGGGAGAATATCTACCTAGCTAATGAAAACAAGGTCCCTTTCAGGCGTCTGGACCCCATGAGGAACCAGAACGCGAAGAGAGACTCCAGTAAATACTGCAGATTCGATAGAGATATCAGACATACAACCGATGAATGCAGGCAGCTAAAGGACAAGATTGAAGGTCTGATCTCGAGAGGGTATATCAGGCAATATGTAAGGAACCAAAACCCCAATCAGGCTTCTACCAGCCAGAGGGTAGCTGCAGATCCGCCTGCCCAAAACAGTAACTCCCGAACAAGGGAGGACACCCGACCCCCTCCGATTGATGGAGAAGATGTCGTAACCATCTCGAGGGGACCTCATATTGCAGGATTGGGCAGGAACGCCCAAAATAGATACGTGAATGAGCTGAAAACTGGTGACGGGTCCCCTTACGAACCTGAACCCAGAGCTCCAAAACACTAGAGGGTGGAATCTCAACCTATAACTTTTACTGAGGACGACGCGTCTCATGTGCAGTTTCCTCACAATGACCCGCTGGTCATCACCCTTCAGCTCGTGAACAAGAGGGTTCACCGAGTCCTGGTTGATAATGGGAGCTCAGTGAATATCCCCTATAGAGCCACCTTAGAAAAGATAGGACTCACACTTCGTGACCTAAAGGCCTGTGCAACGACATTGTACGGCTTTTCAGGAGAAGGGATTTCCTGTATGGGATCCATCGAACTCCCTGTAACCTTGGGAGACTTCCCGGTCTTGACAACCAAGATGATGGAATTCGTAGTAGTGGATCTACCATCGGCCTACAACGTACTGCTCGGGAGACTCGCCCTAGTAGGGTTAGGGGCAGTTTCGTCTGTGAGGCACTTGGCCATCAAGTTCCCAACTTCTAGTGGCATCAGGACACTGAAAGGAGACCAGCTCGCAGGAAGGGAATGCTATAGCATTTCCATTAGAGGAAAGAAACAGACAAGTGCACAAACACTTGTCATAATTCAGAATAAGGATGGGACAGTCTTTGAGATAGACGAAGAAATTGATCCGAGAATAAAGGAAAGAGCTGACCTTGAGCCATTGGAAGAGCTCGAAGAGGTCAAGCTCAAAGAAGTAGACCCCCCGAAGACAGTGAAGGTAGGGAAAAACCTTCCAGAAGAAACGAAATAGAAATTAATTTGCTTTTTGAAAATGAACCAGGATGTTTTTGCATGGTCACATTTAGACATGGTAGGGATAAATCCGAATGTGGTAAGCCATGCTCTAAATATTGACAAGAACTTCCCCCCGAAGCAGCAAAAGCGAAGACTCCTGGACGACGATAGGAAGAAGGCCCTAAAGGAAGAGGCCGACCGGTTAAAGGCAAACCAATTCATATGAGATGCCTTCTATCCCGATTGGGTCGCCAACCCGGTGCTAGTTCCGAAACCTAACTGGATATGGCGAACCTATATTGATTATTCAGACCTCAATAAAGCTTGTCCTAAGGACTGCTTCCCCTTACCTCGGATCGACTAGCTCGTAGATGCCATAGCTGGGCATGGGCTTATGTTGTTTATGGACGCTTATTCTGGATATAACCAGATTTCCATGCATGCCCCAGACCAAGAGCATACAAGTTTTGTGACAGATAAAGGACTATATTGCTACAATGTCATGCCGTTCGGACTCAAGAATGCTAGAGCCACTTAGCAACGACTCGTAAACATGATGTTCTTCGAATAGATAGGTAATAACATGGAAGTTTATGTTGATGATATGTTAGTTAAATCTAAACATAACAATAACCATGTGGATGACCTTGAAGAGTGCATTGTTGTGTTACGGAGGTACGACATGAAGCTCAACCCCTAGAAGTGCTCTTTTGGAGTATCGTTAGGGAAGTTCCTAGGTTTCATTGTGAATGCCTGGGGAAAAGAGGCTAATCCAGACAAGATCCAGGCTCTAATTGATATTCCCTCACCTCGAAAGCATAAGGATGTCCAAAGTTTGACTGGACGAATGGCTGCACTGAGTAAGTTTATCTCGAAATCTACAGACCGTTGTCTCCCATTTTTCAACCTTTTGAGAGGAGGCAAAAAATTCGAGTGGACGGAGGAATGCGAGCTAGCCTTTTAGGAGCTCAAGAAGCACCTCGCGGAACCCCCTATCTTGTCAAAACCTATCCCAGGAGAGATTGTGTACCTATATCTCACTACGACCGAGCACGCCATTAGCGTTGTGCTCGTCCGAGAAGAACAGAAGGTGCAAAAGCCAGTATACTACGACAGCAAAACGTTACTGGGGGCAGAATCGAGATACCTCTAATGGAGAAGTTGGCTCTCAGGCTAATCCACTCATCTCGAAAGCTCCGACCTTACTTCCAGGCACACCCCATCCATGTGTTGACCGATCAACCACTACGACAAGTCTTATCCAAGCCAGAAGCCTTGGGCCGATTACTAAAATAGGCCGTTGAACTCAGAAAATTCAATATCACTTACCATCCAAGGACAACCATAAGAGGACAGACCCTAGCAGACTTCATAGTGGAATGCACTAGAATGACTGACGACGAAGTTATAACCCCAGCCTGCAAGCTGTGTAAACTTTATGTTGATGGGTCTTCCAATGAAAATTGGTCGGGGCAGGAATTATACTAACCACCCCAGCAGGAAGTCGATTTCACTTCTCTTTGAGATTTTACTTCGAAGCGTCAAATAACGAGGCTGAATACGAAGCTCTACTGGCAGGACTTCGAATAGCCAAGGAACTCAAGGCTAAGGCGATACATTGCTACAGTGACTCCCAGTTGGTGGTCCACCAAATCTTAGGGGAATACCAGGCTCAAGGGACAAGAATGGCTGCATATTTAGAAAAAGCAAAAGCTGCACTCGAGCATTTTGAATTTTACACGATAGAGCAGGTTCCCCGAGAGCAAAATTCAAATGCAGATGCCTTGCCCAGGCTTGCCACATCCATCGAGGTCGAGGAGCTGAACGTCGTGCCAATCGAACTTCTATCGACACCCAGTATAAGCGAGCCTGAATAGGAAGATGTCTGCATGATTAACTCCAAGCCAACCTGGATGACCCCGATAATTAAGTACCTTGAAACTGACATTCTCCCAGAAGAACGGACCAAGGCTCAAAAACTGATGTATCATATTCTCAAGTACACCATTATGGATGGAAGGCTATATAGTAGAGGATACACTATGCCATTACTCTGATGTGTGACTCCACCCGAGGCTAAGAAGATCATAGAAGAGATTCATGAAGGATTCTGTGGAGACCACACTGGGGGGCATAGCCTATCCAAGAAAATCATACGCCAAGGGTACTTCTGGCCTACCATCAAAGCATATTCGTTTGATTACGTCAAGAAATGCGATAAGTGTCAACGGTTCGCCACAATCCCTCGAGCTCCACCTTTCGAGCTAACTATGATGACCTCCCCATGGCCATTTGCGGTCTGGGGAATCGACCTCATAAGCTCGTTGCCAACTGACAAAGGCGAAGTTAAGTACGCAGTAGTCGCAGTAGATTACTTTACGAAGTGGACCGAGGCTGAACCTCTGGCGACAATTACCTCAAAAAAATTCTTGGACTTCATGGTAAAGAACATCATCTGCTGATATGGGATGCCAAGGAAGATAGTGTTTGATAACGGTACTCAATTTGATAGTGACTTGTTTACTAGCTTTTGCGAGAAAAATGGGATAATAAAAAGCTTCTCCTCCGTGGCCCATCCCCAAGCGAATGGCCAAGTCGAGGTTGTAAATAAAACCCTGAAGAGTTCTCTGAAGAAAAAGTTGGAAGAAGCAAAAGGCAAATGGCCCGAAGAGTTGCCCCAAGTTTTGTGGGCATATCGAACCACAGCCCGTACTTCAACGGGACATACCCCTTTTTCTCTAGCATATGGATGCGAGGCTATGCTGCCAATTGAGGTCAAAATACCCACCATCCGAACCAACGCTTATGACCAAGCCTCGAACCAATACCAACACGAAGTAAGTCTGGACCTGATTGAAGAAAGAAGGGATGAAGCTCAGCTAAAAAATGATGCATACCAGCAGCGAGCTACTTGGTATTTCAATAAGAGGGTTCGACATAGAAAATTCAGTGTGGGCGATTTGGTGCTGAGGTGTGTGTTCTTGGCTACACGGGACCCAGCTGCTGGCGTGCTCAGGCCTAATTGGGAAGGACCTTATCAGATTGAATCAGTTATCCGACCTAGCCTATACAAATTAGCAAGATTGAATGGGAATTTGGTACCACGAGCATGGAATGGTGAACATCTGCGACCTTACTATCAATAGTGTAGGAACAATGACACCTGTAACCATGCTTGTTTATCTTTTCTATGTTATTATTAATAAATTGTTCAATTCTGAATAAACTTTGTTTTCGTTTCAATATGCTGTATTTTTTGCAAAATCTCTTGATTTAATAACCTATGGTCACACTCATAGGATATTAAAGGGGAATTAGTGGTATATATACCGTCAGCTTGAAAAAATAAAATAGCATATACGAAAAGCATAAAAGTGCTTGGATATAACCAAATACGCGAGCTAAGATTGTTTGGACATAACCAAATTATTAAAAATAAAAGTGTTTGGATATAACCAAATACGGGTGCTAAGATAGTTTGGACATAACCAAATTATTAAAAATAAAAGTGTTTGGATATAACCAAATACGCGAGCTAAGATAGTTTGGACATAACCAGATTATTAAAAATAAAAGTGTTTGGATATAACCAGATGTGCGAGCTAAGATAGTTTGGACATAACAAAATTATTAAAAGTATTTGGAAATAACCAAATGCGCGAGCCAAAGTAATTTGAAATATTACCAAATGCGCGATCTAAGACATAGCTAGATCAAAAATAAAAGTGTATGGATTACGAACCAAAAGCACGACCTGAATAGGTTTGGAACAAACCAGCTAAAACCAATCGACAGTAAGTTGGAACATAAATAAACCTACTGCAAATTGAGTTGAGATCGAGGCTGGAATATCTTGCAAAAAGATAGTTTCAACCTCATAACCATGGGGAGCTACCCGAGGATGAGGAAAAGTAACTAAAAAAGCAAGATATAACTAAACCACCTACGTTACATGCCTTATAAGTACTTTCGGGTGCATGGTAAAAGTAAGTTTCGACCTTGACAAATAACGAGATCGAATAAGGATAAATCGAGCAAACTGTGCATGAATGCATTGACGCTCGAGCTTAAATCCACCATGTGTTTGTATGAATAAACAGACATAAAGACACTTAATATCAATTTCTTGAAATATTTCGACTTAAGAAATGAAAAGCAAAAATATTAAAGTAAATTCAAATACGAATATCATAAATAAAAGAAAAAATAGCTCTTACACGAGCTATAAATTGTCTTAGCCCCAGGGGCATAAAAAATAGAGGATAAAAGTTATTACAAAAGATTCAAAGGGACGCAGCCCCGGGTCGAGATTTAGGAGGGAGGAGCATCCTCCTTAGCCTTCTCAGCATTCTCCTTGGCTCTCTCTGCCTCATCCCGAGCAGCGTCCTCCATATTGAGTCAAGCCTACCATTTGGCCACGAGTTCTGCCTCGAAATAGCCTAGGAAGCTGGTATCGAGATCGACATTATTGTCCCATATCCTATACATGGCCAGGTCGATCGCCCGATCCTTCTTCTCCTTAAACTCTGCAAGGAGACGAGCCTTTTCACCCTCTATTATCTCGAAAGTGGCTGCTTTTTCCTCCTTAAGCTTGGCATTGATCTTCTCAAGCTCGGCTATCCTGGCCTTCATTTTCTCGGCTTCAGGTTCCATCTTCTCCTGTGCGGCCTTATACTCATCAGTAAGCTTAAGCTGAAGATTCTTAGCCCCTTGGGCGTAGGACATGCTTGAGTGGACCTCGTTGCTCAACTTATAGTTAAGTTGAGCAACAGCAGCAATAGACTGAAACACAAACAAAACCAATTAGAACACATGTTAAGCATAAGTTCAATAAACGGTAAAGTGAGAAGAATTACTGCAGCAGCGAGCTCGATGCTCTTGTCATAGATGGTGTTGCAGTCCCGAGCATTGTTCAAAAACTGCCACTGGGGAGCCTCGAAGCTGCTGATGCTCTAGCCTACCCGAGAAAAGATGTCCAAGCCGAGAGTATCCCCATGAGTCCTAGCGGCGCTATCAACGACATACTCATCAACATGAGTAGAAATCGACAGTATGCGTTCTTTCGACGCTGGCTTCTTTGGAGGAGGGCCGAGAGTTGGGCGGACCAGGATAGTAGGAGGCACAGAAGGGACATCTGTGGTGGAAACTTCGACCTAGGAAACAGGTTCCATAGCCGAGCTTGTAATAGTGGAAGCTGGAGGAGGAGGAGTTTTCTCAGTCCGCTTAAGGACTTTGGCAGGACGATCTAACCTCCGCGAACCTCTTGGGCGCTTACTCCTCTGGGCCCCCTCACTACTAGCGAGCACGGTGTCAAGGTCAAAGTCCATGGCACCTACACAATTACGCCACATTATAAGGAATTCCAAGACAAAAAGCTAGCATGATGCAGACAGGCAAGGAATAAAAGGACAAGTAAAGAGAAACCTAACTGGAACTCTCCCCCGAGCTCGTGCTCGGTGACCACGTAATTCCCCCATCTTCAGAGGAGGCGGGGGGAGTGCCTTCCCTATACATGGGAGTCAACCTCAAAAGGTCCCTATAATCATTTGTCCCATATTGAACGGCTATTCTGTTCCATACCTCGTTTAGACTATACATAGTGTCATATTTCCCTAGCCAACTATCGAACCTATGTACTCTCTCATCTACCTAGGACCATACATAAAAATGGTCTCTATCATCTTCACACAAGACTAATCTGTCTAGCTTATGCTTAAGAAATGAGGAAGACCATAAGTCTAAGCTAAGGATGACTATACCTCTGTCGCTCAAGCTCGAGGCCACGTCATTGGCCTCGTTCCCTGATTGCGGACTTTTGGGATGACGAGATGGGGGTTGTGGATTAGAACTACGCCTCGGAGGGAGGCTGCCAGTTGAGAGTGGCACAAACTCCCACTTGGTATATTTCTTGTTCGACCAGTCATTTGTAGACTGATCCTTTTCCAGAAGCCTGCAAGATCGAAGCATATCTTCATGAAGAAGATAGGAAAGGGAGCGCCTACCGTAAGGTAATTGGAGCAATGTATCCTTATTCTCTTTCATCTTATCGGAGGGAGAAGGCCAATGATAATTGGCTGAAGAAATAAACATATCATGAGTGATTCGAGCCTAAGCAAAAAATTCGAGCACAAAAATAAGAGATTTTTTATACTTACGAATTCGTCTGAATGAATAGTATCTAGAAGGAGCCAGGACATCTATCCAAAAGAAAGCCTTCTTGAAATCGGGGGGATGGTTGGGTAAATCCTCAAAGATTTTCTTCTCCTTAGGATAGCTCGAAAGGTAGTAGAAGCCATCTCCTCCCCGAGCTCGGGAGGGATTTATTTTCAAACAAAAGAGAAACAGAATCTCCTTTGGTGAAGGTCCTTCCCACTTTAGCTCATGAAAGAGTGACCTCAGGGACGACAAAACCCTGTATAAATTGGTGTTGAGCTGGAAAGGGGCGAGCCCGAAAAAGTCTAAAAAGTCCTTGAAAAAGGACTTTAAGGGTAGTAAAGCGCCTGCCTTCATGTGCTCCTAGCTCCAGGCTGCATACTTCAACTTGTTGTCGGGGTTCCCATCTCCCTGAGCACAACAGCTTCGCTCGTGGGAGGTCGGGGCTCGACACTTCAGCGACCCTGACAGTCCAATCTCGTGGAGAGATAAAATCTCAGAGATTTGCCCCAATGAATAAACCGAGCTCCAGTAGTGCTCGGCCTCAAAGAATTCTCTTTTTGAGGAGGGAATGGAGGTAGACTGCGAGGTAGAAGGGGGGTTTGATGGTTCTCCCATCAGAGAAAATTGAAGGTCACTCGGATTGAAGGCGATTGTTACTCTAAGAGTGGGATCGATGGGGATTGGTCTGGGCTCGGGATCTGGATCTGGGTAGATGGCGACCCTAAGTCTCTTCCTTTTTCTCTCCTCGACCTCGTCGATTTGACGTCGAAAGTGATCTCAGGTATCTTCTTGCTCACGCCTTAGTTAGTGATCCTGAATCAACCGCTGATTCCGGGTGAAAGGTGGCTCCGAGCTCAGAGTTTTCGATGAGTAAGGAATTGCGAGCCTTGACCCCCGCTGCTTCTCCAAGTTCTGTGGCATCTAGCAAAAGAGCAAAAGGGTGAGGTCCAGGCAGACAAGAAATCAAGAATGAAAATTGGGATGACTTAATCTCGAATGATCGAGACTACAGGGCAAACTCAATCCAAAGGACTAGGCCAATTTCGGAGCGTGTATTCCAGGGCAAGAAAGGAAGGTGGATTTATTTTTGAAGATCCTGATATTTCAGGGAAAAAAGTTGGCGGTTACTCAAAAAGTGATATTTTTGGGAAACGTGCAATTTAAAAACCCTAATCTTGTACCCAGTATCTTGGTGCACACGATATGTCATCCAAAATTCAAAAAAACTTAGTAAAAGAACTGTATTTGGATCTATTACACATAATTTGGGTTTGGAACCCATGATATTAGAATTTAAGAATAATACTTATCGGCTAAATACTCTAGTGTGCAAAACTAGTAAGTGAACCAACAGTGCAACAATATAAACATGCATGAAAACAATGTATATACACGGGCATACGAAGCTATGAACAAAGACTTACATAATGCAGTCGGCGAAAAAAAGAGAGATTGATGACCGAATAAGCGGTTGCAAAAACGATCTCACAGAGTCGAAGAGGCCAACATTGCTTTGTCTTCTTAGCTTGGAGTACATGCAAGAGTTGGGCAAAGAAATTTCTGGTGTTTTCTTCTTTTCTCTCTCTGAAAGCTTGAACGTGAAAGTAAAGTGGGGAAGACGAATGGGGATATATTTATAGACTCCTAGAAATGTTAAAAGCTGAACTAATCTGGACCATTGGCCAGATTTTGTATCAGATCCGACGGTCAGGGACCAATGAAATGATAGTACCATAAAGTTGGCAGGCGAACGAACGTGGGCAAGGTTCCAAGGCACTCGAGTACTTTGATTGGTCAATGCCTGGCTGACGCGTGTCCGCACTCGAATGTATTTGGTGGTACAGTTCCTAAGAGGAGCAGTTCAAAAGTTTCCTTCTTATAGGATTCGAACTGATACTTTTGAGGGGGCAAAATGTTACACCCGGATTTCGAGATAAGAGGTTATGATCCTGAAAATTGGGCTCGTCCAGTGTGAGCTCGAAATGTATGAAAACATCGTATGCTCCAATTGTAAAATCTCTGAAGTAAACCAATGACCTCGAAGATGTGTAACCTCGAGATACTTTCTGATTTCGAAATGGCACAACACTGGGATATATCTGTTACCGATCGTCTTCAGATAAGACAGTCCGAGCTTGGGAAGTGCAAGCTCGGGTGTAACAGCTTCGAAAGTATCTACCTACTCTGAGCATGTCCTGAAGTTGGGTGACAAGTTCGTAATGGTTCCGTAAGTCTTGACAGTCACAATGCCGATTGCTAATCTCGAAGACCTGATGAGTCACTTGGGATAGCCTATTACGTGTGAACATATTTATTGTTATGTAATCCCAATATTTAAGGGATACCATTTAGTCTGTTATTTGTTCCTGATTTTTATGGGACGTCTCCATGTATATAGGAGATATTGCATTTAATGTCATTATTTGAATTGATGTACATAATATCTTCCCAAAATATGTGGGAATGAACTCTGTAACCTTCCCTGTAAATAGAGGAGGAATGACCACTTGTAGGGGATTGATTTCTGATTTCTTGAGAGAAAGCTCTGGATAATTCATCTCTAAAGAATTTCCAGAGAACTCTAAGTCTTAATAACATAGACTCGTGGACTAGGCAGAATTAACTGCTGAACCACGTAAAAATTCTCTTGTTTCTCTTTATCATTCATTCGCTTCATAGTTTACATTGTTTAATTGCTCTACGATTTAAGTTGACGAAAAACAGCGTCAACACTACCCAAACATCTCCAAATTCCAAAATCAAAGTTCCCAAACATCCTAATCATCCAAAACCATTAAAATCCAAGTCTCAAATCATCCAAAAACTCATCAAAACATAAAATCCAATTCAAGCTTAAAAACCTTATAAAGTTCGAATTTAAAACTTGAATTGCCTCTGATTGAGTTGTTTCCCAACTAAATCCTGTGGCTAATAAGCTTCTAATATTCACTAGAATCGCTATGCCTCGATCCTCGCTTGAATCCGAGTCCTAGAACTCAAATTTTCTTCGAAAATGCGATCGGGAGACGAAAATGGAACTTTGAAGGAGAGAGAACATTCTGAACGTTCTTTTTTTTTATTTCTTAACAGGTTACTTCAAGCTTAAGTAGCCTCAAACAAATCCTAATGCTCGAGGTCCCAAAAACATCCCCGGGGGCAAAATAGTTAAAACCTCCATAATTTCCCCCTGATCTTACTAACTCCCAATTTATCATCAAATATTTATTCCCATTACCCAATAACCCATTAATGCTCTAAATACCCCTTGACTCACTCCGAGTCAAAAATAAATCTCGTTGTAACTTTCCCACTAGTTTACCTCCTAGGATCGTCTCGTGCTGAGTAACCCTAGCATAACCAAATAATAATAAAGCACCACACTCATATCACATATATGCCAAATATGCTCGAAATGGCCAAAATATGAAAATCACCCAATTAATCAAAAATGGGTTCACATGTATATTTAATACACCTAAAGATGCATATTATCATTTAATAGCATAATAAATCAATTATGGCCCTCCCGGCCTCCTAGTTAAGGTCCTAAACCTTATTAGGAAATTTGGGGCATTACAGGACCCTTCGAGAAATGCGTTGATATTCATCAGTCACCCAGGACAACAAAGGATTTTCCCCAGGTTATTTGGGCACGATTGTCACAAACGTACCATTTACCTAAAGACATGTGCCTAGGTCAGTGGGAATCTGAAAGGTTGGGGATTAAACAATTGTCCCCAAAGTAAATGAACCAAGACTTAGGCAAACGAACCGAGAAATAGGTAAATGATCCTGGAGCCAGGTGATTGAACCGGGACAAAGAGGCAAGTCTCCACCATGTGAACACGGATGAAGACTTGGGGGGTAAATGTTTCCCATATTTCCCACCTTGAACATGTCGCATGGTCAAACGAGCTTCATGGACTCTCAGGAGAGGCCCGAGCCCAACCAGGGCCCAGCGAACAATGAGAAACCAAGCCCTATAGGCTCAGACATTGCTAAGCCCATTAACTAACGAATAGCACAAGCATAATAAGGGGCCCGGACATGAGAAGTAGGCCCGAACCAGCTTCACGAACGCACCTAATCTCCATCCTCCAAGATTTTGATTGTGGTGGTGGACGATCCATTCCAGGAGACGGATCCCATCATGAAGGATCCGGATGAAGTCTCTAGGTCTATACTCAACATTTCAACTTGCTATCAGGATACGTCCTTTGATCCGTCGTCACTAACTAATGTTCGCCTTGGTGAATCAACCCGAGACTTGGTAAATGAACTTGAATCTTGGTAAATGAACTTGATGTTGGAAAAACAATCAAAGTACGTAGCAAAATGGGCATGGTGGGCCCAGTGTATATAACAAAAAAAATTCATCTCTCATATAAACAATTTATATGTTCAAGAAAACTTTTGGACAGAAACATTAATATACAATATTAATAATCATGCAACATATATTTATAAATATACACATATTAATAAATATCATATACACAAATATTCAAGAATAAAAGTATTTACCTCTTGAAGCCTATCAAGTATCCTTGAATCTTTTCGTATATATATCGATCTTCCTATCCAACGTTTTAAGTACTCAAACCACGATCTTCTGGAGTGTTCTCTACAACTCAAGATGTGTGTTGGTAGATAGAGAACATGGGTTTGTAATTTAGGAATCACAAGTATATCTCAACACATGAGAACTTGGATTATGGCCTGAGAAATGTTAGAATAAAAGAAGAAGAAGAAGAATATAATCTTTGTCTCAAAACATCTGAAACTTTTCTGAATTCTCACTGACTTGTATATTGTTTTCTTCTTGTTATTCTATAACATATATGTAGAGATTATGTATTACCTTATTATTCCTAATAATAATAGTAATATAATAATAATAATAATATCATAATGATGATAGGAATTGATTTAGGTAAATATCTAACTTACCACATTTGAAAATATCAATTTTCAAATTATTAATTAAATAAATAAAATAAAAACACACGGATACATTATCTGTATATTGCTACACGCATGGCGCAGTCCCTTGACTATGTCATGTGTGAGTAGCAGTATTCCATTTTCAGGGATATTGCACTTTTCTTTTATTTATTTATTTAACTAAAATCAATCCTTACACAAAATATGATATTATCTTTTTAAGGAAAAAGATATTTCAAATTTTTAATTTTAAATTCAAAATTCAAATTGATGATCATCATTATCATCATTTTTTAAAATTCAATAAATCAAAAACTATTTTTGACTTACCAATGTTATTTTCTCTCACTCAAATAAAATAATTAAATTCAAAAATTAATTTATTGATTTATATATATGAAATTTGAAATTTAAATATTTAAATTAATAAATATATTTTTCAAAAATTTATTTATTTATATTTATATATTTCGAAATTTTATATTTAAACTAATAAACCTATTTTCGAAAATTTAATAATTAATTCCAAATTAATTATTCAATCTCAATTATCATATAATTGTATACTTGACCCGAAGAATAAAATTCTTTTCAAATTTCCAAATTCTAGTTTTACCCTTGTATTAACTCTTACCTTGATATGGTGTTGATAGAGCCACCCTAGGGACCTATGGACCTATAATATCAAGCTCAAATAAATATTAGATTATTAATCAAAGCTCTTTGATTAAATAATCATATTTATTAATTTCTTGATTACTCCACTATAAATATGAGATTGAACTCTTGATAATTATAGACATATATTTACATAGTACTTTATTAAAGAATAAAGTGTCCATTGATATAATCATTACATACAATGTTAATCCTCTATTAATGGTTCATAATTAAAAGGGAATAAAATTACTGTCTTACCCATTTAACTATATCTTGTTCCTAGAGTACCATTGACTTTATTAGTGAAGGTTGTGTCACAACAAGTTTGCAACGTGAGCGCTCATAACCTTTTCAGTTCCAAAAGTCAACCCAATAGGGAACCATTATTCAATCTATAAGAAGGTACAGATTCCATATTTGTTAAACTATGTCCCCAGCCATATATATCATTGAGTCCCCAAAAAAATTGTTCTTAGCCTAGTCATTCTAACAAACCTTAACGCATGAATCAAAGGATCAGGTGACATATGTAGGAGTTCATAGCAACCTAGAGATTAAGATCATCGTGTATATGATCATCGTTTGATGTGCTTGATTAATACTATGAAACATTGTTTGAACAAGTACTAACAAATCACATCTAGTCCAGTTCTATATATCACTATATATAAAGTACATTCACTAAAGTGTCCTACCACATTAGTAACCCGGATCTAGGTCACTTGTATTCATAATACTAGCGAGTCGTACTAGCAGTAATTAATCTAAAGATTCAATAACTTTATTTTACTGCAAACTGTTTTAAGTTTATTATCATAATCTCGATCCTCTCATACCAATATGAGATAAAGATCACATAGATAAACTCTAGAATTTTCTCATATTTACTTAATATTATCAACATAATATCAGACATAGTCTATATATAATAATAATTCAATTATTTATTTCATTTAAACCATTTGTCAACTACAATTGCTTTAAGGGCACTATTCCCAACACCTGAACCTTGGTAAATGAACCTGAACCATACGTTCGGGTAGAACAAGACTAGTTCTTCATGCAGTTGACGTGTCCCCGAGAAATCCGGCAGTTGGTCTCCTCAACTAACCGGCAAAGAGAGTACGCACGGAATGTACGATGTTCCTAGGGATCAGTTCTGCCACTATTCTGACAGATCATGTCCCCCGAGTCCCCCTGAGGGCTCATGCGCATCTGTCCATATCAACGTACAACAGACAGCTGTAAGGATCTACCATCCTTAAGCCACCCCAGTGGGCCTAGACTAAACCATCTGTAATCATGTTACACACTTGTATTATAGCTCCACTAGAGAGCATTTATGCTTATATCGTTATTGAGCCCGGATTAGTCCAGCCTAAGCCACATGACCGCCTATAAATAGGGACATTATTTGTGCAGTGTAGCAAGGATCCCAATTTCTCATGCACGCATAAACGCTATTGAACTTGCAAAAAACCTCTATTTCTAAACTCTCTAAAGCTAAATGATATTGACTCGTGAACTAAGGCTCATTAACGCCTCAACCACGTAAAAATTGTGATCTTATTCATTTCTTTGCTTTTCTTTCTAGCTCTTACTTCTTGATATATTTGTAGTTTCCGAAAAACTCAGTAAAAATAATTAAAATAGATTTCTAATATATTTTTTAATTTTAAAATCAAATAACATATATTTTTTATATTTTCAATTTTAAATTTGTATAGGATTTGAAAAATGGAAAAACTAAAATAAAAATATATGATACTTGACTAAACTCAAAACGTGAAATTTAACATAGGTGGTTGTAGTATAAATTGAGGGTTCAAAACATGACTATATTGTTTTTTTTATATATATTTTGTTTTTCATAGAATCATTTAGTTTCATAACGTAATTAAAATATATTTTAAAATAAAAAAAAATAATTAAAAATATATTTTTAAAATGAAAAAATATTTTTAAAATCTAGTTTAATTAAAATAAAAAATAAATTAGTGGTATTAAATGTTGACGGTGAGAACTCGTCAACTAAGTTGAGTTGGAAGAAATTATCAAGTTAGGATCGTCAATAAAAAATCTATAGAAATCAAAGCAATAACTCAAGAATTATGACAGAATAACAATGGAGAAATCAATCAATCTTTCAATAACTCTCAAGCCTCTGCTACAGTAAAACTTCTAACCCCCTTTCAGGTGGGGTTAGAGTTCATTTTATAGTAGGCTCTAGTGGCCTTGGGTACATGGTGGTCCAGGGGACCAAATGGTACATACGTACTGTTCCAGGAGAATGGCTTCAGAGGTCGTGGTCGTACATCCAGTATAGGGGCAGGTGACAGGAGGATGCCTCCACTACCTGTCTGTACCCATGTCTGATGAGTGGTGGCAGGCATAGTGGCGCAGGTGGTAGTACTGTCGGCTCTGACCCCGGGCCATAGACGTACGGGCCACACTCCTATTACAGTGCTCTCATTCCCCCACTAGTACGGGCGTCCGTATTACAACGTATAGGGTCTTAAGGGCTGTACTCATTATAAGGTCGTACAGGTACATTCCATTCAACTCGCACTCGGGCCACTGAGCATCGGGGCCCCCAAGGCATAAGGAACGGGGCGCTTGGCGTGCGTAAAGGTGATGGCGTGAGGTGAGGCTCTCGGGTCATTGACAGATGGGTGCGCGGTGTGATGACTTCCACGCGAGCCCCTTGATGTCAGGCGTGGCCGAGCGAGGCCACCTGGCGCGCGCGGGTGTGGCCGAGCGAGGCCCTCTGGTGCGCGCGCGGGCGTGGCCGAGCGAGGCCCTCTGGTGCGCGTGCGGGTGTGGCCGAGCGAGGCCCTCTGGCGCGCGCGGGCATGGCCGAGCAAGGCCCTCTGGTGCGCGTGTGGGCGTGGCCGAGCGAGGCCTTCTGGTGCGCGCGGGCGTGTCCAAGCGAGGCCACCTGGTGCGCGCAGGCGTGGCCGAGCGAGGTCCTCTGGTGCGCGTGTGGGCGTGGCCGAGCGAGGCCTTCTGGTGCGCGCGGGAGTGGCCGAGCGAGGCCCTCTGGTGCACGCGGGCATGGTTGAGCGAGGCCATCTGGGGTGCGCGCGGGCATGGCCGAGCGAGGCCATGGCATTGATCTCATATTTTCCCTTGGTGAGCCTCAACACTTCCCCCCCCCCCCCCCCCCCCCAAGTCTAGGAGAGTACCTTTAGGTGCTTTTGTAGACTATTCACCTGGGTTCAATCCACCTTACTTCCTTGGCCTAGTGGTTTGGAGAACCCTTCCTTTTTCCAGAGGTAAGGGGTTCAATCCTCCACAACCCCATTTTTTCCATAGTTTCATTTGTTTTATTTTTTCACTTCATTTCATTTTTTTTTTTTTACATATGAGCTAGTTTTATGGTGTGTCTATATAGTGACTAACACATCCTTTTTGCCTATTTTTGCAGATGTGCATTTTCTACCATTTTGGTGCTTTCGGCCCTCGTCCTCCTTTTTTGGTCTCGACAGCCCCCAATTTCTACATCTTGAGGTATGTTCTCTTTTTCCCTAGTTTTTGTTAGGTTCACTTAAGCGTTACTCGGGATGGGGTACCTTGGCTTGAGCTTGTAGTGAGTTGACCATATGCACGCCCTTCCTCTTTTTTTTTATATATACCCTGTAGTGGGCTATTTAGGGCGTTTGCATCTAGAGATATTAAGCCTATTCCTTTGTGTTTTGTAGCCTTTCCCTCGTTTATACGTGAACCCCTTTTTGCTGTTGGGACATGGTTTCATGGCCAGTGACGGCCCGTCCGACATACCCCCCGGGGCTGAGTTTATTGACCTGTCCTCAGACTCAGAGTCCCCTGAGGGGAACCCTCACCAGGACTATGACTCCTTAAGGCAGGCCCGCTATCGCCACCTTGAGTACATGGCCGAACTTAGGCGTAAAATTTGGGTGGTGGAGAGCGAAATTGACTCGGTGTCGAGAGGAGACGGAGGACCTTCCCCCCCAGACCTTAGTGATCACGTAGCGAGCCTTAGGATGACCCTTTTTGAATTGCAGTGGGAGTTAGAGCTTATGGAGGGACACCTTCCGCCTGAACCTTCCAGCCCATCCTCGCTTGATGACTGTCAGGGGGCTACTTCTGTTTCTCCTCAGCCCCTAGTCTCAGTTTGTCCTAGCTTAGCACTTCCGCAGTCACTCCCTCGATGGAAGACTCTTGCTAGGAAGAAAAAATGGAGGGTCAAGTGTTCTATCTCTTCCTCACCTTTTTCTTTTGATTATGCAGATATGCCGAAGGCACGCCGACAAGTATCTACCCAAGAGAAGGACGATGCCCCTTTACTAGCGTCCGAGCTGGTGTCGCGCGTGTCCGACAACAAAGTGATGGACATCGTGAATGACTATCGCGTCCCTCCAGATTATGCTCTATACGCCCCTTTGGAGGCATGTCGGGCCAACCGCCCTAGACTCAGTTTCGTGGCCCTCAGCGAGCAAATTCTAAAAGCGGGTGGTACCATTCCGCTGCACCTGTTCTTTGTTGCAGTCCTCAACTACTTCGACATTGCCCCGCTTCAGCTGGCACCCAATGGCTGGCTGACTTTGAGCTATCTTTTCATTGCATATATGAAACTATTGAAACGCGCCCCTACGGCCGCCGAGGTACATTTCCTCTACAACCTCATGCCCCTCCACAATTCAAAAGGCTTTTACTATTTACAAAAAGCCAACAACGGGGCCTCTTTGATAGAGGGTTCGGTGTCTGACCCGGGGGCTTGGAAGCGGGACTTTTTCTTCGTGGAAGGTCCACTCTCTGTCCGCGAGGGTTTCCAGACCACTCCCAGTAAGTATTCTGAGCATCACTTCCTTTTTTTTTTTGTGCAACTTATGGTTTCGTGCCTTACGCTCACACTGACTATGGCTCGTATTGTGCAGAGCGATTCGCCGAACCCTCCGTCGTCGGGTTTGAAGCAAAAGACGTGAGACGGTTCCTCAACGCTGAACCTGCCAGGAAAGAGGCGGCGCGCCTTTTCACCATAAAGAATCTGAACCGCTACAAGCTGTCTCCCGTCTCTGACCCCAAGTTGCTGTGGACCATCTCTGGGTCCACGAAGATGAAGGAGACCTTGGCTGAGCCTTGCCCAGATGATGATGAGGATGAGGAGGGGTCGAATGAAGCCCCACTTGACCGCGAGGGATTCCACCAGCTGCCTCAATCTCCTGGGGGGTGTCCTCCATGTGCTCCTTATGATCCGGACATAGCCCCTCCCTCACAAGACCAGCAGGACATTTCGGGGTGTAGTATTTACCCTGACCCTGAGGGCCATGACGCCTTCCCTCAGGCTCCTCTCGACCCTGGATCGTCGGGGGTTGATTACGTCGGCCTTGCGGACCCCCCCTTTGGTGTATCAGAGCCTCGACCTTCCACTTTCACGGCGCGCCCCTCCTGCATCGGCAAGCTGGTCGTCTATCCCCATCCAGCCAGGTGCCCCTGGTACGAATGGGGTGCCCTGGGTGACTCGGATGGCAACGTCGTTCGGACAGCGATACATCCAGCTTGCCTCGGGCCTCCCCGTATCCGACTGGAATGGCCTTGGGAACGTGGCTTAGACAGACCTTGGGGAGAACCTAAGGCGTTCCATGGCTTGGGTGAGTCCCTGCTCCTCGTGCCGGCCCTATTATGTATAGGTGTTTATGCATATATTCTTTTTTTTCTTTGTCACTTATTGCTGCCGTTGCTAACTCTTTTTTTTGTGTGCAGGCCTATACGTTGGCTATGCGGTTTGTCGACTCGTCTAACAACCTCTCCGCGTCTGCTGCTGAGAGGAACTGCCTTACAGCCCGAGTGCAGGAGCTTGAGGGAGAGCTTAATGGAACCAATGCTAAGTTTTCAGAGGTCCAAACCAAATTTTCCAACTTGTCATTGAAGAGGAAGGAAATAAGGGCTAAGACTAAGAGGCTAGAAGGCAAGGTTACTCGCTTGGAGCGTGAACTCCAGGAAGCCAAGGACATCGCGGCCGCCTCGCAGCAGAGAGTTACCCTATTGGAGGCCGAAGTCGAGGCCCTCAGGGCCGAACTTCAATCAGCACAGGAGAGGAGTGCTTCCTTGGAGGCGGAGAGGGTCGCCACCGAGCGCAGGTCCATAGACCGTGCCCTCTATAATGTGTGGAGGCAGGACCCTAACTTCGACTTCTCTTCTTTTGGCGAACATGCCGTTGCTTGAGCGGCCCTGTGGAGCGCCCATGGTAGGAGGCCTTGAAGTAGTCTTGCTTTTTTTTTAGCTTTGTAATACCATTATCACTGCTACTTTTCTTTTGGTAACTCTTGTACTATCTCAAGAACTCTTTTTTTCTAATGTATAAATACATGTGTTGCTGTTTATTTCTTGTTCTATTGCATTTGAGGCCCTTTTAAGCCTGTATGATGGGGTTTGGTTGGTTCCCCTCTTTTATCTACCAGGCTGGAGGTCCTTTGGAGCCCATGCGAGAGGGTTCGCTGGGACCTCTTTTGGTGCCTCTTGGTTGCTTCTATAAGGATATTTTGACCCCTTGGGTCCTAGTTATCCTTTTATGTATTCTTGCGCGCGCTTATTATTTCTTTGCGAGAAGCGTCCTTCTCGTCGTTATTCATAGTACTATTTTTGCAAGGGTCTACTTTGGGACCCTTTTTTGCTAGGCGGCTTGGTGGCCGCTCTAGAATTATTATTATTATCATCACCATACATTTTTTGTAAGTCCCTATGGCCTCCCTTGGTATTCACAAGGGTAGCTAATCCTTGTGATCCCAAGGGATGCCTTGTAAGGACTTTGTTTAAGGCCCTAGTATAGGGGGTCCCATTGTTTTTGGATCACTTCTTCTTGATGGAGGGCCCTTTTTAGGATCCTCTTGGTAGAGGGTCCTTTTTTAGGGGTCTCCATTTTAGAAGGGCTAGGGGTCCTCTTGGTAGAGGGTCCCTTTTAGGGGCCTCGTTTTTAGGAGGGCAAGGGGTCCTTTTTAGGATCCTTCGTTATAGGGCCCTTTTTAGGTTCCCTTTGCTAGCCGCATGCTGTCACCTCCTATCCTGCCCCCCAAGTGTCTGGTGAAATTTATTTCGGCAGACACTTTGGCTAATGCCCACGTAGCGAAGGAAAATAATACATGAGGTTGCCAACAGTTTCTCCCATAACGTGCAGTTTCATTCATCACATTCATAACAAACAGTCTCATACAAACAGTTGTAACGGTACATAGGAGATTTTCATAGAAAATAAAATAAAAAGACTCACACCTACTCAGGAGGTCATCTAAGTAACCTCTTTGATTCCTCCCTATCATATTAGGTTAGCGTGCAACACTTGTCCTTTTACCATCGGATGTGGGCGCCTTACTGGTAGTACTTCCTCAGGTGCTCCGCGTTCCATGCTCGGGGTATGATGGTGTCGTCCATGCGCGCCAGCTTGTAAGTGTTCGGGGGTATGCACTGAGCAACCTGGTAGGGCCCCTCCCAGTTCGCCCCCAGCACTCCTGCGCCTGGGTCTCATGTGTTAGGGAGTACCTTCCTTAGCACCAAGTCGCCAACTCTGAAAGTTCTCTCTCGCACCCTCAAATTATAGTACCTTGCGGCGCGCTGCTGGTATACTGCCACCCTCATTTGTGCTTTTTCTCTTTTCTCTTCAAGCATGTTTAAGCTTTCGGGCAGGGCTACGCGGTCGGCCTCGTCTCCATATGCCTGTACCCTGTGGGACTCAACTCGCATCTCAACCGGGAGCACGGCCTCGCACCCATAGGCCAAGGAGAATGGGGACTCCCCAGTAGTCGTGCGTGGGGTGGTTCTGTAAGCCCACAGCACATTTGGTAGCTCATCTACCCAGGATCCCTTCATCTTTTCTAGCTTTGTCTTCAAGTTCTTCTTAAGGACCTTGTTTATGGCCTCCACTTGTCCATTGGCCTGGGGGTGCACAACCGCGGAGAAACTCCTCCTTATGCCCCTTTCCCTACAATATTCATCGAAAGCTCCTCCCTCGAACTGGGTACCATTGTCAGCAATAATTTTGTAGGGTACTCCATATCTACAAATAATGAATTTGTTGACGAAAGAGGTGATGTGCTTGGCGGTTATCTTCACAAGGGGTTCTGCTTCTACCCACTTAGTGAAATAGTCCACTACCACCACCGCGTATTTCACTCCACCCCTGCCTGTAGGAAGAGCGCCGATCAAGTCTATCCCCCAGATAGCGAAGGGCCAGGGGCTGGTCATGCTGGTCAGTTCACTTGGGGGTTTCCGAGGGTAGTTGGCGTGCCTCTGGAATTTTTCGCATTTCGTGGCAAATTCATGCGCATCTCTCTCCATGGAGGGCCAGTAGTATCCTTGTCTCATGGCCTTCCTAGCCGTGGAGGGTCCGCTCTCGTGGTTGCCGCACTCTCCCTCATGTATCTCATGTAACACTTTCATCACCTCCTCCTCTTCTACGCACCGCAGGAGTGGCATTGAGAATCCTCTTTTGTAAAGGACCCCATCTACCAGGGTGTATCTAGCGGCCCTGTACACCAACCTCCGGGGCTCGTTTTTGTCTGCAGGCAAGGTTCCTTCTTCCAGGTACCTCTGGATTGGCTCAGTCCACGACTCCCTTGGGACACTAATCATATGCACGTCCGCGTCTCCGATGCTGGGTTTGGGCAAGTACTCCACGGGTATTGACTCCAAGATATCACCATCCTTGGTAGACGCCAGCTTCGCGAGTGCATCAGCATGGGTATTCTTTTCTATGGGGATTTGCTCTATATTATATGCCACCAACCGTCCCAGATAGCCCTCACCCTCTCCAAGTAGGCTGCCATCTTGAGTCCCCTCGCCTGGTATTCCCCCTTTACTTGGTACACCACCAATTGGGAGTCACTGAAGTTACGTAGGCGCGTCACTTTCAGCTCCTGGGCTAAACGCAGGCCAGCCAGAAGCGCCTCGTACTCTGCCTCGTTATTGGAGGCCTCAAACCCGAACCGGATCGCGCAATACATCCTGTGTCCCTCGGGTCCGGTCAACATGATGCCTGCTCTGGATCCCCCTTCATTAGACGCCCTGTCAACGTGCAAACTGTTGGGGTTTTATGCCCTAATTAAAACCCAAATTCTTTGTAATCTCATTTTATTATCAATAAAAGAATAGAAATCATTTTTTGACTTGGTCAATCACTTTGCTCACATGTTTTATTTTCATGATTATTTATTTAATATAAACTTCTATTAAATCCCGAGCATATAGCTAATCTTATTTATAGTGACGTAATCACAGTGGAATATAAATATGATTATATGTTCAAAATAAGTTAGTCCTAAGATTAGTCAGTGCACCGGATTTACACTGACTTGCCAATCTACGATATGATCTACTTACACATTACAGTGTTATGTTCTTTCCAGAACATTAGCAAAGTAGATAAGATCGGATGTATTTGTTACATCGGACAGGACCGATATTGACAGTTGATAAGATAAGTAAACATACCGTTATTATCTATTCTAGTCATATCATATAGTTGACCATAGGTCAATTCAATCTCAATTCTGAGTGGTTAGTATTCTAACTGATTGTATTATTTGAGTTCTTTGACTTGTTCGTTACCAGCTTACCCTACGGACTAGCCCATACTTACATCTTGGGAACTCGGTAGTATAATTGAGTGGGAGTGTTAATCATAGATATGAACATCTATAGCTTTTGATGAAGAAGTGAAACGATGGTTTCCTTTTAGTTTGGTTCAAGGTGTTAAATGATAGAGATCTCATTTCAGTAATTAAATTATTTTACTGAAATATCATTTACAAGGAACTAAGTGTTTTAAGGATAAAATACAATGAGGGGTAAAACGGTATTTTAGTCCTATCTCATTGTAGACCGTCTATAGAGGATTGAGTGACAATTATGGTTGTAACAATGGATAATTAATAGCGTATCTATATTTTTTATAGAGCGTTCTATGAATTCAAGAGTGCAATTCCAAGTCTATAGTGGAGTCACGAGGAATTAATAAGTTAGTAAATTTATTTGTTAGATTTATGAAAACTTATTGGAGCTTGATTTCATAGGCCCATGGTCCCCATTGTACCTTGGATAAAATCATCTAGATAGTCTCAATTAATTGATTTAATCATCAATTAGAATTATCAAAGTTGACCAGGTCAATTTTGGATAGTTTCACAGAGTTGTGTAATTTTGAGAAGAAAAGGGAAATTATGGCAAATTTATTAATTAAGATAAATCAGTATCTAAATTAATAAATAAGTTTAAATCAAGGTTCAAATTATAAATAATTAATTTGATAAAGGATTTAAATAATTATTTAATTAATTAAATCAATAGAAAATAATACAGGCCTTGATTTTAAGTCCAATGGGCTTATAATCAAATGGGAAATTTCACGGGTCTATAGCCCATGATAATTTCGACCTAGGGCTTCAAAATGGCTGTTATTTTATTGATTTTTTAGTTAAATTAAATGGCCTAATTGAGTCTATAAAAGGAGTGCTTATAGAGAAGTTAAAAAAAGGTTTTTTGATAAGTCAGATTTTTTGATAGTTTTATATTCTCTCTAAACACAAGTCATTTTCTAAGCCTCTTTGTATTTTCTCTTCTTCTCTCTATATCTATCTCATGTGTTGAGAATTGCCCACACTAGTCTAGGTGGTTCTAAGGATACATTGGAAGATCGTGAAGAAAATAGAAGATCGGTTCAGTTTCTTGATAATACTCTGCGACAGAGAGGATACAAGAGTTAGAGAAACTGAAGGAATGACTCTTAATTCCACTGCGTATACTGTAAGTATTATATTGTTTGTTTCTCTTTGAATTCAATTTAGAAACATGTTTTAGGCTATCTCGTATTAATTTGTTTAATATCAGATATACATGAAAATAAATAAAGATCCTGTATAAGTTTTTCCAACAACTGGCCTCAGAGCCTTTGGTAATCTTTATTTTCATGCATGAACATGTTTAAAATTAGATTATTTGATATGTTTGAATAATTGGATGGTTTTTCATGTTTATATGAACATATTGATTTTATGTGAATTTTAGCAATTTTTAGGTTATTTTGTTGTGTTTTCTATGCTATTAATTTTTATATATGCTTTATTTTGTGTAAAACATGGTAAAAATTAATTAGAAAATGGTTTTGGTTGAAAAAAATTGCACAAAAAAATTTTTCGAAATTTTTTGTTCTGGCTGCCATGTGCGCGCACACGCTCGCGCGCGCGCCCAGCACACCCCGCGCCCAGCGCGCAGCACGCGCGCGCCCCGCCCACGCACCGCGCGCGCCACCCGCGCGCCCCGCACGCACGCCCCTGCAGCCGCGCACACCAGCGCGCACGCACGCGTGCGCCACCAGCAGCCACAACACTCGGGTGAACAGTACCCGATACGGGTACTGTTCATCCAGATTTTTTTTTTGATTTAAAAAAATAATAATAATAAATAAATAAATAAAATTAAAATTGTAGAAATTTATTATGTATAATCAAAACCTAAAATATCATTTTTGTTTTATCATTTAAATTTTTTTAAATAAAGATATTTTTGTTAGTTGATTTTAATAATTAGATATTTTCTACAAAGATTCAAATTCAAATTTAAAATTAGACTAACAACTTAATTTTAAATCTTTTAATATATTAAAATATTAGAATTATGATATCAGATATTTAAGATATTTTCATTTAAATTCTTGATATTTTTATTAAATCTTTATTTGAAAATATAAATATCTTTTTATTCTATAGTTTTTAATATTTAAATTATTTAAAATTTAATATTGTTAGTTAGATATTTTTATGGATATTTGAATTTGTTTAACTATTTGAGATATTTTAGGCTTGTTATAACTATTTGTATTTTATTATTTCTAAATGGTTAAAATATTTGATAATAGTTATAACAACACAAGATATTTTGGAAAATAGTTAAGATATTGATTTTAAAATTTAAAATTGGTTAAATTTTGAAAAATATCATTTTTTATTCAGCCAATTAATAATAATTTTTTTTAATGGGATTTAAATTAATTTTGGTTAATTGTTGATAAATCCTATTTAAATTAAATTAATATTTTTTTTTTCAAATTAACCTAAAACCAAGTTGATTGTTGATAAATGAAATTTAAATTAACTATTGTTAATTGTTGATAAATTTCATTTAAATTGACTTATTTTTTGTAAAAATTTAATTAATTTGAATTTTTTTGATAAATTCTAGATAATTAATTGTGGTATTTTTGCAAATGAAATAAATTGTGGTATTTTTGCATATATTCATAGAATTGCTCATATAGTAACATGATTAGGCCCATCCAATTATAACATGTCTGTTTGCACTATATGTGGTATTTTTGCAATTGGGCTTAGATGCATATAGTGGCCCATATGTTTGTTAGATATATGGTATTTTGCCAAATAAAATATTCATAAAATGATAGGTTTTATTTGGGCCCATTAGAAAATGTAAAGTTTAAATTCCTCTCTTGTGGGTGATTCCACTTGTGAAGGCCCATTTGCTTTGCATGACTATAGTGGGCCTAATCAATTAATAACAATTAATAAAACGAAGGTTTAAATTCCTGTCTTTTGGACCTTGTATAGAAGATAGGGGGCCTTTGTAGTGGGAACGACATACTGGACCCAGCCCTCCTCCATACAAGTCCAATTGTTAAGGCCCATTTACCTGAGTTGGACTTAATTGTATAGGTTCATTATATTAGTTAAACCTAAATATTGATTAGCAACAAATTAATTCTAAATTAATTGAATTTGTTTCAATGTGACACTTTAGAATTAATAAGAAATTATAGGACTTTGGTTTTAAAAAGTTTAATCTGTTTAATTTTTTTTTGAAAACCATAGTCATTAATTTTCTAAAAATAAATAATAAAAATACTATTTTTAATTTTATAATGAGCTTATTTTAAGAATTTTATTCGATCTCCACCGTTGGTTTAACATAGTCAATAGCTTAATGGGGCCTCGAGGCGCTTTGATTCGTCCCCCTACGGAAGGTATTCATTAGTTATTTTGACAAGGTTAGATTTCAAAAGATAGATAATTATAGGTCAAATTCTACTAGACTCACCCCTACGGTGACTACTAGGACTAAATCTATGATTATTGAAACCGTGGGTCTAGCTCATAAAATAAGAGATTTTGTTTTCTTATTTTGATCGAATAGTAGGTTGTTAATAATGGTGACCATTATTAAATGAGTTTACAACTCTATTTAACTAGTGGTATTTTTGACTCTCGCCAACCGGGACAAGGATATCATAGATTAGTTAAAAACCTAAAGAAATAGAGATATGATTGTTTTTGGTATTTTTTCTCATATCTTCATATTTTTGGTATATGTTGTGCTATTTCTTGAAATTTGTGTGATTAGAAGTTTTATTGAGCAAATGTGATTGATTTCTACTTTATTGATAATTTGTAGTTTTAAGTTAAGTAGTGTCTACTCCCATCCTTTCTCAACTTTCGATGGAGAAACTCACCGGAGAAAACTTCCATAATATCAACATAAAGTTGATTGGTGACAACTCCGAATTCGTCATGATTGAGGAATCCCTAGAACGAGCATCGTCTCCGCACGTTCTTGATAGCATCGTAAATGCTTGGATAACACCGTCTCCACACGAACGTGATGGAACCGTGAATTCTCGGATGGCACCGTGTCTGCACGTTCTGCGACAGAGAGGATACAAGAGTTAGAGAAACTGAAGGAATGACTCTTAATTCCGCTGCGTATACTGTAAGTATTATATTGTTTGTTTCTCTTTGAATTCAATTTAGAAACATGTTTTAGGCTATCTCGTATTAATTTGTTTAATATCAGATATACATGAAAATAAATAAAGATCCTGTATAAGTTTTTCCAACACAAACTCCATTCCTCTAAACACCCTCGCTCTTCCTCCGTAACAGGCTGCTCCCCTTCTCCATTCCTTCCTTCATTCGGCTGATGGGTGAGCTCTACTATAAAGTCCGCCAGCACCTGTCCATTGATGGAAGCTCTTGGGGTGTATACAATGTCAAATTGACTCAACTCGATCAACCATTTCATTAGCCTCCCTGAGGTCTCAGTTTTATGTAAGACCTGCCTCAAAGGACTATCCGTCAGGACTTCAATTGTGTGTGCATGGAAGTAAGGCCTCAATTTCCTTGAAGCCACAACTAACGCATAGGCCAATTTTTCGATCTCCGGATATCGGTTCTCCGCGTCCACCAAACACTTGCTGATATAATACACGGGTTGTTGTTGTTTCTTCTCTCCTTTAACCAAGGCTGCGCTGATGGCATGCTCAGACAATGCTAAGTATAGGTACAACTTCTCGCCTTTCTCAGGTTTTGCCAACAGGGGTGGCTTTCCCAAGTGCTCCTTCAACTTGACAAATGCTTCCTCGCATTTTTCATCCCAAGCGAACTTTTTGCTCCCTTTGAGGATGTCAAAGAAGGGGAGGCACTTATCGGTGGACCTTGAGATAAATCTATTAAGGGCCGCCACCCTTCCCGTTAGGCACTGCACTTCCTTCTTGTTCTTTGGCAGGTTCATCTCTATTAGTGCCTTTATCTTATCAGGATTGGCCTCAATGCCTCTGGAATTGACCATGAAGCCCAAGAATTTTCCTGAGGATACACCGAAGGTGCACTTGACGGGATTCAACTTCATCCGGTATTTCCTAAGTGTGTCGAACATCTCACCAAGGTCCTTGTTGAGCTCTGTTGCTTCCTTGGTCTTTACTAACATATCATCCACATACACCTCCATATTCCTCCCTATCTGGTTAGCGAACATTTTATTCACCAACCTCTGATAAGTGGCACCCGCGTTCTTCAGCCCGAAGGGCATCACCTTGTAACAGTAGAGCCCTTTGTCTGTAATGAATGACGTGTGCTCTTCATCTGCTGGGTTCATTGGGATCTGGTTGTATCCTGAGTAGGCGTCCATGAAACTCAGTAATTCATGTCCTGCCGTCGCATCTACTAGCTGATCTATCCTTGGAAGTGGGAAGCTGTCCTTAGGACAAGATTTATTTAGGTTTGTGAAATCAACGCAGGTTCTCCATTTCCCATTCGGCTTCGGCACGAGTACTGGGTTCGACACCCATACAGGGTAGAAAGACTCACGGATGAACCCATTGGCCTTCATCTTGTCAACCTCCTCTTTTAATGCGGCGTATCTTTCTGGGTCTAGCGCCCGCCTCTTCTGCTTGACGGGCCTCGCTTCTGGGGAGATATTCAGATGGTGGCACATCACATCAGGGTCAATACCCACCATATCCTCATGACTCCATGCAAACACGTCCAGATTATCCTTCAAAAATCTTATCAACTCCTCCTTCACATCACTTTGCAGACTTCTCCCTATCTTCAATTTCCTTAGGGGTTCCTCTGTCACCGTAACCTCCTCTACTTCTTCCACTGGTTCTACTATTGACTCATCCACGACCCGAGGGTCCAGCTCCTGCGGACCCCCCGTGGGCATACGTAGCGCCTCATGTATCACCATGGCCATTGGTTCCCGCGGTTTCACAGGCGCGCGGAATGAGGTGTTGTAGCACTCCCTTGCCTCCTTCTGTTCTCCCTTCATACTAGCGACCCCTCCTGGAGTCGGGAACTTGACAACCAAGTGATATATTGAGGTTATGGCTTTCAATTCTCTTAGGGATGGTCTCCCCAATACCGCATTGAAAGCTGATGCACAATCTACTACAACAAAGATAGACATGACTGTAGTCTGCCGGGGTTGCTCCCCCATGGTAAGTGTCAATTCGATCATTCCTAGGGGTTGCACTGAGTCCCCCGTGAATCCGTATAGGGACGACTGGCAGGGCTTCAGATGACGAATGCCCAGTCCCATCTTTTCTAAGGCAGGGTGATATAGGATGTCTACCGAGCTTCCGTTGTCCACTTGGACTCGATGCACGTGCATATTTTCCAATTGAACTGTCAACACCAGCAGATCATTGTACGGAAAGTGTACCCCCGTGCATCCTCCTCAGTGAACGTTATCGAGTCATTTTCCCCCTTGAAATTTTTCGGGGGTCGCTGTTCTAAACTCATGATGAGGGGGGCAGACTTCGCCGAGCCTCTCTTGCATATCTATCTCGCCCCTTCCTAGAGTCTCCCCCAAATCCGGGGCCTCCGAAAATGGTTCGGACCTCCCCCTGTATTTCTGGGGCTCGCTCTTGTGCCTGGGGTGCCGCAGGCTCATCCTCTGGCCTTTGCCTTTCTCTCCTAACATAACGGCCCAGGTGTCCCCGGCGGATGAGCTCCTCAATTTCTTCCTTCAAATGGATACACTCTGCCGTGGTGTGACCGATGTCCTTGTGGTACTGGCAGTATCTACTGGGGTCCCTTTTGGACCGATCCTTTCTCATTGGTGGGGGCTTTTTGAAGGGAACTCGATCTTCGTTGGTGATGTAAATATGCTCCCGGGTATCTGTGAGGTTCGTATAGTAAGTATAGGCCGTTTGCCTATGATCACTCCCTCATTTGGTTTTCCTTTGCTGGTCATCTCTTGACCCATCGTACGTCCTTTTCTTCTTCGCTACATTCGACCCGTCGTTAATGGGGGGCTTTGCGTGGGGCTCCTCCTTCCCCGCCTTTAAGTTTGCGTGGCCATCCTCCACACGGATGTACTTCTGTGCTCTCTCATAGAAGTCATCTAAGTCGCTAACTTCGCTCTTCAACATGTTGTCCCACAACTTGCTTCCTGGGAGCACTCCAACAGTAATGGCCATTTTTAACTCTCGGCGAGTTAGGCTCCCCACTTTTGCGACCTCCATATTGAACCGGTGAATGTAGCTCTTCAGGCTCTCATTCTTCCCTTGCTTCACGTTGGCCAAGCTGGTACCTGGCATCGTGTAGTCCCGCACGGCATGGTGTTGTTGGAGGAATTCGTCAGAAAACTGCTGCCAGGATCTGATGGACCCCGGCCTTAATCTTTTGAACCATTTGTAGGCGGGTCCTTTCAGAGTAACAACGAAGCAATGGCATCTGGCACCACTTCCAATCCCCCTCAGTTTCATCATATCATTAAACGCATCCAGGTGGTATTTTGGATCCGTGTTCCCTTCGTAGGGGGTCATATTGGGCTCCTTAAAGTTGGCAGGGAGCCGGATCGCCTGAATTTCTCTCACAAAGGGCGACTCATGGTCGAATTCCTCCTCAAAGACCTGGCCGCCTGATGCGGTGACAATCTTGCTTCGCAGGCTCTTCATCTCCGTGTCCAGGTCCTGCCTCCTCTTACTTAGTGTGTCCCTCAGAGCTGACGGGCTAAGATCCGCCTTTCCCTTGCCCTCCCGGGGCGCCGTAGGGGGCGTGGTCCCTTTGCCCGCCCTCTTTTTATTGAGCTCCTCCCGTAAGTCTGAGGGTGCTCTTTTAGAGGTGACCTCGTCCTCATTGCGAGGGGCAGCGTTGGTCCTCGGCGCTGGTTTCTGGGCCTGCTTAGGTGGTTCGGGGTGCTCACGTTGCTTCGCTCGGGGGGTGTTACTGGTTGAATGTCGGGTCCTCCCATCATCTACCGGTACAGTGGTCTCCACCCTATCCTTGCCCTTCTCCTTCCTCTTAGGCAAGGTCACGCTCGACTTACCCTGCAACAGGCCGTTCAGGACCTCTTGCATGTTCTCCAAGGTGGTTTCCAACCTTTGGTTCTTACGATGGAGCTCACGTATTTCCTCTTCATAGAACCGAGACTTCGAACTTGAGCTCACGAAATGGACCCGGGGATGCTTATCATGCCTACAGGTTTAGGGGCCCGGGTCCTGCCGGCCAGAGTTCGGTGCCTGCGGTGGTTTTGGAGGAGGGAACTCATTAGCATTTCCCGGTGGTGCTCTTGGAGGAATTTCTCCAGGTGGAGCGGCCGGTGACGAGGCCACTCTATCACCTCCGTGAACCTCAGGGTCTTTCGGGGGCTCCACGTCTCTGGGTGGAGGAGCGTCCTTCATGGAGGCCTTCAGCTGGACTCCGTTCAGGTGAACCTCTACCTCCCGTGGCTCCCTTAGTCTCTTTGAATGTCTTGGCATCTTCTTCTTGCCGGAAACAATGGTGGAACAGTAGCTTGAATCTAACGTTTCCACAGACGGCGCCAAATTGTTGACGGTGAGAACTCGTCAACTAAGTTGAGTTGGAAGAAATTATCAAGTTAGGATCGTCAATAAAAAAGCTATAGAAATCAAAGTAATAACTCAAGAATTATGACAGAATAACAATGGAGAAATCAATCAATCTTTCATTAACTCTCAAGCCTCTGCTACAGTAAAACTTCCAACCCCCTTTCAGGTGGGGTTAGAGTTCATTTTATAGTAGGCTCTAGTGGCCCTGGGTACATGGTGGTCCAGGAGACCAAATGGTACATACGTACTGTTCCAGGAGAATGGCTTCAGAGGTCATGGTCGTACATCCAGTATAGGGGCAGGTGACAGGAGGATGCCTCCACTACCTGTCCGTACCCATGTCTGATGAGTGGTGGCAGGCATAGTGGCGTAGGTGGTAGTACTGTCGGCTCTGACCCCGGGCCATAGACGTACGGGCCACGCTCCTATTACAGTGCTCCCATTCCCCCACTAGTACGGGCGTCTGTATTTCGACGTACAGGTTCTTAAGGGTCGTACTCATTATAAGGTCGTACGGGTACATTCCATTCAACTCGCACTCCCTGAGCATCGGGGCCCCCAAGGCATAAGGAACAGGGCGCTTGGCGTGCGTAAAGGTGATGGCGTGAGGTGAGGCTCTCGGGTCCTTGACAGATGGGTGCGCGGTGTGATGACTTCCACGCGAGCCCCTTGGTGTCAGGCATGGCCGAGCGAGGCCACCTGGCGCGCGCGGGCGTGGCCGAGCGAGGCCCTCTGATGCGCGCGTGGGCGTGGCTGAGCGAGGCCCTCTGGTGCGCGTGCGGGCGTGGCCGAGCGAGGCCCTCTGGTGCACGCGGGCGTGGCCGAGCGAGGCCATCTGGGGTGCGCGCGGGCGTGGCCGAGCGAGGCCATGGCATTGATCTCACATTTTCCCTTGGTGAGATTTTGAGCGTCAACATTAAATAAAAGTTAATATTAAATCTTAAACTTTTTTTGTCTTCTAAAAAATAAATAAGAGAAATGCGGCTAAAACATTCAAACTTTGTGTTTATCTACGGCTAAAATACCTAAACTTTGTGTTTACCTACGAGTAAATACCAGAACTTTGTTCTTTTGGTGGTGAAAGTATCAAAACGTTGACCAACCTTTAGCTCACACGTGGCTATTAACTGGTCAAAAGTTAGACTTAATGATTGGTACTGAAATGTAAGAAAAAGTAACACTTTTGTACTTTCACCACCCAACAAAAAGTTTTGGTAGTTAAGTGTAAAAAAAAGTGAAAGTTTTGGTACTTTAGCTGCAAATATCCCAATAAGAGAAATGGCATTTGTGGCCAGTTTTGGAATTTCAAGCCTATATTTGGGCTTGAATAGAGAAAATGGGTTGTGTTGCGCTCTCCCTTCTAAAATGCCGGCCAGCACGGCCCGACCCACACTCTTAGATGGGTCAGTAATTTTTTTTTTCTAGAAGCACGAAAATGTGATTAGTGTCGTGCTAGCCCGTCTCATATTTACAGGTTTAATTGTGACATTCTCTTCCTCGTTGTCTACAATCTTGGCCTTCTTCGAGGATCCTTTTCCCTCAACTAGTTGTTATGCAAGGAAAGGGCTTAGAGATTTTGCGGGAGTGGGCAAGGACTTGACTTGTGAAGACACCCCATTTTCTTCTTATTCAATAGTTTGCTCTTAGCCTTAGCCAAAGCATCACTACCTAAAGGCATCTTGAAAGACATTCTTTTCAAGATCTTGTCACTAGCACACACTCTTCCTCTTAAATGATTAAGGACGGTATACTCTACACCTATATTTTCCAATGCTCGAGTAAGGAGGATTGGAATCCAATCACTAAATTAAACAAGAAAAGTACTTTCTATCCTATGCTCGACCTTTGTCCACAACCAACTGACACTTAGTTTTTTCTTGAATGATAACTTTCTCCAGTTGTGCTCCTTTTTGTCGATGGCAAGGATTTTTTTCAAGCTTGTCAAGACTCACTTGATGTAGAATAGTAGGCAGGGTATTAAACTCCTTACATACACAAAACAACACAAGTCATAAATTATTAGTGGATAAAGCTATATAATGGGTTACAAACACTTGACACTAATCTAGGACTTCTAATTACGAGTCAATAATGATGTCTAAAACCATCTTCAATGAGAAAAGTAAATATTGTGCTATATTTAGTACAAAAAATTAATATGTGATATATTTAACATAATTTTTACCACTATACTCCAATGCACAATTATAAAAACTGATGTAAAAAACTCATTTGATATTTATTGAAAATATACAAAAATTAGTAGTTTTACTTTATATTATATTATTGATAATTAAAAATAATAAAATAAAAAGTCTAACATTTAATATTGAATGATAAATATAATAATAAAAAAGTAAATAAAAAAATTATAAATCATGCTATATTATATGTCTAATTTTTAGGTACAATTTAAAATGGAGGCTAATCCTCTCCATGTGCTTTCTTCTTCCACGTGTCACTTCTATCCTTTAATTTTGTCTTTCCCACACTCAACAATGTTATAGCATATTAGAGTATCTGAATCTTAAGTTCTCTTAATATATTGTATGTATCTATTCCCAATCGGTAACTAAATGTATGAAATATTATTTTCAATTTTAAAAATCAAACACTTATGTCCTGTATAAATTTATTCTTATTGTGTTCTATTCGTAGATGAACAAAAGATTTCACATTCAAATCTGGTGGATATAATTTCTTTTTTCACATCTATCTTTGAATCATTTGGATGGGACTTGCAAATTAACTAGGTAAAAATAAATAAATAATAATAACAACAACAGCAAACAAGAGAAAAAAAAAAAAGAAATTGCATAAAAAGTAAATAACAAGAGTTGACAAAACTCCATGCATTACATATTGTCCGTAGCAAGGAACAAAATTCCAAACATTTTTTGTTTGATAACACGCAAATTCCAAACTTTCAATTCAATTAATTTGGTGCTTCTAATTTATGGAAAAAGAACCAACATGCCAAAGGGTCCCAATGTTATATGCAAAGTGACAAATAATTTGGAAATTGAAAGGTAACAAAAAGTAAAAATATACACATATAAATTATATATAATCTCGATAACAGTATTTATATTATATAAATTCGCCTTTAATCACGCGGACAAGGGCTTTAAATATTGGAAATACGTATCAAAGTTTGTCCGAAGTTGGAGGGTCCAATCAGAATAATTATATAAATATAATATATATTATTTTCTTAAATCAAATCTTAATCAAGCTGTATGTATAGTACCAATTAGGCTGGAAACTATTAAGCTTTTTATTCTCTATTAATTCTTGTGAGAGTGATATGTTTAATTTGGTTACAATGTTTTCGTTTTCAGCAGTTTGTTTAAATCACTGACTTTGAAGTGTGCATTGAGTTATTGATTATTCCTTGTTGAATGAAGATGTATTACAAAGCCGCCACTGGAAGTCGGAGGTCGAAATAAAAACAAAACTGATATGCGTAGTGGCATTATCGTAATTATATAAACTTCGGAGGTCGAAATTAAAACAAAACTGATAGAATTAAGTCCTTCCAATTCCATAGAGGAATTTCAAACGAGTGGCCGTTGGAAGTTCAAAAACCAAAAAGTGAGAGAATTATTATACATTTTTTTCAAATGCAATTAAAGAAGTGAAAGAAAGAACCATTAATAAAACCAAAGCTCAACTTCAACCACTCACCTTTTTTTTTCCTTCACTTCCCACACTCTCTTCAACCACTTCCTAGAGAGAGAAACTCTCCTATAGTTTACAGATATAGAGATATGACGGGGCTTGTTATGGTGACCAGGGGAGGTGGATGCGGTGGAGGTAGCGGCGGTAATAATGGAGGTGTAAAGGGAGCGATGAAAAGCTCGGAGGAAGACCAAAACCAGCTCTCATTGATGACGTTTCTCTTGGCGGCTCTGAAGAAATCCATGGTGGCTTGCCGTGTCGAGAGAGGTGAAGATGTCATCTCTACCGTTAATCAGATGGAGATTGGATGGCCCACGAATGTCCGTCACATAACCCATGTCACCTTTGATCGTTTCAATGGCTTTCTGGGTCTTCCTGTTGAGTTCGAGGTTGAGATCCCTGGTCGAGTTCCCAGCGCTAGGTAAGTAGAAAAGAAAAAGAAAAAAAAAAACTCTTTCGCTTTCTGCGTTACTCTCAGATTTGTCAATTTTAAAAAGGGTTTGCTTTTAAATTGCCGAATAAGCACTGTTTTTTTTAGAAGTATAGTACTAGTTGGGCTGAGGTAGATTAGATTTTTGAGCTGAAATTTAGCAGTTGTGGCTCTAGAAAGTTGAAACTTCTTTTGGTTTGGAGCTTAAGTATAGATCTATTGGTTGGTTTGGGGTTTGAAGGGACGTGAGATTTCGCTTTTAACCATTAATTTGGCTGCTGAGAAAGATTAGCAGATATAGGAGAGACCATAAACTGAACTCAGCAAAAGGTTCTGTTCATACATGCTCTACAGTTACTATTGTTAGAGATTTATATGCTCACAAATTTCTTATGAAGCGCTTAATATTATGAATAAAGAGTATATCATACAGTTTATGAACATTTCTACGATTCTATCAAATTGAAAGTATCACTAATATATCTGCTTTAATTAAGTAATACTGGTCTAATTTATAAATTAGATGATTCGTCGAAGATGATTAACCACCTTACTCTAGATTAGTAGTTTTTCATTAAAGCTCAGACTTTGCACGAATCTTATCTTTTGAATCTTCTACTATGCAGTGCAAGCGTCTTTGGGGTCTCGGCCGAATCAATGCAGTGTTGTTATGATTCAAAAGGGAACAGTGTACCTACTATTCTCTTACTAATGCAGGAGCGCCTTTACTCGCAAGGAGGTTTAAAGGTAATAAATTTCATCATATGTCCTGATTTTCATGTGTCACGAGTTCACTCAGGCTACCCATAAATCCATATATTTATTAAAAAGGTTCATATTGGTAATTGAATGATTTCTTTGCAGGCAGAAGGAATATTTAGAATTAACCCGGAAAATAGTAAAGAGGAACATGTGAGGGATCAACTGAATAGGGGCATTGTGCCAGATGACATTGATGTACATTGTTTGGCAGGCTTAATCAAAGCTTGGTTTAGAGAGCTTCCTTCAGGAGTACTAGATGGACTTTCACCTGAACAAGTTCTCCAGTGCAACAGCGAGGAAGAATGCGTCGAACTTGTAAAGCAACTAAAGCCCACAGAGACAGCATTGCTCAACTGGGCAGTTGATCTCATGGCTGATGTTGTTGAGGAAGAGGAGTACAACAAAATGAACGCCAGAAATATTGCTATGGTTTTTTCTCCAAACATGACTCAAGTATGATAAAAACAGCCCAAATTATATTACTTGTTTTTCTATTAGTATTATTAATGAACCTCAGATTGACCGGCTGATTAACTATTTTCTTGATCACCAGATGTCTGATCCATTGACGGCTCTGATGCATGCGGTTCAAGTAATGAACTTGCTCAAGACTCTCATCACAAAAACACTAAGAGAGCGTGAAGAGACTGCAACTTCCGGAGGATATTCGCCCATGTCATCTTGTTCATCTGATCATCATAGCGATGAAGATTTATATAGTCAGCCAGAGATGGACACTAGCAGTGAAACTAGAGGGCATGCATCAGATTATGATGTAAATGCTGATTACAGCCATGGCAGTGATGAAGATGATGATGACGACGACGACCGAGTTAATTCACTCGGTGAGATAGAAGAATGCTTCTTGAGGCAGTTGGACGACAACAAAGCTGTCACCTTAACCAGCTCCGCTGATTTGCAACAAAACTATGCCAATCATGCTAAGTCTTGTTCTCCCTGGAGCAAAATGGGGGAATCCTGCACGTCGTTTACAGATAGCAAAGAAGAAAATTCAGGGTTGACTACAAGTGAGGGAGAAGATGTAGAAGACTCTGGCAAAAGCTTGGTATGTTTAGAAAAGAGGATTAATGATAAAGAGGAGGGATCACCAATAGTTTTTTCAAACATGAACAACATTAAAATGGAGAGACTGGTAGGAGAGAATGACATTCGACCGTAGTTTTGCAGTGAATCCATGATCTGACTCAATGCTGTTATCGTCTCAAGAGTGGTAGAAGAATTACTTTTCTTAGCTCTATATTTTTTGTTTGTTTCTGTAAATTAGGAAATGTGTGTTGTTCAGCAAGGAGGCTTGACTGAACTAAACATGTAGTTACATTAGGCTTGTGATTGGTTTGTGACTCATCAGAAGTTGAAAAGGGTTCAGCTTTGGGCTGAACCCGTACCTTACCTTACCTTAAGGTTCATGATGTGTGTTCTAAATAGGAAGGATTTTTCTAGCCTTTGACGTAATTCAGATTGGAATACCATATTAGTGTGTGGTGCCTTGTGTATTTACCTTGTGTTAAAAAGAATGTGGTTGTTATGAATCATATCATTGAAATTCAACGTGGCCCTCCACTCTAATCTCATAATAACATATCTCAAATGTCAACAATGTATAGTATAACCAATAACCATTAAAAAAAATGAATATAAGAAATACAAACGCCAAACCAAAAGACATACAATTAGAGGTGGTAAAATAGCCTTTATGAAAAATAAATACACAATAATCTTAAAAAAAGGCACTACAGCAGCTGCTTTATTTTACAAACTTATTTTACATAGCTACAGTAACTATGCTATTCATTGATGTAAACATATTTTATTATTTTTTCTCTTTTTGTATTCTACTATTCTTTTTGTATTCTACTATAAGATATAAATCTATCTATATATTTATATAAAGGAGAAATTATATGACACTCTAACATTTTTCCAAATCACTTATTTTATTTTCTCATATTATTCATATTTTTTTTATTCTTCTTTTAAAAATCTATATATTTATATAATTTTTTTTAAAATGTATTTATGATTTATTTTATTTTATGTTACTTAAATTCAAATAAGTTTTATTTAAATAATTTTTATATTATAAAAAATTAGATATCACTGCTCAAAATTATAAAAATGTTCTATATATTATTTTATATAATGTAACTTAAATTCAAATAATTTTTTAATTAATTTTAAATTTAAATATTATTATATTGTTACAAATTGAATATCATTATTAACAATGATTAAAATATTTTATATATTATTTTATTTAATGTAACTTAAATTTAAATAATCCATATATTTATATAAAAGAAAATCCCAATATGATGTGGCACTTTAAATTTTTTCCAAATTACTCTTTATTTTCTCATTTTTTTCACATTTTTTATTCTTCATTTAAAAATCTATATATTTATAATAATTTTAAAAAATGTATTTATGATTTATTTTACTTAATGTTACTTGAATTCAAATAAGTTTTAATTGAATTTAAATTTAAATAATTATTATATTATAAAAAATTAGATATCACTGTTCAAAATTATAAAAATGTTCTACATATTATTTTATATAATGTATCTTAAATTTAAATATTTTTTTTTGATTAATTTTAAATTTAAATGATTATTATATTGTAATAAATTGAATATCACTAATGACAATGACTAAAATATTTTATATATTATTTTATTTAATGTAACTTAAATTCAAATAAATTTTTAATTGAATTTAAATGATTATTATATTGTAACAAATGAGACGATATTTATAATATTTTATCTCACAAATTACCAAGTTTACCCCGATGCTTCATTGTAAATAGAGTTGAAGTTTATTGATAAATATTTAATTACGATAATTATTCAATTAAATTATAAATATAAATACAGTAAAACCTCTCTATAGTAATATTGTTGAGACCAACATATTTTATTACTATAAGGAGATTATAATTTAATAGAATTATATCTATAAAATATTGGAAATATACACATTTAAATCTAAATTAAACAATAATTGATAAAACATGTCAAATTCGATGTAAAACATTGATAAAAAAATGACATAAAGATATGGATACTGTAACGCCTTGGTTCGCCCAAGACTGTCACACTGTGCACTTTAAATAGTGCTTGACTCGCTAAACGAGTCATTAGGTTGTAAACGTGCATCTAGGTGTTATTAACATGTCAGGGTGAAAATCTCAGTCAAAGGGAATGAATATATTTTATTTAAAACATTAAACTGTACATGAGATCCCATAAAAGTGTTTACAAAGTTATTTACAATCCAAAATGGTCATTACAATATAAAAGTTACAACCCGCCAACCTAAGCGGCTAGCACCCGTGAGCCAATGCTCAACAAGATAACTTATTACTGCATGTATACAATATAAATAAATTATTCTGAGGCTTAGATGACTAATAAGACTCTCTGAATAGATGACTAATAAGTCTCTCTAGGGTCGTGCACCCTAAGCCATGTGACATTTCAGTCACCTGAGCCTTTTAGCCCTGACTCTGAGTAACTAGCCTTAGACTAGTCAAGCGCTTTAGTTTTCTTCCACCAATAGGTCGGTCAAGCATTTAATGCTCATGTTGATTAGATCTAATGATTTCGGCCTGCGTTAAACACGTTAATGTCGCTCTTGACTCATAAGTCAATACCATACGACCAGTTCTCAGTACTATTTTCGATCATTACTAATAAGTCAGAGCTTCACGACCACTACTAAACACCATTGTCGTTTCTGACTAATAAGTCTGTGCCATTCATAGGTAAGCAAAGCTGCCACGCATTTACAATGCAATCAATGTCCATGTATAGTGCACTCAACATGCCTCATCAATAACCATGCATGTCACATACTGGGTGAAGTTTTTTTACCTCTGGTTCGAGCGTGAAATAATAAAAGAACGACCATTGAGAACGATTTGTCCTTAGGCCCCTTAGCGGTCACCTAATCATAACCAAATATGAAATCCCATCAATAAAATAAGTAATAAAAATGTTCGTGGACTAAAACCCCACTCCCGGGACCTAGATTCCTACTAAAACGGTTAGTAGATTCGATCTTGAGCCAAGAGAATCAAAAACCCGCACTTAAAACTCATTAAAACCCATCCTGGCACAAAAGGGACAAGTGGGCCGCGACCTACCCCCAAGGGCTGCAGCACGCCCCCAAGATAGAGAGCCCCCTATCTTGGGTGCCAGGAGCGGGCCACGACTTGCCCCTATAATTCGCGGCGCGCCTGCTTGACAAAACCCAGGGGAGGCTCTAGGATGCATTCAAGTTGCGACTTGCATGAACTCGATCGCGACTTGACCCCACGAACCCAGCTCCCCTGCATTTTTCTCAATTCAAACTCAGCCAAATCTTCATCAAACAAATCCCAATACCACAATTAATCATCACCACAACATTATCACTACTTTAACAACAAAACCCAAGCTTGAAAACACCCAAAACACCAACAAATATCCACTTCTAAGATCAAAATCTCAAGCTTTCAAATAACCTCAAAACAGAGTAAAAACTCAGAAATCAAAGCTTAGAATTCTTACCCCAGTTATGGATTAAACTCCTTTCAGTTGCTGAACACAATTCCTAAGTCTCAAGCCCCCAAAACCTCAAGTTTGAATCCTCCTATTTTCCCTCAAAATTCCAACCCCGGAGAAAAAGAGAGATGATCGAGAGTGAGAGATAAGGAAACTCTATTTTTGCTGCCTTAAACCTTCTACATCCATCCTTTGGATAAACATAATCCATGGTCAAAATGACCAAAATGCCCCTAGGGCCAATTTAATCTTTCAAAGTCAACAAGGGCAAAATTATCATTTCCCACCTATCCCGTTAATCATAATTAACGCCCTCCAATTCCCATTGCTCCCAATATCCCCAAATAATTATTAAATCATATCTCATTACCAGCTCATTCCCGGTAATGTACTAAGCATAAAATTACCCCCAAGCTCACCCCGAGCCCGGCAATTAACCCTGTTATGACCAAACCGCTAACTTGCATCCTAGGATCGTCTCATGCCGAATAACTCAAACATATCCACATAATTTTATGGTCTCACTCATTACTCACAAACATGCACATAAATATACAAATATGCTCTCAATGGCCAAAATTACGAAAATGTCATTATAATAAGAAGTAGGCCTACATGCATGCAATTGTCATCATATAATAATATAACTCACATAATCATACATATAATCACATAATTGCATATTAAATCAATTATGGCCCTCCTGGCCCCCTAATCTATGTATTAAGCCACATTAGGGAATTTGAGACGTTACAGCTACAATGTACATATTTATATAATATTGGAAGTATACAAAGTTATTTTACAAGTCTAAATTGATAATTAATTTTATTGTGAAATTTTAGTATGTAAAAGATAGCTTATATATAAATATATTTAATATTAATTCAATTATTACTATGTGGAGACATATTTTCTATAGGCGGGACCAATAAATATTGTAATTTATTACAATGTGGAGTTTATACCTATTTATAACTGGTCCCAAGTTCGGACTAAAGTTTTTTTATGACTATACGGGGAGTTATTTCAATATAGAGTAACACTTTAAGAAGGTTTTACTCTATAAGTGTAATAATAAACATCATATTTTCTTATTTTTTATTCCACTTTTCTAATTTATGGCTATTAATTAATTAAGTGAAGAACTCTTTCCATTTTCTTTTTTCCCCATTTTTATTTCAACAATAATTATAATAGATGTCAATTAAATATATATATATAATAATAATAAATAAACAATCTATTTGTATTTTTTACCTTTTTGACAAAATACGGGATCCAAAAGTTAGTTTTAACAATAAAGAGTCCAAATAAGTAATCGGCCAAAATACACGTGGTTCAAATAATCTATCTATATATTCATATTTTTATCATTCTAAAAAAACATGAAGTCCATAAGTTAATTTTTAAAATTTAAATTTAAATGGTTATTATATTGTAACAAATGAGAAGATATTCATTGGTAAATATTTAATTACGATAAGTATTCAATTAAATTATAAATATAAATATAAGTATAATAATAAACATAATTTTTTTCTCATTTATTATTCCACTTTTCTAATTTATGGCTATTAATTAATTAAGGGAATAATTCTTTCCATTTTCTTTTATTTTTCTTTCTCATTTTTATTTTAATAATAATTATTATAAGAGATGTCGATTAAAAATATCTATATTGTAACAACCCTCAAAACATACAAGACCAAACACATGCAGAAATCTAAACTTTTACTTTAATTCATTTTACTAAAAATCCATATAAAAAAAAAAACTTGTAAAAAGTTCATGTGCGCACACTTTTAGTTTTAACAAACAGAATTACAACTACTCTTTTACAGAGTTAAAACAAAACAAATGTCATAAAAGAAATAACAAGCTCCCAACGTTTCTTTTCAAAATGGTGTTCCATCAAAACCTCCCCAGGTTAGCCCACATGTACATATCCACAAGCAGACTCTGGCGCTCAATGCTCCACTTTGCTTTTGCACTTACCTACAACATGAAACAACTAGGTAAGCGAAAACGCTTAGTAAGAATAGCCTTGCACACAAATATACTAAACCCAGAACGGGTTGCCCTAAGGTAGTTACCACTACCAGTCACTAGGGTATTGGATGAATTCCAACCCTATCATACAATTCTTAATAATATTCATACTGAAAATCAAGCACATTGGTTGCACCCAACAACCAATGTTCATATATATCAAAACAACCTACATTCAGAAAATTCCCAAAGCATCCAACATAGATAACCATATCGAACAATAACTTTGGTTGTTTCTAACAACCAAGTTCACACTTAACACAATAACCTACACTCAGCAAATTCACAGAACATACAATATATCACTCATATCGTAATATCCTGCACTCAGAAGATTCTCAGAATATTCAAATATATTTAACACACATCAAGACTAAGCAATTAAATTATCAACAAGGGATACAAGCCACAACCCGGTTCTAGCATTTATGTCCCGGCTCCAACCCGGACTATATTACCATTGTCCTGGCTTCAACCAGGACTATATACTTACCATGTCCTGGTTCCAACCCGGAATATATCACCATTGTCCTGGCTCCAACCCGGACTATATTACCATTGTCCTGGTTCCAACCCGGACTATATTACCATTGTCTTGGCTTCAACCCGGACTATATACTTACCATTGTCCTGACTTCAACCCGGATTATATACTTACCATGTCCTGGCTCCAACCCAAACTATTTTACGTTAGGGTTCTGGCTCCAACCTGATCTATATTATGCTAAGGTTCTGGCTTCAACCCGAACCTACTTACCATTTATCTGCAGAATGCCAAAGCATTGCAAGAGTAGGAAAAAAGCATACCCTGGTCTTAATGACCCAAAGAAAACTAGTGTAATTTACTACTACAAGCACACACTAGTATATTCATGTTGTAGCCAAGAAACAGAAATGCTAACTTACTTGGAGTCCTTAGTTCTCAATTGGATCTTTTAACTCCTCTATCTGCTTTTTCCCTTCACGGTTACTGTAATTAATACAGTGTACTCGGATTAAACTATGGCATACTTGTATAGCTAATATTCTATGATAGCTACATTCAATAAAGTTCTCTTAGAGACTCTATACTAAAAATTTCTCTTATACACTTTACAGTGTATAAGACCAGATTCCGCTTTAATCAATTTATGGCTTCTTGAGAAAATCGTCCTTACCGCAACATGCTCTCCGCACTGTGCATTTTAATAATCTATCTCTAGATGACTCTCTCAATCATATTACGCGTATTTTGGTTACTTATAAAAGGAGTTTTAAACAAATCTTAATCTTAGAAAACTATCCACTTTTTACTCAAGTACAGAGTTTACCGTTTTCCATTCTTTACCCAAAAATATTGCGTTTCAACCTTTTATAATTTATTATCCGCTAACGATAATAATTTTCGATTTATGGTTTTATAAAACCAAACTCCTATTTTTACCATCTTTAATCCATAACCTAGGATCTTTATTATGTCATTTTCGAAAAGAAAGGGCAATTGGACCCCGTGTTAGAAAATGGTAAAAATGAATTCTCAATAACCTTAAGCTAATTTGGGATTGGTTAGATATCCAAAACTTTAGCTTTTTTTTTAAAACAACTTCATTTCCAAATCCGAACTTAACTTTTTCACTATTCATTTTAACGTGATAAAAATCCCGCTTTTAGGCTCATATTCTATGTTAGGTTCTCTAACCACAACCCTTTAAAATCTCGTTCACGTATTATGCGTCCTAATGACGGGAACTAGGCGAAAGCTCACGTCAAAAATTTAATTTAGGTTAGGAGAACTAACCTCCCAAAAATCGTTTTTTGTTAAGGTTTGAAATTACTATTTTTCCCTGTTTCTAGGGCAACTTAGAAAAATTACTACTCTTAAACTGTGACATATTTTAATCTAAAATTTACCAGGGCCTTAATACATATCTTAAAAATTTTCTCACCAAGTTTTATAATTTTTGGGATTGAAAAACCCATTAAACCATTTAAAGAAATATGGGTAGTGCCTACTGCACATGAGTTTTTATAAGATTTTTAGGGTTTGAAAAATTATCTCTTTGACACCGTAGCCCAATTTTTTCTAAAATTTTACCAGGATATTTAATCATATAAAATTTAGTTTCTCTCAAAATTTCATAATTTTTAGGATAGGGGAACCTATAAAAAAAATGTAAGACAATCTGGGCAATGCTTGCTGCCCAGAAATTTCATTTTCAGATTATTAGGGAAAACTTTGAAAAACTATTACTCTTTAACCATTTTGAATTTTCCTCTAAAAGTTTTCTATGATCCTTATACATATTTAAAATAACATGTTACCAAATTTCATGGCTTTTGACTCAGTAAAACGTGTTCAATATTCAAAACAATCTGGGCAGTGCTTGCTGCCCAGAAATTTTCCAAATTGCATCAAGATGCCAAAAAGTTCATAACTTATGTTTGAAAACACTTTTTTATTTTTTTTATTTTCAAAAGCCTAAACTCAAGTACTCATCTAGAACTATGCAACCATATAAATTATTTCCACAAACAGAGGTAGTAGGGTATGATCTGACCTAGGGGTGCACACGGGACCCGCAAAACCCGAAAACCCGCCCGACCCGAACCCCGAAAACCCGATTTTTCGAAAAACCCGTCAATTTCGGGCTTAACTCGACCCGAACTCGAAACATATCGGGTCGGGTTCGGGTTTAAAAATTCGCCACCTTCGAGTTCGGGTGTAACCCGAAACCCGAACTAAATTGTTTTTTTTAAAAAAACCCACATATCTGAATAAGTCTCTCTCTCTCGTCTCAGATAACCCACCCTAAAAACTAAAATTACTTTGGTTTGTCTTCTTCTCCTTCAGGCCCCTTAGCCTTACTCACGCACGGTGCCGACCGGACCGACCGAGAGCCTCCCTCGGAAGAGCCAAGCCACCACCCACCCACCCGCACGGCCAGCCACCATCAGATCGCCTCCCTCCCTCTCTCTCACTCACCCGACACGCCTCGCCATCACCTCCACCACAGATCGCCTCCCTCCACCTCCCTGTTCTTCTGTTCTTCTTTCGTTCTTCTTTCTGTTAAGTTATATATATATATTAATAGATATATATATATACATTAATAGATATATATTCAGATAAACATTAATAGATATATATAAATTCAGACATATTAATATATATATATATTCAAAAAGATTAACCTTAATATATATATAATATATATGTTCGTAAAAATGTTTAAGTATATTTGTGTATTGTGTTTGTTGCAGCCAACCCGAATGAAACCCGAACCCAAACCCGAGTGCAATCCGAAACCCGAAAACCGAAACTCGAAAAAACCCGAAAATTTCAGATCGGTTTCAGTACCATTTTTTCAACCCGAAACCCGCAAAACCCGAACCCGAAACCCGAAAACCTGACCCGTGTGCACCCCTAATCTGACCCATTGGAAGTGAGACCATGAAAGCTTGGCAACATGCATTTTTACACATTCTAGCAAAATAAACACAACTAGCAAAACCCAGCCATATGCATGCATGCAAATCAAAAAATCAACCAAGCTAACCGTCAAGCATAAAATAAACTTCAAAAACCAACAAAACAACCTATACAACCAGATCTAACATTAATAACCAAAAACAACTCAAAAACCAACCAAAAATCTACCTTTGATGGTTCTAGCTTGGAGATGAGATTCCTTAGCTTTTTCAAACTTCCTCCTTGGATTCTATACACTCAAACCGAGCCCCAAGGTTACACATGCATATTTTTTAAAGAGTGTTAGGGTAGAAGATGGAGATGAGTGGAAAAACATAAAAACTCTAGAACACTTACCTTTGTTTTCACTAGATCACCAAAAAGCTTCAAACTTTGAGATTCTCCTAGAACCACCTCTCTTGAACCCTAGAATACAAGATCCATGCCATGCATGGCCATTAGAATCACATGCATGCATAGTAAAACCCTTTAGGATTTCGGGTTTGAAGAGGAAGAGAGGAGAAAAAATGGGGTAGGGTTCAAACTTACTCTTCCTTGGTGTGCTCTTGAGCTTTCTTCCCTCTTCAATGGGGAGAGAGTGCTCTTGCTCTTGGAGAGAAAATGGTAGCCATGGAGGACAGAGAGAGACCAAGCTTCGGTTTTGGCGAGAGAAATGGAGAGAGTTCTTTTTGTTTTCTTGAGAAAATTTTTTTTTAAAAAATAATGAGTGGATGTGTAAGAGGGAAATGATTGGAGGTTTAGCCAAAGGGTGAGGTAGCCTCTTACTCTTCCTAGGGTAGGTGTCATACACTTGAGTACACTAGGGCATAACCTAGCTGCCCATCACACCCTCCCTCCACCTTTGGAAATGACTAAAATGTCCTTGCCCCTTTTAACTCAATTCTAATGCACTCAAGGGCCCTTTGGTAATTTTACTCTCCAAATTTAACCAAAATTTTACCATATAGCTTTTAAATATCTCCAAGCTAAAATAAAATAAATGTGACCAAAAATGAATTTTGTCACATAACACGTAATTTTGGTAATTTACTCAAATTGACCAAAATGCCCTTAGAGGCTCGGGCAAGAATTTCCATTCTTAAGCCCGGTAGATTGGAATTAAATCCTTAATCAATTTTTCTAAAATTTACTGGCTCGACTATACAGTCCCAATTGCCAAATATTTTTATGCCATAGTATTTCCTCATTTTACCTAATCCGAGATTTTTCCGTTATTAGGGTTTTCCCCTTGGTCGACCAATTTTCTTTGTATAAGCCTAAACCCTTTATCAAATTAGCACAACAGCTATAAAATTCATGAAATAACATAATTTTTCATAATATTATTATCGAAATAATATTTCACATAATTCTTCACCAGCTCCAACCGGCTACTAGTGGTGTTCAAAATACGGGATGTTACATATATAATAATTATAATAATAAATAAACAATCTATTTATATTCTTAACATTTTGACAAAATACTAGATCCAAAAGTTAGTTTTAACAATAAAGAGTACAAATGGATTATCAACCAAAATACACGTGGTTCAAATAATCTATCTATATATTCCTATTCTTATCCTTCTAAAAAACATGAAGTCCACAAGTTAATTTTTAAAAATAAAGTATCTAAACGGGTGATCGACTAAAATATAAAGTTTAAAATGCCGTGAACCATTTGTTGGTATTAAAAGAGCAAATCAAATATATGCAACGGGGAATTGGCCCTTTTTAATAATTACTAATACCAGCCAAGATCATACACATTTATATATATATATATTAAATCATATACAATCAGATTAGAGATTACCCCATGTAGCCTATCAAGTGTCCTTGAATCTATTTGTATAAAATTAACGATCTTCATATCTATGTTCTGAAAGCTCACACCTTGATCTTCCAGACCAATCCTCAAATACACAAGGACGTGTGAGAGCACGTAGGATTAACAAGGTTGATTTATGACTCTCTAGATGTACTCAACACATGAGATCTAGAGAGGTTTGATTGAGAGAAAAGGAATTGAATAGTTTTCAGGTTTAGGAAAACTATCGCTTCTATCTCTAAAAGAGAGTTTATTTTTTAATAATAAAAAAAGTATATATACTCTTCTTTTTCTGAAAGTATCACTCTATCAGTTTTTATAAAGATAATTAATCTAATTAATTAATATTTATTTTATTAAAAATAGAATTCAAATTAAAACTGATCTGTTATAATTATTTAATTAAAATAATATTTAAAAAGAAATAATTAAATAACTGATTAAACAAATAATTTAAAATTCAAAATTCAAATCTCATGGATTGGGGAATCCTTGTGTGTGGTGCCACACTCACTGCACAGTGAGTGTGTCGCTCCACATATTAAGGTTTTTCCTAATTTTCTCATTTGTTTGTTTAATTAACTTTCAAGACAATATTTATCCCAACATAAATATCAGTTAATTCAAAATTAAGTTTATCTTAAAATATCAATTTTAAATAAATATCATATTCTAAAAAAGATATTTATTATTCTCTCTCTATATATTAATCTAAACAAGATTAATATTAATTTTAACCTATAGCTTTTCAAAATAAAACTATATAGTTAAATAATTAATTAATTAATTCATAATTAATCAATTACCCATAACTATCACATAATTATTTCCTTGCCTTGAAAAATTAATTCCTTTGCAATTAATTCCTTCTCTCTACAAATCTTTCTATTGACATCCTTACCATTGACAGTGCAGGACAAAGGTGATCTGTGGACCCTGGACCTATAATACGAAGCTCCAATAAACTAGATTATTAATTAAAATCTTTAATCAAATAATCTTATTTATTAATTCCATGATTACTCCACTATAAATATGGAATTGCACTCTAAGTATTTATAGAATTATATTTATATAGTTTTCTCTTGTAGTTCATTGATTGTTGACGTCGTTTTTCATCAACTTAAATAGGAGAGCAATTAAACAAGAAAATATTGGAGGAAATAAACAAAGATGAACACAAGAGGTTTTTTACATGGTTTAGAAGTTAAATCTGCCTAGTCCACGAGTCTATGTTATTAGAACTTGGGAGTTTTCTGGAAACTTTTAAGAGAATAGTTGCCCAGAGTTTTCTCTCAAGAAATCAGAAATCGATCTTTTACAAATGGGGTCTCCTTCTCTATTTATAGAGGAGGTTGCAGAATTCATTCCCACATATCTCGGGAAGATATTCTATGAATCAATTAATATAATGCTATTTAATGCATTATTTCCTACATACACGGAAACGTCCCATAAAATGTGGGATCGGATAACAGATTAAATAATATTCCTTAAACAATGGGACTGTACAACAATAAATATGTTCACATATAAATAATTAACTCAGATACGAGATTCATCAAATCTCCGAGACGAGCAGTCGATCATGAGCTCGCCGAGATTATCAGTCGATCACGAGCTCGTCACCTAACTTTGCCTATGCTCGAAACAAATAGATATTGACGATGTCGCCATATTCGAACTCACACATTCCAAGCTCGAACCAGTCCGGAAGGCAAGGAATGGTTCAGGGATAAATCCAAGTGTGACACAATGCTATTTGCGAGCTCAGAGCATTTTCGAGGCTACATACCCCCTCGCCCTTCGAGGTCGCCATTTACAGAAACGGTTTAACTGAAAGGACGTATGACGACTGTGTCATTTCGAGCTTACATGTAACGAGTCTAGATTTTGGGATAACAATCTCATGCTCGAAATCTGGGTGTAACATTTTGCCCCCTCAAAAGTATCAGTTCGAATCCCATGAGAAGGAAACTTTTGAACTGTCCTCCTTGTACCATTAATTACACTCGAGTGTGGACACGTGTCAGCCAATGATTGAATGGTCAGAGTACTTGAGTGTCTTTTGCACCATGCGCACGTCCGTCCGTCTACCAACGTTATGCCACCATCACTTCCGTTGTACCTGTCCGTCGGACCAGATACGAAATCTGGCTAACAACTCAGATTAACCCGACCTTTGACATCCCTTGGGACCTATAAATACATCCCCATCACCTTCCTCATTTCACTTTCTTGCCTTGAGTTTTCAGAGGAAAAAGAAGAAAAACCAGAATCAAAGTTTGCTTTGTTCTTTCATGTTTTCCAAACCGAGAAGACAAAACAACGCTGGCTTGTTTGAATCCGTGAGATCATTCTTGCAACCACTCCTTTGGTCATCAGTCTCTCTGTATCCACCAGCTTCATTGTGTAAGTATCTATTCTTGACCCCATGCGTACATATATATATATATTCTATTTTTCCAAGCACGTCTGTATTGTTGTTGCACTGTAGGCACATTTACTAGTTTAGTACTAGAATGTTTAAGTCGATACTATGTAGCTCTGAGGTTCATCTAATATTATGGGTTCCAAACCCAGTTTTTGCATAAAAGATGCAAATATGGCTCTTTTACAATGTTATTCAAATTTCGAATAACATATCATGTAGACTAAGAAATGAGGTATGGAATTAGGGTTTTTAAATTGTACGTTTCCCAAAAATATCACCTTTTTCAGTAACCGCCAACTTTTTCCTTGAAAATCCAGGATTCTAAAAAATTAATCCACTTTTTCCCCTTCACGTCAAGTACACGCTCGGGGCTCGACTCTTTCAATAGCTCAGGTTGCTTTCGAGCTTGATTTCATTCTTTTGATCGAGCTTATTCCATGGTTTCGAGCATTCGAGCTCGGACCATCTTGATTTTTATCTTTAATTTTTTGTGTGCCTGGCCCTCACCCTTTTTCTTTCTTGCCAGATGTCACAAAATTTGGAAAAACGGTGAGGGTCAGTACTCGCAATTCCTTACTCACAGACAACTCCAAGCCCAAAGTCACCCTTTACTCGGAATCAGCGGCTGATTCATGAGCACGAAGTGAGGTGTAAGCAAGAGGATACTCGAGCTCACTTTCGACGCCAAATCGACGAGGTCGAAGAGAGAAAGAGGAAAAAACTTCGAGTTGCGATCTATCCAGACCCGGACCCCGAGCCTAGACCAATTCCTTTCGACCCCAAGCTCAAAGTCACTGTTGTCTTCAAGCCAGGTGATCTCAATTTCACACTGATGGAGGATTCATCAAATCGTCCCTCCACTTCGAAACCTACTTCCATTCCTACGTTTAGGGGAGAAATTTTCGAGGCCGAACATTACTAACGCTCGGTTTCTTCATTGGGACAGATCTCCAACATCCTAGCTTGCCATGGCCTAGGATTTTCCGGATCGCTGAGGTGTCGAGCTTCGACCTCCAATGAATGAAGTTGTTATGCCCTGGGAGACGACCGCCCTGACAATAAATTGAAGCTTGCGGCCTGGAGTCGCGAGCTTATGAAGGTAAGGGCTCTATTGCCCTTGAAGTCCTTTTTTAAGGAATTTATGGACTTTGTTGGGCTCACACCCTTTCAACTCCAGACCAACTCATCAGGGTCTTGTCAGCCCTGAGGTCGTTGTACCACGAGCTGAAGTGGGAAGGACCTTCGCCAAGAGAGATTCTGTATCTCTTTTGCTTGAAAAGCAACCCCTCCCGAGCTCGGGGAGGAGATGGATTCTAATACCTTTCAAGCTACCCCAGGGAGAAGAAGATCTTCAAGGACATACCCAACCATCCTCCTAAATTCAAGCAGGCATTATTTTGGACAGACGACCTGGCTCCCTCTAAATATTATTCATTCAGATGAATCCGTAAGTTTACGATCCTTTTTCTTTTCGTGCTCGACTTTTTCTTAGCCTCGAATTACTTACAATGTTCCATTCTTCAGCAAACTATCACCGTCCTACCCCCATGGATGCAATGAAGGAGCACAAAGAGGCTTTGCTCCAGCTTCCATATGGCAGGCACTCCCTGTCTTATCTTCTTCATGAAGATAAGCTTTGAGCCTGTGGTCTCTTGGAGAAGGACCAATCAACAGATGATACTGCCTACAAGAAGTATACCAAGTGGGAGTTTGTGCCACTCCCCACCGATAAGCTTCCTCTGAGGTGAAGCTCGAAAGCACGGCCTCTAGCTTGTCGTCGTAGGAGTCAGTGTTCGGGGAATGATGCCAACAACAAGGCCTCAAGCTCGAGTGATAGAGGTAAGGTCATTCTTAGCTCGGCCTTGTGGTCTCCTTCCCTACTTAAGCATAAACCCGACACCCTGATCTTATCACCCAGATGTATGGTCTTGGGTAGATAATAAGGTCCAAGGTTTAATAGCTGGCTAGGGAAATATGACACAATGTACAGTATGAATGAGGTTTGGGATGGAATAGTCGTCCAATATGGGACAAACGACTATAGGGACCTTTCGAGGTTGACTTCCACGTATAGGGAAAGGACTCCCCCAGCCTCCTCTGAAGATAGGGGAATTACTTGGTCGCCGAGCACGAGCTCGGGGAAGAGTTCCAGTTAGATTCCTTGTCACTTGTCTTAAATTATTTTAACTGTCTACTTTACACTAATGTGATTTGATAATACAGGTACTATGGATTCCGACCTCGATAATATGCTCGCCAGTGGTGAGGGGGCCAAGCATAGCAAGCGCCCGAGAGCCTCGCAAAAGTCTGGCCGGCTTGCTAAGGTCCCTAAAAGGACCGAGGCAACTCCTCCTCCCCCATCTCCTATTGTTATGAGCCCAGCCACAGACCCCACTCCCCAGGTCGACATTCTTGTGGCAGATGCCCCTCCTTTGCTTCCTACTGTCTAGATTCTTCCAATGCTCAACTCAGTTCCGAAGAAGCCAGCGATCACCAAGGGGTTCCTATTGTCGATTTCTACTCATTCTGATGAGTATGTTATCGACAACGCTTTCGGGACTCACAGGGCCACCCTCGGATCGGACACCCTTTCTCGAGTAGGCCAAAGCATCAGCAGTCTCGGGGCTCCTCAATGGCAGTTCCTGGTCAATGCTCGGGACTCTAATGTCCTTTATGACAAGAGTACCGAGCTCATCTCCTCGGTAACTTCTCTCACTTCATTATTTGTTATAATTTTATTCGGCGCATGCTCTAACTTGATTTGTTTGTGTGTTAGGCTCTTACTGCATTTGCTCAGCTAAATTATAAGTTGAACAATGAGGTTCACGCGAGCATGTCCTATGCTCAGGAGTCGAAGGATCTTCAGCTCAAGCTCACTGACAAATTTAAGGCCGCAAGGTCAAAGCTGGAGGCTGAGATCAAGAAGGTGAAGGCCGAGCTCAAAGAGAAGAGCTCCAGGGTTGAGGAGCTTGAGAAGTTGAATGCCAAGCTCGAGGAGGAGAAAAATACCACCTTCGAGATAATAGAGGGTGAAAAGGATCGTCTTCTCAAAGAGTTCAAGCAGAGGAAGGATCGAACGATCGCCATGGCAATGTATAGGATCTGGGCCAGCAATGCCGATCTCGACACAAGCTTCTTAGGCTCTTTTGAGGACGAGTTTCTGGCCAAATGGAAAGCTCGGCTGGAGGCAGAGGAAGCTACTTGGGAGGATGCTGAGAAGGCAAAGGAGGATGCTGAGAAGGCTAAGGAGGGTGCTCTTGCCTCCTAAACCTCGATCATGGGTTGCGTCCCTCTGAACCTTTTGTAATAGTTTATAGCTTTTGTTATTCATGCCCTTGAGGAAAAAACATTTTACAGCTCGTAAGAGAGCTACTTTTGATATTTTTAATACCATGTTTGTCTTAACTTTGATATTTTTTCTTTACATCTCTCTCATCAAAATATTTTAAGCAATTTTTATATTAAAAGTTTGCTTTTATGTTTGTTTATCCATACAAAGACATGTTGGATTTAGGCTCGAGTTTCCATGCATTCTCGCATAGTTTGCTCGATATATCTGTATCCGATCTCGTTATTTGTCAAGGTCGGAACTTACTTTTACCATGCACTTCGAAAGTACTTATATGGCGTGTAAGATAGGTAGTTTAGTTATATCCTGCCTTTCTAGTTTCTTTTCCTCATCCTCGGGTAGCTCCCCAAGGTTGTGAAGTTGAAACTTTTGCTGCAAAATACTCCAGCCTTGGTATCGACTTACCTCGCAGTAGGTTAATTTTTTCCCACTTATGTCGATCAATTTTTGCTGGTTGTTCCAAACCTATTTCGCTTGTATCTAGTTTGTAATCCATACACTTTTAATAATCTGGTTTCGTCCAAACTATTTTAGCTCGTATCTGGTTATGTCCAAACACTTTTATTTTTAATAATTTGGTTATGTCCAAATTATCTTAGCTTGCGCATTTGGTTATATCCAAACAATTTATTTTTAATAATCTGGTTCTGTCCAAATTATCTTTGCTTGCGCATTTGGTTATATCTAAACACTTTATTTTTAATAATCTGGTTATGTCAAAATTATCTTTGCTCGCGCATTTGTTTATATCCAAACACTTTATTTTTAATAATCTGGTCATGTCCAAATTATCTTAGCTCGCAAATTTGGTTATATCCAAACACTTTATTTTTAGAATATACTTTTAACTTTTATGTCGAGTTAATGGTCTAGACATTTGTTTGTTTTCGTGTATGCTATATTTGAGTTATTCATTTTTTCAAACTTACGGTATATATACCACTGATGCCCCCTTAATATCCTATAAGTGTGAAAATAGGTTATTAAATTAAGATAGTTTGCAAAAAATACATCATATTGAAACAAAAATGAACTTTATTCAAAATTGAACAACTTATCAACAGAAACTTTGTAAAGATGAACAAGCATAGTTACAGAAGACATCATTCCTACACTATTGACAGTAAGGTCATAGATGTTCGCCATTCCATGCTCATGGTACCAACTCTCCGTTTAATCTTGCCAATTTGTAGACGCCAGGTCGAATAACTGACTCGATTTGATAAGGTCTTTCCCAATTGGGCCCGAGTACGCCAGCGACTGGGTCCCTCGTAGCTAGGAACACACGCCTTAACACCAAGTCTCCCACTCTGAATTTCTTATCTCGAACCTTTTTATTAAAATATCGGGTACCTCCCTGTTGATATGCTGCGTTCTTCAGTTGGGCTTCATCTCGTCTTTCTTCAATAAGGTCCAGACTTACTTTGAGCTAGGATTGGTTCGAGGCTTGATCATAAGCATGGCTATGAATAGTGGGTATTTCAACCTCGATTAGTAACATGGCCTCGCATCCATATGCCAAAGAAAAATGGGTATGTTCTGTTGAAGTGCGAGCCGTAGTTCGATATGCCCACAAGACTTGGGGCAACTCCTCGGGCCATTTTCCCTTAGCTTTTTCCAATTTATTTTTCATAGAACTCTTGAGAGTCTTATTCACAGCTTCGACTTGCCCGTTTGCTTGGGGATGGGCAATAGAGGAGAAGCTCTTCATTATCCCATTTTCTCACAAAAATTGGTGAATAATTCACTATAGAATTTGGTACCATTATCTGATACTATTTTCCTTGGCATTCCATATCGGCAGATTATGTTTTTTACCACAAAGTCCAAGAATTTTTTCGAGGTAATCGTTGCCAGAGGTTCGGCCTTGGTCCATTTTGTGAAATAATCAACCGCAACTACCGCATACTTAACTCCACCTTTGGCGATTGGCAACGAGCCTATCAAATCGATTCCCCACACCGCAAATGGCCATGGGGAAGTCATCATGGTTAGCTCGGAAGGAGGAGCTCGCAGAATTGCAACAAATTGCTGGCATTTATCGCATTTTTTGACATACTAGAATGCGTCTGCCTTGATAGTGGGTCAGAAGTATCCTTGCCTTATTATTTTCTTTGATAGACTATGCCCCCCAGTGTGGTCTCCACAAAATCCTTCATGAATTTCTTCTAGGATTTTCTTGGCTTCGGGTGGAGTCACACATCGGAGTAACGACATAGAATATCCTCTCCGATATAACCTTCCTTCCACAATAGTCTATCTGGGAATCTAATACATCAGTTTCCGAGCCTTGTTCCATTATGCTAGGAGAATGTCAGTTTCAAGGTAATCAACTATTGGGGTCATCCAGGCTGGTTCAGAGTTAATCATGCAGACATCTTCCTGTTCAGGCTTGCTAATGCTGGGTGTGGATAGGTGCTCAATTGGCATAACATTCAGTGCATCGACCTCGCCGGATGTGGCGAGTCGGGCCAGAGCGTCCACATTTGAGTTTTTCTCTCGGGGAACCTGCTCTATCGCATAGAACTCGAAATGTTCGAGTGCTTCTTTCACTTTTTCTAAATATGCTGCCATCTTTGTTCCACGAGCCTGGTATTCCCCTAAGATTTGGTTGATCACCAACTGCGAGTCACTGTAGCAATGTAGCTTTAGCCCTGAGCTCCTTGGCTATTCGAAGTCCTGCCAATAGAGCTTCGTATTCAGCCTCATTGTTAGATGCTTCGATGCCAAACCTCAAGGCGGAGTGAAATCGACTTCCAGTTGGAGTGATCAATATGATTCCTGCCCCCAATCCATTTTCGTTGGAAGATCCATCGACATAAAGTTTCCACAGCTCGCGGGCTGGGGTTACAACTTCGTCATCAAATACTCCTGTACATTCCACAATGAAGTCTGCCAGGGCCTGCCCTTTTATGGTCATTCTGGGATGATAAGTGATCTCGAATTGTCCGAGCTCAACAACCCATTTTAATAATGGGCTCGATGCCTCTGGTTTTGACAAGACTTGCCATAGTGGTTGGTCCGTTAGCACATGGATGGGGTGTGCTTGGAAGTAAGGTCGGAGCTTTCAAGATGAGTGAATTAGGCTAAGAGCCAAATTCTCCATTAACGGGTATCTCGATTCTGCCCCCAGTAACCTCTTGCTGACATAGTACACTGGTTTTTGTACCTTCTGATCTTCACGGCGCTGATGGCGTGCTTGGTTGTAGCGAGATATAGGTACAAGATTTCTCCTGTGATAAGCTTCGACAAGATGGGAGGTTCCGCGAGATGTTTCTTTAGCTCTTGAAATGCAAGCTCGCATTCCTGTGTCCACTCAAACTTTTTGTCCCCTCTTAAAAGGTTGAAAAATGGAAGACAGCGGTTTGTAGATTTCGAGATAAATCTACTTAATGCCACCATTTGTCCAGTTAAGCTCTGGACATATTTATGCTTTCGAGGTAAGGGGCTTGTCAATTAGAGGCTAGATCTTGTCAGGATTAACCTCTATTCCTCGCGCGTTAACTATGAAGCCCAGAAACTTTCCTGACGATACTCCAAAAGAGCATTTTTGTGGGCTGAGTTTCATGTTGTATTTTTGTAACACGACGAAGCATTCTTCGAGGTCGTCCACATGGTTATTGTTATGTTTAGATTTGACTAGCATATCGTCAACATACACTTCCATATTGTTACCTATCTACTCGGAGAACATCCTGTTTACAAGCCTCTGGTACGTTGCTCCAGCATTTTTGAGCCCGAAAGGCATGACGTTGTAACAGCACAGCCCTTTATCTATTACAAAACTCGTATGCTCTTGGTCCGGTAAATGCATAGTGATCTAGTTATATCCAGAGTAGGCAACCATGAATGACATAAGACCGTGCCAACTATGGCATCTACGAGCGGATCGATCCGAGGTAGGGGAAAGCAATCCTTAGGGCATGCCTTGTTGAGATCAGAATAGTCGATGCAAGTTCACCATGTTCTGTTAGGTTTCAGAACCAAGACCGGGTTGGCGACCCAATCAGGGTAGAAGGCATCTCGTATAAACCGGTTCGCCTTTAATCTGTCGACTTCTTCCTTCAAGGCTTTCTTCCTATCATCGTCCAGGAGTCTTCGCTTTTGCTGCTTCGGGGGAAAGCTCTTGTCAGTGTTAAGTGCATGGCTTATCACATTCAGACTTATCCTTACCATGTCCGAATGTGACCATGCAAAATCATCCTGGTTCTCCCTCAAGAAGCAAATTAATTGCTACTTTGTCTTTTCTGAAAGGTTTTCCCCTACCTTCACAGTTTTCGGGGAATCAACTTCTTCGAGCTTGACCTCTTCGACCTCTTCTAGCGGTTCGAGGTCAGCCCTCTCTTCTACTCTAGGGTCGATTTCTTCGTCTATTTCGAAGATCGTCCCATCCTTATTTAGAATTACAACAAGTGCCTGTGCACTTGTTTGCCTTTTCCCGCTAACGGAAATGCTATAGCATTCCCTCCCTGCAAGCTGGTTCCCTTTTAGAGTCCCGATACCACTAGAAGTCGGGAACATGTGGCCAGATGCCTAATAGATGAAACTGCCCCCAGCCCTACTAGGGCAGGTCTCCCAAGCAGTACGTTGTAGGTTAATGGGAGATCCACTACCACGAACTCCATCATCTTGTTAATCGAGACTGGGTAGTCTCCCATGGTTACAGGGAGTTCGATGGATCCCATACAAGCAATCCCTTCTCCTAAAAAGTCGTACAACATCGTTGCACAGGCCTTTAGGTCATGAAGCATGAGTCCTATCTTTTCTAAAGTGGCTTTGTAGAGGATATTTACCGAGCTCCCGTTATCAATCAGGATTCGGTGTACCCTCTTGTTCGCGAGCTGAAGGGTGATAACCAGTGGGTCATTATGAGGGAATTGTACGTGAGACGTGTCATCCTCAGTAAAAGTTATGGGTTGAGATTCAACCCTTTGTTGTTTCGGAGCTCTGGGTTCGAGTTTGTAGGGAGACCCATCACCGATTTTCAGCTCATTCACATATCTTTTATGGGCATTCCTGCCTAACCCTGCAATATGGGGTCCCCCTGAGATGGTTATGATATCTTCTCCATCAATTGGGAGGGGGTCGTTCATCTTCCCTTGCTCAGGAGTTGCTGTTCTGGGCAGGTGGTGCGGCTGCTACCCTCTGGCTGGTGAAAGTTTGATTGGGGTTTTGATTTCTTACACACTTCCTGAAATATCCTCTCGAGATCAGACCTTCGATCTCATCTTTTAATTGCTTGCATTCATCGGTTCTATGTCCGATATCTCTATGAAATCTGCAGTACTTGTTGGAGTCTCTTTTTGCCTTTTGGTTTCTCATGGGATTAGGTCGTCTGAAAGGGACCTGGTTTTCATCAGCCAGGTAGATATTCTCCCGAGACTCATTGAGCTCGATATACACCTTGTATATGGAGAAGTATCTTTCCCCTTTCTTCTTCTTTCCCCCATCCGCCTCGGGATTATTCCCTTCATTCTTCTTTCTTTAAGAAGGTTTGTCCCCAGAGGGTTTTGAGGTCATAGGGTCCGCTGAGGTCGAGGTAGAGTTTATGTTTGTTGTTGTAGTTATGGGCTGAGAGGTCATATTCAGTGCTGACCTCGCCTCTTCTACATTAACAAACCTTTGAGCTTGTCGATTGAACTCGATTAAGGACCTTACAGGCTTTCTTTGCATATCTTCCCATAGAGGACTTCCAGGCATTACTCCAGCTTGGACAGCCATTAAATGGCCGTTGTCGTCGACATCACGAGCTCAAGCAACTTCCAAGTTAAACCTTGTGAGAAAACTTTTCAGTGACTCATTTGGCTGCTGTCGGACATTGGTCAAGGAAGATGCCTCGGGTCTAATGCCAACATTGGCCTTGAATTATTTCTTGAAATCTCTTGATAATTGATACAAAGAAGCAATTGAATGTCTTTTATATTTTTCAAACCAGTTTTTTGTTGGTCCCGTGAGAGAGGCTGGGAACAGAATGCACTTGAGCTCGTAGCCCACATTATTGGCTCGCGTGATTGTGTTGAACGTACTTAAATGACTGTATGGATCCAAATTTCCATCGAATGGCGGGACATGAGGAATTTTTAATCCTTGAGGAAACGGGATGCTAGAGATATGCAGGTCAAAGGCCTCGAGTTCCTCGTCGAACTCTTCGTCCTGTTCCCAGCCTCGTTTGTTTTGCAAGAGCCTGAATGCTCTTTCCAACTGCTCGATCCTTTCTTGGACTGGATCTATGGGAGGTCTGGCCTGAATCAGGGGGAACTAGTTATCATTGATTACAAATCTAGTTCCATGCCTCGGCGCTGGGTGCTTGCACCCGTTGAGATGATCTCTCAGATCTGGATTCGGGGGATTATCATGCCCTCGATTGTGGTTTAGATTCTCCCTTAAATCTGGGTGATCTCCTCGATTACCAACATTCCTAGGCTCCGGGTTGTATATACTCACAGACCTTCACTGACATGGCTCATTGCATGGTTATTTCGAGATGGGTTTTCTACTAGCCTCCTTGACTCGATTATTTGAGATCAAGACACTTGGCTTCTCGCGGGATGGGGACCCCTACGCTCCCTAGTAGTTCCATTATTCCCATGTTTTTTCCCAGCTCGCCTTTCCCTATTGTGAGGGATGCCTTATTGGCGATGGTGGATGCCTTATTGGAGAAGGTGGCTGCCATCCATTACGGGGCCTAGAAGGCCTTGAATTTGCTTGATCAAGTTTTGCAACATTCTGCGTGGTACCAGGATTTCGGGTTCGAGCCTCTGAGGGGTCTCGGTTATTCCCTACTCTGGCTGGTGCCTTTGTAGTTGGGTTGGCAGGACCTTCAGCCCGGTTACCTCTCTAGGGTCTCAGTGGAGCAAGTTGCTCTGCTGGTGGCGAAGGTTACTCTGCTCTTCGAGTGGCTGCATTTTTTAGCGGTCATCCCCGAGGCCTACGCAGTGGGACGTGAATGTCCCGCGGAGGCAGAGCCTATGCATCTTGCGGGGGTGGGGCCTGAGCCGCCTGCGCTTCAGTAACTAGTCTGGCTTGCTCTTCGTTGCGTTTCTTAGCTTCTGCCAACTGCTTATGCAGTTGATGATTTTCAAGTTCAACTATCAGGACATATCTCTCGGGATTGTAGTACATGTCCTCGTCGACTCTTGGAGCAGGTGTTCCCTGAGAGTCGGATGAAGCACTTCTTTCATTGGGATCATGATTCACCATAGGCTGCTTTCCAGGGCGCTGGGGGTACTCAGCTTCATCTAAGATCTCCTCTTTAGGAATATTGGGATCATTTGTAGCCATTTCTAATTCGAGAGGCTTTCTGACTAAAAAAATTCACACACTATTTAATGACTCTCAATGAAAGCACCAAACTGTTGACACCATTTTTCGTCAACTTAAATAGGAGAGGAATTAAACAAGAAAATATTGGAGGAAATAAACAAAGATGAACACAAGAGGTTTTTTATGTGGTTCAACAATTAAATCTACCTAGCCCACGAGTCTATGTTATTAGAGATTGGGAGTTTTTTGGAAACTTTTCAGAGAATAGTTGCCCAGAGTTTTCTCTCCAGAAATCAGAAATCAATCCTTTACAAATGGAGTCTCCTTCTCTATTTATAGATGAGGTTGCAGAATTCATTCCCACATATCTCGGGAAGATATTCTGCGAATCAATGAATATAATGCTATTTAATGCATTATTACCTACATACACGGAAACGTCCTACAAAATGTGGGCTCAGATAACAGATTAAATAATATCCCTTAAACAATGGGATCGTACAACAATAAATATGTTCACATATAACTGATTAACTCAGATACAAGATTCATCAAATCTCTGGGACTAGCAGTCGATCATGAGCTCTCCGAGATTATCAGTCGATCACGAGCTCGTCGCCTAACTTTGCCTATGCTCTGAACAAATAAATATTGACGATGTCGCTACATTCGAACTCACACATTCCGAGCTCGAACCAGTGCAGAAGGCAACTGGTTCAGGGATATATCCAAGTGTCACATCATGCTATTTGCGAGCTCGGAGCATTTTCGAGGCTACATACCCCCTCGCCCTTTGAGGTCGCCATTTATAGAAACGGTTTAACTGAAAGGACATACGATGGCCGTGTCATTTCAAGCTTACACGTAACGAGCCTAGATTTCGGGATCACAGTCTCATGCTCGAAATCTGGGTGTAACATTGATATAATCAATAAATGCAGTTTTGTCCTACATTTATTAGTTCGTTAATTAGAGTTGGTTAAAATTGCTGTTTTATCCTTCTAATTACCTCTTGATCCTTAAGTACCATTAATTCACTAGTGAATACTTAATCTATAATTAAAGTATAGATTTGAGCTCAATAACTATTCAATTCCAAATTTAACCCTTAAGGGAACCAATATTCGATACGTTAGGAAAGTATGGATTCCATTATTGTAATTCATGTTTCCATCCATTCATGATATTGAATCTCCAAAACAAAAGTCATTAGCCTCATTATACTAAGAGCCCTTAACGAGTGAATCGAAAGATCCAATATACACAAACAAAAGTTCATGAATACTCAGAATTTAGATTGATTTACAAATGATTATCTAATATGATAAGAATCAAATCTTTATGTCAAACTGCAAGTTTATAAGATGTCTATCAACATCAGTAATCTGAATCTAGATCACTTGCATCTCGTATGCTTAGCAAACCGCACTAGTAACCATTTATTAAAGATTTCATACTTTAATATGTTACTTACTATTTTATTCATTATATACGATCTTAATTCTCTCGTACTAATACAAGATCATATTCTCATGAATGAATAAGGAATTTTCAAGATATTATTATATAATTAATTCAAACAACAATTATTATATTCAAATATAATAAAATTATTCTTTTATTTAATTCAATAAAATGTCTTTACATGCTTTTAGGGCATTAATCCTAACAATCTCCCACTTTCCCTCAAAGAAAGTTGGGCATCTCCCTTAATCCCATGTCGAAAGCGTGACCCATGAATGAATTTGTTGGAAGTGTCTTGGTAAATGGTTCTGCCATGTTTTGTTCCGACTCTATCTTCATAACAGTTACATCACCTCTGTGCACAATCTCTCTAACAAGATTTCCTTTCTATATGCTTTCCTCTCTTGTGGCTTCTTGGTTCCTTGGAGTTAGCTATTGTTCCACTATTGTCATGATATAGGATTAGTGACTTGTCCATATCTGGAACTATTTCCTGATCATTGTAGAACTTTCTCAACCAAAATTCCTCTTTAGCTGCTTCACAAGACTCTATGTATTCGACTTCCATGGTTGAATATGCTATGTTCGATTGTTTAATACTCCTCCAGACCACAGCTCTTCCACTAAAAGTGAACACTGACCGAGACGTTGACTTATGACTGTCTTTGTCTGATTGGAAATTAGAATCAGTGTATCCAGTAGGGTTCTCCTCACCCCCTGAATATACAAGCATATAAGCTCTCATTCTCCTAAGATACTTGAGAATGTGCTTTATTGCAATCCAATGTTCCATACTAGGATTTGATTTATAACGACTCCCAATCCCTACTGCATAACATATGTTGGGCCTAGTACACAACATGGCGTACATTAGACTCCCAACTACTGAAGCATATGGATACTTTCTCATATCCTCTTCCTCATGAGGTGTCTTAGGACATTGTTCCTCGGAGAGAGTAATTCTATGTCTAGTCGGTAACTGACATTTCTTGAAATTCTCCATAGAGAATATTTCAAGCACCTTATCAATATAATTAGCATGAGAAAGTGTCAAGAGCTTGTTCTTCCTATCCTTTAGGATTCGGATTCCCATAACATAGCTCGCCTCACCCAAATCTTTCATTTGTAACTTTTCGGCTAAGCACTTCTTCACGTTTGACAATGTCTCTACATTGTTGCCAATGAGGAAAATGTGATCCATGTAAAGAACTAGGAAAACCACCACTTTTTTTTTATGTATTTGTACAGACATGCTTTGTCGACATTTTGTTCGAAGCCATATGTTTTAATTGTTTCATCAAAGGTGATATTCCAAGATCTAGATTCTTACTTTAATGCATAAATGGATTTCAGCAACTTACACACCTTTTGATCTTCTCAATTTTTGATGAACCCTTCTAGTTGTACCATATAGATACTTTCATCAAGACAGCCATTTAGAAAGGCTGTCTTGACATCCATTTGCCATATCTCATAGTCATAGGTGGTAGCTATGGATAAGAAGTTCCAAATGGATTTAAGCATTGCTACAGGAGAAAATGTTTCTTCATAATCAACACCTTCTCACCGAGTGTAGCCTTTGGCAACTAGCCATGCTTTGAAAGTATCCACTTTCCCATCTACACCTTTTTTCTTCTTGTATATCCAATTGCACCCAATGGGCCTAACATCTTCAGGTGGATCTACAAGTTCCCAAATAGAATTGGAATACATAGATTCCATTTCTTGATTCAAGGCTTCTTGCCATTTCTCCTTTTCAGGATCATCCATTGCCTCTTTGAAGGTTAACAGATCATCCTTGTCTGTATCAGAAACAAGGACATGTGCCTCATGTTCGTAGTGAACAGGTTGTCTTACAATCCTCCTACTACGACGATGCACCGGGGTTTCCTTGTCAGGAATAATGGTTTCCTTAGTTTGTCGTTGTAACGCCCTAGTACCCAGGGACCGTTACGCTGTGTATTTTAAGCAGTGCTAAACTCGCTAACTGAGTCATTTGGCCATAATCGTGTAACTAAATGTGATTAACAGTTTAGGGTTAAAAATTTTGGTCAAAGATACAACGTTTCACTAAAACATTTACTGTATACATTGGGATCCCAAAATACGTTTAAAAGGTTAATTACAAGAAAAGATTTACAACCAGCCGACCTAAGTGGCAAAATAGGGTTTAACCCTAGTTCCTCTTTAAACCCTCGGTTGTGGTGGTCGAGTAGCCACATATGTACACATCGTCACCTAAGCTTTCCAACTCAAGGATGGTCCAACTTTCTTTTACCTTTACTTGCACCACATAGCACCCATGAGCTGAAGCTCAGCAAGAAAACTCAAACATGCTAATAAGCAGACAATAACATGTCACCAAATCATAATAAGCATGCCTAGCAGTAATAACCCTATTCATGCATGCAGTCAAGTACAAATAAATGATTATGGAATCCTGCACCCTAAGTCGATGACTAATAACTGGGGACCTGCACTCTGAACAGATGACTAATAAGTCTCTCTGGGGACCTGCGCCCTAAACAAATGACTAATAAGTCTTTCTGGGGTCCTGCACCCTGAATAGATGACTAGTAAGTCTCTCTGGGGACCTGCACCCTGAATAGATGACTAATAAGTCTCTCTGGGGTCTTGCGCCCTAAGCCATGTGACATTCAAGTCACCTGAGCCTTTTAGCCCTAGCTCTGAGTAACTAGCTTTAGGCTAGCCAAGCGCTTTAGTTTTCTTCGACCAATAGGCCAGTCAAGAATTTAATGCTCATGTTGATTAGATTTAATCATTTCGGTCTGCGTTAAAAACTGCTAATGCCGCTCTTGACTCATAAGTCAATTCTATACGACCAACGCTCAGTACTATTACCGATCATGATTGATAAGTTAGAGCTTCACGACCAGTACTAAACACTATTGCCGTTCTTAACTAATAAGTCAATGCTTCCTCACTGAGGTAATGCGAACAAACATATATCATATGTCAAATATCCAGATTTAAGGCATTCAACATGCTTAATCAATAATCACAAGCATAATCATAATCATGCACAATTACAGAGACTTAAGCTCTGATCAATTCCATATTCAACATTCATGCCATGCCATAATCACATGCATCACATATTGGGTGCAATTTTCTTACCTTTGGTCCAAGCAGAGGTTACCAATAAACGACCCTTAAGCATGATCCTGTTTCCAAGCCCATAGTGATCACCTAGTCACAACCATAATAAATACTTACAAACCGAGTCCTAAACCTCTGGGACGTCGAATCCTACCCAACTGGGTAGTAGGATTAATCCTAAGCCCTTAAAGTTAAGTTCCCACGACTAAAAACAAAATCTGGCCAAAAATGCACAGGCGGGTCACGACTTGCCTCCCTGACAGAGAGCCATTTTCCTGGGCTTCAGGGTGCGGCCGTGACTTGGCCCTCTAAAGTCACGCCCCCCCCCCCCCCCCCAAAGCAGACTCCTTGTTTTGGATTCACTCAGGTCGCGACTTGACCAAGAACCCAACCATTTTCTCCATTATCTCCCATTTAAAACCTTCCAAAAACCTATCCAAACTTATCCAAATCCCAAAATCAAAGTTCCCAAACATCCCAATGATCCAAAACCATCAAAACCCAAATCTCAAACCATCCACAAACTCATCAAAACATAAAATCCAATCAAAGCTTAAAAACTTGAAAACTTAAAACTCGGATTACCTCTGATTGAGTCTTTTCCCAACTAAATCCTCTGGATAATAAGCTTGTAGTCTTCCCTAGAATCGCTATTCCTCGATCCTTGCCTGAATCCGAGTCCTAAAACCCGTGTTTCCCTCGAAAATGTGATCGATGTCAAAAAGGGAACGAGAGAGAGAGAAAGAACGTTATGAAAGTTCTTTTTATTTCTGACAGGTTACTTTGAGCTTAAGTAACCTCAAGAAAATCCTAATGCTCGTGGTCCCAAAAACGCCCCCTGGGGGGTAAAATAGTCAAAATTCCCAGAATTCCCTCATTGCGAATGTAAATGTGGGTTTGTCTATAGAACCGGTTTAGCCCAGTGCTCTGATACCAACTGTAACGTCCCGTAAAATCTCTTAACATAATTTGCGGAAAACATAACCATTTTCTAAAATAAGGTAACTAAGAATCCATATAATTTTTTTTTTCAAAACATACAATAGTTCAGAAGTATGTGCTTACTTAAACGTGAATTACAGTGTCATAATTTTAAAACATTCAACGAGCCCAAAATAAACTATTAGTTATCATATGGGTTATAATCCCCAAAAACATAAATTCCCAAAAGGTCGGTCCATATGTACATCCTCACAGATAAACTCTAGCACTCACTGATCCACTTTGCCTTTGAGCTTACCTACAACACGAAACAACTGGGAAACCGAAACGCTTAGTGAGAACAACTTAACAAACATAACCTCATAAACAAAGCAAGAACTTAACTAACTGTAAGTAGGCAGATAATCCACCAAGAATAGGATTCTGATGAAACCGAACCCTAACATACAATTTAAGAACGTGCAAATGTCCTGGCAAACTTATGGTCATGACTCATAACAAAAATTTATAACCTAAAAGTACACCTGCACGCAGAAAATGCCAGAGCATACATATAGTCTTAACTGGTAACATACATACTTACTTATTCAGTCCTATCATAAAATACATACTTAGTCATTCGTATCATATCATACATACTTACTTTGGGTTCCGGAGGAACCTTCAACATAGCTTAACATATCTCAACATATCTTAGCACATATCACCATTGTGTCGATGGGTGTAAACTAGTTACACCGGTTACCCAGACTCCAAGAAGAATTCGGTATACTTTCTTAGCCATAGAGAATTGATTCCGGAATTATTTTACTTACGTGTCACGGAGACTAACCGAACTCTTATGTCATGGGTGTTAAGTCAGTCTTCTTACCTATTACGATGGCCAACCGACTTTATCCACATAGGCATCGGTGGTGAACCGTACTTCTTACATATCGTGATGGCAAATTGGCTTTAGCAATACAGGCATCGATGGTGAACCGGACTTCTTACATATCACGATGACCAACCGACTTTAGCCACAGAGGCATCGGTAGAGAACCAGACTTCTTACATATCGCGATGGCTATCCGACTTTAGCCATACAGGCATCAGTGGAGAACCAGTCTTCTTACATATCGCGATGGTCAACTAACTTTAGCCACCAGGCATTGGTGGCTAACCAGACTTCTTACATATTGCAATGGCCTTCCGACTTTACCCATTCAGGCATCGGTGGCGAACTGGTTTCTCAAATAGTTCCCCAGTGGCTAGCCAGAGTTCATAGTTGTTACAGTAGCTACCCGGACTGCTTACCTTAATCACGAGTATGTGAATTCTCTAGGACCACAGTCTTGAGTAAACCTTCTAGGACTAGTTCAAATTATTAACTAATAACTCAGTTATCTAAACTAGTCATTAACGTGTTGTAGCCAATCATATCATAAGTTGTCTTACCCAGATTCCTTAGCGCTTGCTTGTGGAAACCTTCTATCCAAAAGCGAGCCTTCACGCTTAGATAACACTATAGTGAAACCACACAGTGACTCGGATTAAACTATGGAATATTCTTATAGTTAATATTCCACAATAGCTACATGAAATAAATTCTTAGGGACTCTATACTATAGTCTCTTATACAGTGTATAAGCCCAGATTTTGTTTCAGTCTTAACGGTATCATAGGAAAATCGGTCTCGCCGCAACATGCTCACCGCCATGCGTTTTAATATTCTTTAAATGAAGAACTCACTTATCGGATAACTCATATTTTGGTTTTACGAAAAAGGAGTTATACTAAACTCATATCTTTATGAAATACCAACTTGTTGTCTTCTTATGAAAAATTACCGTTTTCTATCATTTACCAAAATACCGTTTATTGATCCATTTCAAATAACATCTAACAATGCCATTGCGCTCTCTTAAAGGTTCTACAAAACTCAAACTCCCATTCTTACATATTCTTACCCATAACCTAGGATCTCTCTTTATGTTGTTTCTTTTTAAAAGAATGGTAATTGGACCCCTAACTTATGAAATGGTAAGAATCAACTTTTCGTTAAGGTTCGAAATTGCCACCTTTCAGTTTTTAGGGAAAATTTAGAAAACTTATTTCTCTTAAACCCTAACACATTTTTCTCTCAAATTTTACAAGAGTCCTTGTACATATCTTAACTATTACCCTTAAAAAATTGATAATTTTTGGGGTGGCAAACCCCATTCAAAATTTTAAAGAAATCTTGGGAGTGCCTGTAGCCCAGAAGTTCTTCCCAGTTTTTATGGTAAATTTGAAAATTTATTTCTCTTACACCGTAGCCCCGTTCTTTCTGAAATTTTACAGAGATCATTTTTCATGTCAAAGTTAGCTTACTACAAAATTTCATAATTTTTTGAATAATAAAACTTAACCAAATGTTTAAATCCATCTGGGCAGTGCTTGCTGCCCAGAAGTTTTGTTTCTAGATTCTAGGGAAAACTTTGAAAAACCATATCTCTTATACCTTAAAATATTTTACTTTAAAATTTCACAGTGACCCTTATAAATGTTTATAATAACATCTTAAAAAATTTCATAGCTTTTTTATTAGTAAAAGCCATTCAAAAGTCAAAACAATATGTGCAGTGCTTGCTGCCCAGAAATTTTCCAAATTTACATCAAGATGCCCATATGTTCATAGCTTCCGTTTGAAAACACCTTTTTTTTTTATTTTCAAAAGCCTAAACTCAAGTACTAATATAGAAATATGCAAACATACAAATTATTTCCACAATCAAAGGTAGTAGGGTACGATCTGAACCGTTGAAAGTCAGACCACGAAAACTTGGAAGCATGCATTTTTACACATTCTAGCAAAACTAAACACAACTAGCAAAACCCTAGCCACATGCATGAATTCAAATCAACCAATCCTCGTGAATAAAATAAACTTCAAAAACCAACAAAACAACCTATACAACCAAATCTAACATCAATAACCAAAAACATCTCAAAACCAACCAATGATCTACGTTTGATGGTTCTAGCATGGTGATGATAGTCCTTAGCTTGTCCAAACTTCCTTCTTGGATTATATACCCTCAAACCAAGCCCCATAGGTTTCACATGCAGATTTTTAAGAGAGTGTTAGAGCAAGAGATTTTAGATAAATGGAAAAACACAAAATCTCTAGAACCCTTACCTTTGTTTTCACTAGATCACCAAAAACCTTAAACTTTGAGATTCTCCTAGAACAACCACCCTTGAACCCTAGAACACAAGATCCATGCCATGCATGTCTATTAGATCACATGCATGCATAATCTACCCCTTAGGGTTTTAGATTTGAAGAAGAAAAGAAGTGAAATGGACAAAATTTCATACTTACTTCTTCACTAGTCTTCCTTTGAGCTTCTCCTTCCTTCAATGGAGAATGAGTGAACCAAGCATGTGAAGAGAAGAGAAATGGAAGCCAAGGGGCTCAAGGCTTTCAGTTTTGGGAGTGTAGAGTGGAAGAGAGAAAGTTGTTTGAGTGGAAAAAAGTGATTTTTTTAGGGAAGTGTGTAGTTGTGGTGAAAAAGGATTAAGGCAAAAATGTGGAAGAGCACTAATCATTAGGGTATTCTCTTAACCTTCCCTAGGATATGTGTCATAAGACACTTGAGTGTATAGGCATAGCCTAGTCGCCCACCCTTCTCTCTCCTCCCTTGTGAAAGGACTTTTATGTCCTTGCCAAAATTTACCACACTTTAAGGCATTCGTGGACCCTTTGGTAATTTCACTTCTAAGTTTTAACCAAAATTTTACCCTATAGTTTTTATATATCCCAAGCTAAAATTAATTAAATAAATGTGACCAAAAAATAAATTTTGTCACATAACATATAATTTTGGTAATTTACTCAAATTGACCAAAATGCCATTAGGGGCTCAGGCAAGAATTTCCATTATTGGAATTAAATCCTCGATCAATTTTTCTTAAATTTATTGGCTCGACTATAGATTCTCAGTGTCAGAAAAATTAATATTCTTATGCCATAGTATTTCCTATTTAATTAATTCGAGATTTTTACTTGATTAGGGTTTTTGACCCGGTTCACGACTAAAGGTCTCAGTTTCTAAAAAAAAAAAAAAAACCGTACTTACCACAACATGGCAAGCATTCACACATCACAAATTCTTGTAACATAAAATGTTCACTTGACATAATGCGTAATACATGGAATTAAAATACCGGAACTTGGGTTTTACTCGGTGCCCCAAACGTGGGGCGTTACAATACCTACAATTCATACAAGTTTTGTCCTCGAAACTTAAAACAACTATGGGTATAACGCTCTCATCTAGTCTTCGGGTTCCCATGTTGCTTCTTCTATCCCATGGTTACACCACTGCACCTTAACCAAGGGTATAGTCTTATTACGCAACACCTTATCCTTACGATCCAAAATCCTCACCAGTTTCTCCTCGTAACACAGCTTCAGATACAGTTCCAACTGTTCGTAACTAAATACATGACTCGGGTCTTCAACATATTTTCTCAGCATAGATACATGGAATACATCATGTACTCGAGCCAACACAGGTGGGAGAGCTAATCGGTAGGCTACCATACCGATTTTCTCCACTATCTCAAAAGGTTCGATATATCTTGGACTCAATTTTCCTTTCTTACCAAAACGCAAAGCTCCCTTCAACAGAGCTACCTTCAGGAGTACCTCATCTCCAACTTCAAATGCCAAGGGTCATTGACGTCGGTCCACATATTTGCGCTATCGATCTATGGAGGTTTGCAGCCTCTCTCAAATCTTCTTCATATCCTCGGTAACTTTGTCCACTTCCTCTGTACCCAAGAATTTTCTTTCACCAGCTTCGTGCCAATGAATTGGGGATCGACACTTTCGTCCACACAGAGCTTCATACGGCACCATCTTAATAGAGTCATGGTAGTAATTGTTGTAAGAAAATTCCATCAGCGGAAGTTTTTCGCTCCACAACCCCTGGAAGTTGAGTACACAGGCTCTCAGCATGTCTTCCAGGGTTTGGATCGTTCGCTCACTTTGGCCGTCTGTTTTGGGATGGAAAGCAGTGACAAACTTAAGTTGAGTCCCCAAACCTTCTTGCATCCTTTTCCAAAATGCATAGGTGAAATGTCCGTCTCGGTCTGAAATGATGGACTTAGGTACTCCATGTAGTCGTACAATCTCTGCTATGTATAAGTCTGCTAACTTATCTGCATAATAAGTTATCTTAATGGGTAGGAAATGTGCTGACTTGGTCAATCTATCAACAATAACCCATATCGTATCTTGACCCTTAGGAGTATTTGGCAGTCTAATGACAAAGTCCATTGTGATCATCTCCCACTTCCATTCTGGAATCTCTAGCAGTTGCACCAACCCGACTGATCGTAGGTGCTCCGCCTTGGTTTGTTGGCAGGTGAGGCAATGAGCCATGTATTCTGCTACTTCCTTTTTCATTTTCGGCCACCAAAAAAATTTCCTTAAATTCTAGTACATTTTTGTGGGTTCAAGGTGCATTGCGTAAAGGGCATTGTGTGCATCATAGAAAATTTGCTTCTTAATCTCTGCATCGTTGGGAACACAAATTCTACCTTTAAATCCTAACACCCCATCTTCCCACATGTGGAATCCTGATTGTATATCCTTCCTCACCTAGTGTTTGATCCGCTCATACCAAGGTTCCAAAAGTTGTCCTCCTTGTATGGCTTCCATAAAGGTGGGTTGCACCGAAAGATTTGCTAATTTTCCAACAACAACCTCGAGATCCAACGTAGAGATGTCACCTTGTAGTTCTAAGGGCATTTCTCGCATTGTCATCACATACACCATTGACTATCGACTCAGAGCATTTGCCACCTTATTGGCCTTTCCAGGATGGTATAGAATGTCACAGTCATAATCGTGAAACCATTCTAACCACCAGCTCCGCCTCATGTTCAATTCCTTCTAGGTGAAGAAATACCTGAGGCTCTTGTGGTTGGTGTAAATGTCACATTATATCCCATAGAGATAACGCCTCCATATTTTTAATGCAAACACTACTGCAACCAACTCTTAGTCATGCATCGGGTAGTTCTTTTCATAATTCTTTTGCTATTGGGACACATAAGCTATCACCTTGCCATGTTGCATCACTATCTCCCCCAGTCCTTGTCCCGAGGCATCGCTGTAGATCACGTATCCCTCTGCCCCACTAGGGATATTCAGCACTGGGGTAGTGGTCAATCTCGTCTTTAGTTCTTGAAAACTCTTCTCACACTATCTGATCCATACAAACTTAGCATTTTTACGGGTAAGAGCAGTCATTGGCATTGCTATTTTTGAGAACCCTTCTACGAAGCGCCTATAATACACTGCTAATCCGAGAAAAATTCTCACTTCCTGAGCATCTTTCAGAGGTTTCCACTGACTTACTGCTTCTATCTTGGTAGGATCCATAGATATCCCTTCTCTTGACACCACATGGCCCAAGAAACTCACATTTTCCAGCCAAAATTCACACTTGGAGAATTTGGCAGAAAGATTTTGTTCCTTCAAACACTGAAGAACCATCTCCAAATGCACCGCATGTTCCTCCGGGTTCCTCGAGTATATCAAAATATCGTCAATAAACACAATGAAAAATTTATCCAGAAACTCGCTAAACACTCAGTTCATGAGGTCCATGAATGCGGCGAGAGCCTTGGTGAGTCCGAAGGACATCACTACGAACTTGTAGTGACCATACTGCGTTGAAATGTTGTCTTAGGTATGTCCGACTCCTTAACTCTGAGTTGATGGTAACCTGATCAGAGATCTATCTTAGAGAATACTAATGCCCCTTGGATTTGATCAAATAGATCATCGATCCTGGGAAGCGGGTATCGGTTCTTAATCGTCACCTTGTTCAGCTCCCGATAGTCTATACACATTCTCATGGAGTCGTCTTTCTTCTTTACAAACAATACCGGGGCTCCCCATGGAGAATGACTTAGTCTTATGAACCTTTTATCCTATAGCTCCTGCAGTTGCGCCTGCAGCTCTTTCAATTCCGCTGGTGCCATCCAGTACGGAGCTTTCAAAATAGGCGTCATCCTTGGAATAATCTCTATATCGAACACCACTTCTCGCTCCAGCAGTAGGCTAGGAAAGTCATTAGCAAACACTTCAAGATATTTGCATATGTCGGCAAGTTGTAACGTGCCCTCTTTATCCTTCTCCATGACGTATGCCAGATATCCCATGCAACCGTCCCCTAACATCTTCCTCCCCTTAATGGCAGAGATCATCAAGAATTTCTTTTCTCTGGCTGCACCTTGGAATGTAAATGACTCTTCTCCTACCGGTTTGAAAACCACTCTCCCCTTCTTACAGTTCACTATGGCACCATACTTTGATAACCAGTCCATCCCTAATATTACATCATATTCGTGTAGGTAAAAAATCAATAGGTCTTTTGTCAATTCTCGTCCCTCTACCCAAACTAGTATGACTCTTACCCATGACTGCATCAACATATCTTCCCCTGAAGGCAATGACACCCCACAGACACTAGGCATAGGTTCAGGCATTCAATTCAATTTTTCAACAAAAGAGGCAGCTACAAAAGAATGTGATGCACCAGTGTCCATCAATGCATATGCTGAGGTTTGGGCAATAGAGATCTGACCTGACACCATCTTAGATGGTCCGACTTCTTTGTTGCCTTGGGTAAGAGGGTAGACCCGTGGCGGGGCTCCTATTTGCTTTTGTTTTTTTTGTTCCCTTCCAGTTCAGACTTGGGCAATTCTTAGCAAAGTGCCCTGGTTTTCCGCAGGCATAGCATGCCCTCTCCTTGCACTCACCCAAATGTCAATGGCCACACTTATCACAAACAGGCCAGAACTCAAATTCGCGCCTGGATTGTTTGTTGGAACCCCCAGTCCGACTGTCAGACGGTCCCCATTTTCTTTTGTTATTCCCATTGCTACTCGGCCTTGAGCCTCCTCAAGTTCCAAAATTCCCTTTATTGTGGTTGGTCTTGGGGAAAAACCTTCCCTTTAAGCCATTCCGGTTAGCTTGGGTCTGACCCGGATTGCCAAAGGTAAACTTTCTTTCTTCAAACTTCTGGGATCCTTCTTTTCCAGTTCACACCATGACTCTTGGCGAAGTGCTCGCTCCACTGCTTCTGCATATGTTTCCGGGCTTGTCTTCCCAGTGTCCACTAGTTTTCCGATCTCTCCTCGAATTCTTCTCATAAACCTCCATAAATTGGTTGATTCAGTATTAACCAGATTCGGTGCGAATATGCATAAATGATCAAACTTCCTGGTATATTCTTGGACACTCAAATTTGCTTGCTTCAAAGTCATAAACTCTACCACCTTATGGTGAATCACGGTACGACTATAATATTTAGAGTTGAACAAGACTAGGAATTCTGGCCATTCCATTTCGGCCACATTATGACCTTTCTTTGCAGCATCCCACCAGATGCGAGCATCTTTTCTCAACATATAAATTGCACAAACCACCTTTTCATGCTCATTAGTTCCAATGAAATCAAAGATCCTTTCTAGTATGTTGATCCATTCTTCTGCCACCACTGGGTCAGCAGTACCATCAAATGTGGGTGGGTTCTAGTGACCAAATCATTTAGAGACGGATTTCTGTTGGGCCACCCTTAGTGCCTCAACCTATTGTTCATCCCCTGCCCCACCAGCCGATGGATCCTGGTGTACTACTTAAGCCGCATCTACTTCTAGTTTGTTCTGATTGTTAGCCGGTGCTACTGGGAGGCATTGGAGTAATGTCTGAAACATCTCTGTTTGGAGGGTGTCAAAGTCTACCTACCTTTTATTGCCATGCTCGATGCGAGCATTCTGAGCTTCCAAATTTCTACGAAGCTCCTTCATCTGAGCAGCAAGGTCAGGTCCTTTATTCGCTCCCTGACGTCAGCCTTGGCCACTCACTCGGCCTTGACCTCTGGCTAGACCTCTACCTCGACTTTGGCCTCAACCTGCTGAAACTTGTGGGTTCGTAGTCGATTGCTCTACTAGATCCTGTGCATTATTGACTTGATGACCTTCCCTGACTTTGGTATTAGGAGCCATGAAGAGTTCCTACGTATATATAGACAACAACGAGTGATTACTAAAAGTAACAAACTAGTAGCAGCAGCAAACACATGCTACTCTTTACACAAGTGATCAACAACCAATCATAGAACTCAGCCATTAGAAAAAAGATTGCATTTAAACATATCAAACCATATCATAACAATCAACGCAAAGTCTGAAAGGGTTAACAAAAGTAAATAGGAACGGAATATAACCCTAGTCAGAGTATCTATCATAAGACCCTTAATCAGAAGTGATACAAAACAGTGAAATTTGAAACCATAGTGTTTTTCACAAAAGATAATAGAATAGACGATCACTATCGTAATCGACACGCATGTCCCCATCTGAATCCTCATCTGAACTCTCAGGTACTTCCAAAACCATGCCATTCCCTGCCGTCTTGTGTTCCTGGCCCTCAGTCGGATCCTCATCGGGATCTTGTTCTCCTGGTTCAGCTTTGGACTCCATGGCCTCTCTAGGGTTCGGATCTACCGCAGCCCTATCCTCAGGCTAGGCTCCTGTAGGTACTGGAAAATCCCGCGCCACCAATTGTGCCCATCGATCACCCTCTGATGCATTATGAATGCATTTCGCTATCAAACGCTCATGGTACTCCGCATACCATGTTGATATGTCATCAAAAGGGCCAAATGCAAGCTCAATGGATGCCCGAAACTCTGGCCAAGAGGTAGTGTCCGGTCTCAGATGCCTTATCTAAAACCATCAAAAAGCCTCATCTTGCAGGTAAAAGCTGGCCAGTCTCACCATGAAGCTTGGAGGAATCTCCATATCCTCGAAGATGATTTCTAGTGAATGAGTCCAAGACCAAACGCCATACGAGTTGTCAGTTTCTCCAATGAATACGCGGGGACAGGCACTATGGAATCCCTGATAGAATCGAAGCTTTTGCCCTAAGGTATATACTATAGGTGGGTCCTCTAGGACGAGGTTATCTATATCGGGTTGCTCAGCCATGTAGCCTACAATTTATAGAATTCAAGTAGGTAAGCACATAGAAATCATATGAACATAACTTAAGACATTACATACAGTGAGTGTCAGTCTATCTTTGCGAATGTACACGTGAGTTTGTCTACAGAACCGGTTTAGCCCGGTGCTCTAATACCAATTGTAACGTCCCGTAAAATCTCTTAACATAATTTGCGAAAAACATAACCATTTTCTAAAATAAGTTAACCAAAAATCCATATAAAAAAACTTTTCAAAACATACAATAGTTCAGAAGTATGAACATACTTAAAAGTGAATTATAGTGTCATAATTTTAAAACATTCAACGAGCCAAACATAAACTATTAGTTATCATATGGGTTATAATCCCCAAAATGTAAATTCCCAAAAGGTCGGTCCACATGTACATATTTGCAGATAAACTTCAACACTCACTGATCCACTTTGCCTTTGAGCTTACCTATAACACGAAACAACTAGCTAAGCTAAACGCTTAGTAAGAACAACTTAACAAACATAACCACATAAACAGAGCAAGAACTGAACTAACTGTGACCAGGCATATAATCAACCAAGAATAGGATTCTGATGAAACCAAACCCTAACATACAATTTCAGAACGTGCGAACATCCTGGCAAACTTATGGTCATGCCTCATAACAAAAATTTATAACCTAAAGGTACACTTGCACGCAGAAAATCCCAAAGCATACACAATCTTAACTAGTAACATACATACTTACTTACTTAGTCGGATCATAAAATACATACTTACTTAGTCATTCGTATCATAACATACATACTTACTTATTAGTCATTCGTATCATACATACTTACTTAGGGTTTCGGAGGAACCTTTAACATAGCTTAACATATCTCAATATATCTTAGCATATCTCACCATTGCATCGACAGGTGTAAACTAGTTACAGCAATTACCAAGACTCCTAGAGGAATTCGACATGCTTTCTTAGCCATAGAGATTTGATTACGGAATTAATTTACTTACGTGTCATGGAGTTTAACCGGACTCTTATGTCTCGGGTGTTAAGCCAGACATCTTACATATCGCGATGGCCAACCGACTTTAGCCACACAGGCATCGGTGGCAAACCAAACTTCTTACATATCACGATGGCCAACCGACTTTAGCCACACAGGCATCAGTGGCAAACCAAACTTCTTACATATCGCGACGGCCAACCGACTTTAGCCACACAGGCATCAATGGCGAACCAGTCTTCTTACATATCGCGATGGCCAACCGACTTTAGCCACACAGACATCGGTGGCGAACCGGTCTTCTTACATATCACGATGGCCAACTTACTTTAGCCACCAGGCATCGGTGGCAAACCAAACTTCTTACATATCGCGATGGCCAACCGAATTTATCCACACAGGCATCGATGGTGAACTAATTTCTCACATAGTTCCCCAGTGGCTAGCCGGAATTCATAGTTGTTGCAGTAGCTAGCCGGACTGCTTACCTTAGTCATGAGTATGTGAATTCTCTAGGTCCACGATCTTGAGTAAACCTTCAAGGACTAGTTCAAATTATTAACTAATAACTCAGTTATCTAAACTAGTCATTAATGTGTTGTAGCCAAACATATCATAAGTTGTCTTACCCGGATTCCTTAGCGCTTGCTTGTGGAAACCTTCTATCCAAAAGCGAGCCTTCACGCTTAGATAACACTATAGTGAAACCACACAGTGACTCGGATTAAACTATGGCATATTCTTATAGTTAATATTCCACAATAGCTACATGAAATAAATTCTTAGGGACTCTATACTATAGTCTCTTATACATTTCACAGTGTATAAGGTCGGATTTCGTTTCAGTCTTAACGATATCATAGGAAAATCGGCCCCCCCGCAACACGCTCACCGCCATGCATTTTAATATTCTTTAAATGAAGAACTCACTTTTCAGATAACTCGTATTTTGGTTTTAGGAAAAATGAGTTATACTCAACTCATATCTTTAGAAAATATCAACTTGTCATCTTCTTATGAAAATTTACCGTTTTCTATCATTGACCAAAATACCGCTTATTGATTCGTTTCAAATAACATCTAACAATGTCATATTGCTCTCTTAAAGGTTCTACAAAACCCAAACTCCCATTCTTACCAATTCTTACCCATAACCTAGGATCTCTCTTTATGTTGTTTTCTTTTTAAAAGAAAGGCAATTGGACCCCTAACTTATGAAATGGTAAGAATCAACTTTTCGTTAAGATCGAAATTGCTACCTTTCAGTTTTTAGGGCAAACTTAGAAAAATTATTTCTCTTAAACCCTAAAATATTTTTCTCACAAATATTACAGGAGTCCTTTACACATCTTAACTATTTCCCTTCAAAATTTTATAATTTTTTGGATGGAAAACCCCATTCGAATTTTTAAAGCAATTTGGACAGTGCCTGCTGCCCGAAAGTTTTTCCCAGTTTTTATGGTAAATTTGAAAATTTATTTCTCTTACACCGTAGCCCAGTTCTTTCTGAATATTTTCAGGGATCTTTTTTCATGTCTAAGTTAGCTTCCTACAAAATTTCATAATTTTTTGAATAATAAAACTCAACTAAATGTTTAAAGCTATCTGGGCAGTGCTTTCTGCCCAGAAGTTTTGTTTCTAGATTCTAGGGCAAATTTTGAAAATTCATATCTCTTATACCTTAAAATATATTACTTTATAATTTCACAGTGACCCTTATACATGTTTATACTAACATATTATAAAATTTCATAGCTTTTTTATTAGTAAAACCTGTTCAAAAGTCAAAACAATCTGGGTAGTGCTTGCTGCCCAGAAATTTTCCAGATTTACATCAAGCTGCCAAAAAGTTCATAACTTCGGTTTGGAAACACATTTTCTCGATTTTGAAAAGCCTAAACCCAAGTACACATCTAGAAATATGTAAACATACAAATTATTTCCACAAACAGAGGTAGTAGAGTATCATCTGACCCGTTGGAAGTCAGACCACGAAAACTTGGCAACATGCATTTTTACACATTCTAGCAAAACTAAACACAACTAGCAAAACCCTAGCCACATGCATGCATGCATGCAAATATAAAAATCAACCAATATAACTCTCAAGCATAAAATAAACTTCAAAAACCAAAAAAGAAAAAAACAACCTATACAACCATATCAAACATCAATAACAAAAAATAACTCAAAACCAACCAAAGATCTACCTTTGATGGTTCTAGCTTGGAGATGATAGTCCTTAGCTTATCCAAACTTCGTTCTTGGATTCTATACCCTCAAACTAAGTCCCGTAGGTTTCACATGCAGATTTTTAAGAGAGAGTTAGAGCAAGAGATTTTAGATGATTGGAAAAACACAAAAACTCTAGAACCATTACCTTTGTTTTCACTAGATCACCAAAAAGCTTCAACTTTGAGATTCTACTAGAAAAACTTCCCTTGAACCCTAGAACACAAGATACATGCCATGAATGGCTATTAGATCACATGCATGTATATTCCACCCCTTGAGGTTTTAGATTTGAAGAAGAAAAGAAGTGAAATGGATAAAGTTTCTTACTTACTTCTTCACTAGTCTTCCTTTGAGCTTCTCCTTCCTTCAATGGAGAGTGAGTGAACCAAGCTTGTGAAGAGAAGAGAATTGGCAGCCAAGGGGCTCAAGGCTTTCATTTTTGGGAGTGTAGAGTGGAAGAGAGAAAGTTGTTTGAGTGGACAAAATGATTTTTGAGGGAAGTGTGTAGTTTTGAAAAAGGATTAAGGACAAAAATGTGGAAGAGCACTAATCATTAGGTTAGTCTCTTAACCTTCCCTAGGATATGTGCCATAAGACACTTGAATGCATAGGCATAGCCTAGCTGGCCACCCTTCTTTCTCCTCCCTTGTGAAAAGACTTTTATGCCCTTGCCAAATTTTACCACACTTTAAGGCATTTAAGGACCCTTTGGTAATTTCACTTCTTATTTTTAACCAAAAATTAACCCTATAGTTTTTAAATATCTCAAGCTAAAATCAGTTAAATAAATGTGACCAAAATATAAATTTTGCCACATAACACATAATTTTGGTAATTTACTCAAATTGACCAAAATGCCCTTAGGGGCTCGGGCAAGAATTTCAATTCTTAAACCCGATCGATTGGAATTAAATCCTATATTAATTTTTCTTAAAGTTATTCCTCAACTATAAAGTCCCAGTGTCAGAAAAAATTAATATTTTTATGTCATAGTATTTCCTATTTAATTAATCCAAGATTTTTACTCGATTAGGGTTTTTGACCCGGTCCACGACCAAAGGTCTTGGTTTCTAAAAAAAAGAAAACTGCACTTACCATTGGACGACAAGCATTCACACAATACAACTTCTTGTAACATAATCACTTGACATAATACATAATATAGGGAATCCTCACCCAATAAGGGGTGGGTCCTCGCAGGACATCCCTGTGAGGAAAAGTTTCATCTCTTTTCTCAATCAAATTAAATTTTATGAAATATTGAAGAGCCCAATCTTCAATCTAAAATCTCCAACCACTATTCAAAGAGAATTATAATAAGGGTGCCATTATTGAAAGATAAGTATAATAAGGATATGTTTGGTACACCTATAAGAATTTTGCATTGTATTAATCAAATATAATTCTATGTTGGGTAGGTTTTTGCATTTGCATTGTATTACATCATACAATGTTTAACTTTTAAACAATATGGATTAAACTATTAAATACTAAAAAAAATATTGTGTATAGTATATTGTATTGATCGGTAAAATATGCACGCAAGTGTACGTGGTCGTGTCAAGTAATAAATTCCGAAAGAACGGATATCGTCCCACATAGACTATTAACCAATTACCAATAATAGCTCTTTACTTTCTATTTGGCAAGTAAAATTAAGATGAATAAATCTAACTGCAACTACAATTTCAATAACTGTAAAACAAAACAATTAATCAAATTATAAAAATCAATAATAAAAAGACCTAGGGTATTAACTTCATCAACTTTTCATTCTATTAATTTTACTAATCAATTCTAAATTTCTTTTTTCCTATTCTAATAGCAGGTTAACAAAAATCAATTTCTATTATTTTTCAAGATATAAGATCTCAACCTATATGCAGGTTTTCTACATCTCTGTGATAAACTTAAACACATAGCAGACATTAAGCATAGAAACCTAATTGTTATACAAGCCATCCATGTACTTTCGTCCAATATGTAACCTATGTCTATATAACAATAGCATATTCAATTCACATCTTTCGAATTTTGAATCAACATTATAAATCAAGCAAATATTGATCAAATATTTACTAGCATTAAGCAAACATTATATAGATTAGAATAAAGAAGATGAATCAATATAGCATCATAATAACATTAAATAGAAATCCAAGCGACTACATTAACCTCTAGATAGAGGATTTTGTTCATATCAAACATGAATAAAAAAACAAAATAATTATCCAGAAACATAAAATTCAAAAGCTAGAAGAAGAAATAAAAATTTGAAAGTGTAGAACAAAATGTCTCAGAATCAAATTTACTATCTAAATTCGTAATTAGAAATCTAACCTCGCTCTAATTAAAACCTAAACAATGAATTTATACTAAAAAAATGATTTCCTCTTTTTTTTCAAAGGCGGGCCACGACTTGGCCTTTCCTAGGTCGTGACCCGTGTCTTCTTTAAGCACTTCAGCATCTGGTTAGGCCCTTTAGGCGTTGCGGCCCTCTAAAACCAGGTTGCGGCCTGCATGTTGATGCACCTCCTGGGTTTGCCCCTGACTTCTACTAGCGTCGCGGCTCTATTGACCAAGTCGCGGCCCTTAAGACCATGCTGCGACTCTAATTCTAATTTTTTTTCTTCTTCAGATTTTAACCTCTTGACATCCTTCCTTTATGAAAAACTTATTATAACTCATCCTTAGTGCCAATTTGAATCAAGCAACCACGAAAAGCTCCATTTTCCCACCATTTCCTCTTCTTTCACATTTAACTCATGATTCATAGCACCTACCTACAATAAAGACAAACACAAGCGTAATCTTGCACAAAACAAACAAAAAGACTCAAGATTACCACAAAAAACACATCTTAAAACGACACTAAAATGGAGTTATCAAACTCCCCCAAACTTACTCTTTGCTCGCCCTCGAACAAAGGACTCAAAATGAACCTAGACTCTAACAACAAAGACAACACTGGACAACACCCACAACATGAATTATACCAACAACAACACTTATGCCTCAAAATCGTGAATGCTAATCATAATACTCAACAGTTTATGCAATCCAGAATTTTGATCAAAACACTCCATCAACACACTTTAGTCTACTAACATTTTAGATTACCAAGTCATGGTCATTAAATAAACATATATGAAATCAATTATGGTAGCCAAATTCTTTCCAATCAATCCATTCAAACCAAATAATTCCATAAGCTCATTTACTTGTTATTCTCCACTAATATAAATCATGATATGCATAAGAATCATTAAGACTTATATATGCTTGCAATGATGGCTTATGTAAAGGTAGATGAGAAAGTAATTTTTAAGCTCACTATACTCTAACCACATGACCAAATATCACCGACCTTACTCCCATAGTATATATAATCCCATAATCCCCTTTCTTGATTTTATTTAGAGAGAGATATAAAATATATAGTTTTTTCTTTTGCATATGATAACTACACTCCCCCAAACTTGTTTCTTTTAGATATTCATATTGGGAGTGTTGTAGTTTTTTTTTTCAATATATATATATCTCTAATCTTTTGCACTTTTCATTTTATAGCCCCATTATATTCACAAATAAACCCCATTAAAAATCAATCCCCATACTTTTTGTTTTCAATCATGTGCTCATAGTATACTAGGGACGGATATCTAACCAAGTTTCAAATATTAGGCTTAAATAGTTGCTTAGAATAAAAAGATACAATGTTAAGCTCAAAAGGGTTAATCAAAGGATCAATTCATTTTAGGTCGGCCAGAAAAGCTGAAACTGTCCAAATGATGGCCTAAATCATATTCCTAAGCATACATGATATATTATTTTGCATCAAATAACAAGTAAGTAAGTTCTAGAATTGTAGAAAATAATTTCCACTTTCCATTCATCAATCCACCAACCAATTCCAGGAAGCATAATCAATATTAAAAACATCAATTTAAACATCATGACAAGATATTCAACAAATGTTGCCTAAGCTAAAATGAACTAACATAGTGTTCAATCAAGCACACCGATTTTTTTTTTAGATTTCATTTTCTTTGGGTTATACTCATAACATTCACTTTGTTCTCATTGGCACTTGTTGTCAACCATCATTCATGTTGGTCTCACTACACACTAAAACAAAACTCTACACCAAACAAATAACACAACTAGACACACAAACACACAACAAAACAACACAAACAAACTGAATGAAAAATAAACTCCCTCCCCCAAACTTAAGCTAAACATGGTCCCCAATGTTTAAAAATAAGTTAAGAAAGAAAACTTACCTGCTACGAATCATGTCAAAATGGTGGTGGGTCTTGGAAAGGATGCCAAGGTGGTGGATAAGGAAAATAATGCATGTCCTCCTCCTGGTTAGACCACCGATAACCAACTCATTTTTCCTGTCTGCTTGGGCTCAATGATAATCGTGAAGCTCCCCCAAATAATTATGGGTATGTTGTAATCCAATCTTGCCAACTGTAGATCTGGTGGGGCCTCAATTGCTAGAAATTGAGGATAAGCTCCTCTCCTCTCCTCTCCTCTCCTCCTCGGCTTCCCTTGATTCTTTTTGTTGAACATTGGCATGGGCGGGTTCATTAGCAACGTCTCCTTCTTCTTCAACTCTCACGTGGCGGGGTTGTGGTGCAAGTGGCTCCAAAGATGGGGCATTGAATTTAAACACAGAAGCTCACGAAATGGGCCCCATTACTTTCCTATAAATATCACTAGGATATTTATACACCTCCCACACCTCACATAAATCAGTAATCATTGAACCATGCCCCAAACCAGCAATGGTAGTTATTCGGCATAAGTCGTAGAAACTAGTTCATATAACTCGTCCAATACCCACGAAGAGTCCCTTCATTATAACATAGACAAGAAGACACCGATCAGTTCCCACTTCAGATAAGTGAGTGTTGGGCATAAGCCTCACACTCACAAAAATAGTCCAATCCTTCGCCACCTTATTCATTTGAAATCGTCTGAAATGCTTCGGTTGCCCATCTTGCATTAAAAAACTAGCGTCGGGAATGCCTAATGTTTCAGCCACTTCAGTCCAATCAATCTCACTATGATAAGCCATCTAGTAATATTCATCCTCCTCGAGTGAAAACATTGGTAACCCATATAATCCATCAATATTATCAATATGGCACTCCACCAATACCCCTCCCACAAAGACTGTAAGGACCCGACTATTTCTAAGACCTCAGACAATTAAAATCTACTAATTTGAATACATATATAAGAAATAACATAACTTTATATAAAACCCAAAATATTGTGCCAAATACAAAGTAAAGTAGGAAATATAAAATACGGTATGGGTACCCATTGCTTAATACATAAAAACATAAATAAAATATCATAACCTTAATCAAATGTTAAAAAAAAAAAACTAGGTGCGGAAATACATAAAGACATAAAACAAAAGACTTCATCCTCGATCCTCGATCGTCCATCAGTCCATTCATTCTCAATACACATGCCAAGCTGCCATGAATCCTTCCCGCCTTCCATATTCATTTTCCTGCATCATACTAAAAAGAAAGGAATGAGCCTAATGCCAAGCAATGAAAATCTACTAACAACATACATCATAAATCATAAACATAAGACTATATCGTATACATATACTATAAAACATATGACTATAAAAACGTATATCATATAGGAATACAATATTAATGGCCATTAACTCATTTACATGGCATGTGATAAAACCATCTAGGTCCTCTGTTTACTAATCAAGGTAGGTTAGATCACAAGGTAGTATATGATAACCCATCTAGGTCCTCTGTCTACTAATCGAGGTAGGGTAAATCATAACTCTAAACCATGAAAATGATAAAAATTCTTGGGGCTTGCTATCTAAGCAAGTCATATGCCCAAGCGACTACAACATAAATTCTTGGGGCTTGCTATCTAAGCAAGTCATATGCCCAAGGACTACAACATATTTATAAATATACATATCATAGCATAAATCATAACATAACATAAACATATAAACACATATAATCTAACCTATTTTCCTTACCAAAAACCGGGATATGGAGACAAGAACGGGATTTGGAACACTCCTAAAACCAACAATAAAACCATGAGTTTCTAAAGAAAAGGGATGAAAAAGAGAACTAAACCATCAAAGAAGAAACTTACCGAAAAGAACCTTAAGGTCAAGGAACTAATACACCTAACAAAGAATCATAAACAAGAGTTAGGATCTGAAAGAAAATTAAAGAACTATGAAAACCTGAACTTAAGGATAAGAATAGAATGATCTTATGAATTGATCTACACCTCGAGACCGAAATAACACTATATCTTACTTCCCAAGTGTTTAGAAAAGCTTAGATTGAAAAAGCTTTTATCCCAATACCCAAGTGTTTCTCTCTATAGTAACCTTAGCATCTTGGAGGCTCTGAACAATGCTTGAATGAATGAAGAAAATGGCTGGGTACTAGGTCCTATTTATAGAGTTCAAGGAGTGAAACTAACCCCTTTTAATTTGAATAAATAAATGAATATAAAATGAAAAAGATTGGAATTTTTGTTTAACAGACGCCTAGACCTCAGTCAAAATAGTTCAAGGGCAAGTCTAAGTGGTTAAGGCTGTTTTTAAAATTAAATCCAAAAAGTTTCATAAAATGTGAGTTGGAGCCGATATATCGCCCCTATAAGAGATATATCGCGTCCCCCGTATTCCCGAGCCCCGTTTGTTTGTTCGTGCAAAGTCGACGTTTTTTCCGTGTCTCCCATGGGCGATATATCAGCCCCTATAGCTGCGATATATCGGCATACGTTGATATATCAAATACGTATTTGCACTTTTTCAGCATATTTTGAATTGATTAAACAGCTTTGACTGAGTCAAAACGTGATCCTAACAGCTGTTGGAAGGTTCTAGAGCTTCTAGATCTTTCTTTTAATTAAACTATTCATCAAAATACTTAAATCCTTAATAAACATGATTATGACAACTGTCATATTCTTGATAATTCTATCTAAACTTTAGGTTATAATAAATAATATTTCTAGGACCAGCAATATTAATCAAACCTTATGTTATAATTAATATTTCTAAACTATAGGTTAAACTTATAAAATCCATAATTGTTGCTATGAGTTTCCAATTAAGTCCCGACTTGAACCAAAATACATGGAAACTAACATACTACAAACTATACTAACTACTACTACTATCTAGCTAAGTAAAAATTCTGGGACACTACAAAGACCTTCCTATTTACCGCTCATGGAAAGTTAGCATAAAATTCATAAACCATGGAGCAATTAGCCTTGGGCATTCGATGGTCCATAAAACTTTGCCAATTGCGACTTTGAATTTCAGCCTGAATTATGTCATATGTTTCTTGAGGATATGGTTGGTCTTGATATTCCATGCCCTGTTCTTGAATTACTTGACGTTGAGACAACCTTTGATAATGGTCAAAGGCATCTTTACTAATGAATCGAGTAGGGTCGGGGTGGTGGTGGCAGGGCTAGCTGTGGTTGTGGTGGTTGGGTGCGGGAAGTGGAATGGCGATTAGCATTTTTAGAAGAAGCAACACTAACAAGTTGTTTTCTTGGTCTCATAATAACACAATGCACCAAATACTACAACAAAAATTCTCTAGCAGTTCCACTAATTTATCTTACTTCCCTCAACTGATTAACACTCCAATAATACCAACTCAAAGAACACAATATATACTAACAATGTATCCCAAAATTCAAATGAAATCTCTGGTCTATCTAGCACAAAATTACTTCAACCCAAAACTTGAAGAACATTAAAAAGCAAAGACTTACATGCCTTTGAGTTGTTGAGATTGTCCACTCTTCAAATACTCCTCCTATCTTCAATGCCACAAATAGAACTATTTAGGGTTTGGATTAGAAGAAAGAAAGAAGGAAATATGTATCTACGAAGTTGTGGGTTTGGCTTTATGGTTGTTTTAAGGAGGAAGATGGGAAAATGAGAGAGATTTTGAAAAAAAAAATTGGGTTTGAAGGAGGAAAATTTTTGAAATGATGGTTATAGCTTGAGAAAAAAAAATGACAATATACTAATTTTACCCTTTCTGACGAAGGCGCACCGCGACCCAGCACTATCAAGTCGCAGCCTGCCTCATTTTTTCTTCGAATTCTAATTTGCAGGTGCTGCGACCCAACACTATTAAGTCGCAGCCCGCCTACCACAATATAACCCAATGCTCTCTGACTTATAAGCTCAATTCACGGCCTGCCTCCTCCTTCATTTTATAATCTCTCTAACTTAGTTTAAAGCCGCAACTTACAAGCTCAAGTCGCGACTTGACCTCCAGACTAATTTAAAAACCACCTTTTCACGAATTGCACGATTTTTTCATAGATTTTACTCTAAAACTAAATAAATAAATAAAATTTATATTTACAAATCCAAAACAAAATTAAATAAAATTGTTCAACTAATTAAGAATTAAAACAAAAACACAAAAAATAAATTATAGGAATGCCTCCTACATTGCTTTCGTTAACATCATTTAGCCAGACGCTGAATGCCTCCTACATCGCTTTCGTTAACATCATTTAGCCAGACGCTGAATGCCCAATTCAAAGGGGTTCCAAAAGCAACACAGACTAGTATTTTTCCACCAGTCCTTCCAAATAGTGCTTCAATCTCTGACCATTAACCTTAAAGTGTCCCTTCTTCTCGCTATGAATTTGCACCGCTCCATAAGCCAATGAGACAACAACGGTGTATGGTCCTGACTCTCTTGACTTTAATTTTCCTAAAAAAAGCTTTAATCGAGAATTAAATAATAGCACCTTGTCTCCTGGTTGGAAATCCTTTCTAATTATCCTTTTATCATGAAATGTCTTAGACTTTCCTTTATAAATCTTTGCATTCTCATAGGCTTCATTTCAAAATTCATCAAGATCGTTCAACCCCAGAAGCCTATTCTGTCCTACCATAAATAGATCAATGTTAAGCTTTTTTACTGCCCAATAAGCTCAATGCTCAAGTTCCATCGGTAAATTACATGCCTTTCCAAACACCAGTCGATATGGTGACATACCAATCAGAGTCTTGAAGGCTGTGCGATATGCCCAAAATGAATCATCAAGCTTTTTCAACCAATCCTTCCTTGATGTATTTAAAGTCTTCTACAAAATACTTTTAATCTCCCAGCTTGACACTTTTGCTTGACCATTGGCAATTGGATGATAGAACAAGGCCTTTCGATGATGAACTCCATAACAAGCGCATAGAGTTATGAATGAATTGTTACAAAAATGACTTCCTCTGTCAATAATAATTGCTCTTGGAGTACCGAACCCGGTAAAAATATTTTTATGAAGGAATTTAAGTACCTCCTTACCATCACAAGTAGGAGTTGCTGCAGCTTCCACCCACTTAGAAACATAATCTACTGCCAACAAAATGTACTTGGTATTATAAGATGACAGGAAGGCCCCATAAAATCTATTTCCCACACATCAAACAACTCAACTTCCAGAATTCCAGTCATCGACATTTGATCTCTTCTTGACATGTTACCAGTCCTTTGGCAATGATCACAACTCTTGACAAAGGCACTAGCATCTTTAAATAATGTAGGCCAATAAAACATCCATTACAAAACTTCTGCTGCTGTTCTTGTTCCTCCAAAGTGACCACCACAATGTAAAGTATGACAATATGTAAGAATCAAAATCATCTCCTCCTCCGGGACACATTTTCTAATTACTTAATTAGCACAATGGCGAAAGAGAATGGGCTCATCCCAATAATAATGCTTGACTTCCGAATAGAACTTTTTGAGTTGTTACCTTGACATGTCCGAAGGCACAACTTTAGCTACCAAATAATTGACATAATTAGCAAACCAAGGTAACTTTTCTTCACTTTCAATGGAAAATAACTGTTCATCCGGGAAGTTTCATCAATTTGTTCCTCTTTCTCATTAGGCTCTTCTCCTTTTCCCAATCTAGATAAATGATATGCAACTAGATTTTCTATCCCCTTTTTGTCACGAATTTCCATATCAAACTCTTGCAATAATAGGACTCATCGAATTAAGCGAGGTTTAGCAACCTTCTTGGTCATAAGGTACTTAATAATGGAATGATCTGTATAGACAATCACCTTATGACCAATTAAATATGGCCTGAACTTATCGAACACAAAGACAATTGCAAGTAATTCCTTCTCAGTAGTTGCATAATTTAATTGAGAATCATTCAATGTTTGACAAGCATAATAAATCGTTCAGAATACCTTGTCAAATCGTTGTCCTAGAACCGCTCCTACTGCATAATCACTCGCATCGCACATCAGATCAAAAGGAAGTTCCCAATTCGATGATACAACAATCGAAGCAAATACCAATTTCTCCTTCAGCGTGTTAAATGCCCTTACACATTCAGCATCAAAGTTAAACACCACGCCATTCATAAGTAGAGTAGATAAGGGCTTTGAAATTTTTGAAAAGTCCTTTATAAACCTCCTATAAAATCCAGCATGGCCCAAAAAACTATGAACCCCCTTAACAGACACTGGTGGAGGCAAGTTTTCTATTGTAGATATCTTGGCCCTGTCTACCTTAGTACCATGGCATGAAATTTTGTGGCCCAAGATTATTCCTTCTGTCGCCATAAAGTGACATTTCTACCAATTTTATATTAAATTTGACTCCTCACATTTTTCAAAACCCTCTCTAAATTAGTCAAACATCAATCAAAAAAGGCCCCAAAGACTAAAAAAATCATCCATAAAGATTTCTATACGTTTTTCCACCATGTCTGAGAAGATAGACATCATAAATCTTTGAAAGGTTGCTGGAGCATTACATAACCCAAATGGCATTCTCCGAAATGCAAATGTTCCATAAGGGAACGTGAATGAGGTATTTTCTTGATCCTCTGGTGCTATGGGAATTTGATGGTATCCCGAATACTCATCCAAGAAACAGTAATAAGGATGGCCTGCCAATCTATCCAACATCTGATCTACAAAAGGCAAAGGGAAATGGTCTTTCCTTGTTGCCTTATTCAGTTTATGGTAGTCTATACAAATTCTCCACCCCGTCACCGTATAAGTTGGAATCAGTTCATTATTATCGTACTTAACCACCATCATGCCACCCTTCTTCAGGACTAACCCATGCATTGTCAGGTATTGGGTAAATTACCCCTGCATCCAACCATTTAAGGATTTCCTTCCTTACCACCTCCTTCATTGAAAGATTAAGCCTTCTCTGAGCATCAATACTAGGCTTACTATCCTCCTCCATTAATATACGGTGCATCACCATTGGGCTTGCCAAGTAAATTACCACTTACCAAGTAAATTATGATTAACGAGATAGGTGGGAAATACCGATTTTGCCCTTGGTGGCTATTAAGGCTTTATTTTAGACTTGAGGGTATTTAGGTCTTTTCACCCTTAGAGATTGATATAAGCCATTAAGGCTATAGAAAGAAGAGGAAAATAGAGTGTTGTTCTCTTTCTTTCCCAATGGTTTTTCTCCCTCATTTTCCCTTGAATTTTCAAGCTTCTTTTTGAGGAATCAAGCTAAGGAACCAAGCTGGGATAAGCTAGGGTTATGCTCCACCATTGAAGAGGGTGTGTTGCTAAGATTGAGGTGAGTTTTTAGCTATTAGAACTCTAGCTTTTGCTCTGTTTTCTTAGTTGAGTTTCAGCTAGTTTTTGGGTTGGAAAGTGGGGAATTGATTGGAGTTTTGGCTAGGGTTCTTGGGGTTGTGATGCTTGGGACATGTGAGGATGGTATTTGGGTTCATTTGGGACTGAATTTGATGTTTGGAAGCTTTTGATTTGGGTTGGAAATGGTAGAATCGAAGGAGGAGATTTCTGGGAATTTGCTAGCTGAAGGTAGCGCTACAGCGCCCAGTGTAGGGCGCTACAGCGCTACCTGCAGAGGAGGCTAGGGCGGTTTGGTTTTGAGTATAGCGCTGGGGCGCTAGGAGGGTGGCGCTGTAGAGCTGCCCTATTTCTTCAAAACCCTGTTTTGAGTGTTTTTAAGGGTTTTTGGCTCGGGGTTTCAATCCTTAAGGCCCGGGATCGAATCTACTCACCGTGTGGGCATGTTTCGAGGTCCCGAGTGTGGGGTTTAGGTCAAGACCCTATCTTGATTGATTTTCATTAATTGGAGGTTATGTTTGGCTATGACTAGGTGACTGCTAAAGGATTAAGGATCGATCGTTCTCAAGGGTCGTTGTTGTTCTAATTCTCGCTCGAACTGGAGGTAAGAAAACTGCACCCTGTGTATATGTGACATGCATGGTTATTCTTGATGCATGTTGGATGTCTAATATAATGCACAAGAAACATGTGATTAGGACATGCTTTGTATACTGAGTATGATATTGTTCAGAGCGTGAGCCTCTGTGTTTATGCATGATCCTAATTGTGCTAGTATTTGTTAAGTAAGCATGTTGAATGCCCTGTATTCGGATATTGGATATGTGATATATGTTTGGTGGCATTGCTTACTTGTATATGGCACTGACTAGTCAGGGACACTGACCTAAGAGTCAGAAACGGCATAAGCGTCCTGAACGCGGGGTCGAATAAAGATGAGATCTAATCAATATTAGCGTTGAATGACCCTAAGGCATTAATGCTAGACCGACCCTAAGGTCGACGAATCTTATAAGTGCTTGGCTAGTTTAAGACTAGTTACTCATAGACAAGGCCTAAGGCCTAGGTGACTGCTTGTCACATGGCTAGGGAACAGAGTTCCATGGTTATGACTCTATGGTCATGAGGAAGGTTATGTTGATGACTAGTCATCATGCACCTCTCCTATTTAAGCTAGTGAAAGGATCACTTATCTACTCGATAGGTTTATGCTGGTGACTATTTCACCAGATACCTATCTTGTTTAAGCTAGTGAAAGGATCACTTATCTATAAGCCTCGGTGACCCTATCGTCACATGGCTATTAGGAACGGAACCCACCTTAGTGACTGTACCACTGTCACTCTTCTGTTGGGGCTAAAAGCCCTGGATGGCTATTATGGTCATTGGTTGATGTGTTATACTCAACAATACGTGGTTTTGCTTGCCTGCTGGAATAGGGCTATATTTGCTAGGCATGTGCCTTATGATTTGATGACATGTTATTACTGGTCATGAGCATATTGAGTTTTCTTGCTGGGCTTCGGATCACGGGTGCTATGTGGTGCAGGTAAAGGCGAAAGAAAGCTGGACCATCCTTGAGCTGGAGAGCTTAGGTGACGACGTGTACATATGCAGCTGCTCGACCGCCACGGCCGTGGGTTGAAAGAGGAACTAGGGTTAAACCCTGTTTTGCCGCTTAGATCGGCCTGTCGTAAATATTTTCCTGCAATAGACTCTTAAATTATAGTTTTGGGATCCCAATGTATACAGTAAACGTTCTAATGAAATGTTACATCTTAACCAAAAAATTTAATCCCTAAACCTCTAATCATACTTAGTTACACGATTTTGGCCAAATTACTCGATTAGCGAGTTTAGCATTGGTTACAAGGCACACTGTAACGGTCCCTGGAGTTTGGGGCGTTACAACTTTGGTATCAGAGCGAGCTAAGGTTTATGGTTCCTGAAGACAAGTCGGGCATGTACACTCATCACTGAAGATAGCTTCACTCAGGGAATGGTAACTATTTATGTAGTTATGTGCTTAACTGCTTAAATAGAATGTAAATGCTTTACCTGCACATTGTATTAGGGAGCATGAGATTCTGAAAGAGTCTAAACTCTTGATTATATGATTATATGCTCTGTGAATATATGTATATGAATGTGATCATATGATTACCTGCTCCATGAATATATAACTGTAATATTTGCATGTTGGAGTTGGAGGCATGGTGTGAATGTTGGAAGAGCAGGGAATATGATTGATGTATGAATGCCATGGGCATGTTTGTAGCACTACAAGTGGTTAATGATTATGGTGTGGTAAGATTTATCCCATGGGGAAAAACTCTTGATATGCTCATCATGATTAATGGGTCAAGTTATTGACTGCAGATTGAATCAGTAGGTTTATAGTCAAGGCAGATAATGAGGCCTGGTGGTGGTTATTCAGGGGCGAGGAGTTACAGCCAGGGTATTAGTTCTTCATCTGCTCCTATGAATTTTTAGCAGATGCTCACAGATTTGCAGTTAAGATTGCAGAGGCAGGAGGAAAAGATTAGGTGTCTGAAGCAACAGCAAAATTTGTTGGGAAGTACCTCTTCCTTTGTTGTGCCAGGAGTGGCACCAACTTTGGCTCAGCCTAGGGTTGAGAATAGATGGAAATTTCTTTATGGAAGATTCCATGAGTTTTATCCTCCAGTCTTCGAGGGAGGCCTAGATCTATTCGGAGCTGAGCAATGGATGGGCATGATTAGTTCTATTCTTGATAGTATGGGGTTGGAGGGTCATGATAGGGTGATCTGTGCGACATATGTATTGCATGATGATGCCCGGACGTGGTGGGAAATAGTATCCCAGACACGAGATACAGTTGTGATGGATTGGAAAGAATTTAGGCAGCTGTTTAATGAGAAGTATTACTGTGATGCAACTAAGACTGCTAAGATGAATGAGTTTCTGAATCTCGTTCAAGGAAAGGCAATAGTAGCCGAGTATGTTAGTAAATTTTGTGGGTTGGCCAAGTTTTCTTTTGATATGGTACCCACGGACATAGCTCGGAAGGAAAAGTTTGTTCATGGATTGAATCCTGGAATAGCTTAGGGCATTAGAGTTGCCCCAGTGCATGAAGTCTCTACCTATGCTCAGGTGGTAGAGAAGGCTCTTGCTGTTGAAAGCATAAAATATGGGAGGAAGGGTGCTAGAGAGCATGGAGCCCAGATAGTGGTAGGCTCTTGCTGTTGAAAGCATAAAAGATGGGAGGAAGGGTGCTGGAGAGCATGGAGCCCAGATAGTGGTACCTCCACTTATTAGAGCAAACAAGAGTGAAAGCTGGAAGACTCGTTCGATATGCATTAGATGCAAGAGGCGTCATCTGGGAGAATGCTGGGCAAGGGCATGTTTTGCTTGCAGCATGGTTGGGCATTTCAAGAAGAATTGCCCAAGGCTAAAAGAGCATGAGCAAAAGGGGATAGACAGCTCGATTCCAACTCAAGTGTTTATTCCGAAGCAGTCAGAGTCTGAGACCGAGACTAGTTCCTCGGGGGTGGCAGGTCAGTTTTTGGTTTTGATCTTTATTTTGTGCTGACTGATTTGGTGCCATGTTGTTCTTTATTTGTTGTATATAGAGAGGTATAAAGTTGATATACAGGTCATATGGTTATGTTATGATGAAAAGTGATACTGTATTGGTAATTTAAGAGATCAGGTGAATTATTGTGAAAGGGCTCATTAGTGACTTTGTTAAAGCTGGTTATGAATGGCTTTGGTTTGATCCAGGGTATGGATTGGTTAAGTAATTATGGAGCAATTTTAAATGGCAAGGAAGGAATAGTATTTCTTGAGCTTAGAAGTGGGAAGCCTTGTGACAGTTGGCACTATGCAAGGATTTGATATGTTTATGACATCTGTATTGTGAGCTAGAGTTCTATGCCAGGGAGATGCATGGAACTCTTAGCTAGTGTGGTTGATACCACTTAGTTTGTGCCAGTGTAGTCAAGACAGACTAGATTGGTCTGTGAGTTCTGGATGTGTTTCCAGGGGATTTGTTAGGGTTCCTTTATGTGGAAAGATAGAATGGTGATTAAGTTAATGTCAGGAATGGAACAACACTTAGGGTACTATTTTGAATGGCTCGGTAGAGTTGTAAGAATAAAAGGCCTAGTTAACGAGTAATATGGTATTCTTTAAGGTGGATCGTTGATCTAGTCAATACCAGTTAGAGATCAGGGAAAAGGATAAATAAAAGATTGTGTTATATCAGATAAGGGCACTAGGAGTGCTGAGTTATGATTTGAAAACTTGTTTAATGCCAAGTGTTTATGAATCAGATGTACAGAGCATTCAAAGGTTTATTTGAATGGGAATTGTGATCGTCTTGGACGATGGTATTGTGATGCTTTTCTCTGCGAAGATTTGCCAAGGTTAAGGAACGCCTTAGGATCAAGAGCTTCCTTGGGTGCTAAGGATATTGTAGGTGCCTTGGGAATTAATTCTGAGTCTTCTTGCAAATCAGAATTAGTTTGAGGTTGTTGTGACACCTCAGTAATAGAGAAAGTTGGTTGCCTTTGCAATGCGTTGGTTAAGGGATCTGACCAGAACTAGAGTAGAGTTTCTGGTGGGCCAGGTGGCCAGATTTATGTTTGAGATTATTATCTCAGGGAAGATCAAAAGGAAAGATGGTTAAGTGAATCACAGATAGGAAGATTGAGAAGAATGTCTTAGCTGGATTAGCTAAGGGTTACACAGTGTTAGACATGAATTTATTGAGGTATGGAGATCGGATTTGGGATCCGATGGACACTAGGATTAAAATGGGAGATTCCGGATGAATCTTGTTTATTCTCCTATTCTCTTCATTCATGCATCCTAGAAATGTAACAAGATATGAAAGTTTTGTAGTGATGGCCTGAGATGGAGAGGGATGTAATGGATGCATGGTAAAATTCTTAGTCTGTTAGCAGGTCAGGACAAAGTATCAGGATTCAGCAAGGCCATTGCAGCCTTTGAGTATTTTATAATGGAAATAAGGAAAGCACCGTGATGGGTTTCGCGGTGGGATTGCCCAAGTTAGTGGATCAGTGTGAATTGGTTTAGGTCATCATGGACCAGCATTTTAAGTAAGTTTATTTTGTCATAAAGGATAAATAATGCAACTGATTAGTATTCAGATCCTTGTGTGAGAAAGGAATAGAGCGCCTTCTTGAGAACTCAAGGTCTATCTTATTAGATGAAGACTCTAGTGCGACTTCCAAGTTTTGGAAGGGTTAAGAAGGCAATGAGTATATAGATGGAATTCAGTGCAGTTTATTACTCTCAGACTGATGTTAAATCAGAGAAAGAGGGTTATCCAATTATTATTGGAAGAACATCTTATAAGATGAATGAGTTAATATGTATCTGGATCCTGAGCTGATTCAAGGGGTTATTGAGATTATTGGAGGATGGAGCTTGGATGCTCACTTCTCATAATAAATGGAAAAGTTTTACTGAATTGAAAAGCAGGAATGTGAAATTCCAAGTAGGATAATGTATCTTCTTTAAAGTATCACCATAGAAAGGGGTGAGGAGTTAAGGGCAAGCTAAACCCTAGATTATCTCGGCAGTTGAATCCTAGATAGGATTGGTTAGGTTGACTTTGGATCAGCCTTATCTTAGGCACTGCCAGTTGAATGCAATGTGTTATGTACTTCCATGCAGTGGACATGGGTTAAAGGAACTCATGAGTTGAGTTATAAGAATCTGAAGGTTAAGTATTTTGGTAAGGAATAGCCAGTTCAGATTTTAGCAGAAGTAATAAGGTTCTGAGGAACAGAGTGTACCTTAAGCTAAGATAATGCTACAGAGACTGTGAGTTCGAGGAAGCAACCTGGAAAATTGGAGTCAATTGTACAGAATTCTTATTCCGGGCTGTATAGATAAATTTCGAGGACGAAATTTTTGTAAGGAGGGGATAGTTGTAATGCCCCGAATTTCCTAATAAGGGTTAGGACCTTGATTAGGAGGTTGGGAGGGCCATAATTGAATTATGATGCTATTTAATGATCATATGCATGTTTATGAGAATTATATTATAATATGATGATAAATGCATGCATATGGGTGTATTTATAATTATAAGGGTATTTTGGTAATTTGGCCCGTTGAGGGCGTAATTGTGTATTTTCGTGCATGTGGGTGAGTTATGATTCGTACCACATTATATGTGGATTTTTTCGAGCCTTTCGGCATGAGACGATCATGAAATGAAAGTGTTCGATCTGGTCATAACGGATTTAAGTTCGGGGCTCGGGGTGAGTCTCGGGGTGATTTTAATGATTAGAGCATTACCGGGAATTTAAAGGGTAATGGGATACAATTTATTGGTGTTTGAGAATATCGAGAATAGTGGGAATTGGAGAGCGTTAATTATGATTAACGAGATAGGTGGGAAATACCGATTTTTCCCTTGGTGGCTATTAAGGCTTTATTTTAGACTTGAGGGTATTTAGTCTTTTCACCCTTAGAGATTGATATAAGCCATTAAGTCTGTAGAAAGAAGAGTAAAATAGAGTGTTGTTATCCTTCTCTCCTGATGGTTTTTCTCCCTCATTTTCCCTTGAATTTTCAAGCTTCTTTTTGAGGAATCAAGCTAAGGAACCAAGCTGGGATAAGCTAGGGTTATGCTCCACCATTGAAGAGGGTGTGTTGCTAAGATTGAGGTGAGTTTTTAGCCATTAGAACTCTAGCTTTTACTCTGTTTTCTTAGTTGAGTTTCAGCTGGTTTTTGGGTTGGAAAGTGGGGAATTGATTGGAGTTTTGGCTAGGGTTCTTGGGGTTATGATGCTTGGGACATGTGAGGATGGTATTTGGGTTCATTTGGGACTGAATTTGATGTTTGGAAGCTTTTTATTTGGGTTGGAAATGGTAGAATTGAAGGAGGAGATTTCTGGGAATTTGCTGGCTGAAGGTAGCGCTACAGCGCCCAGTGTAGGGCGCTACAGCGCTACCTGCAGAGGAGGCTAGGGCGGTTTGGTTTTGAGTATAGCGCTGGGGCGCTAGGAGGGTGGCGCTGTAGAGCTGCCCTATTTCTTCAAAACCCTGTTTTGAGTGTTTTTAAGGGTTTTTGGCTCGGGGTTTCAATCCTTAAGGCCCGGGATCGAATCTACTCACCGTGTGGGCATGTTTCGAGGTCCCGAGAGTGGGGTTTAGGTCAAGACCCTATCTTGGTTGATTTTCATTAATCGGAGGTTATGTTTGGCTATGACTAGGTGACTGCTAAAGGATTAAGGATCGATCGTTCTCAAGGGTCGTTGTTGTTCTAATTCTCGCTCGAACTGGAGGTAAGAAAACTGCACCCTGTGTATATGTGACATGCATGGTTATTCTTGATGCATGTTGGATGTCTAATATAATGCACAAGAAACATGTGATTAGGACATGCTTTGTATACTGAGTATGATATTGTTCAGAGCGTGAGCCTCTGTGTTTATGCATGATCCTAATTGTGCTAGTATTTGTTAAGTAAGCATGTTGAATGCCCTGTATTCGGATATTGGATATGTGATATATGTTTGGTGGCATTGCTTACTTGTATATGGCACTGACTAGTCAGGGACACTGACCTAAGAGTCAGAAACGGCATAAGCGTCCTGAACGCGGGGTCGAATAAAGATTAGATCTAATCAATATTAGCGTTGAATGACCCTAAGGCATTAATGCTAGACCGACCCTAAGGTCGACGAATCTTATAAGTGCTTGGCTAGTTTAAGACTAGTTACTCATAGCCAAGGCCTAAGGCCTAGGTGACTGCTTGTCACATGGCTAGGGAACAGAGTTCCATGGTTATGACTCTATGGTCATGAGGAAGGTTATGTTGATGACTAGTCATCATGCACCTCTCTTATTTAAGCTAGTGAAAGGATCACTTATCTACTCGATAGGTTTATGCTGGTGACTATTTCACCAGATACCTATCTTGTTTAAGCTAGTGAAAGGATCACTTATCTATAAGCCTCGGTGACCCTATCGTCACATGGCTATTAGGAACGGAACCCACCTTAGTGACTGTACCACTGTCACTCTTCTGTTGGGGCTAAAAGCCCTGGATGGCTATTATGGTCATTGGTTGATGTGTTATACTCAACAATACGTGGTTTTGCTTGCCTGCTGGAATAGGGCTATATTTGCTAGGCATGTGCCTTATGATTTGATGACATGTTATTACTGGTCATGAGCATATTGAGTTTTCTTGCTGGGCTTCGGATCACGGGTGCTATGTGGTGCAGGTAAAGGCGAAAGAAAGCTGGACCATCCTTGAGCTGGAGAGCTTAGGTGACGATGTGTACATATGCGGCTGCTCGACCGCCACGGCCGTGGGTTGAAAGAGGAACTAGGGTTAAACCCTGTTTTGCCACTTAGATCGGCCTATCGTAAATATTTTCCTGCAATAGACTCTTAAATTGTATTTTTGGGATTCAAATGTATACAGTAAACGTTCTAATGAAACGTTACATCTTAACCAAAAAATTTAATCCCTAAACCGCTAATCATACTTAGTTACACGATTTTGGCCAAATGACTCGATTAGCGAGTTTAGCATTGGTTACAAGGCACACTGTAACGGTCCCTGGAGTTTGGGGCGTTACAACAACGTTGACCATAGGTCAATTCAATCTTAATTCTAAGTGAATAATATTTTGCTAATGGTATTATTCAAGTCTTTTGATTTGTTCGTTACCAACTTACCCTACAGACTAGCTCATACTTACATATTGGAGATTTGGTAGTATAATTGAGTGGGAGTATTTATCATAGACATGAAATCTATAGCTTCTGTTTAAGAAGTGAAACGATGATTTCCTTATAGCTCGATTAAAGTGTTAAATGATAGAGTACTCATTTATGCAATTAAGTTTACGGAAATATCATTTAAAATGGACTTAGTGGGAGTTAAGGACAAAATAAAAATGAGGGGTATAACAGTAATTTGCACCAGTCTCATTAGTAGATCATCTATAGAGGATTGAATGACGGTTATGGTTATAAAAATAGATATTGTGTTTACATTTGATGTAAAGTGTTCTATGAATTCAAGAGTACAATTTTGAGTCTATCGTGGAGTCACGAGGAATTAATAAGGTAATGAGTTTATTTGTTATAAATAAACTCACGGTAACTTATTGGAGCTTCAGTTCATGGATCCATGGCCCCCGTGTCATCTCTTATAAAAATGAACCTAGTAGTCTTGAATAATTAATTTAATTATTAATTATAAAAATATCATATTGACTAGGTCAGTGAAAATAAATAATGTTAAATTATTTATTGATATTTTGTGAGAAAAGAAATAGAAGAAACTTTGAGGTTTTTATTGCAAAGTCTCAAAAAGATTAGGACAATTTTGCTAATATTGAGATTGGTATTGATATTAATTAAATGAATTATATAATGGTCAAAAGTGTAATTGCTTAATTTTGACAAGTATTTAATTAATTATAATTAAAAATAAAATGAGAAACTAAAACCAATTTTATGTCCTCGCTAATTGCCTATGTATGCTAGTATTATTGTAATGCCCTAGATAGCCAAGACCATTACACTGTGTATTTAAAATAGTGTTGAACTTGTGAATCAAGTCATATGGACATAAACGTGTTACTAAGGTTGATTAACAGATTAGGGTTAAAATATTTTGATCGTAGAAACAACTATTTTCATTAAAAGGTTTGAGTCTGTACATGGGATCCCAAAAATAAGTATTTACAAGGCATTTACAACTCTCAAAACAAATACAACTTAAGCCAGCCTAAGCGGCAAAATCAAGTTTGGCTCTAGTCCTTGTTGATCCCTCGACCGTGGTGATCGAGCAACTGCAAATGTCCATGCTGCCCCTAAAGCTCTCCAACTCACAGCTGGTCCAGCTTTCCCTTTCCCTTACATGCACCACATAGCACCCGTGAGCCAAGGCTCAACAACAAAACTTAATTAACAAATATAAACGAACAACAATATATAAATCGTATACTTAAATCATTCAATTCAATAACAACATATCATATGCAATAAGCTAGGCAATAATAATAATCTATTCAGTTCAACATATAATTCAATCACAGCATTCAACACAGTTAGTTAAGTGCAAACGACATTTCTGTTTACTTAGTAACGTTCAGGCCCGGCTCCCTTAGGTCAAGTCCTCTAGTTATATAGCTGACCCTTGCTCACTTAGGTCAGGCTGCGTTCCACACGCCTAACGCCAGCCCCGACTCCCTTAGGCCAGACTTTCAGATCAAATATAAACAAATAAATAGATTGCAGAACACACAATCGATTGTAGCATAAATCAGCATGTCTATTAAGATATTCTCAAATATAGATATAATCACAATCGCACATATATATAATCACACTCGTTAATAGGGATCCAAGCCCCAATCACAACCCGGGTGCAGTTTTCTTACCTCGAGTCCCAAGCTAAAGGTCTAAGACGATCTTGAGCATGATCCCAAATGCTGAGCCTTAATGGAAAACCTAGTCACAACGTAATAATAAATAACCATTAAAACCTAAACCAATTAAAATCTTCAGAATAATATACTAGCCTCCGGGACCTCAAATTCTACTAAACAAGATAGTAGATTCCTTCCCGAGCACCTAGGTTTGAGTTCCTGAGCCTAAAAACCCTATTTGGCCAATAATTCCTCTTTGAGTCGCGACCCTCCTCAGAGGCCCTGCGGCCCTTTACAAGTTAGAGAGCAAGGGGGCTCTCTCCTAGAAGACACAGGCCGCGGCGCGCCCTAACCAACGCCACGATGCTTAGGCGATTTCAGAGAATCATCAAGGCCATCCCCTACACACGGGCCATAGCGTCTGAAGAATAGTGTCACAGCTCGAGCCCAAAACACAGAAATCTCCAACGTTTTCAATACAAAAATATTCATAATTTCCTACAAAAAACCTCAATTTTTTCAAAATCAAACCCCCAAACAAGTTCATTGCGGCATATACAACATTTATGACCTATAAACTAGCTCAAAACTACCTCAAATCTAAAGATTCACACTTAAGCTAATAACTTAAAGAAATTTTAACTTGATTACATAAATTTACCTAATAAACAGGTTTTAGACCTTTCCTTGATAACGATTCCGACCCTGAACTGATCCTCAAGTAATCCTAGCTTCAATTCTTCAGAAAAACTCAGCCCTTCCCCTTGAATTCACCAAGACTCCAACCAGCTTTGGGAGAGAAAGAGAGTAAGCTGAGGGAATGATCTAAGTGGTTTCTGGTGGTTTCTCTAACAGCCAAGTCTAACGAAAGCTTAAAGAATGACCAAAATGCCCTTATACTTATCCTTAGCCTCTTAATGCTTTTAAGGGCAAACCCGTCATTTACCGCATTTTCCGCTAATCCTCAAGTGGTCCTATAAATTCCCAATTAATCCCAGCGTGCCCAAATAATCACCAAATGTGCACTAAGTCCCCAAAATAACCCTAGGCTCACCCCGAGCCTGACATTTAACCCCATTGTGACTATTTCGCTAATCCGCTCACTAGGATCGCCTCGAGCCAAATACCGCAAATATATCCACATAATAATGTGTCTCAATAATTTAATACATATAATCACATTTATACCCTTAACGGTCAAAATTACAAATATGCCCTTATTAACAAAAACGGGCCCACGTGCATATTTAATACACATAAACATGCACATATATTCATATTACCATATAAATCATGTATGCCACATAGTCACACATTTAATCAATTAATTCCACACATATATATCCAATTATGCCCTCTAGGCACACTAATCAAGGCACTAAGCCTTATTAGCTATTTGGGACGTTACAACTATCCCCTCCTGGTGAAAATTTCGTCCTCAAAATTTACCTAAATAACTCGGAATGCTGATCCCACATAACCGACTCTAGCTCCCACGTCATTTTCTCGACCTTGCTATTCCTCCATAAGACTTTGACTAGAGGAATCGTCTTGTTCCTTAGATCCTTGTCCTTCTGTCTAGGATCTGAACTGGTCGCTTCTCATAAGACAAGTCTGTTTGTAGCTCCAGATCCTCATATCCCAATACATGGGTTGTATCTGACACATCATGAACTCCTGATAATGATGGGGGCAGAGCCAATCTGTAGGCAACTTGTCTGATCCTCTCTAGGATCTCATAAGGTCCTACGAATATAGGACTCAGCTTGCCCTTCTTCCCAAATCTCCACTCCCAGCAATGGCGAAACTCGCAGAAATACGTGGTCCCTGACCTGAAACTCCACATCCCTACGCTTAAGGTCAACATAGCTTTTCTGTCTGCTCTGTGAAGCAAGCATTCGAGCTCAAATCTTCTCAATAGCTTCATTAGTCTTCTGAATCATCTCTGGCCCCAAATACTTCCTTTCCCCCATCTCATCCCAATGAATGGGGGACCTACACTTCCTTCCATACAACATCTCGTATGGAGCTACTCCAATCATTGACTGATAACTATTATTGTAAGAAAATTCAATCAATGTGAGGTACTTACTCCAAGACCCCTCGAAGTCTAGCACACATGCTCTAAGCATGTCCTCCAATATCTGAATTGTCCTCTCAGACTGCCCGTCTGTGTAAGGATGGATGGTTGTACTAAACTTCAGCTGAGTCCCCATGGCCTTCTGTAAGCTACCCCAAAACTTAGAAGTAAATATGGGATCCCGGTCTGATAGTATAGACTTTGGAACCCCATGGAGATGCACAATCTTCCTCACATACAGCTCTGCATACTAGTCCACAGTATAGTTTATCCTCACTAGCAGAAAATGAGCTGACTTTGTATATCTGTCCACTATCACCCATACCGAGTCATGTTGTCCCACCGTCCTGGGCAAGCCTCCTACAAAGCCCATGGTAATATCTCCCCACTTCCATTCAGGAATACCTAAAGGCTGTAACAACCCCGCTGGGCACTGGTGTTCAGCCTTCACCTGCTGACAGGTTAAACACTTCGCTATGTAATCAACCACGTCCTTCTTCATCCCAAATCACCAGTATAACGACCATAGATCCTGATACATCTTCATAGTGATTGGATGTAATGAGTATGGTGTGGTATGAGATTCATCTAGGATCTCTCATTTGATACCCGTGTCCATCAAAACACAGATCTGATCCTTATATCTCAGCCAACCTGTCTCTGAAATGGAATAATCCTTAGCTACTCCAGCTTGGACATCCACTCTATTCTCCTTCAACCATGTATCACTCATCTGGCCCTCTTTTATTCTCTCGAAAAGGGTGGACTGTAGTGTAATATTGGCCAACTAGCCAACTACCAATTCTATCCTTGCTCTGGTCGTATCTTCTGCCAATTCCTTCGATATCTACTTTGAGCTAAACAACTGTCCTGGGCCCCTCCGGTTCAAAGCATCTACCACTAAATTGGCTTTACCTGGGTGATAAAGGATCTCACAGTCATAATCCTTTACCAACTCTAGCCAACGTCTCTGTCTCATATTTAGGCCCTTTTGGGTGAAGAAATACTTCAAACTCTTTTGATCGGTGTATATCTCACATTTTCTCCATACAAATAGTGTTGCCACACTTTCAGTGCGAATACCACCACTGCTAGCTCCAGATCATGGGTATGGGTAGGGTATTGTTGCTCATATTCCTTCAACTGTCGCGATGCATAGGCAATAACCTTCCCACTCTACATCAACACACATCCTAACCCCAGTCTCGATGCATCGCAATACACCACAAATTTGTCCCCATCTGAAGGAAGACTCAGTACCAAAGCAGTAATCAATCGCCGCTTCAGTTCCTGGAAACTACCCTCATATTTGTCTGACCATGCAAACTTCAGATTCTTCCATGTCAACTCAGTCAATGGTGTCGAAATCTTCTAAAACCCTTCAACGAACTGCCTGTAATATCTTGCCAACCCAAGGAAGCTCCTAACCTCTGAGGCGTTCCTTAGCCTCAGCCATTCTCTAACTACTTCAACCTTGGTCAGATCTACCTTAATCCTGTATCCACTGACAATATGACCAAGGAATGTCACATGCTGTAGCCAAAACTCGCACTTTTTAAACTTAGCATATAACTGGTGCTCCCTCAACCTCTGCAATATCAATCAGAGATATTGCTCGTGCTCTGCCTCTAAACGAGAGTAAACTAGGATGTCGTCGATGACGACAATCACGAACTGGTCTAAATAATCCTTGAACACCCTGTTCATCAGATCCATAAACGGTGTTGGGGCATTGGTCAATCCAATGACATGACCAAGAACTCATAATGCACGTACCTTGTGTGGAAGGTTGTCTTCGTGATATCATTGTTCTTGATCCTCAGCTGGTGATAACCAGATCGAAGATCAATCTTTGAAAATACTGTCTTACCATGTAACTGATCAAACAGGTCGTCTATCCTTAGTAGTGGGTACTTGTTCTTGATAGTCAACTTGTTCAACTCCCTATAGTCTATACACATCCTCAGGCTCCCATCCTTCTTCTTCACAAAGAAAATTGGAGCACTCAAAGGTGGGAAGCTATGTCTAATAAATCTCAACTCCAATAACTCTTATAATTGTACCTTCAACTCCTTTAGCTCTGCCGGAGCCATTCTGTATGGTGCCCTCGACACTGGTTCTATACCTGGCGCTAACTCAATGATGAACTTGATCTCCTGGTGTGGTGGCAGTCTTGGTAAGTCCTCAGGGTACACATCCAAGAACTCACATACAAGTCTAGTCTCCCCTAGTCCCACTGGCATGACCCTAGTGGTATCCACCACACTGGCTACAAAAGCCTATACAACCTCCTTGTAATAGGTCTTTAGCCCTCAACGTTGATACCATGGGAAGGCGAGATCCATGCATAGTACCAACAAAAACAAAGGGGTCTTCACCCTCAAGCTCAAATGTTACCATCTTCTTCTTGCAGTCTATAGTCGCCCCATGCCTGACTAACCAATCCATCCCCAAAATCATGTCGAAGTCATCCATACCCAGCATAATCAAGTCTACTAATAGTTCCTTGTTGTCCACCATTACTGGCAGTGACCTAACACATCTCCTAGAAACTACTAGTTCCTTTGTAGGTAGTATAGTCCCAAACGCCGCAATATAATACTATCAAGGGCTACAAAATCTGTCAATCACTTTGCTAGAAACAAATGAATGTGTAGCACTAGAATCAATCAATACAGTATATGAATTGGCTACGCTAGAAAGATGATCTGTCACCACTGAGGGACTAGCCTCAGCCTCAGCCTCTGCCTGAGTCAAGGAAAACATTCGAGCTGGAGTCAAGTTGTCTGCCTTCCTTGGTTCTTCTTTCTTCAAAGTCGGGCAGTCCTTCTTGAGGTGCCCAATCACTCCGCACAAATAACAGGATTTCGCTCAGCATTCACCCAGATGGCGCTTCCTGCATCTAGCACACTCTGGGTATCTTCTCCAAGCCTCATTGCTACCTTGGCGACTGCCCTGGACACCCCGACCCCTCCTATAAGGACCAGCAGTGGTCGAGGTGTAAGTGGTATTCGTCTTCTGATCACTGGGACCTCTGCCCCTACCAGATCCCACAACAGGAGGCACTACTCTTGGAACATCCCACCTTGCAACGCTCTCCCTCCATATCTTGTTCTATGCCTCCTCAGTTGTGAGGGCCTTCTCAACCACCTAGGCATAAGTCGTCTCCCCAGGCACTGATGTGATCTATACATCTCGGGCTATCATAGCATTCAACCCCCGAACAAACCTGTCTTACATGGCTACATCTGTAGGCACTAGATTAGGTGCAAACTTCGCTAGTCTATCAAATTTCAGGGCATACTCAGTAATTTTCTTGCTGTCCTGTACCAAACTGGTGAACTCATTCACCTTTGCCGCCCTGACGACAATGTTGTAATATTTCTAGTTGAACAAATCTCCGAACTCATCACAACTCATAGTAGAAACATCTCGAGTTTGGGATGCCACCTCCCACAAAATGTGAGCATCATCTCGAAATATGTAAGTGGCGCTGGCCACCCAATCATAACCTACCACCCTCATGGAGTCCATGATGGAGGTGATCAGACTCATCCACTGTTCAGCCTTAAGTGGATCTAGTCGTCCATCAAAGATTGGAGGATGATGCTTCCTAAACCTTTCGTACAGTAGCTCCCACCTGTTCCCAATCTCAGGCTGTTGTACTACTGGTGCCACAGCATGTGGCAAGTATGGTGCAGCGTTCTTTAGTGAAACCTGTTGTCTCAGAAGACGAATCTCTTCCTCTTGACTCTGAAGTCTAGCTTGCATATCAGTAAGCATCTGTGGCCAGTTCTTAGGGACTAGCAAAGGGTTCTGGCCCTGGCCATCATTCTAGCCTCGATCTCGATACCAGCTAGTCGAACTGATCGTCTTGGAGGCATAACTTTCCAAGTTTATCTGTATTCAATGACTCAGCTGATCAGGCAATGATAACAGGTTTTTTTAAATCACCCCACGGTCTAATGTCAATACTCGAGCAACAGTATACAATTACAATGCAAACAAGCATTTTAACAATTATTCACATACAGAAGCAATGCTAGTAAGCATGCCTCATCATATACACATAGCAGTCTAGGGCCAGGCTCTATCAATATATCTCATGCTTCCTAGTAAACAAGCAAATAAGGCATTTATATTTCATTTAAACAGTTAAACATATAATCACATATACAGTTACCAAACCCTGGATCGAGCTTATCTTTAGCGGAGAGTGTACATACCCAGCCAGTCTTTAGGAACCCTTAAACCTAGACCGCTCTGATACCAAGTTGTAATGCCCTGGATAGCCAAGACCATTACACTGTGTATTTAAAATAGTGCTAGACTTGCTAATCAAGTCATTTGGACATAAACGTGTTACCAAGGTTGATTAACGGATTAGGGTTAAAATATTGTGATCGTAGAAACAATTGTTTTCATTAAAAGGTTTGAGTTTGTACATTGGATCCCAAAATTAAATATTTACAAGGAATTTACAGATCTCAAAACAAATACAACTTAAGCCAGCCTAAGTGGCAAAATCAAATTTGCTTCTAGTCCCTATTGATCCCTCGGCCGTGGTGGTCGAATAGCTGCAAATGTACATGCAACCCCTAAAGCTCTCCAACTCATGGTTGGTCCAATTTTCCCTTTCCCTTACCTACACCACATAGCACTCATGAGGCAAGGATCAGTAAGAAAATTTAATTCACAAATACAAACGAACAACAATATATAAATCGTATACTTAAATCGTTCAATTCAATAACAACAGATCATACGCAATAAGCTAGGCAATAATAATAATATTCTCAGTTCAACAAATAATTCAATCACAGCATTCAACACAGTTAGTTAAGCGTAAACGAGACTTCTGTTTACTTAGTAAAGTTCAAGCTCGACTCCCTTAGGCCGAGTCCTCTAGTTATATAGCTGACCCTGGCTCACTTAGGCCAGGCTGCATTCTACACGCCTAACGTCATCCCCGACTCTCTTAAGCTAGACTTTCAAATAAAATATAAACAAACAAATAGATTGCAGAACACGCAATCGGTTGTAGCATAAATCAGTATGTCTATCCAAATATTCTCAAATATAGATATAATCCCAATCGCACATATATATAACCATACTCATTAACGAGGGTCCAAGCCCTAATCACATCCCGAGTGCAATTTTCTTACTTCGAGTCCCAAGCTGAAGGTGTAAGATTGTACGGAGCACAATCCCTAATGTCGAGCCTTAACGGTAAACCTGTCACAACGTAGTAATAAATAACCATTAAAACCTAAACCAATTAAAAGCTTAAGAATAATATACTGGCCTCTAGAACCTCGAATTCTACTAAATCGGGTAGTAGAATCCTTCCCAAGCACCTAGGTTTGAGTTCTCGAGCCTAAGAAACCTATTTGACCAATATTTCCTATTTGAGTTGGGACTCTCCTCAGAGGCGCCGCGACCCTTTACAAGTCAGAAAGCAAGGGGGCTCTCTCTTGAAGATTACGGGCCACGGCACGCCCCGACCAGCGTTGCAGTGCTTAGGTGATTCTAGAGAATCACCAAGGCCATCCCCTGCACACTGGCCACAGCACCTGAAGAATAATGCCGCGGCTCGAGCCCAAAACCCAGAAATCTCCAACGTTTTCAATCAAAAAATCTTCAGAATTTTCTACCAAAAACCTCATTTTTCCCAAAATCAAAACCCCAAACAAGTTCATTGTGGCATATACAACATTTATGATCCATAAACTAGTTCAAAACCACCCTCAAATCTTAAAATTCACACTTAAGCTAAAAACTTAAAGAAAACTTAACTTGATCATAGAAATTAACCTAATAAACAGGTTTTAGACCTTATCTTGATAACGATTTCGACCCTGAACTGCTCCTCAAGTAATCCTAGCTTCAATTCTTTAGAAACACTCAGCCCTTCCCCATGAATTAACCAAGACTCCAACCAGCTCTGGGAGAGAGAGTGTAAGAAGAGGGAGTGATCTAAGTGGTTTCTGGTGGTTTCTCTAACAGCCAAATCTAACAAAAGCTTAAAGAATGACCAAAATGCCTTTATACTTATCCTTAGCCTCTTAATGCCTTTAAGGGCAAACCCGTTATTTACTGCATTTCCCGCCAATCCTCAAGTGGTCCTATAAATTCCCAATTAATCCTTACGTGCCCAAATAATCACCAAATGCGCACAAGTCCTCAAAATACCCCTAGGCTCACCCCGAGCCTGGCATTAAACCCCGTTGTGACTATTCCGCTAATCCGCTCACTAAGATCGCCTTGAGACGAATACCGCAAATATATCCACACAATAATGTGGTCTCAATCATTTAATACATATAATCACATTTATACCCTCAATGGGTCAAAATTACAAATATGCCATTATTAACAAAAACGGGCCCACGTGCATATTTAATACACATATATTCATATTACCATATAAATCATGTATGCTACATAGTCACACATTTAATCAATTAATTCCACACACATATATATCCAATTATGCCCTCCCAGCACACTAATCAAGGCACTCAGCCTTATTAGCAATTTGTGACGTTACAGTTATAGAATGCATTAGGTAAGATGAATTTGATAAGGTAAAAATTCACTCATAATATTCTATACCTTGCCGCCCACCTCTCTTAGTTTTCTCTCTATGAATTCTCTTCTCATGTGCTGAGACTTGCCCACACAAACAGTAGGTTATTTTAGAGAAAGACTTGGAAGACTATGGTATTATTTCAAAGTAGTTTGGATTCCTTGCAATACCTAGCATTCAACAAGGACAAAAGTTTAGGGAATCCAAATGGCATGGTCTTATATTGCTGTGTATTTGTAAATGCTCTAATCTTTATTATGCTATTTACAAATCTCTGTATGAAAATCACATCTATGAATGTATTTATATTTTCTATTGTATGATTTTATGCTTTCTACTATGTATATTGTTTTAAATATATATATATATATATATATGGAGCATGCATATAGACTTATATAAATGAGATCTTACACTTTGTAACCTCTCAATTTTGCATTTTACCACTAAAATGTCCCAACTCATTCCCTTTGATTTTGTAACTTCCATACACCTAATGAGAGTTAAAATCATATCTCCAACCACTATTCAACATAATAGCTCATGAAATTAAATTTAGAAATGTGTAACTCTTATTTTATACATTAATAGGTGATCTTTTGGAAGTTACAAATGGTTACTGATTTATAAGATGTGTAACTCCCAAAAGTATATTACAAATTTAGACAAACCCATTTTTCCCACTTATTTGTAACTCTCAAAATATGTTACAAAATGTGCCAAGCTCATTTTTTCACACTTCTCTTTATTATTTAATCTAACATTATATTATTTTACAAATAATATAACATTCCCCCACTAGATTAAATAATACTTCTTTTGTAACCCTTATTTAATCAATCAAACATTATATTAAGAATATAATATTCCACCGCTTGATTAAATTATAACTATCTCTATAGAAGTCATTGCATTTAGTGCATAAAGTAAAGTATTTTTCAACTTGAACTTTACCGTAGTGTAATTACCACAAAGTTTGTTGAAAATTTGGTTGCACTATGCATTGAACCAACTTTCCCTAGTAACACATACATTTTCTATGTTCACTTAAGACCTCAATGTCTTGCTTTGCACCGTTAATGGTCATGCGCACATTCTATTCATAGACATTCTTGAGAATGACTCCCATTTCTCATGAGGGCCGACTCCACCCCTAGGTCTATATAGATAGAACTCTTACAATATTTTGTTACCCTAAAATACTTGTCCTCTCAATACTAAGTTCTTTTAAAAAGTATTTCGATTTTAACCCTCAATTTGGTAACACACTAGTACTCATATCTCAGATGAGAAACTTTTTGAGTACTATTAATATTCACTTAATTGATAGTATTAAGATAGCTTATCATCAACCATGAATCTCTTTAGGGAGATTTAGTACCATCCCTCAAGATAGTACTAAATCTTTTGTAAAAGATTTAGTTATTTGTCAAGTTTTCACTTAACTTCTCAAAATTGATTCCATTTTGAATCATTTCTTTCTTATGCATGTATCTCTCATTATTTTATTCAAATTTTGTGCTAGCTATAGTTTTAATAAAATAGTTACACCTTTATCAAAATCGTGAGTTAGACCATAGTCAACACCACCACTATTTTCACACTTCAATACTAAAAATAAACATGTTTTCTTGAATATTGAATTTAGAAACATCTTTGTTTCTATAACTCCATTTATTGTCTAAATTGATTACTTCTTGAATCAAATATCTCGTAAACTAACCTTAGACATCAAGCATGTCTAGATTACCCATATTATACATAAAGCTAAAATAATTTAGAATGTGAAATTTCAAATCACATAACTTGTATGTATACATTTAATAAGATGACTAAATAAATCAATCATTTCTCAAAACTAATTGACTAATTTTGAAGCATCCATTTAGAATATAAATCTCTTCATTTCTATTAAGTCATTTACATTATCCTCCAAAATAATACTAGATTTATAATTCTCAAAATTCATCACGAGTCCTTAAACCACATGGTAATTTCACAATAGATCAAAATAAAAAAATAAAAAAACTTCAATGTTAGTTTATTTTGAATGATTTACTTGTGAAAGCAAGACACACCCCTTTGAAAGTATCATTCACTTGGTTTTCTTTCTTTTTATATTTTCATAAAATGATATATATATAAAGAAAAAATAATTTGTGAAAATTTATCAAGTAAATAATCACAAACATAGAATAATAGGATAACACTTTAATCCATTATTCATATTTTATTAACAACTTAATGTTAACATTTAACACAATACACACTCTCTTGATATTTAAATTAAAATACCAAGAATAATAAAATATCTTCATTTTATTATGAGTTTTATATTATTGTCCAAATAACTTGATGTCATGATAACAACTAGTTACCAATTTTACTTTAATTGTCTAAATAATCTCAAAATTACTTAAACAACTTTTGTGCATTTTCTAAGAGTCTCTTTGAGATTCTTTTGAAAACATCACTTTGACATCCATTGATTTTCTCATCAAAATCAATTTTAAGATATCAATTTTAAACACTTAAATCAAAGAAAATAAACTCACGTTGATTTCTCATATTACTTCTTTAGTTTAAAATCATCTCCTCGTTGAGATTATTTTAAACATATCATCATCTTATTATCATTAATGAAAATAAATAAAATTCTCTTTAATTTATTAACCACTCGTTGGTTTAAAGATTCAAAATTATTTCTCCAGTTTTATAATGTCTCCCCATTGAGACATATATTATTTAATATTTAAGATTTATTATCAGTAAATAATTCTAAAATATGTTACTTTTTTTTACCACACTTTAGACTCCAAACCTATAGGTCAATATGTCATCCCATAATTTTGGATCCACCTTGATCCATATTTCTTGCAATAGTAAGACACATCCATCAAAAGATGTAACCCCCTTAGGTTCATCTTTTCTTATCTCAGAAATTGAGATGCTCAACACTTAAATAAGAAAAATTAATTTCCCAAATAATTCTCAAAATAAATGGCAACTCATTCCATACCAACAATAATATAGGATAAAACCTATTTGTATCATTATCACCTTAATTATCATATTATGTGACACACCATGATAATCAGATAATTCACATGTATATACACATATTGATATATTCTATTGATTCACAAAATCAATATATAGACATGTCAATTTGTAACTACCTAATTATCATTATAAGTTCTCAAAATATAATTTTTATGTCAATATATATACTACTATCTCACATATAGCATGCATATAATATTTATAATTCCTAGATTATGAAAATCATGTCAAAAGTTCACTTTTAAGGATTACAAATTAAATTTCACAAATAGATGTATCAACTATGTCACATACTATCATATATTGCATATATCTCATATTGCATCAACATGTTAAAATCTACACAATTATTCCTATATCAACATAAGAAAACATGCTAATACATAAAATAAAATCCCATTACTATTATATAAACCACTATTCTTACCCATAAGTGGCTTGAAGCACCTACCTTTAAAGACGGATCCTCACAAGATCTTCATGGTTTCTCCTTCCATTGAAGATGAAAATAAGCTTTTGATTGTTAGACAATATTATATATTCCAATGGAAATATATACTCAATGGAGGATAAACGTAGTGCACCGAATTTTTTTTATATTTAATTCTGTGTTTTGTTTTATTTAATTGTTAAGTGTTGTGAATTTTTTATTTTTAAATTGTTATAATTGTTTGGTAGAATTTTGTGAATTTAATTGTTAATTGTTAATTTATTTATTTATTTATTTTGTGAATATTTGAGTTTTGGTTTAATGCACCAAGGTGCATGGTAGGTAGTGATGCACCCTAGTGATTGAGTGTGTGCATGTGTATTGTTGCATGGTGCACTTGTATAGAATTTTCTACACATTTTATTGTTTCCTTTTATTCGATTTATTTTTTATTTAATTAAAAAAAACAAAAAGAAAGGGAAAGGAAGAGAGGTGGACGGCAGAGGTGGGAAATGGAAGATTTTATTCCAATTTATTTTGTTCAATCAAATAAAATTAAAATAAAAGAAAATAAACAAGAGAAGAAACTTACCCATTTTCTTCATTAGGCTATTTTTGGCTAGGTTAGAATAAAAAGGGAAGAGAGAAAAAAAGAGAGCATTATGCTCCTTGGTGGCTTTCGAATTTTAGAGAGAGAGAGGGGGGGGGGGGGGGGGAGAGTGGACGTGAGCTAGAGAGAGAAGGAGAAGAAGAAAGAAAGAAAAGGGGAGAAAATTAAAGCCTAGGTGAGTTCTTTGATTTTTGAAAGTTTAATCCTCTCTTCTACATTCTCATCTTCTTAATATAGTTTTCATGTTAATGATTGTGTTGTTCTTTTATGGATTTCGAAAACCCTAGGAGAGTCAATATGGTGATCATATTTTCTTGAGTCTTGATCTACCAAGGAGGTAATGGAACCTCTAACTCTATTCTTTGTTTTATTGTTGTTCTAAATTCTTTGAATATGACTATAGCATATTGCTTCTGTTTTTTGATGATTTGATCTCTTGTTTATGGCTTGTGCAATATTGGTAGTTGTTTTGGGCATGAATATTTGCTAAGGGTTGCCTTAGATTTTAAGATCTATGAAACATGTTCTCAATGTAGTTTTGATGTTATAGTTTTCATAGATGCATGCTAGGTTTGGGTTTTGGTTTTCGCCTACTAATATATGTTGATGGTTATCTTTTATATTTTTTTTAGAAACATGCAAGGGATTTGTTGTTGTTGGAACATGTAGGTTTCAGCCTATGCAAGTATAGGGATCCTCTTCGTATTTTTTTTGTTATTTTAATTTTATGTTAGAACCGTGTTCTAGGATCCTATGTAAATTTTGGCATGATAATTAATTTGGACTCTTGTTATTGAATCCATGAAATTTGATGAATATATTTATGAGATTATGATGTATCAATAGGTTGATGCATTCATGAATGATGATAGAAACATGCTAGGTTTCATGTGAAAGTAAATAAGGATTTTTGTATTTTTATGTTAATGTTCTAGAGAGTTTTCGCCTAGGGGAGATTATCGATGCATGTTGGTTAATTTGTTGATGTCACCTGCACTCATTAGAAACATGTTAGGATAATTTGGAAAATGAAAGGAATTGTCTTAAATCTTGTATAAATTGATGTATTGGTAATACATGAAAATTCACATTTGAGTTTTGAAAGCATGAGTTTGAAATGAATTTGATGATGAATATTGCTTGGTGATTTTGTGTATAAATGGTATGAAACATGATGAAAATAATGATTTGCATGAATAAATGTTTTTGCAAGTGCTATGATGATTTTATGAAATTAAAAGGGTATTTTAATTTACATTAAAATGATATTTTTACTCAAATAAATACATACAGTTTTTTTTTTATATTTAGATAAAATATGAGTTTTAATTTCAAGATGGAGATTTTTTAGGGTTTATTTTGTTGCTGGATTTTTTGTAAAAATTATGAAAAGTCTTTTAATGAAAGAAAGTTTGTGTGTTTGTTGAAATAATATAACACCCCAAACTAAGTAAATATTAAAAATGATATTTTAAATGTAACCTTGAATGTTCACATTTTAATGAGCGTGATTTTTTTTATTTTAATTAAGAAAAATGTTGAAATTAAATTCACTTGTGATTTTTAAATAAATTAAATGGTAGCTAAAAGTTTAGTTTAATAAATTAAAAATAATTATTTGATTATCACATATGAATTTATACTACATAAAATTAAGTCTTAAATAATACAAGCAAAATATATTTTTCTCACACCTAAAAATTATATTTTTCTCACATAAATTTTGTAATTTTATTAATTTAAATAAAATTGTTATTTTTTAAAGGAAACATGATATTTATAAGTACTTTAGATAGTTTCAAGCTTTTGTTATTTTCTATGCAATTTAAAAATAATAAATGGATTTATTATATTTTTAAATGGCTAAACAAATTATTTTTATGAAATAAAAATAATATCTTAAGGGGTTTAATCAACTTACGGAATTAAAAGAAATAAATAATAGTGAGAAATTATGACTTCTAAATCTTTATTTTGAAAAATGATAGAAATAAGCGCATAGAAATTATCGTTTTTAACAACGTTCTCACGTATGCATGTCGCATGTAAATGCACTTTTACGTTAAAAAATATATCTAATATTCAACCCTGTGATTTTTACTTGAAAACCATGCATGTATAATAGGTAGAAGTTGCATTATTCGTTTGGTGATTTTATGTGTAAAATGTGTAGATTTCACCATGTGTGCATAGGTCATCCACACATGAGGTATATGAGTTGGGCACAAGAAAGCCTTATGTGATGCTAAAGAATTTCTATTTGATTATGAATATAGGCTCGTTGTGAAGTTGTTCAATTTTTGCCTTGCTCGGACCTGAGGTAAGGAAGTTAGATAGAATCTTTATAATTATGCTATGAAACGGTAAGATTAGTTTGTATGAGGATATATGCTATGTGTGATGAAGTACCATGAGATATGAAGTATGAAATGCTATTTTGATAAGATGTGATGAATTTGATTAATCATGTATTTCCCTTTGTGTTGATATGACTGGATTGCATGTGTTTTGTATGTTGTATGAAAAAGTGAATGGTTGTAGGCATGTTGAACATGACACAACAAAGGGGTTACTAATGATATAAAGACGTAACTCGAGTTACTAAGGATATAAAGACGTAACTCATAGGGCGGACGCACCGAGGTTATTTAAGGACCAAAGTCTCCTGTTTACCAAAAAGTGTGACATGGACAAGAGAGGGGGCCATGTTCACAAGGATGTAATGATAATGATGTTTATGCTTGATTTTTGCTATTGATGAATGATGTATGACGTTTGATGATGATGTTTAATGTATGATGATCACGTTTACGCATGATGCATGATGATGACGTTAAGTATGATGTATAGCGATGTATGAATATGAATATGAATATGTTTTGTTGTGTTGTGTTTACTTGTGTGTTGTTTGTACTTCCTTACTGGGATTTTAGCTCACTCACTTACTTTCCCTTCCAGGTAGCAAATAGGGTTTCTCTTTGGCATGCAGGGTGATGTGGGGAGTTCCGACGTCAAGGTGTGTATGGCGTGGGAGTATCCTATGGGCGAGCAAACGATCAGCTTAACGCCAATTTCTAAAGAACGATGTTATGTTTTATTTTAATTTTTCAGAACTTATCAGTGTGACTTGAACTTTATATATTTTTAAAACATTGCATGAGAACTTTTATTTTATTTTAAACTATTTGGCCCAACTTTCATGTTTTAGCAAGGCCCCACTGGGATTTTCATATAATACGTGGTTTTCTTCTATAAGTTTATGAGCATGTCAAAGTTTTACAAAGTATTAGTCTAGGGCATTTTATAATAAAACCACAAGATACACCTCCATGCAATAAATACACCTTGAATTAGATGATTGATAAAATAAAGGTTACAACTCTATGCTTAAAATAAAAATTAAAGGATTGAAAAAAAAAAGGAGAAGAAATGAAGAAATACAAACTCAAAGCAATAATAATGCAATATGAACAATAGAGAAAAATAAGAACAAAAGAAAGAAAAGAAACTCTAACACTTACATCACCGTAAGTGTAAAGTAGTGAGGAGCACCAACTTGAACAAGGTTCTAGACCTTTGTCCAAAAGCTTATTTCTTCCTATCTCTAAGCACTAAGAGACTCTCAAGTTTAGAAAATAGCTCCATGGAATTATCTTTTGAGAATTTGTGGCTTTATACTTTCTAAATCAACAATGAATAATGGGAATAATTCAATATTACAAACCCTAGATGTCAATCAAGAACCTTATTTAAAGTATATGAATGCAAATCTTGATAATCAAAGATCCAATGATTAAATGATCATGAGTTTAGAAATATTTAATCATCAAAACTAACAATAATGAACATAAGTAAAGAAGTAAATCACAATAGAATAACATAATTACAAAACTAAGAGTTAGAGAGATACAACCTTTGATTTGAGCACTTAAATCTTCAAATTTAGGGAACATCTAAATGCTTATACACAAGGAGTGTCGCTGTCCAAAATCTCTATTCCAGGTCTTCCAATTGTTGCTTGAAGCTTCACCGAGATAGAATGAGATTTGTGATTTAACAAGCCTTTGAAACTCACCAAGTCAAGCAATTCTTGATGAGTTTCTTTAAGAATACTTGTGATCTTTAAGAGCTAGACAGAGAAAGAGAAAGTTGAAAAGTGTGATAAAGGCTTTTCAACTCTAATAACACTTATTTATAGTGTAGTAATTGTCATTAACTCCAACCAATATGATTAGAAATTTTAAACACATCATTTGAAGCTAAAACACGTAACTGTACGGTCCCGTACAGATCGCCCAGGCGATGGGGGTTTTGCCTCCTAGGAACTTTTAGGCGTTGCATCACCTCCCACATGCGACATAATGAAAATGCCTCTGTAATAATGCTCCGAGCATGACCCCAAGATTCCTCCAAACTTTTTGGGCATACTTAGATACCTCGTTGTATAACTTTAGACCCATAAAAGTCAATTATAGATGCCAACTACAAAATCTCATATTTTCACTTCAACTTAAGTGAAAATCGTTAAGTGTTTTTACCTCATTATGTAAACAACTTAACCATTATATTTAACCAATCTCAGCATTACTAAGCCTTTGGTACATTTTCTAGCCAAGTGTTTTGTGGATAGAAAATTAGTTGTCTTATAAGTGAGCACTGGACTTCTATTTATAGAGTTTTGAGACACCTTTTAAATTTCAAACTCCACCAACCCTCTTAAATGTTACCAATGTTAAATTGAGTATTTATGGAATTAAGGGGAAGATTTTGGAGTTATTTGAAGTGTTCCACGCGTTCAAATTGATGAAAATGCAAAGTGAGATTAGGTTGTAAGCCTCCTAGACCACAACCTGAATCATTCTAGGCCACGGCCTAGAGGCTCTGTCTCCTAGGTCGCGGCCTGACGCACTTTGTAACCTCCAAATTTTGTATTTTTCAACTAAAATTTCCCAACTCATTTCCTTTTGTTTTTGTAACTTCCATACACCTAATAGGGTTGAAATTCATATCTCCAACCTCTATTCAACATAATAGCTCATGAAATTCAATTTAGAAATATGTAACTCTTATTTTACACATTAATATGTGATCTTTTGAAAGTTACAAATGATTAGTGATTTGTAAGATGTGTAACTCTCAAAAGTATGTTACAAATTTGAACAAAAACATTTGTCCCACTTATTTATAACTCTGAAAATATGTTCTAAAATGTAACAAACTCATTTTGTCACACTTCTCTTTATTACATAATCTAATATTATATAATTTTCCACACTTATTTCTTTTCATATTTTGTAGAGTCTCAGAATGTTTACTTAGTTAGCTAGTTAGTAGTAGTTGTAGTATTTTAGATTTCGTAGATTTTGATTCAACCGGGACTTAGTTGGAAACTCCTAGCAATAGTTATAAATTTTATAAGTTTAACCTATAGTTTAAGAATATTAATTATAACATATGGTTTGATTAATCTTGCTGGTCATAAATATGATATTTATTATAACCTAAGGTTTAGATAGAGCCAATAGGAATATGACACTTGTCATAAGAATGATTATTAAGAAATTAAGTATTTTAATAATAAAATAAGGAAATATAAGCTTTAGTATTCACCAGAAACTATTAGGGTCGTAGTTTGACTCGGTCAAAGCAGTTTTCCAACTTCAATTATGCTGAAAAATTGCAATTACGTGTTTAAAATATACATGTATGCCGATATATTGCAGGAATGGAGCTGATATATCGCCTAACAAAGGATACGGAAAACACGTTGACGTTGCACAATTGTACGAATGGAGGCTCGAGACTAGGCCAAAGCCGATATATCGCCACATAGGGGCGATATATCGCCTGGAGTGATATGATTTTTGAAACATAGTTTTTTATTTATTTTAAAATAAACCTTAACTACTTAGACCTGCCCCTGAATAGTTTTGATCGAGTCTTCAGCTTCTGATTGATGAATATTCAAATATTTTCAATTATTATCCATTATTTTATTCAAATCAAAATAGGGTTAGTTTCACTCCTTACCTCTATAAATAGGACCTAGTACCCAGCCCTTCCAATCACTCTTCAAGTTATGATCAGAGACTCCAAGGTGCTAGTGATTCCATAGAGTGATAAACACTTGGGTTAGGAATAAGCTTTGCCATTCTTAAGCTTTATAAAATACTTGGGAAGTGAGGATTAGTGTATTTTGGTATTGAAGTTAGACCAATCCTTAAGGTCAACTAAGGTACTCTTATTCTTTAAGTCCAGTTCTTTAAAACTCTTTAGTTTTCTTTAGTTCCTTTTATTTAGATCCTAACATTTGATATTGGTTTTTGATTAGGTTCTTGAAACTTAAAGATCTTCCTTGGTAAGTTTCGTCTTGAAGGTTTAGTTTCCACAATTGTTCTTTACTCTTTAGAAATACTCACCATTTTTATTGTTGGTTTTAGGAGTGTTCCAAGTCCCGCATTTGTTCTCAAATATCCCAGTTTTGGTAAGGAAAATAGGATATAATTTTATATGTTTATATGATATGTTATATTATCTAATGTTATGTTATCTTATGTTATGTAATGTTTACATTATAGTATGTTTATAGACCTTGGGTATATGACTTGTCTAGCTAGCAAGCCCCAATAATTTATGGGCATATGACTTGCTTGGCTAGCAAGCCCCACAAATCTATTGGGCATATGACTTGCCTAGTTAACAAGCCCCAAGTAATATAATGGTCATTGTAATATCTCAAGGATGTAGGCTATCTTGAGTGTTGTCAAAAAGAATTTCACCTTGTCTTGCCACCTAGTGAAATTAGATCCATCAAACATATCCAACCTCACTAGGTCTTGGTTCATGATCTTGATGGTCTCCCCTTCCATTGAAACAAAAAAGGGATAAGCTTTTGATTATTGGAGAAAATTATGTGATTGCCTCAATGGAAAAGGTAAGATAATACAACTCTATGCAATATATTACAAATAAATAATGATTGATTAAAAAAAGTGTTACAACTCTATAACTGAAAATACAAACAAACAAACAAAGGAAGAGGAAGAAGGAGAAGAAGAGAATGGTGAAAGATACAACTCTAAACAAAAGTTACAAGTAAATAGAAAATGAAAATAAGAAGAAAAATAGAGAAAAAATGCAAGAACAAAACAATAGTAAACTCTCACTCACACAACCTAAGTGAAGAGGGTTGGGGATCACCAACTTGAACAAGGTTTAAAACCTTTGTCCAAAAGCTTATTTCCCCCTAACTCAAGCACTAAGGGATCTCTCACAGATTTTTGGAAATGCTTTCTTGAATAATCAAGCCTCAAGGTGTATTTTCCAGCCAAGTGCTTTGTGGATGGAAAATGGTGTGTCTTACAAGTGAGCATTAGACTCCTATTTATAGAGTTTAAGATACCCTTTGGATTTCAAATTCCACCAACCCCATGGCTGTTACCAAGGTTTAATTGGGTGTTTATGGAATTAAAATGGAGATTTGGGAGTTATTTGGGATGTTAGAACCGTTCAATTTGGAAAAAAAATTAAAAATCCAAATAGGTTGTCAACTTCACTGGCCGCGGCCACTGGCCTCTGTCCCCCAGGCCGCGGCCAGGGAAAGACAGAGGTCGCGGCCACAACCTAGTTTCAGCACAAAAAATGTCATTTTCCAAATCGTTCCAAAACGTCCCAAATCATTTCCCACATGATTGTGTAACCTCCAAACACCTATTGGGAGTTAAAACATGTCTTCAACAGCCATATTTCATTATGGCTTTATGAAATCCGATCTCAAATGTGTAACATATAATATACACATTATTGGGTAATATTTGGGAGTTATAAATTTGTAACTGATTTTGTAACTCCAAAATATGTCACATTTGGGCACACACATGTGTCCAATTTTGTGACTCTCAATAATATGTTACAAGGTGTGACAAATCACATTTGTATGACAAATCACATTTTGTCACATTATTTGATCTAATATTATATTATATGAAATAATATAGCATTCCCCTACTAGATTAAATAATCACTTTTTGTAACACTTATTTAATCAATCAAACATTATATTAAAATATAATATTCCCCCACTTGATTAAATAATCACTCTCTATAGAAACCTTTGCATTAGTGCATAAAGTAAAATGTCTTTCGACTTGAATTTTACCTTAGTGTAATTATCACAAAGTTTGTTGAAATTTTGGTTGCCGAAGCATTAAACCACTATAACTTGATAACAAACCGGTGTTAACACACGCACATTTGTTGTGTTCACTTGAGACCTCAGTGTCTCACTTTTGCACCGTTAATGTCCATGTGCACATTCCATTCATAGATTTTTCTTGAGAATGACTCACAATTCTCATGAGGGGCAGCACCACCCCTAGGGCTATATAGGTAGAACTCTTACAGTATTTTGTTACCCTAAAATACTTGTCTTTTCAAGACTGAGTTCTATTAAAAAAAACCTTTCAGTTTTAACCCTCATTTTGGTAACACACTAGTACTCATATCTCAGATGGGACAAAATTTGAGTACTACTACTATTCACTTGATTGACTTGTAATTACCTATTGAACCTAATACTAGTTTGGTGACTAGTATTAAGATAGGTTACCATCAACCATGAATCTCTTTAGCGAGTCTAAGTCCCACCCCTTGAGATGTAGAAATGATTCCATTTGAATCATTTCTTTTCTCATGTATGCATACTTTAAACACTCTCTTTATTTTATTCAAATTTTGTTGCTAGCCATAGTTTGATTAAAATAGTTACCTCTTTAAAATAGTGATTTTGACCATAGTCAACACCCCCACTATTTTATAGTTTAATATCAAAGATAAACATTTTCCTTGAATATTAATTCTAGAATCCTCTTTGTTTCTAAAATTCTCCTTTATGTTTTAAATTGATTCCTTCTTGAATCAAAATATTACAAACAATGAATTTAAACACCAAACATGTCTAGATTTGTCCGATCTACACACATATAGCCAATGTGATTTAGAATGTGGAATTCCAAATCACCTATTTGATAGGATGACCAAATTAATCAATTGATTAACAACAAAATAAATTGATTAACTTTGGAGCATCACCCCCACATTTCTTACATAGTGATAATCACTTTAAAATATAAATTTCTTCATTTCTATTAAGTCCTTTATCTTCCAAGATAAATCTAGAATTATAATTCTCAAAGTTCATCATGAGTCCTCTAAGCCACATGATAAACTCTCAAGATAAAATATCAACGTTTATCTTGATTTATTTACTTGCTAAAGCAAGGCACACTTCTTTCAAAGCAACTTTTACTTAGTTTCTTTCTTTTATGTATTTCACAAAATAAAAATGTGGACACAAATGTAATGTGAGAATTTCTCAAACAAATAATCACATTATGAAATAATAGGTCTACACTCTTACCTATTATTTTAACAAGTTCATTTTGAAACTTTGTTAATGTCTCACACAAATTTCTCATAGCAAAATAAAGAATTATCATAGAATAATACTTTAATTTTATTGATAGCTTTCAAGAGTACAAGCTTTATTACAAAATAACAATTTTCCCAACCAGGCACATAAACATGGTAATCATGCTAGGATCTCTTCTTCCTTTTCTATAGCATTTACCTCATTCTCATGTGGGTCCTTTCGGTACCTACATACTCTAGCATAATGCTTAGGTTTTCCACAAACAAAACAATGACCTCTCACGTCTTTGAATACTCCATGATCTTTCTTTGGAACTAAAGGGTTCCCACTACTTTTTTTGTTGTTGTTGTTGTTGTTGTTGTTGTTGCCCTTTGGATGCTTGTGTGAAACCGCATTGGCCTTGGAAGTCTCATCTTTAGACTCATTCACACCCTTGTCTCTTATTCTCGATTCCTCTTCAATTCTAATGTGTTTTTGGATCTCTTCAAAAGTGTAATCCTCATTCTTATGGAGGATTCTTTTCCTATAGCTCCTGCAAGTTGGTGGTAATTTTTCCACTATTGCACCAACTTGGAAGGCCTCGGGAAGCTCAATCTTGAGAACTTTCAACTTGTTTACAATCACTTGTAACTCATGAATTTGAGGTAAAAGAGTTTTCCCATCAATGAAAGAAAATTCAAAATATTGAGAAATTAAGAACTTTCTTGTACCTTCTTCCTCGACCTTGTACTTACTCTCCAAGGCATCCCAAATCTCCTTAGTGGATTTGGTATTGGTATAGAGGTCATATAGCCTATCGGATAGGGCATTAAGGATATGACCCCTACACAGAAGGTTGTCCTCTTCTCTCTTCCTTCTTTTCTCCACTTCCTTAGGAGTGTCTTTGTCGGATGGCTCGGCTAGAGGTGCCAAGGATGACTCAAGGATGTAGGCTATCTTGAGTGTTGTCAAAAGGAATTTCACCTTGTCTTCCCACCTAGTGAAATTAGATCCACCAAACCTATCCAACCTCACTAGGTCTTGGTTCATGATCTTGATGGTTCCCCTTCCATTGAAACAAAAAAGGGATAAGCTTTTGATTGTTAGACAAAATTATGTAATTGCCTCAATGGAAAAGGTAAGATAATACAACTCTATGCAATATATTACAAATAAATAATGATTGATTAAAAAAAGTGTTACAACTCTATAACTGAAAATACAAACAAACAAAGAAATGATGAGGAAGAAGGAGAAGAAGAGAATGGTGAAATAGACAACTCTAAACAAAAGATTACAAGTAAAGGAAAGGTTTTTGAAACAAAAGACAAGAAGATTACAACTCTAAACAAAAGTTACAAGTAAATAGAAAATGAAAATAAGAAGAAAAATAGAGAAAAAATGCAAGAACAAAACAATAGTAAACTCTCACTTACACAACCTAAGTGAAGAGGGTTGGGGATCACCAACTTGAACAAGGTTTAAAACCTTTGTCCAAAAGCTTATTTACCCCTAACTCAAGCACTAAGGGATCTCTCACATATTTTTGGAAATGCTTTCTGGAATAATCAAGCCTCAATGTGTATTTTCCAGCCAAGTGCTTTGTGGATGGAAAATGGTGTGTCTTACAAGTGAGCATTAGGCTCCTATTTATAGAGTTTAAGATACCCTTTGGATTTCAAATTCCACCAACCCCCATGGCTGTTACCAAGGTTTAATTGGGTGTTTATGGAATTAAAATGGAGATTTGGGAGTTATTTGGGATGTTAGAACCGTTCAATTTGGAAAAAATTGAAAATCCAAATAGGTTGTCAACTTCACTGGCCGCGGCCAGGATCATCAGTGGCCACAGCCACTGGCCTCTGTCCCCCAGGCCACGGCCAGGGAAAGACAGTGGCTGTGGCCACAGCCTAGTTTCAGCACAAAAAATGTCATTTTCCAAATCGTTCCAAAACGTCCCAAATCCTTTCCCACATGATTTTGTAACCTCCAAACACCTATTGGAAGTTAAAACATGTCTCCAACAACCATATTTCATTATGGCTTTATGAAATCCTATCTCAAATGTGCAACATATAATATACACATTATTGGGTAATATTTGGGAGTTACAAATTTGTAACTAATTTTGTAACTCCAAAATATGTCACATTTGGGCACACACATGTGTCTAATTTTGTAACTCTCAATAATATGTTACAAGGTGTGACAAATCATATTTGCGAGAAAAATCACACTTTGTCACATTATTTAATCTAACATTATATTATATGAAATAATATAGCAATAATTTATGTATATGTTTTATGTTATTAGTAGTTTTTCCTTGCTGGGCATTAGGCTCACTCATTCACTTTTAGTGTGATGTAGAAAAATAGATACAAAGGTGGAAGGATTCTTGAAAGCTTGGAGTGTGTGTTGAGGTGAATGGAGCGGATGGGCTGCGTGTCGATTCGAGGACGACATTATTTTTTTTAGTCTATTTAAATTACATTTTTATGTATTTTCTGCATTTAGCTTTGTAAAAAAATTCATTTAAAGTTATGTTTTATTTTTAAAACAATGAGCTCATTTATGTATTACAAATATTATTTTAAAGTTTCAATAAAGTTATGAATATTTCTCATGTATGTTCACTTCAAAGTAGTAGTTATGTCTAATGGTCTAAGTCTTAGAAATAGTTGGGTCATTACAGTTGGTATCAGAGCCAGGTTCATTTACATGAAATTCTCCTTGATACACAAGCTCAAGCTCCGAATCCAACCGCCAATGTAAGTATTTATGTTTTAGTTATTATGTTTCTATGTTTTAGCTAACATTTTAGTCTTATGTTTTCAGTTAAGAATGGATGGAGCTTTATCATATAACGATATCCGAGCCATTAAGGCCTTAAAAAGGATTAGAGAACCAAGAAATACAGTAGGAATATTGGAAAGAATCACTTGGAGATTACTTTTATTCCATAATCAAATTGTTCATCTCCAAACATCTAAGCAAATAATGATGAGAGCCACGGAACAATATATTTTAGTAATTAGGCTTTTTAAAGATTTTCCTTTTGTAATTGCTGCTTTGGAAGAAATATGGGAGACAATAGATGTTGACGATGAAATACCAGTGGCAATGAGATATTATTTTCTCATAATTAGGTTTACCTCTAAGATGGAATTCCAATTCATAAGAGAACAAAAGAATAGAATCTTTACGAATCTTCCCCGAGGAATTTTTGAGGCTCACGAAAATGATGATTATGAAGAGATAGATGATGACATGTTAGATGAAGGATCTGATGTAGAAGATCCCAATTTTTAGAATAGATTAGTTTCTTTATTTATTTTATTTATTATTTTGCCTTTATGATTGTACTTAGTTAAAATTGTTTTTCCAAATTAATATCATTATTATTTTGATGACATGTATGAGTTTGATTTTTTTTATTTTGCAATCATAATAAATAATAAATTTAATAAATAATGACTAAGTTCAGTGAAGGTGGATACAAATCAATGAACCAGGGTTCTATATTGAGAGTTAGGGGGTCATAGTAGTGGGAACGATTTTACTGATCCTAGCCCTCCCTCAGTATGGTTAACTTTGGAACAACGATGAGTTTTGAACCTGAGAATTAAGTCAGATAGGATAATTAGAAACACAGTTAGAAAATAATAAAGATGGCATATTTTTCTAAGTTTAGAAACACACCCTAATTATAAAGATGGCTTATATAATTCTTTTCATAAGAAATCATATTTAATAGGTCCGAGTTATGTTTGCTTTGATTAAGTTTTTTCTTTAGAGCCTATTAAGGTAAGTTCTAACATGTTTTTCTCGACTGTTAGAACTCTGCTGAAGATGTCGCTCAGAAGATCTACTCGCAACAATGTCAATGTCCCCAACGCCGCTCCTGAGAGAAATGAAGCCCTTCCAGTTCGCAGAAGGGGAGTGCGTGCTAATGCCAACCGAAATGCGCCACCGCCGCCGCCGATTGACAACACTGCAGAAATTGCCAGGCTACGACAACAAGTTGAGGAATTACTACAGTAATAGCGACAACAGACTCAGCCTCAGCTGCGACCACAACCTCAGCAAATGGCCCCAGCACCCCAACAAGTTGGTCCATATGGGGGATGGCCAATGGAAAACTATGCACCATACCCAGCTCAGCACATGGAGCCAGTTTATGAGCGGTTTCGTAAGCAACACGCTCCGAAGTTTGAAGGGACAACAGACCCCTTCGAGGCGGAAGAATGGCTCAGAAATGTGGAGCAGATCCTGATGCACATGAACCTCGGTAACGCGGACCGCATATCCTGGGTTTCGTCTCTGCACAAGAAAGATGCTAGAATATGGTGGGATTTAGTTCAGCAGACTCACGATGTCGCCACCATGACTTGGACCAGATTTATGGAGCTGTTCCACAAAAAGTACTACAATTCGGCAGTCATCACTTTAAGAGTTGAGGAGTTCGCTGGTCTGAAGCAAGGGAGTTTATCAGTAGCAGAATATGCTCGGTAGTTCGACCGATTAGCCAAGTTTGCACCGGATTTGGTTCCAACTGATTTTCTGAGGGTGACCAAGTTCGTTAGAGGACTTATACCAAAGATTGAGCTAAGGTTCAAACTAGCAAACCCAAGAAATAATACCTATGCCGATGTTCTAGAAATGGTAATAGAAGTAGAAAGGCTTCATGCGAACGTTAGTAAAGAAGAGGCCAGTAAGCCTAAGCCTAAACATCAGAGTCAACATCAGAATGGTCGGAACAACAACAACAACAATCAGTTCAGCAATAATAGTAATGGTCAGAAGAGACGGCATCCTGACAACAAGCAGTCCGATAATGATAAAAGGGCACAGATGAACAATGGAAGTAATAGGCCGGGTTATGTTGAATACCCGCAATGTGCTAAGTGCTAAAAGAAACATCCTGGTGAATGACGTTCAAACACCAAGGGATGCTACAACTGTGGTCAGGAAGGACACTGGAAGAGAGAATGTCCCCAGCTCAAGCCAGAGGGAAAAAGGGAGGACAAGATGGTTCCTGCCAGGGTATTTTCCTTAACCCAAGGAGAAGCTGACACTAGCAATAAAGTAGTTACAGGTCAGGTTTCTATCCTCCATAATATATTTTATGTATTATTTGATTCGGGAGCCACTCATTCGTATATCTCGTTAGGAATGATAGAGAAATTAGACAAACCTTGTGAAAAATTTAGAACTAGGTTTGTAACCGAGTTGCCTTCGGGCGAAGTAGTCATATCATCACGGATAGTGCGAGGTGTACCGATCAAGATAGAGGACGTAGAACTAGAAGGAGACCTAATAGAACTGGAGATTAAAGACTTCGACGTGATACTTGGAATGGATTGGCTAGCAAGGCATGGCGCAACCATCGACTGCAAACGTAAGCAAGTGATATTCGAGACTCCTGACGGTCAGAAACTATGCTTTATGGGACAAGTTTCACGACTACACACACCGCTTATTTCATCTCTCAAAGCTCAAAGGATGATAGAAAAAGGATGTCAAGCATTTTTAGCTAGCGTCATGGATGTGGTCAAGGAAACACCGCTAAAAGTTGGAGACGTTCATATTGTAAAGGAATTTCCAGAAGTATTTCCTGACGACTTACCAGGGTTGCCGCCGACTCGGGAAATTGACTTCACAATCAAATTAGTACCGGGCATCGAGCCTATCTCCAAGGCACCATATCGGATGGCACCCACCGAACTCAAGGAGTTAAAGACGCAGCTACAAGAACTCTTAGACTTAGGATTCATTAGACCGAGCCATTCGCCATGGGGAGCACCGGTTCTATTTGTGAAGAAGAAGGACGGGAGTATGCGGATGTGTATAGATTACCGTGAGCTGAATAAGATGACGATTAAGAACAAGTATCCGCTACCCTGGATTGACGACTTGTTTGATCAATTCCAAGGAGCAACTATGTTCTCAAAGATTGATCTACGGTCCGGGTATCATCAGCTCAAGGTACGGAAAGAAGACATTCCTAAGGCAGCTTTTAGAACTTGTTATGGGCATTACGAGTTTCTAGTCATGTCTTTCGGTCTTACAAACGCTCCAGACGTATTTATGGACCTAATGAATAGGGTCTTTAAGGACTACTTAGATAAATTCATCGTGGTATTCATTGACAATATCTTGGTGTGCTCAAAGGATAAAGTCGAGCATGAGAAACATTTAAGGTTAATCTTGTTGCAACTAAAGGAGCATCAGCTTTACGCCAAGTTCAAGAAGTGCGAATTTTGGCTTTCACAAGTAGCATTTCTCGGCCACATAGTATCCAAAGACAGAATTGCTGTAGACCCATCTAAAGTGGAAGCTGTGAAGGATTGGCCAAGACCAAAGAACGCGTCTGAAGTAAGAAGTTTTCTGGGACTAGCAGGCTATTATCAGAGGTTTATAGAAGGCTTTTCTAAGATAGCCACTCTGCTCACCAACCTGACTCGAAAGCAGCAGAGGTTCAACTGGAATGATAAGTGTGAAGAGAGTTTCCAGTTGCTAAAAGATAAGCTATGCTCAGCACCAGTACTTTGTGTACCGACACCCAATGACAAGTTTGTAGTCTACTGTGATGCGTCAAAGCAAGGGTTGGGTTGTGTGCTGATGCAGAATGACAAGGCGATAGCCTACGCCTCAAGGTAATTGAAGGAGTACGAGCAACGCTATCCAACACACGATATGGAGTTAGCAGCGGTAGTTTTTGCATTGAAAATCTGGCGCCATTATCTTTATGGAGAACGGTGTGAGATTTATACGGACCACAAAAGCTTAAAGTATTTCTTCACTCAAAAGGAGCTCAACATGAGACATCGCAGGTGGTTAGAACTAGTAAAGGATTATGACTGTGAAATTTTATACCACCCGGGAAAGGAAAATGTAGTTGTTGATGCGCTAAGTAGGAAGAATTATGGAAGTCTAGCAATACTAGCCGGAATAGAAAAGTCACTACAGCAGGAGCTGATCAATGCTGGAATAGAAGTGGTCATTGGTAAATTGGCTAACTTGTCCATACAGTCAAGTCTGTTAGAAGAGATACGGATTGGGCAAGGGCATGATGATACATTAGTAATACATATGGATGCAGTTAAAGAAGGCAAGGCAACAGACTTCTCGATATACGGACAAGGTTCTTGAGGTATAAGGATCGAGTATGTGTGCCAAGTGATCAAGGGATTAAGGTGAAGATTTTAGAAGAAGCACACAGTACCCCATACTCAGTTCACTCAGGGTTGACCAAGATGACCCACGATCTTAAAGTACTGTATTGGTGGCCAGGAATGAAGAAGGATATAGCGGAGTATGTGTCTAAATGCTTAGTATGCCAGCAAGTAAAAGCAGAACATCAACGACCTGCAGGCTTATTACAACCGCTTAGCATTCTAGAATGGAAATAGGACGATATAGCCATGGATTTTGTGACAGGACTTCCACAAAAAAATAAGCAACACGACTCGACTTCGGTAGTAGTAGATAGACTAACCAAGTCAGCTCATTTCCTGCCTGTTAAAACTACGTTCACAGCAGATCAATACACAGACGTTTATGTCCAAGAAATAGTACGACTTCATGGAATCCGTAAAACAATAGTATTGGATAGAGGATCAGTGTTTACATCGAGATTTTGGGGAAGTTTGCAGCAAGTCATAGACACCAAGTTAAGTCTTAGTACAACATTTCATCCTCAGACAGACGGTCAGTCCGAGCATACCATACAGATTTTAGAAGATATGTTGTGCGCTTATGTACTTGATTTCGGAGGATCGTGGAGTAAGTACTTGCCGCTGATAGAATTATCCTATAATAATAGCTACCAGTCAACGATCGGGATGGTACTTTACGAGCTACTTTATGGAAGGAGGTGTCGATCGCCGTTACATTGGGATGAGGTAGGAGAAAGGCAACTACTTGGACCCGAAGTTGTTAAAGAAGCTCAGGAAGTAGTAGCACTGATTAGAAAACGTATGCTCGCTGCTCAAAGTCGTTAGAAAAGTCATGCAAATGCCAAGCGACGTGATGTGGAATTCAAAGTTGGAGATCAAGCCTTCCTAAAGATATCTCCTATGAAAGGTGTGAAGCGGTTTGGGAAGAAAGGCAAGCTTAGTCCTAGGTTTATAGGTCCTTTTGAGATATTGGACAAAGTGGGAGCAGTTGCATATAGATTAGCCCTACCGCCAGCATTAGCAGATACCTACAATGTGTTCCACATCTCGATGTTGCACAAATATGTGTTGACCCATCTCACGTCCTCAAGTATGATACGATAGCACTCCAGAAAGACTTGAGTTACGAGGAACAGTCGGTTAGCATCCTAGATATAGGGATGAAGGAATTACGGTCTAAGAGTATTCCGATAGTCAAAGTCCTATGGAGAAATAGTTATGAACGGGAGGCAACGTGGGAGTTGGAGGAGGACATGCAAGCTTGGTATCCGAAATTGTTTGGTAAGTAAATTTTGGGGACGAAATTCTTTGTAGTAGGGGAGAATTGTAGAGTCCCAGAATGTTTACTTAGTTAGCTAGTTAGTAGTAGTTGTAGTATTTTAGATTTCATGGATTTTGGTTCAAACCGAGACTTTGGAAACTCCTAGCAATAGTTATGAATTTTATAAGTTTAACCTATAGTTTAAGAATATTAATTATAACATAAGGTTTGATTAATATTGCTGGTCATAAATATGATATTTATTATAACCTAAGGTTTAGATAGAGCCAATAGGAATATGACACTTGTCATAAGCATGATTATTAAGGAATTAAGTATTTTAATGATAAAATAAGGAAATATAAGCTTTAGTATTCACCAGAAACGGTTAGGGTCGTAGTTTGACTCAGTCAAAGCAGTTATCCAACTTCAACTATGCTGAAAAAGTGCAATTACGTATTTAAAATATTCATGTATGTCGATATATCGCAGCATTGGAGCCGATATATCGCCTGACGAAGGATACAGAAAACACGTTGACATTGCACGATTGTACGAACGGAGGCTCGGGACTAGGCCAGAGCTGATATATCGCCACATAGGGGCGATATATCGCCTGGAGTGATATGAGTTTTGAAACTTAGTTTTTTATTTATTTTAAAATAAACCTTAACTACTTAGACCTACCCCTGAATAGTTTTGATCGAGTCTTCAGCCTCTGATTGACGAATATTCAAATATTTTCAATTATTATTCATTATTTTATTCAAATCAAAATAGGGTTAGTTTCACTCCTTACCTCTATAAATAGGACCTAGTACCCAACCCTTCCAATCACTCTTCAAGCTGTGATCAGAGACTCCAAGGTGCTAGTGATTCCATAGAATGATAAACACTTGGGTTGGGAAAAAGCTTTGTCATTCTTAAGCTTTATAAAATACTTGGGAATTGAGGATTAGTGTATTTCGGTATTGAAGTTAGACCAATCCTTAAGGTCAACTAAGGTACTCTTATTCTTTAAGTCCAGTTCTTTAAAACTCTTTAGTTTTCTTTAGTTCCTTTTATTCAGATCCTAACATTTGATATTGGTTTTTGATTAGGTTCTTGAAACTTAAAGATCTTCTTTGGTAAGTTTCGTCTTGAAAGTTTAGTTTCCACAATTGTTCTTTACTCTTTAGAAATACTCACCATTTTTATTGTTGGTTTTAGGAGTGTTCCAAGTCTCGCATTTGTTCTCAAATATCCCGATTTTGGTAAGGAAAATATGATATAATTTTATATGTTTATATGATATGTTATATTATCTAATGTTATGTTATCTTATGTTATGTAATGTTTACATTATAGTATGTTTAGACCTTGGACATATGACTTGTCTAGCTAGCAAGCCCCAATAATTTATGGGCATATGACTTGCTTGGCTAGCAAGCCCCACAAATCTATTGGGCATATGACTTGCCTAGTTAACAAGCCCCAAGTTGTATAATGGTCATTGTAATATTATATGACATATGTTTATAGTATATGTGTTTATGATACAATTTATGTATATGTTTTATGTTGTTAGTAGTTTTTCCTTGTTGGACATTAGTCTCACTCATTTACTTTTAGTGTGATGCAAGAAAATAGATGCAAAGGCGAAAGGATTCTTAGAAGCTTGGCATGTGTGTTGAGTTGAATGGAGTGGATGAGTTGCGTGTCGATTCGAGGACGACGTTATTTTCTTTAGTCTATTTAAATTACATTTTTATGTATTTTCTGCATTTAGCTTTGTAAACAATTTCATTTAAAGTTATGTTTTATTTTTAAAACAATGAACTCATTTATGTATTACAAATATTATTTTAAAGTTTCAATAAAGTTATGAATATTTCTCATGTATGTTCTCTTTAAAGTAGATGTTATGTGTAATGGTCTAAGTCTCGGAAATAGTTGGGTCATTACATACTTATTATAATTTCTTACATAAAATTCTTTCATTGGGATTTTGTGTACTTCTCCTTGACGATTTTGATTGTCAACAAGATTGTACTCTAATTTTATGCTATGGTGATTCAGACCATTAAACATACGAAGTAATATATTTACAAATTATCAATCCTTCACTAGTAAAATAGGAAGTGGTTGTTCTTGTGAAGGCCGAAAAACTACGTGCAAAATACTCTATTATTCAACTTTGTTATTGGCATCTCATACCATAAAGAGATGAAAGATGCAAAACTCTTAGGAATTTTTTTTTTTTACTGAATAATCCTATCTAAGCTTCATAGATACAAAACTTCTATAAACAACTCTTATATTAAATACAAGTTATATGGATGAACTAATAGCTCATAATAATCCAGTATAAGTACTAACTAGCAAGCTAACAAACTCCAACTAACAATCAAACTACCAAGAAATCACATGGATTAATATATACTTTCCATTTTTCTTTTACATTTAAGTATAAATGGCCTTTAATCACGCGGATACGAAAAGGATTCCAATATTGGAAATATCAAAGTTTGTCCGAAGTTGGAGGGTCCAATCACATTGATTATATTTTACTTTCTTACATTAAATCTTCATCAAGTTGTATTATGCCAACTGAGCAGCTAATTAATTTTATGAAAATTATTGAACCTTGTATTCTCTTTTAATTCTTGTCAATGATAACAATCCTTAAGAAATGCAAATAAAAGTGATAGTTTAATTTGGTTATAATAATTTCATGCCCAAGATTTTCGTTTCCAGAAATTATTTCCAGTTAGTTAAATTTAAAAAGTTGGCAATTAATGACGTTAAATAGTGATTGAGTTATTCCTTAATAAAAAGCCGCCATTTCAAGAAGAATAAGGCTAAGAAATAATATGCGGTAGTGGCTTTGTCGTTATTATTTGAACTTCGGAGGTCAAATTCAAAAATCATTTGATAAAGTAAGACTCGAGAAAGAGAAAATTCAAATGAGTGGCCGTTGGAAGTTCAAAAACCGGAGAGAGAGAGAAAGTTATATTTCTTCGAATGCAACTATAGAAGTGAAAAACCATTCAAATCAAGCTTCACTTCAACCACTGTTTTTTTCTTTCTTTCTTTCTTCACTTCCCATACTATACTCTCTTTCTAGAGAGAAAAACTCTCCCATAAATTATAGATAATAGAGATATGACAGGTCTTGTTGTGGTGACCAGGGGAGGTGGGTGCGGTGGTGGTGGCGGAGCTAATATTGGAGGTGGAAAAGGGGCAAGTAATAAGGGAACAGTGAAAAGCTCTGACGAAGACCAAAACCAGCTCCCACTGGTTACGTTTCTCTTGGCAGCTCTGAAGAAATCCATGGTGGCTTGCCGTGTCGAGAGAGGTGAAGATGCCATCTCCAGCGTTCATCATATGGAGATTGGATGCCCCACCAATGTCCGTCACATAACTCATGTCACCTTTGATCGCTTCAATGGCTTTCTTGGTCTTCCTGTTGAGTTCGAGGTTGAGATCCCTGGTCGAGTTCCCAGTGCTAGGTAAACTGAAAAGAATAATTAATAAAAGCTCTTTCGCTTTCTGGGTTACTCTAAAATTTGTCAAATTTAGAAAGAGTTTGCTTTTAAACTGCTGAATAAGTACATTTTTTTCGTATGAATATCAACTTAATAATTTATACATCACTATTTTTATTTTTATTTTTTAATTGGAGCTGAAGATATTAGTGTCTGAGCTGAGAATTAACTGCTTTAGCTCTTGTAAATTAAAAGTTAAGATGACTTTATTAGTTTTTTTGGTGGGGTTTGGGGTTTAAAGGGGATTGAGATTTAGCTTTTTACCACTCGTGACTGCTGAGGATAATTAAGTAGAAGAAACTATAATTAGCAAAAAGGGTTTTGTTCAGATCTGTTTTACAGTTACTATTGTAGGAGATTAATGTGACTTTTATGTAGTGCTTAATATTATGAATAAGAGCATACCATTCAGTTAATGGACACTTTTATGATTCTATCACATTGAATTTAAAGTGACCTTCTCCAAGTGTCGCTAATAACATGGTTAAATTAGATGTTTCATTGAGATGGTTATGGGATGATTTCTAGATGGGTAATTTTTCACTAAAGCTCATCTTCTTTCGAATCTTCTAATTTGCAGCGCAAGCGTCTTTGGGGTGTCAGCTGAATCAATGCAGTGTTGTTATGATTCGAGAGGGAACAGTGTGCCGACTATTCTTTTGCTAATGCAGGAGCGCCTATACTCACAAGGAGGTTTGAAGGTAATAAATTTCAACTAGTTCATCAGCAATTAAACCCGATTTTTTTAATGTGTCATCAGTTTACTTCTACTCATAAATTTAATTATTTATTATATTTTTTAAAAAGGTTCATATTGGTATTTGAATGCTTTATTTGCAGGCAGAAGGGGTATTCAGAATAAACCCAGAAAATAGTAAAGAGGAGCATGTGAGGGACCAACTGAACAGGGGCAATGTGCCAGATGACATTGATGTACATTGTTTGGCAGGCTTAATCAAAGCTTGGTTTAGAGAGCTTCCTTCAGGAGTACTAGATGGACTTTCACCTGAACAAGTTCTCCAGTGCAACAGCGAGGAAGAATGCGACGAACTTGTGAAGCAACTAAAGCCCACAGAGACAGCATTGCTCAACTGGGCAGTTGATCTCATGGCTGATGTTGTTGAGGAAGAGGAGTACAACAAAATGAACGCCAGAAATATAGCTATGGTTTTTTCTCCAAACATGACTCAAGTATGATAAAAACAGCCGAACTTATATTACTTGTTTTCCTTTTACTATTATTAATGAAGCTCAGATTGTCTGACTCTTTTTCTTGATCACCAGATGTCTGATCCATTGACGGCTCTGATGCATGCGGTTCAAGTGATGAACTTGCTCAAGAATCTCATCACAAAAACACTAAGAGAGCGTGAAGATGCAACTTCCGGAGGATATTCACCCATGTCATCTTGTTCAGCTGAACATCATAGCGATGAAGATTTTGATTGTCAGCAAGAGATGGACACTAACAACGAAACTAGAGGGCATGCGTCAGATTATGATGAAAATGTCAATTACAGCCATGGCCGTGAAGATGATGGTGATGGTGATGGTGATGATGGAGTTCATTCACTGGGTGAGGTAGAAGAGTGCTTCTTGAGGCAGATGGACGACAACAAAGCTGTCAACTTAACCAGCTCCGCTGATCAATCAGTAGGTGATTTGCAACAAAACTATGCCAAGTCTTGCTCTCCCTGGAGCAAAATGGAAGAATCATGCGTGTCGTTTAGTGAAAGCAAAGAGGAAAATTCAGGCTTGACTACAAGTGAGGGAGAGGAAGAAGACTCTTGCAAAAGCTTGGTATACATAGAAAAGAGGATTAATGACGAAGAAGAGGAATCATCAATAGTTTGTTCAAGCATGAACAACATTGAAATGGAGAGACTAGAAGGAGAGAACAACACTCGCCTGTTCCATCGTTTGCATTTGATGAATCCATGATCTAACTCGACACTATTGTCGTCTCAAGAGTGGTATAAGAATTACTTTTCTTAGCTAGCTCTATATTTTTGGTTGGTTTCTGTAAATTAAGTAATGTGTCCTGTTCAGCAAGAAGGGCTTGACTGAACTAAATATGTGGTTTAATGTGATTGGTTTCAGACTCGTGAAGAGGTAGAAAAGGGTTCAGCTTTGGGCTGAAGCCATACGTACGTACCTTAGTTAAGGTTGAAGATGTGTGACTGTGTTCTACGTAGGAAAGAATTTACTAACCTTTGACATACATATCAGATTGGAATGAATTAGTGTCAAAGTAATGTATGTAAAAGTCTTGTCGGCAGAACCTTATGGAGGAGAATGTAGTAGTTTTCTGTGCTTGACTTTTTATGAATCGTATCATTGAAATTCAACGTGGTACTCCACTCTGGTGTTTCAATTCTCATGGTCATAATTAATGTCTATTTACTCAATTGTCAAGTAAGTATATACCCATTACATTCCACTTTCACACTTTTACTTTCTATTCAGTCTTAGATTGAGAGGTATTAGGTAAGGGAAACATCCCTTAAACTCATATTAAAACAATTTGCACAAAATTTGTCAGATAAAATAATTACACGCCGAAATATAAAAGATCGACAATTCAACAAGTTCAATAATTCATTATTTTTTTTATTTTGGTGTTCCAATGAAATAAACAACCCTTCATGTATTAAATTGACACAACTAAAAATATGGGCCCTCAATATTAATTATCAAAATATCTATGTAAATTTATTATTCTGAAACATACTTATTGAAATAAAATATATCAACCATTCATTTTTATGCAATTTTTTTTCTCAAAAAAAAAAACCATTTATTTTTATGTTATTTCACACAATATATATATCGTCATTAACACATCCACTACATATCACATTCAATTTCTACACTCAACTAATATTTTTTAAACTAATTAGTTATCTACTTCAATAACAATAAGTACATTAATTAAAGAAAGATGCGAAAAAGAAAAAAATACCTCGGCCACTACTGAAAAAGTGAAAGCAGCAAACTTCCGACCAGATATTCTTCGAATCAAAGACTCTCATATCAAGAAAAAGAGAGTGAGAGATATATATCAAAAGGGCAGATTCTTGTATTTTGGCAAATGGGATATTCTTGATGCCCTTCAATAATAATAATAATAATAACTTACTTTGAAACGAATAAAGAAGAAAATACAAAGAAGAAGGGTAAATAATGTTTCTCTTAAAAAGAGTAAATAATGCAAATATATGAAAACTTAAAACAAAATATCGTTTTATTTATATTTTTTTCCAAAAAAATGGTTACTATATTTACACATTGTTGAACTTAAACTTGTATAATATGGGATAGATTTAATTAACAATAAACATCCCACTAAATTTTAAAAAATAAAATAAAAATTAGGAAGCTAAACAAGTTTCCCAAAAGAGCCTGTTCTTCTCCATCTCATTCAAAGACTTGAACTCTTTCGTTGTTGAAACTACAGAGACATGAGATTTATGTTTAGAATTATGGCTGTCTTTTGACTTACCAATATTTATTTCTCCAGTACTATCACTCCATTTTCGGAAAGCTGGGTCCGACGTCGCTTCATCTTCATCTTCATAATCATCTTCTTCCATATAATCGATTACAAATTCTTCGCCTATATTATGATCAAGCGAATCAGAACCAATCGACGCATATAATCGATCATCATCGGTCGACAAATCCCAACTGCACGATTCAGCATCGTCTTCATCGAGAGCAACCGAGCTTTCTTCGGTGACGGCGGAATCGAAGTTAGAACAAGACTCAGAATCGCCGGTGACTTCGAATACGAAGAAGGAAGACAAATCCACAACATTTCTATTACTGATATTCATCACATCCATGATTTTTCACACACAAAAAAGAAAAATCAATATCTATACATGAAAGCAGCAGTAGCTGATTGGTTACTAGGAAAAGATTGGAAAAGGAAAAAATATTAAAAAAAACCTCACAAGTTGTATTAAAAAAAAAATGTATATATATATACACACAAGTATAGGAAGAAGAGGAAACGAGTGAAAATAGAGTAAGAGACGTTATGGGCGTCTAGATTTGACACCTTGAAAAAGGAAAAGCGTTACTATTAATAATATATATATTTTTTAAAATAATAAAGTTGGATTAGAAAAGGTAGTGGGGGGATGTTCTAGAAGAAAAGAATCAGCATACAGCTAATAATAATAATAATAACATCTACTCTTTCTAGAAGATAAGTTTACGTGAATGGATCGCATTCATATTGTGGCACCCCCAATTCACATCATCTTCAAACAAAATTATTGATAATTAAAAAAAAAATCATAATTGAGCATATTGTTTTTTCTATTTTGCACATGCCACATTCTTTTAATAAATGTTTTATGGATTGTTAAGATAAATAATACAACTTTGTCATTTTCAATTATACTTTTTTTTTTTTGTTGCAATTCCCACTTGGTTTTTTTAATAGTTTTCTATTTCTTTTGGTGTAATGGTTTATTATTAATATAAGGGAGCTAACATTTGGAATGAGGACCAATTTTAGTATCTTAATTCGTATCATACATATCACATAATTTAAAATTGAAAAGCATCTTTTTTTTTTTGAGTAAAAAATTAAAAAGCATCTTGATTCCTATATTTTGTACCCCATAAGCATACAATCAATGACTTACGGGCACCTGGTCCCTTGACTTTTTTTTTCTGTAATGTATTTTTGAAAAAAAATAATATAAATATATGTAAAAATAAATATTGGCTACCTCTAAAATTAAAAAATTATATATATATATATATATTCTATATACATTAGTATAAATTTCATGAAATTTTTTTAGCCCTTTTATGTTTTACTCCTCGATCAATCAATATATATAAATATACCTCAAACTAATATATTTATTTTATAATTGGATATATAATGTTTATTATTGTATAATTATATATAAGTTAAATTAAGTAATAATAAAAAGGAGTAACGTATTTTTTTAGAAATAATATATTAATATTAAAAAATAAATAAAAATTAAAATTATGTATTAAATATTATTATAATAATATTTTATAATATTTAAATTTATATTAATATAATTATTAAATATCGAATTTATCATATTTTTATTAATTAATTTGAAAGATATGTTTTGATATTTGTAAGATTTAGTTAAAGTTTACTGGAAAAAAATGTTAAACCAAGAATTTAATATATATTTTTTTATATATAAAGATAAAAATATACAATAATTCTCATTTAGTTTTGAGTAGAAATTCTCAATTAATTTTGTGAATTTATGTTGTTCTTTCTTTTCTTTTTTTATTATTTGATATAAATGTTATTATTTGTTTATTTGGTTATTCATATTAATAATTAAATTTAATATGATGAGAATAGCACTCCATGGCATGCAGATTATGCTAGCTTGTACTCAAGACTAAATAATATCGGGAAATTTGAGTATTACATATATAAATACAAGTTCTGATTCAAATGAGTACATACTTTGATTTGATAGCTAGTCCTAGTCCTAGTACATTAAATATTATTTATAGTGATTTAATATTATTTAATGATGATGAAAAGGTCGATTAAGATAAAAATAAAAATGAGAATAATGATGATAATACTTGGTGCGAGAAAACCGGTTTAGAAAAATAGTTTTTCCTAACCCTGAAAAGGACAGCCTTAGTGGTGGCCGTGTCTTTGGTAAAGCTGAAATTTCAAGTTGCTGACCCGAAAAAATGTTTATATTAGCATAATTATTACGACCTCCATTCATTACATTAGAAAAGAAAAATAGAAAATTAAAAGTAAAACCCTCCTATTCTCATGTATCTTAAAACCAAGGAAAATTTAGTCAAAGTTTGATGTATTCATACAACTTATTATATATAAAAGCAAATGCCAAGTTACGGAGCCATGATCAAAACATAGAGCCGATTAAATAAAAGATTTAATAAAAATTGTACTAATATATAAACAAAATATATAAGTGGACAATTTTTTGTTTATTATACGAGAGTAATACCAACAACAATCTCCTATTTTAATTTCTTAGTCAATTTCTGCTTCGAAAATACGTGCCAAAATATTTTTTACAGTAGTGTTCGTTGTAGTTTCAATATATATCCTGCAAATTTTCGAAAAATTCTGAATAGTTTACAATGTTGAAAATAAGTTTGTATTTTTTCGAACACTATTACAATTTGAGGGGGGAAAGACCACTAGGACTAGGATTGAAATTTCATCTTAAAACCAATTGGTTTTAAGTGGAGTAACTCTTTCCTTTATAAGAATATTGTTGTTTCTATATATTTTCCATGTAAGACTTTTTTCACATTTAATATGCCCCTCGCGTTTGGTCTTGAAAGTGTGGACATTATTAACGACCTTAGATATAACAGGTCTGGACGTGATTATTTGATAGAATGCCACAAGGCTGACTCAGGAAATTTGTGGGAATATAGGACATCACAAGGCTGGTCGGGAAATTTGTAGGTATACACGTCGTCTGAAACAAGTCATAGAATTCAACACGAATCGACATACATTTGAAAGGTCCCAAATTGAGGTCAAGAGTGGAGTGCAGTGGAAGTCAAACTTGTTCTTGATACCATATTACAATTTAAGGGGGGAAATGCCACTAGGACTATGATTGAGATTCCATCTTAAAACCAAGTAGTTTTAAGTGGAGTAACTATTTATGTTGTAAAGATATTGTTGTTCCTATATACTTTCCATGTGAGACTTTTCTCACATTTGTAAAATCCTAAATTGGTTGTCTTTTTATTAAGTATATTTTATCAATTTAATTGGTATTTTCGAAACTCCATCTTGGTTAAGTAAGTGGATTTTGCCTCTTTTTGGTAAGAATAACTTCTATGCATTTTATATAGTCCAAGTTTCCTTATTTATTTATGACAATTTTGTTTATAATAAGCATGTCTATTATAGAATTGATCACTGCATATTTTCTTTGATTTTATTAGATTTCAAAAGAGGAAATTGAAATATTCTTTGTGCCCAAGTAAGTTAATTTCGTAATGAACCTGATTTGGGTTTGAGTCCAGGTTCGTCCATTTTCTTGATGCTACAAGATGATTCTCTGTTACATCTGGAATAAAATGCTGTAAAGATAATTGGGAGTTATTTTTAGAAACTTCCTGATTTGGTATGAAACTTTGGCTTTGGTCTGATTGAGATCATGAACGAGATTGGTTGGCTTATGGTTTCCTAAACTCTATAAATACCAGACCTAAGCAGCAACTAATCTCATATCTTCACCATTCTAACGTTTTATATTTTGAAGAGTTCTTTTCTATGTAAAGAGTATTCTTTGTTCAACTATCTCTTTGTTTGTTTGTTTGTTTTGCTTTGTGTTGTTTATTCTTAAACAAATCATTAAGCTTGCGAATGTGACATACAATCTTCGGGAGAAGATTTCCATAAGTCTCACTTCGAGAGGATGCGAGCACTCATTAAGTTCAAAAGGGATTTTGTGTTGTTGGTGTTTATCAAAACCATATTAATAAAGTGGAGTACTTCAAGGTTGCGACAAAGATTTAGAGGGAGTCTAAACTTGTATAAGTCAATTGCTTATTGTATTCTTGAGACTTTACTAATTGTTTTTATCTCTAAGCGTGGCCCCGTGGACTAAGTTTTTTCTAACAACGTAAAAAAACTTCTTGTGTCACGTTACTTTTAGTTTATTTATTTTATGCTCGTATATTCTTATTCATCAACAATTTTTCCTGATACATCAAAATATCTGTCTAATCAAACAATTGTTTAACTATTCTACATTAATTAAATCATTTGTTAAATTCAGCTGGTAATCTTAAATTATGGAATTTCAATTGGTATCAAAGCAGTTCACTGAACTCTTAGCAAGATCTTGTATTTTTTCTTTTTGTTTTTTTGTGTTTCTATTTGCCACATGTCATTTTTTGCAGAAGGAGGTTCTACAATTCATCCACCAATGCTTAATGATTCAAACTATTCCTACTGGAAGGTTAGAATGATTCGTCCACCAATTTTCCACATGCTTAATGATTCATCAAATCTCAAGATGAGAAGGCGTGGAGATGTGCCTTAACAAGTTGGTCAACACCGATTGAGGTTGACGCAAAAACTGGTGAAACAACGGTAAAATCTGAGTTAAATTAGTCAAATGTTAATTATTTATTGTCCAGTTATAATAACAAGGCCTTACACACTTTGTTCAATGGTGTTGGTGAAGGGTATATTAAACTTATATCCTTTTGTGATTCGGCCAAAGAAGCTTGGCGAATCCTTCAAACTCAATTTGAAGGAACTGATGTTGTCAAGCGTTCTAGGTCCATTATGTTACAAATAAAATTTGAGGATCTTAGAATGTTTGAAACTGAAACTCTTAGTGATTTTTATGAGAGATTGTCTGATGTTGCTAATGAATTTTTTGCCTTAGGTGAAAAATTACATGAATATGTTTTAGTTCAAAAAATTGTTCGTGTTTTACCCGTTGACCTGTGAAATTGGCCAACGGTCGTATGTACAGTATACGACACCTTTTGAACGAAATAAATAGAATAAACGACAGAGTACGATTATCTTAAATAAACACACAGGAATTTTATACTGGTTCAACCCTATTCTGATGAACAGTAATAACCTAATCCACTTAGCTTTTAGTATTGAATCACTCGACAATTACACTGTTGAACCAAAGTATTCACTCATTCTCACTTGCCCAGAATTTCTCCCCAAATGCTCTTTAGATCTCCAAAATTCCAGAAAAAGTGATCCAGGAAAGAGTCCAAAAGTCCCCGTAAATGAAGCCCTGGGTCATTTATTTATAGTACCCAGGGGCTGTTACATGACCAGTAGTACTGGGATCATGGTTTGGTACACGATTATCATGTAATGGAGAGACGTATCCACATCCCATGATCATGAGATTGTGGCTCTTCTCATTGTTTCTTTAGATTGTGGTAGACAATGCACGATTAAAACTTCTGGGAAAATGTTAAGTCTTTGTTGGTATATGAGAGTTAGATGCTAGGTCCGACGACCAAAGCTTGGGTGCTGGACCTGTGACCTTCTAGGTGCTGGACCTGTTGATCCTCTAGGTGTTAGGTCTGTTGATCTCAGTTTGAACGAGAGTGATTATTTCTCAGTGAAGTGTACTTGGGGGTTTAGGCTGACCGCCTAGGTGGCTCTTGGGCCTGCTTAGGCCGACCATCCTAGGGGTTGAGGTCAGGCCGACCACCCCTAGGGGTCCTTGGGCATACTGGGGTCGAATACCCTAGGGGTTGGGGTCAGGTTAACCACCCCTAGGGGTCCTTGTGCATGCTGGGGTCAACCACCCCCGGGGTAGGGGTCAGGTCGACTACTCCTAGGCCCTTGGGCCTGCTTAGCCTGACCACCCCTAGGGGTATGGATCAAACTGACCACCCCTAGGGGTTTTAGGCTTGGTTGACTTTCCTAGGTCCTGGACCTATCTTTTTTTCCCATCGGTCTTTTCTCAATACTTTGTCATTTTTCCCTAATTTGTGATGTCATGTGTCACATTCTCATTTTCCACATCATCCTCGTATTTTTGAGGGATAACATTACCTGACCAGTTTAACACCAAGCTAACGACCATGAAGGAGGTCAAAGATCTAAATTCCATGAAAGTGGAAGAACTAATGGGTTCTCTACGAACATTTGAACTAAATCAACAGATCAGACAAAAAGAAAAGCCGAACAAGGTAAGAGAAAAATAAAAATCTATTGCTTTGAAAAGTTCTGAAAATGTAAGTTCAAATGATGAAGATGATAATAAGTTGGTCATATTGACTAGACATTTTCAAAAATATATGAAAAAATTGGGCATTAAAAAGAATTTTTCTAAATTCTCAAAAGAGAACACATATTCTAAACCTTTTGTTCCCAACAATAAAAAGAGAGTACAATGCAGGGAATCTAATGATTTTGGTCTTATTCAATCAGAATGTGCAAATACCTTGAAAAGAAACAAAAAAAATGTATGAATGCTACTCTGAAAGTAGTGATGAAGATGGTGAAAATGTTGCTTTAACATCTGTGTTCTCTAGTCTTCCTTGTTTTTTGCAAGAAAATAAAAAACTTGTTTGTCTAAACAATATTGTTTCGGTAACTAAAGTTACTGACGATACGACATGTACTGATGATGTTGTTGACACTAATTCTGATAAATCAGAAGTCAATGAGGATTCGCTGGAAGAATCTTACAAAAAAATGTATGATGAATGGATTAAATAGTGTTGTAAATCAGTCAAATGCAAAAATTACCAAATCTCTTTCTTGCAGAAATGATGAACTTGAATCAAATGCTACAACTTTTGAAACTGAGATTTTTAATAAAAATACTGAAATTAACCGTATGAAAAAAGAGCTTGATCTTATTAAGAAAAATGTTAAGATGCTTAATTCAGGATCTACAATTTTTAAGGAGGTCCAGAATCCAGGTCAACGAAACAATGCTCGATTGGGATCTAAAGGGTCTCAATCAAAGAGAAAGATTGTGTTTGTTCAAGCTCGCTCATTACCTATTTTTTCTTCTGATCTAACATTGCAGGTTTATGATCCATAAACATCTCAAAATGTCTCATCAACAAAGAGACATATAGGTAAGAATCTTACGCCCTATGAAAGGACTAAGAAATTCATTCCCACTTGCCATTTTTGTGGGGTCAAGGGTCACATTCGACCAAAGTGTTTTCCAATGATGAATTTTTTCAATTCAAATTATTTTCATCATGCAAATTTAAAAAAAGGTGCAAAAGAAACATCATGCGCCTAAACAAAAATGGGTAAAAAAGGATGAGAATAATTGTCTTGCTACATTTACTTGTCATAGAACTTATACATCTAATTCTTGGTACTTTGATAGTAGATGTTCTAGACATATGACAGGTGAAAAAAATATCCTCATCAATTTCAAGACTGTAAATTGTGGTATAGTCACTTTTGGTGATGGTGTAGCAGGTAAAGTTCTTGGAAAATGAACCCTAAATTTGGAAGGCCTGCCTAAATTGAAAAATGTTCTGCTAGTTGATGGATTGAAAGCTAATCTAATTAGCATAAGTCAATTTTGTGATCAAGGATACACTATTAATTTTTCTTGTGATGATTGTAGTGTGTTGATCAAAATGGAAATTGTGTTCTAAAAGGTTTTAGATTAGTTGATAATTGCTATACTTTCTCTCAAAATATGTCATGTCACTCGGCTACAAGCAATTCTACTGATCTATGATATGAAAAACTTGGTCACATTAATTTCAAAAACATGAAAAAATTGTCAAATGCAAGTATTGTTTGTGGTTTACCCAAATTGGGTAGAGAATCTACTGGCAAGTGTGAACCTTGCCAACTTGGTAAGCAATTAAAGATCATTCACAAAGGTATCACAAATGTGAATAACACCAAAGTGTTAGAATTGCTTCACATGGATCTAATGGGTCCAATTCAAGTTGAAAGCTTAAATGAAAAAGATACACTTTTGTGTGTGTAGATGATTTCTCTTGTTTTACTTAGGTTGATTTTTTAAGAGAAAAATCTGAAACTTTTGAAGCTTTCAAAACTCTTTGTTTAAAATTAAAAGTTGAAAAATATTGTAATATTGGCAAGATTGTTAGAATTTTTAGTGATCATGGTAAAGAATTTGAGAATGTTGTGTATGATGAATTTTGTAATTCTTGTGGAATATCTCATGAATTTTCAGCTCTCAAAATTCCTGAGCAAAATGGAGTTGTTGAGAGAAAGAATCACACTCTTCAGGAAATGGCAAGAGTAATGTTGAATAGTAAGCAACTGTCCAAAAGATTGTGGGCAGAAGCTATTAATACTGCTTGCTACACAGTAAATAGAGTGTTTTTGCGTCTAGGTACTGCCAAAATTCCTTATGAGATCTGGAAAGGTAAGTGTCCAAATGTAAGTTATTTTCACATTTTTGGGTGTGTGTGTTACATATTGAAAGATCGAGAAAATGTTGGAAATGCTAGAAGTGATATAGGTGTATTTCTTGGTTATTCCATAAATAGTAGGGCATATCGTTTGTATAACATGAGAACCCAAACTATTTTGGAGTCTGCTAATATTTTTGTTGATGATGGCAAAGCTTTTTTAGAATTTTCAACGGAAGACAAGATAGATAATTTTTTAGAAGAATCTCCTAATCAATCAAAAGTCTAGAATGATGTATAAGAAATTCCATCTGTTGCCATAGGAATGAAAACTTAATCATCATCCAACACATTTGATACATCCACATCTGAACAGACAAAGACGCAAATGCTTAAACTATCACTGATCCAATTTAGAGAGAACCTTCAGTCAGGTTAAAAAGAATCATCCAATTGATCTCATTATGGGAGATTTAGAAGAAAGCATGGGCACAAGGAAAATGTATATAAATCTCGTCCAATATGTGTGTGTTTACCTCTTCACTTGAACCAAAAAATGTGAAAGAAGCTTTAACTGATGGGTCTTGGATTAAAGTTATGCAAGAAGAGGATGACAAGACAAATGGAGGATGAACAACTTGGTGTCATGGCACAACAAAAAGAAAAATTCTATTTTATTATCTATTGCTGAGGCCGAGTAATGAGTCATGATCTCTTGGTGTCATGAGTCAAAACTTGCAGCAAACACTTTGTTAGAAAAATGATTAAGTTCCTAAGAACTCCCCCTACAAACAAGCATGCTAAAAAAGATAAGATTTGTGTAAGTGTGTGAAGTGTAAAAATAGGGCCATTTCCCTGTTGGCAATTTCGACATTATTCTATAATACCCAATGGAGACGATATCACACTACACCAGTAGTAGCCCTTTTCAATGGTAGTGTATCCTCTACGTAGGTCTAATTACACATGCTCAACTTATTCAAAGTTGGCTTTCACACACTGGCATAGGTAGCTCTATTCTCTTAGAGGAACCTGAAACTGAAGAAATTATGTTAATTTTTCTCAATACACTCTTAGTAAGCATTTTTCCCAAAAATATATCATGAAGAAAATTTTATTTCGAAACCAACATACTTAGCATGACATAAGTACTCATAATTTTTTTGAATAAGTTTGAAAATCTTTTAAACATGTATACAATTATTTATTTAGCAGTTAGGGAAAAATTAGTCAAGAACAAAACAAAAATTACATGCTACAAATCCCCATGGATTTCCTGAGGGAATCATACCGAACATAATTTTGGGGTGTTAGACTTTTATTTGGGCTTACATTATTTATTTTCATGTTTTATAAAATATGGGTTGATAAATAGTTCTTTGTTGATCTAGCCCATTTAATTTTAATGATCTCTTGTTTATGGGCTTAATATCTATAGTAGTCTAGTTGAGGCAGAAGTGATCGCTTTCTAGTTAACTGAAACATTTGATGAGGAGGTCCAGTCCAACTAGGTTAATATAAGCTAAGTCTCCTCCCTAACTCTCTATATATATATATGAATAGTCTCATTGTTATTCTGTAATCTATCAACTTTAGAAATAGAGGTCTTAGGGAGGAAGACTTAGTTGGTTAGTATTGCACTAACAATTCACGTTTTCTCCATGGTTGAATTAAGTATATTTTCTATATATTCTTTAATTGTTTATTGTGTTCTAAGTTGTATGTAAAATTATTAGTAAGATGTTGTATGAATATATAACATGTGGTATCAGAGTCAGGTTGTATAAGATTTAGGACCTATAATTTTTTTTGTTTAAGCTAAATTGAGATTGATTAATCATTGATAAACCCTAAATAATTTTCGTTATTATTTAATGTCCAAATTTTTATAGTTAGATCCTAAAATATTAGGGATTTTGTTTATCTTGAAATTACCTTTCTATTCATATATTATATGATTAATTTTCTTACATATTGATGAAGAATTTTGAATTTAAAATTTTAGGGTTTTTTCATAAATTTCGAAATTGTAAAATTGCTATATCTCAATTTAATGGTTATTTTTCCAAATTCAATAATTGTATGTATTCATTATTGTTTGTGGAAGATATCTCATGTTTTAATTTTGTATAGATTCGGCCATTTACACATACTTTTACCTGAAATTTTGATGCATTTTTTGTTGTTGCATATAATCTCTTAGATCTACACTTATTTCCTTGTTTTTACTCCATATAAACCCCATAAATCAATTGCTCATGATCCTCGGATGAAAACCCCTCATTAAATGCTCGAAACTGCCTCTTTTTCTAGCCAGAAACCCGTCGGATCCGACCGGGTCGCAATCCGGGTCGCACGACCCGTTTCAAAGCTGCTGGAGGTTGAAGACAACCTCTTCCAACAACGCCCACTCGCAGCAGGTGGCGCGTGCAGCGTCTCCCGATGTCATTTTTTGACGTTTCTTTTTTCCAACATTAATAGAATTCAATTTCTGAATTTTCTATGATTTTTATTTAATTTTTTGAAATGTTAAAATAATTATTACGAAATTAATCTTATTTAAGCTGTCATAAAACATTAATAAATGATTTATAATGTTTTCTCCACAATTTTGAATCACATAAAATTATTTGAGTATTTGTTTGTTCATTTGAACATACTCACTCTCTGGAACAATCTTTGTTTTTCATATACTCTCCACTCAAACAATAGGTTTTAATTTTCATAAAAAAAATCCTACATTCTTTGTTGTTCTAAAGTGCCAAACTTGATTATTTGATGACTTATAATGTGTTATGGCGGGACATATTGTTTTGATCATTCATAAATTTAATGCGCATTTTTTTTGGGAATTTAGTTGAAAATATTATAATTATTATCATCAAAGTGATTTAATTATATTATTTTTCAATAATTGTTTTATCGCCAAATTTCATCCGTTTATAAAAAATATTTTCCTTTGATAATTGATATGTATAATTACTTACCCAAATGAGGTAATTATATATATTAATTAATGTCTCATGAAGTGTGTTGATTATAATGCATGTTTAAAATTATTTGCCCAAATGTAATAATTTTTTATGTGTATATTGTTTGGTTTGAATTAATATATATGCTTTGAGATTTTATTACCTTTGGGCAAATAAATTTTTAATTTATATATATTTTTTCTATTTAACTTCATGGAAATAGATCATATGTGTACTATATTCTCACCCCAAATGAGAGTTTGTGATGACCCTCTTGACTCTATTTATATATTTTCTTGATATGCTCATAGTTTTCTTGATATGCTCATAGTTTAATCAAGTTTTGTCATTTTCCTTTTGTCTTGTAGTTTCTTTTTCTGTGAACAACAACAATGCTTTAATTCAAATTATGACTAGGTCCAACTACAAGAAGTGGAAACGAGATGTGGATTTTAGTTTGGGAATCATGGACTTGGACCTATGCATGCGTGAAGATCAACCTACTGCTCTTACTGATGTGAGCACTACTGCCCAGAGAACTCTCCATGTATAATGGGAAAAGTCAAATCGTCTCAGTCTAATAGCTATGAAAAGATCGATTCCTGAACATCTTTTGAGTGGTCTGCCTGAGACGACTAATGCCAAAGAGTTTTTAACTAATGTGGAAAAATTGTATGACACTGGTGAGAATGTTGAAACTGGATTTCTTATGGTTGAGACTCAAACCATCAAGTATGATGAAACTAAAGGAGTGAGGGACTTCATTCTGAAAATTGTCAATGTTTAGTCAAATCTAAAAGATCGTAAGATCCCTTTACCTGATTCTTATAGTATTCATCATGCTCTCAATGCTCTTCCCGCATCTTTCAGTCTTATTAAGACAGCCTACAACACTTATAATCAAACATGGAGCATAAATGACCTAATTTCGAAGTGTGTGGCCGAGGAAAACAAGCTGAAAAAGGATAAGAATGAGTCAGCTCATTATGTTTCTCACCTCAAGCCAAATAAAGGAAAAGGGAGATTCAAAAATCAGAGGAACAACACATCTAAGAACACTAATAATAAACAGGAGCATAACAATGGACAGAAAAAGGAGAATGCCCAATCGAAGTATGCTAATGTTAAGTGTTTCTTCTGTGATAAAATGGGTCATAGAAGAATTGATTGTCACAAATTTAAGATTTGGCTAAAAAAGAAGAAAAAACAATCAGGTACTCCTTTAGCTTGTGTTTGTTTTGAATCTAATCTAGTTGATGTTCCTGTTGATTCTTAGTGGTTAGATAGTGGTGCCATAGTTTATGTTACTACTATCTTGTAGGGGCTAAGGGATCTCAGGAAACCAAATCAGAGGGAGTCAAAATTTAAAGTACGAAACGATGTTGGCGTTGAAGTTTGCTATGTTGGAACCTTTATTCTTGAATTACAGAATAGTTTTAAGCTTGTTTTGAACAATACTTTTTATGTTCCTACTTTTAAGAGAAATTTAGTTTCGCTTCCGCTTTTGGATAAACAAGGATATTCGTTTCTTTTTGCAAATTATAAAGTTGACATTATGTTTGCTCCAAAGTTATTGGAAATTATTTTTATTCTAATGGTCTCTACAAATATTTGGCTCCTTTGGTTTCCTATTTTAATGTTGAGAATACTGTGGCTAAGAGATCTCATATAAAGGAACATTATTTACTTTTGTGGGACAAACAGTTAGGTCATATTTCAAAGGAATGAGTTGATAGATTGATTAAAGCTAATATTCTTCCTCCTCTTGATGCTTCTGATTTGGACAATTGTGCTGATTGTGCTTAAGGGAAGTTAATCAAGACTCGTAAGAAAAGTTCCAATCGCAATCAAAATCTATTAGATATTATACACACTGATATCAATGGGCCTTATTCTACTACTCTTTGTAAGAAGAAATATTTTATCACTTTTATTGATGACTTTTCTCGATATGGCTTTACTTATTTGATTAGGGGAAAATAGGATGCTCTTGATAAATTCAAAATATTTTGAACCGAGGTTGAGAAACAATTAGGAAAAGTTATCAAGATTGTGCATTCGGATCGTGGAGATGAATATTATGGCAAGTACACTGAGACTGGAAAAAATATGGGGCCTTCTGCTAAGTACTTACAGGACAGTGGTATAATTGCATAATACACTATGCCTGGTACTCCTGAACAAAATGGAGTTGTTGAAAGACGAAATCGTACTCTTATGGATATGACCAGAAGTATGATAAGTAGATCCAATATGCCAAAGTTATTATGGGGTGAAGCTATTTTGACTGCTACTTATATACTGAATCGAGTTCCAAGTAAATATGTACCCAAAACTCCTTTTGAGTTATGGACTGGTAGAAAGCCTAGTTTGAACCATTTTCGTGTATGAGGTTGTCTAGCTGAAGTGAAGATTTATGATCCTAACTTGAAAAAGTTAGACCCCAGAAAAGTTTGCTATTTTTTCATTGGTTATCCAGATCATTCAAAAGGTTATAGATTTTATTGTCCTACTCGCGATACTAGAATTGTTGAATCTTAGACTGCCAAATTTCTGGAATTTGATATTGCTGAGAAAGTTTCTACTCCATCTCTTGAAACAGGGGAGTCATCTGGTAGAATTTTCATTCCTTTATATTTTTCAAGAGATGATATAATATAGACAAATGATGCACATAATGATCCTATTCCTACTCCTATTGTTGATGCTCCCATTATGGATGAGGCTCCTGTTTTTGAAGAAGTTCTGGTTGCTGAAGACGTCATTCAAGATGGCATTCAGCAACAAGCAGCAATTCCATAAATAATTCCTCTAAGAAGATCTCAGAGGGCAAAGAGGTCAGCAATTTCTAATGATTTTTTGGTTTATCTTGGAGAAGGAGAATATGATATTGGTCATGTTGTTGACCCTGTGACTTATAGTGAAGCTCTTAAAAGTGAACAATCTTCTAAATGGATGGAAGCCATGAAAGATGGAATTGAATCCATGAAGAATAATGATGTGTGGGAATTGGTTGAGTTACCTGTTGGTTTTAAACCAATAGAATGTAAATGGATTTTCAAAACCAAAAAGGATAATAAGGGTAAAATTGAAATATACGAAGCACGACTAGTGGAAAATGGCTTTACTCAAAGATAAGGTATTGATTACACTGAAACCTTCTCACCTATTTCTACAAAAGATTCGTTCAGGATTATTATGGCCTTAGTTGCATATGTTTATTTAGAGTTGCATCAAATGGATGTAAGGACTGCTTTTCTAAATGGGGAGTTGGATGAGCAGGTCTATATGTCTCAGCTGAAGGATTCAAGGAAAGTGGAAGGGAGAACTTGGTTTGCAAATTGAAAAGGTCTATTTATGGTCTAAAACAAGCATCTCGTCAATGGTACTTGAAGTTTGATAAAGTTGTGACATCGTTTGGTTTCATAGAGAACACGTTTGATCAATGCATTTATATGAAGTTTAGTGGGAGTCATTATATTTTTTTTTGTTATTTATGTGGATAGCATTTTACTAAAGAGTAGTGATTTGGGACTTCTAAACGAGACCAAACTTTTCCTGTCTACAAATTTTGATATGAAGGATCTTGGAGAAGCATATTTTGTTTTGGGGATTGAGATTCATCGTGACAGGAAATGAAAAGTTCTTGGTTTATCTCAAGAAGCTTATATCCATTGTGTGCTGAAAAGGTTTAACATGGATCTATGTAAACCTGCATTTTTCCCTCTTCTGAAAGGGGACAAATTTAGTAAACAACAATGTATTAAGAACAACTTAGAGAGAAAAGAAATGTCAAATGTCCCTTATGTAAGTGTGGTAGGAAGTTTGATGTATGCTCAGGTTTGCACTAGACCTAATATTGCTTTTGTGGTAAATGTTCTTGGACGATATTTGTCTGATCCTGGGCGTGATCACTGGGTTGCTGTAAAGAAAGTTTTGAGATATTTACAGAGAACCAAGAATTTTATGCTTGTTTATAAGAAAGTTTAGAATCTCTGAGTTGTTGGTTATTCAGATTATGATTTTAATGGTTATGTGGATGATTTAAAGTAAACTTTTGGATATATTTTCACTTTGGCTGGCGCAGCTATTTCTTGGAAAAGTGTAAAACAGACGTTGATTACTTCATCTACTATGTATGTTGAGTTTGTAGCTTGTTATGGGGCATCCTTGCAAGTTGTGTGGCTAAAGAATCTGATTACAGAGATACAATAGTTGATTCTATTTCCTTACCTATGCTAATCTATTGTGATAATAGTGTTGTCGTTTTCTTTTCCAAAAATAATAAGATCATTGGTGCTTCGAAGCATATGGAGATCAAGTATCTTACTGTTAGAGACCTAGTCAAGAAAGGAGATGTTATTATTGAGAATTGTAAGACAAAATTGATGTTGGTAGATCCTCTAACCAAAGGATTAAGTGCATCATTGTTTAATAAACATGTTGTTGATATGAGAATTTTAGAATCCTTTGATTTTTTTGGTTAGTCAGAGTTTTCTTTTCTGTTTTATTTTTATCCACCAAGAATTATGATTATTTGTAATTTCTTTATTGAACTTATGAACTACAAAGTTTGTTTTTTGGTTTCTTTTGATCAATGAATAATTATGCTTTCATTTATGTTTTGTTATATTCTCGAGAATGTTGAGTTGAAAGCATGTAGTTCATAATATTGTTGTTATTGTCATTTAAGTTTATTTGCTTAATGGCATGGATATCATACTGTTTTATGCACATTTAATGATATAATATTGACTTATTTATTAAGCAGTGCTTTGGTCATTTCACTAGCTTATTTATTAGGCATCACGGTATCAGTGAAATGAGGACCGATAAAAAGATTATGTTATATAACTGATCATATGTTGGACATAATCTCTTACCACACTACTAGACTTATTGACTATGTCGATTTAATACTTTGGTAGTTGTAATTATGAATGTTTTTTGTTGATTGGAATGCAAAGTGATAATCATAGTTCAATATCAATGATTAAATTGGACCGGTTGTTTTAGATACTATCAAAGAACTATTGTTTTTAAAAGTGGCCACAATATTTTTCTTGTTACTCAACCCATGAGTCGTTTTTAAATAAAATTATTTTAATATATATATATATGTATTACAAAATTAATGTAGGCCAAGTGAGAGAATGTTAGACTTTTATTTGAGCTTACATTATTTATTTTCATGTGTTTATAAAATATGAGTTGATAAATAGTTCTTTGCTGATCTAGCCCATTTAATTTTAGTGATCTCTTGTTTATGGGCTTAGTATCTATAGTAGTCTAGTTGAGGCAGAAGTGCAGGCTTTCTAGTTAACTGAAGCCTTTGATGAGGAGGCACAGTCCAACTAGGTTAATATAAGCTAAGTCATCTCTCTAACTCTCTATATATATGAATAGTCTCATCGCTATTCTGTAATCTGATAACCTGCTTCAAAAATAGAGGTCTTAGGGGGGAAAGCTTAGTTGGCTAGTATTGCACTAACAATTCACGTTTTCTCCATGGCTGAATCGGGTATATTTTCAATATTCTTTAATTGTATATTGTGTTTTAAGTTGTATGCAAAATTATTGATAAGATGTTGTATGAATATCTAACAAGGGGATGATTGTAAAATCCTAAATTTGCTGTCTTTTTGCTAAATATATTTTATCAATTTAGTTGGTAATTTCGAAATTCCATTTTGGGTAAGTAAGTGAATTTTGTCTCTTTTTGGTAATAATAAATTCTATATTAAGTGTATTTTATATAGTCCAAGTTTTCTTATTTATTTATGACAACTTTGTCTATAATAAGCATGGCTATTATGAAATTGATTGATACATATTTTTCTTGATTTTATTAGATTTAAAAAGAGAAAACTGAAATATTCTTTGTGCCTAAGTATGTTAATTTCAACCTGGTTTGGGTTTAAGTCCACGTTTGTCCATTTTCCTGATGCTACATGATGATTCTCTGTTACATTTGGAATATTCCGCAGTAAAGATGATTGAGAGTTATTTTTAGAAACTTCCTGATTTGGTCTGATTGAGATCACGAAGGAGATTGACTGGCTTAGGGTCTGATTGAGATCATGAAGGAGATTGATTGGCTTAGGGTATTCTAAACTCTATAAATATCAGACCTAAGAAGCAACAAATCTCATCTCTTCACAACTTGAACGTTTTATATTTTGAAGGGTTATTTTATATGTAAAGAGTAGTATTTGTTCAACTATCTCTTTGTTTGTTTGTTTTGCTTTGTGTTGTTTATTCTTCAACAAGTCATAAGGCTTGTGAATGTGACATTCAATCTCCGGGAGAAGATTTCCATAAGTCTCACTTTGGGAGGAAGCGAGCACTCATCAAGTTCATAAGGGATTTCGTGTTCTTTGTGTTTATCAAAATCATATTATTAAAGTGAAGTACTTCAAGGTTGCGACAAAGATTTAGAGGGAGTCTGAACTTGTATAAGTTGATTGCTTATTGTATTTTTGAGAATTTACTAATTGATTTTATCTTAGAGCGTGACCCTGTGGACTAGGTTTTCCAAACCACGTAAAGAACTTCTTGTGTCACGTTATTTTTAGTTTATTTACTTTTAGTTTGTATATTCTGATTCATCAACAATCTTTCTTGATACATCACAATATCTGTTTGATCAATCAATTGTTTAACTATTCCGCATTAATTGAATTGTTTGTTAAATTCAGTTAGTAATCTTAAAAAATAGAATTTCAACATTTAGTAAATACGCGTGATAACCAGGATTTAAAAAAATATCAGGAGCTTCGTTTTTTGACACTGTAAACTATTCCGAATTTTTCGAAAATTTGTAGGAAGAATGGTGTAACTACAAAAAACACTGCCATAAAAAAATTTTGGAAAAAAAAATACTCAAACATTATTTTTTAGAAATAGCGGTTGACTAAGAGATTAAAATAGGAGATTGACCATAACATTCACCTAGCTTCGTTGCAGAAAAAGTAAGAAGGGTCATGTCTACCCAAGTCCCCTCTAGCTTCGTCATCGTGTGTACGTATATATGAACTTAAATAAGTCAATTTTCGTTGAAGACGAATAGTAAATTGGCTGTTATTTAGTGATACTTAATATAAGTTTAGAATTGAATAGGAAGCATGTGTGAAGTTGTAAAAGTCTTTTTTTTCCTTCTTAATTCATAAAACACTTTTTTAAGGCATTATTATATGTGCAAAGATTATTAATATTGTTGTCTTTTAAAAGGTGACTTTAACGTTGTGTTTCCAGTGCCTTTTTTTTTTAATATTTTATTATATGTACAATGTAAAGTCTAGATGTTAGCTATTTTCTCATCTCTTTTTTAATTATATTATTAATATATTAACTTCTTTGACCTGCTATGCTGCTATTGCGTTTTCTTAGTTAAGTTGAGTTGAGATTGAGTGACTTCTTTCATTGGGTAATCTCTAACAACAAGAAGATTATTTTTATTTATATTTATATATATACTATATACAAGTAAAGGAACGTCGAATATACATATTATAAAATTTATTAATTATTTTTATTAAATTTATATTAATGTCATATAAATTTTAAATAAATAATTTATTTATTATTATTTAAATTTATGTTTTTTTTAATTTTTGAATTTGATAGTGACAACAAGATACTATATATTATATGTTTAATGTAATATTAAATATTATACGTGGATTTTAAATTTAAGTTTCATAATAGTTTTTTTTTTTAAAATAATTTGTTGCTAATTCACTGTAGATTATATTATATGTTTAATATCATATTATTCTAATAAGTGAGTTTAAGTTTAATTAAATTTTATTTAAGTTATAAAATATATAATTTTATTATTTTTAAATAATTATCATTGTAAAATATCTCAAAAATATCACATTTTAATTTGTTTAATTATTTATTATTTTAAAATAATTATCATTGTAAAATATCTAAAAAATATCATATTTTAAAATTTTAATTATTTATTTATTTTATTTAAGTTTAAGTTTTTACAAACTACCATTAAATATAAGAATATTCCGTTAAAGTTAACATTAAGAAAATAAAAGATCGTTAAAACAAAAAATTTACGTTATCTTCACACTTATTATATAAAAGAGATATATACATATTGTGTATTCTAATTTTAAAATAAATATTTTCTTAAAGTACCTATATGTGTTCCAATATAATAAAATATTTGTTTAAAAAATCTATGTACTCACAATTTTAACTTTTGTATTAAAAAATTTTAAATCCAAGAAAATCACTATGACATTTATTTTCTAACTATTAAATTTTTATTATACCTTAATCTAATTGTTGTTTAGTTTATTTGGGTGTATAAAATAATTATTTTCATATATATTTAAGAATTTAAAATTATTATACAATAATTATTCTTTCATTGTTTTTGTCTTAAAGTATATTTTTGATTATTTTTTCAGTCATTCTCTTTCTCAATAAGTCAAAATTTGAAAAAAAAAGAAATGCCACCCTTTAATCAAATTCTAAAACCCACAACATAGTAATTAGATATCACCAATAGATGAAAATAGGCATGTAAATGCGGCAGGGCAGTGCTAACATTTCTTCCCGCCCTAATAAGTTTCTTGGAGCGGGTCGAGTCAACCTGCCTTGACCTGTTTAAATTTATTGTTTTTAAAAAAATTTGAATTATAATTAAACTAGAGTAAAAGTATGAAAATGAAATTCTAAATAGTATGTACAATATACCTTATATGGCCCCATTTCAAAAAAAAAAGTTTCAAAATATATATTATCTCATTTGTAAATAACAGTGTACCTAGATTTTTGTAATCAATTTTTCTTGACTAAAGAGAAAAAATAATACTAATATAAAAGGGTACTAGAAATACATATAAATACACATCACTATTGTAGAACCAACACTAAGACATCCTATTATTAATAATGTTGAGAAAAATATATAATAGTTACATATATCTCAAAATAATATTTTCTAATATTGAGTTTGAGTATAGAAAAAAATAATATTTTCGGATCAATGCCATTTTTACCGGAGCAAAGACGCCCCACCTCACTACCCCCATTTTGCCGTGCCTAGATGAAAAGAGACGATGAGACAAAACTCATTGATTAATTGATATATTGTAATTGATTTATAATATAAAGGATAACTAAATAATCTAGAGACACGCCTTAAAGAAAGGTTGCAGTACACGTGTACAACAAATATGTTTGACTAGTTGGACTATTTGAAATATTCAAAAATATAAAACAAACTAAGAGATTCAATTATACAAAATAGAGAATATACTCATTTGGTACCCTGTGTTTTTGCAAAGTATCATTTTGGTATCATCTGTTTTCAATAATGCTCATATGGTACCCTGTATTTTAAAATCGTACATATTTGGTACCCTAAACTCAGATTTGATAGATAAAATTTTGTCAATATGATTAAACTATCATCAGTTATATGTAATTATGTAATTAAATTTAAATTTGTAACTTACATAATTGACAGTAGTTTAATTAAATTGACAAAATTTTATCTATCAAATCTGAGTTTAGGGTACCAAATGTGTACGATTTTAAAATACAGGGTACCATATGAGCATTATTGAAAATAGAGGGTACCAAAATGATATTTTGCAAAAACATAGGGTACAAAATGAGTATATTCCCTACTCAATATATGGTTAGTAATTGATATGTCCCCTCAAGAGAGGCCACAAGAAGAGAGGCCGATATCGACTTTGAGAGATTAAAATTTAGAGCGAGGTAGGGTTTTGTAAGAGCATTTGCAAGTTGGTCTTCAGCGGAAACATGAGCTACATGAAGAGATCCTGCTTGAACTTGATCATGAATAATATGAAAGTCTATTGCAGCATGTTTCATTCTTGAGTGAATAATAGGGTTGGAATACAGCTGTGTAGCTCCAATACTATCGCAATAGAGTACTGGAGCATGAGGTAACTTAATACAAAGATCTGGTAAGAGGAAACATAGCCACTTAATACAATAGAGTGATATTCAGCTTCTGTAGAAGAACACGCAATAGTATTTTGCTTTTTGGAACTCCTCGAGATAAGATAACGACCAATATAAATGATGTATGCACTAGTAGAGCTATAATCATCTGGATTTCTAGCCCAATCCGCATTAGAAAATGCATGTAAAGATAAAGGAGAATCACAATGAAGAAGAATCACTTCTTATAAAGTACCACATAAGTAACACAAGATGCGCTTTACAAGACTCCAATGTTCAGTTGTTGGTTAATGCATATATTGAGATAACTTGACCACATAAGAGATATGATGCTGAGTCAGTGAAAAATATTGCATACTGCTAACGATAGTTCAGTATTTAGTTGGATCAGTTAGTGGTGTGCCATAGTGTAAACTGATCTAGGGACTAGTAGGCAATGGTGTAGAAACTGGTTTAGCACATGTCATATGAGCTCAATTGAGAAGATCCAAAATTTAATGGTGTTGTGAAAGTAAAATCCCATGTCGATGAGGTACCACTTCAACACCAAGAAAATATGAGAAAGGCCTAAGATCTTTAAGTGAAAGCCATTGAGCAAGATGATCAATTAATTGATTAATTAAATCAGTATTTTCACCTGTGAGAATGATATCATTGGCATATACTAGTAGATAGATAATGTTAGCACCAGTGTTTAGAACAAACAAGGAAGTATCAACATAAGAATTATGAAAACCATCATGAAGAAGAAATTGGCACAACTCATGGTACCAAGTCCTTGGTGCCTGTTTAAGGCCGTATATGGTTTTGCAAAGCTTGCAAACATATGTTGGATGGTCAGAGTCAATAAATCCTAGATATTGTGTCATATAAATATCTTCTGATAGATCTCCTTATAAAAATGCATTATTTACATCTAATTGTTGAAGAGTCCAACTACGACTAACAACAATACTTAGAACAAGTCACACAGTAGTAGGTTTGACAACTGGACTAAATGTCTCGCGGTAGTCAATACCAGATCGTTGTTGAAAACCTTTGGCAACAAGACGAGCTTTATACATGTCAATAGAACCATCAAAATGACATTTAATTCTAAAAATTCATTTACAACCAACAATATTAGAAGCACAGATTGGTGGAACAGGCTCCCATGTCCTATTTCAAACTAAAGCATCATACTCTTCTGACATGGCCCGACACCAGTTAGGATCTTTGATAGCATGGGTCACAGTTGTGGGCCCAATGGCTGAGGTGGGGTTAATGTGTGTGAAGGTTGAGTTTTTGAGGTGGTTTGCATATTTTGTTTTTATATTTGGTGGTCATGTGATGGGGGTTAGTAGGAGGTGGATCTTGAGATACATGTGATGGGTTGATAGGTGGTTGGTTCGTAGGCAGGTTATGTTGTGTTGGCTCCAAAGATGCAGTCACGGGAAGAGGGAGTGGTGGTAAAGTGTTTGGGGGTAGAAGATGATGAAGAATGATCACACAGTGGTATCTCTTATGAGCACTCATTGGATGAGGTAGTGTGGACCGACTGAGAAGGACTTGGAATTCTAATAATTTTTACTGGAAGGAACCATGTATTAATTGTAGTGGAGTCAAGGCATGGTGAATGATTGATAAGTCCAAATTTTAATTATATTTTCTTAGGCTTAGAAATTGTTAGTTTTTAGTTATTTTAATAATTTTAATTTTGTTTTTGGTATTTATTGATTTTTGAGATAAAAATATTTTTAAGAGTTAAAATATACATTTGTTACCATTAAAATAAAGATAATTTTACATAAAGTACAAAAAATGACACTATTTTTACAATTATACTACCACACGACATTTTTTACATTTTTACTATTCAAGGTTAACTTTTATATTGTATTATACTTTTTCATATCACACGTGTAATATCTTACCTATCCGTAGCCTTTTTTAACATTTTTTATATTATTTTATTCTGACACTCTTCCCATTATTCTTCTACACCTTTCCCACTCTCCATTATATTCCTTCTTTTTCTGCTACATGATCACTCTTTAGACTCTTGATTTTTTCCCTAAAAAAGTTTATTGTTAATCGTTCGTATATTCTACAAATATAGCCCACCTTTCTTGATGGTATATTTAGTATCACTTATCATCTATAGCCATTCTACAATTGACATCTTCTACACCTTCACTATCTGTAAAGAAAATACCAAAATCCACCAAGAGTACGAAACATGCTCCATCAATGGGGAAGAAAGCTACTGTGAAGCGTACTAAAGATAATCCAGGCATTCATAACTCACCCAATGTCGACTCGTCCAAAATCGACGCACATAAAATAAGATTTCTATCAGATGCTGTTGAACAGAGCAAGGCGAAAAGGTTGAAATCAAGCAATGGGGATTTGAAAGCTACCAAATATTATTAGAAGAAAAATGTTGTTAAGGTTTGCTTATTGTTTCGATTATACTGTTTTGATGTTGATTTACGGTTTTTTTTTTATGTTTAGTATCAATATGGGTTAGTGATTGTGTAACGTCCTACTAATCCAAAACCGTCACACTATGTGTTTAAAATAGTGCTTAACTTGATAAGTGAGTCATTCAGACTCAAAATTGTAATTTAAGTAACAAAGAGGTCCAAGTAGTAAAATTTTTGGATAAAAATAAATTAACTTTTCATTAAGATTGTAAAAAGAGATTTAATGGGATCCCCAAAATTCTGATCAAAACATAATAACAATTACAGTATTGAAAACAGTCGACCTAAGCGAAAAAATTAGATTGGTAACCTAAGTCACTCATACTACTCGACCGTGGCGGCCAAGTTGGTCGAATATGTACACGCCGCTCCAAAGCTCTCCAACCCATGGCAGATAGAACCTAGCTTGCCCTTACCTGCACTGTTTAGCACCTGTGAGCCAAGGCTCAGTAAGAAAACTTAAATAAGTAGATACAGATACAGATAATCGACATATCATAATTAGCATGCTTAGAAGTAATAACCATACTCAAACAAACATTTAACTCAACTACGCGACCATAGGGTCACACGAGTGCATGTCGCACTTCATTTATTCAAGGGGCTTCAGAGCCATACAAGTGCATATCGCACTTCCAAAGTGGCCCAGCCATAACGGCCTGCATTCCACATGCTTATACTGACCACAACTTATAAGCCAAGCTTTTCAATTAGATTCAATCAAGTATGCAGTTTAGACGTAACACAATCATTCACATTTAAACATATATTCGAAGGCATAATTATAATCATGTTCAATAATCGGAACTCAAGCCCTAATCACAACCCTAGTGCAGTTTTCTTACCTCAAGTTCTGTGCGAGTAATGGTATGACCCCGAGCACGGTCCTTCCCCAAGCCTTGCGATATACCTAGTCATAACCATAAATGATGCCCCCTGTTAAGAACTAAATCCAAACATTGAATCTGAAACCAATCCCGTGCTCTTGGGACCTCCAATTCAACCAAACGGGGTGGTGGAATCATCACCCGAGCCCCCAAGTTCTTCCCAAGCCCTAAAAATGATGCATGCTAAATGGGCATATGGCAGAGGCGCCCAAACCAAGCACAAGGGCACTACATCACGAACCCAGAGTTCTAGGTTGCATTTTCTGCGATTTCTCCGACCCAATTTCACCCATAACCGACCTAAGACTTCCAAAAATCATCAAACCAAGTTTCCTAACCTAATTTCAAAGTAATTTGACTCCAATATAGGTTACCCAAGTGCCAAAGAACACAAAGACAACTTTAAAACATTCAGAGACACAAAAAGGCCAAAATCATTACTTTGAGTTTTTCAAATTCATGATTTCCTCCAATTTGAAAACTAACCGCAAATTCATGGCAATCAAAGGCACTAGAGTCTGCAAATCAATTTCTAAACTTATGATCAAGCTAAAACTACCCACAAATACAATCCAACAACCTCAAAACTCAAAAATTTAGTCAACACCCACACATAACCTTAATAACAAATCAAGAAAATGAAGAACAAAGAAATGGTTCTTGTAACGCACTACTACTTAGGGACAATTACATTGTGTATTTTAAATAGTGCTAAACTAGCTAAACGAGTCATTTGGCCATAATAATGTAACTAAACGTGATTAACGGTTTAGGATTAAAAATTTTGGTCAAAGATACAAACGTTTCACTAAAACGTTTACTGTATACATGGGATCCCAAAATACATTTAAAAGTCTAATTACAATAAAAGAGTTATAGCATGCCGACCTAAGCGGAAAAATAGGGTTTGTTCCTAGTTCCTCTTTAAACCTTCAGCCGTGGTGGTCGAGCAGTCGCATATGTACACATCGTCACCTAAGCTCTCAAACTCAAGGATGGTCCAACTTTCTTTTCCTTTTACCTGCACCATATAGCACCCGTGAGCCAAGGCTCAACAAGAAAACTTAGACATGATTATAAGCATTTCATAACATGTTACCAAATAATACTAAGCATGCCTAGCAGTAATAACCCTACTCATGCATGCATACCATTCATATAAATGACTACAACATCATAAGGGGCCAATTTCCCTAGATAAATGATCAATGCATCATAATGCGGCCCAATGCCCAAAATACAAGATTATGGAATCATACTGGGGTTCAGCACCCAAACACATGATTCATAAATCATATTAGCTCAATGCCCTAGGATATTGGCTCAACGCCCGGGGCCCTTTGCCTTGTCCTCTGTATAACTAGTCTTGGAGCTGGCCAAGCGTACCAGGCGCTTTAGTTATCTCCAACCCATAGGTTGGTCAAGCGTATAATGCGCTCCTAGTTAGACTAAACCATATAGACCAGCACTCTGCGCTACTTCCATGCTTGGCTAATAAGTCAATGCTTTACGACCAACACTCATCGTGCTAAGGTCGTACTTGACTAATAAGTCAATGCTTTATGACCAACACTCACCGTGCTAATGTCGCCCTTGACTAATAAGTCAATGCTTTACGACCAGCACTCAGCGCTATTGCCATCATTGACTAATAAGTCAATGCTTTTCTCAGCTATATAATGCTATCAGGCATTCATCATATAACAAATATCCATGCACAAAGCATTCAACATGCTGTAGTCAATCATTCACATGCATAATCATAATTGTTGACTGACGATTTAGCCAAAGACACGGAGTCACTAAAACGATAAATATTTATAAGTTGAATGCAAGAACTAAACAACACAAAGATTTATAGTGGTTCGCCCCCAAAGATTGGTAATGGCCTACGTCCACTTAGTGTTTTTATTGATGTACTCTGAAACCTACGATCAACAAACTAGGGTTCATTAAGTTTCACAAGCTCCAAAGATGGATACAAAAGTCGTGTATAAAAAACACTAGTTCTCTCTGAATACAAATTATTGCCCCTTTAAATGAATCCCACGAGTCCTATTTATAGGCTTAAGGATGTACATATGGGTCGGTGGGCCGTGTTTAAACTTTGTTACAAACATATTTGAATAATAATAGAAATCGTAATAGTTACACATAAAGAGGGTCAAATATCTTAGAAATATCCGACTTATAACTGTATTTGAACTCCGGTTTCGTTACTACGATCAAACATGGTCGCATATGTCAGCACATCTTATGTCGTACTGTTCAGCATCTTTCTTAAATCCATCGAGCAACTTCCATTTTGGTAGTTGGTCTACCAGACTGCCATCACTAAACAGTCACGTGCTATCCACGTGCCCCTCAGTCGTGCCACGTCAGCAAGCAAATATTTTTTTTCTAAACATTTCCCCCAAGTTTATTTTAATGAGATCAGCATTTAATAAACTTACTCAACCAACAATTCTTCTGATTTGTCACATCTGTCAGTACTTACTTTTTCAAAAAGGCAAGCAATCATGACTTTTACAGTTTCCCAGAAACATTTTGACAATGATCACGATTCCCCATGCATCGAAACTCTATTCCCATCATTACCTTCTTTTATCGCCCCGAGCAGTATAAATATAAGCCTCTTCACCTTTTTTCATTTTTACCTGAACCTTCTTTGTCTTCAAGAACTCAGAAAATTTCAAGAAAATCCAGAGACCGTAGTGCGATTTGAGACGTCTTCATGCTACTCCAAGCAAAAAATTTCATGATTTCTCCTACAATCCGTACTCCAAGTAAGTTTTCAAATCCATCCTCTCATCTTTGTAGAATTTTTCATGTATTATGGTCTTGATTCACGAGTTATGTAGCTTGGTTTCTACTGTTCTTGAGAATTTTTTGGGTAAACGGGTTTAGGCAAACATACATAGAATAAGTATTCTAGAATATGGATTTTAGGCAGTATAAAATACTAGATAATGCTTAAAAAAAATGTGGGGTATAGGTACACCAATTTCGAGTCTAAAATCGAAGTGAAAATTTGATTTTGAGTATTTTGGAAAAATGAGTTTTTCCCGCCTGTTTTCGGAGTTGAAAAGTTTTTTAAAAAACTTTTCACATTCACTTTTTAATCTGTTTTTCCAACCTACTCGCATGTTTATTGTGTTTTTATCAGGATGCTGCTGGTCGTATAAAATCTTAACTTTTATACACGAGCAACGTTATCCTTGCTTTTCTCTTTTTTCTATCTATTGGTCGTAGATGCTCACTTCTCCTTTTCTCCTCTCAGATATTCATGCATGATCCCTGGGGAGGTGAGAGACCAATAGATGATGATCTTCTCGCTTTGATTTTCCAGGATCAAGAGAAACCTTCTTTGCCTTTTCCTGAGCCTTTGGTTTTACACCCAAACCCTACGACCAGTCCTTCACACAATCTGTCACAGAACCAATTGAACATGGGTCGACTCAAATACACTGCTCGTAGAAAAAAGAAAACCACAGATTCACCTTCCAACCAACCTGCAACCAATGCCGAGGGTCCTTCAAGCAATCTTCAACCTTTAAACTTTTCACCACCAGATATCCAGCCTAAAGCTCATCCCCGTGATGGCCCTCGAGCAGAGGTTGACTGGTACATTGCCCCTCCTAGAGTCATATCGACCAGGATGGTGGCAAAATATCCCAAGAAGTATGGGCTTTCTGGGATAACTTTATATAAACCTACACCTGACCAGAGGGCAAACGTGCCCGGAGGCGCCGGCAGCGCCTAGTTAAGGTATCACATAGAAGCAGGGGCAATCTTTCCCTTGCATGACTTTTTCTGAGGGGTGGCCAATTATTTCGTGGTCGCCCCTTTCCAAATAACACCCAATGGATATAGCGCACTCTCAGCACTCTATATCCTATACAAGCACAAAAAATGGCTTGTGCCTACTCTGCATGAGATCAACTACCTGTTCGATCTCAAATCCAACCACAATCAGAACAACACGGGGTTCTTCCATTTCTACCACCAAGAATCTGCTCGCACATTCCTAAGTGACATTACCTACAAGTCCAATGTAGGAAGGTACTTCCAAGAGTACTTCCTCACAATCGACTTGGTTGCCGACAACATGGCCTTCACACGAGGAGGTAAACTTTCAATATCTGATCGACATTTATCCAATCATTTTTTCGTCTTTTCTTGTCCTTAGTTGTTTTGTGCTGTATCTAGGTCCATGGCACCGACCAGACCCCACTCCAGAAATGGAGATAAGAGCCATAGCTCTGGCCAACATTATGAATATAGAAAAAAGCATCAAGGAGCTGGTCACGAAGAGAAATTTAAGGCTAGTCAGCCTTTTAGAACCTCACCAGTAGGTGAGGGAATCCACTGCGGGGAGTGCCACTAGAGAGGGCATTGAAGGACAAGAAATCCTCGAGCAGCAACAGGATGTGTCACAACCCCAGAGGCGACGACCAACGGGAGTGGCCATTCGAGAACCATCCCCTAACACTCGAGTTGCTAATACCCCTACCCAACATGGGAGGGGAAAACAAAAAATACCGGAATACACTGTCCCTATACTCGAATCTTCAGACGAGAACGGTATAGATTTCTCGCTTCTAAATAACTTTCCCATCCCTTGTCATTTATCTTATAGGGATGGGAACTTTAAATTTACGACCAGTAGTTTTAGCTTGGACTTCTTCGAGGCAGATAGTGAGTGTAGCAGTAGCTCTTTAGATAATGTAGTGACCAGTAATAATAGTTCAGGTATACTACTTAGAATTTCTTTTTAGTTTGTTCCTTTTTTCTTGACACATCTGCTCGTTTATTTTTGTTTTGTAGTCATGCCATCCGACAATGCCTTCGATATCTACACTTCTACAGATGCTCCAGGGAGTAAGAAGAAGTCGAGCAGAAGACACCCTAGAGAAGGAAGTGGGGAACCTTCAAAGAAAAAGGCTCGACCAGAGGTCACTCCAGCTCCCATTCATTCCAGATCAACAACTCATCCTCCTCCTCCTCGCATTGATCCTTCCACCGACCAAACAGGAAGATCTTTGGTTGCAGAATTGTTGAGCAATGCTTATAGCTCAACAAACGACAAACTACAGAGATTGTCCAAGCATCATCGCAGCCAATAGGCCTTTGCCTGTCTTCCTTCGTTGAAACCCTGCCAGGTCCTTGCTCGTGAATTCAATGAACTCCTCAGTGTAAGTTTCTTCTGTATTTTGTTTTAGTCGAACAACATTTCCTTTGATTAGCTCTAAAAGCTTCATTATTCTACCGTTTGCAGGATATCTTGACCATGAACAACGGCTGGTGTCGTACTGAAGAGGTCGATGCAAGGTTAAGGCAGTTGACGACAAAGTTGCCATTTTAACTGAGGAGCTGAAGAGGAGCCAAGAAGATCTGGCCAAAGCTCTTGTTGCCAAGGAGAAGTTTAAGGAAGCCTCTGAGACTAACTACAAGGAAGCAACCAAGCTTCAAGAGGATCTGGAGGCGAGCATGAAGGAGGCCACTGGTCTAGAGGAACGAGTGAAGCTGCTCGAGGAGAAAAACTCCCAAAACTTGGAGAGGTTCCGAGGAGCTACCTTCAACTACTTCTACATGTTTTGGAAGAACAATCCAGAGGCAAACTTCGACTATCTTCTCGAGCAGGTAAAACAATCTGGACTTGCCAAATGTGCTACTTGCCTAGAGGAGGAGAAAAATGCTCAAAATGCCTCGGATTCTCCTAAAATTTCCTTGGCGACAGGCATCGATGGTCTTGAAGAAGAAATTTGACCTTCAGTCGACCAACAACCTCAGCCGAACCCTCCTTTAGCTGCACAGTAAAAAATTTAAATTTTATTTATGTAATTAAAACATACGAACAACAGTTCGTGATGTTAAGACAATTTTATTTAATTTCCTTTTAATATTTTTAATTACATCTAAGCAGCATTTGCTCGCAGTGTAAATACAATTCATTGTGATATTATAATATATTCTCATTGCTATTATAGCATTTGCTCGTATGAACAAACTTAGCATAACACTTTATTAAGATTTCACAAAATTAACTAAATTTTTTGAAAAAATACTCTAAGTGTCGTAGTATGCTTTCCCTTATTTTGCTCGTGTGTTTACATATGTATGTATTGATATGCTTTGCTCGCTTAGTATCTTTTATGCCCCCTAAATGATCGAAGAGCTTAAGGTTCTCGGTCACTTTCCATGACCAATACCTGTTCGAACATTACTGCTCGCGTACTTAAAAACAATCAATGATAATATATAAAAACAGCACATGTAATGAGCAAATACTTGTAATAAATACAATAATTGGCAAGAATAACTGGCTGCGCACAGTTCCTTTTGTTTATCATAATAAATGGACAAAATCGTGTATGTACGAGTGATCAAAAATTGATCTTACACTTATCAGTGACCAGCCATCTAACTGGCCAACCCTTGTTCACAAACTTGTAAAAAGTAAAATTAATACAAGCCAACTCTTTTAAAAAGAATTGTTCATTGATAATACTTGTGCATGTGTTCTCCATTCCAATAGTGAGGAACGAGATCTCCATTTAAGCAAGCAAGTTTGTATGTGTCTGGTTGAAGAATTTCTTCAATTTGAGATGGACCTTCCCAGGTCGGTTTGAGTACTCCAGCAGCCTGGTCGTGAGTGTTGAGAAAAACCCTTCTAAGTACCAAATCTCCCACGTCAAACTTTCTTTCGCGTACTTTAGAGTTAAAATATCGAGTGACCTTTTGTTGGTAAGCTGCAACTCAAAGTTGAGCCTGCTCGCGCCTTTCATTGACCAAGTCCACAGACTCCATTAATAACTAGTTATTCAAGCTCTGGTTGTATTTCAGCCTTCTATGCGATGGTGGATCTAACTCAACGGGTAACATGGCTTCATACCCATAGGCCAAGGAAAATGGTGTATGCCTTGTTGTTGTTCGGTGAGATGCTCTATACGACCAGAGTACTTCTAACAATTGCTTTGGTAACGCCCCCTTTGCTTCTTCGAGCCTTTTCTTCAATGTGTCCTTCAGAGTTTTGTTAATGGCTTCAACCTGTCCGTTGGCTTGTGGATGAGCAACTGACGAAAAACTCTTCGTGACACCATGCCGTTCGCAGAAATCAGTGAAAAGGTCGCTGTCAAATTGTGTGCCATTATTTGAGACAATTTCTTTTGGCAACTCATATCAGCATACAATGTTTTCAACGATGAAATCCAATACTTTCTTGGTCGTGATTGTTGCAAGTTGCTCAACTTCGGCCCACTTAGTAAAGTAGTCAACAACAACTACTGCATACTTGACATTCCCTTTTCCTATAGGCAAAAACTCGATTAGGTCAATTCCCCAAACCGCGAATGGCCATGGGCTTTGCATCTTGTGGTATCTTGGAAAATTGTTGGCACTTATCACACTTCTTAACGAATTCCATAGAATCTTCGATCATGGTAGGCCAGAAATACCCTTGCTAGAGAATCTTCTTTGACAAACTTTGCCCCCCAGCCTGATCTCCACAGAAATCTTCATGTACTTCTTGCATCGATTCCTTAGCCTTTTCCTTAGAGACACACCATAATAAAGGCATTGAGTATCCTCTTCTATATAAGACTCCATCGATCAAAATAAACCGAGCTGATTATCTTTGAAGGGTCCTTGCCTTATTCCTATCTGCTGGTAATAATCCTTGTTCAAGATATTGTATGATGGGAGTCATCCATGTGTTGAACACTTGTATTATTAGCGAGGATTCTTTCGCATGAATTCTTGGTGCCAATAAACATTTGACCGGTACTATGCTCAAAGCATCAACATCTTTGGCGCTTTCTTACTTGGCTAAGGCATCAGCGTTTGAATTCTGATCGTGAGGTACTTGCTGGAGAGTATACTTCTCAAACTGTGCTAGTAAATCCTTCGCCTTGTTCAAATAAGCAACCATCTTGAGACCCCTAGCCTGATATTCTCCAAAAATCTCACTAAATACTATATGGGAGTCACTATATATTTCTAGTGACTTTATGTTCATATCCTTGGCTAGTCTTAATCTTGCGAGCAGAGCCTCATACTCGACTTCATTGTTAGAGGCCGTAAAGTTGAATCTAATCGCACAGTTAAATCGATGTCCCTTGGGTGTGATTAAGATTAGCACTGCCCCCGTGTTGTGCTCATTGGAGATTCTATCTATGAATAGCTTCCAGGTAGGGGTTTGATTTTGATTATCGATCTCTATCATCAGTTCACTGGCAGGGAGTTCGGTAAATTCTGCAACGAAATCCGCTAGGGCTTGTCCCTTAACAACTACTCGTGGTGCATAAGAAATTCCAAACTGCCCAAACTCAACTGCCCATTTTAGTAGTTGAGCAGCGACTTCTGGTTTTTGTAAGACTTGCCGTAGTGGCTGGTCGGTAAGCACTATTATCAGGTGAGCCTGAAAGTAGGGTCGCAGTTTTCTAGACACTAGTATCAAGCAATAAGCCAATTTTTCTATGGGCGGATATCGTAGTTCTGCTTCCATTAGCCTTTTGCTTACGCAGTACACTACTTTTTTAATGTTTTCTTCCTCTCTAATTAAAACAACACTAGTAGCATACTCTGTTATTACTAAGTAGATGTACAAAGTCTCTCCTTCGACCGGCTTGGACAAAATAGGCAGTTGCGACATGTGGGCTTTGAGCGCCTGAAAAGCTTGTTCACATTCCTTTGTCCATTCAATTTTTTTGTTTCCCCTGAGTAGATTAAAAAATGGGACACACTTGTTCGGAGACTTAGATATGAATCTACTTAGGGCAGCAATTCTTCCTGTCAGGCTTTGTACGTCTTTAACTTTGGTAGGTGATTGCATCTCGATCAGTGCTTGAATTTTTTCGGGATTAGCTTCGATTCCTCGTGAGTTTAATATGAATCTAAAAAAATTTCCTAATCCAACACAAAGGGAACATTTTAGAGGATTCAACTTCATCTGATATTTGTTCAAGATGTTGAAGTATTCCTGTAGGTTCTTGATGTGTTCTCCAACCTTTCTCGACTTGACCAACATATCGTTGACGTAGACTCCCATGTTATTGTCGATCAGTTCTTTGAACATGTGGTTGACTAGTCGCTGGTAAGTCACACCAACATTTTTTACACTGAAGGGCATTACTTTATAGTAGTAAGGTCCCGTATCTGCTCGAAAAGCTAGTGTTATCTTCATCAGGTGGATGCATACTAATTTGATTATAACTGGAGTACGCATCCATGAATGATAAAACTTCATGTCCTAATGTAGCATCGACCAGCTAGTTGATTCTTGGAAGTGAGAAACAATCCTTCGAGCAGGCTTTATTAAGGTTTGTGAAATCCACGCACGTCCACCACTTATTATTTGGCTTGGGAACTAGTACGGGATTAGAGACCCAAGATGGATAAAATGCAACCCTGATGAATCTATTTTCCTTCAGCTTCTCGACTTCTTCTTTTAGGGCTTTACATCTATCTTTGTCGAGTAGCCTTCTTTTTTATTGTACATGTGGATGATTTTTTCTATATTCAAGACATGGTTGATCACTTCTGGGTCTATCCCAACCATATCGTTATGCGACCAGGCAAAGACCTCCTGGTGTCTCTTCAAAAACTCCACCAATTTGTTTTTTGTTGTTGACTCTAAGTTTTTACCAACTTTCACAACCCTGGTCAGATCTTTCTCTTCTAGTTGGACCTCTTTGAGGTCCTCCATAGGCCCAATGTTTTCTTCAAAATCCTCAAAGTGAGGGTCTAAGTCCCTATTCTCACTTTGGGCAACGCCCTATTTGGTGACTTGTTCACCTGATTGGGCTTGTGTTTCATTTACTACTAGCAGCCTTTTTTTGGCTCCGCTTCCCGATCCGCCTCTTCTTGCCTTTGTGATCGAGGAATCGTAGCATTCTCTTGCTTCTCGCTAGTTTCCCAACATGCACCCAATGTGACCAACTTTATTGAAAAAGCGTTTCAGTAAAGTTAGAAGAATGTAATGAGTAATTATTTAGATCGCATTAATTATAGAAACATGCTCTTTTATAATTATGTTTTTTGTAATTAATTACATTCATAGGGTTATTAATAAACTAGTAATTAATTTGGAATTAATTGATTAGTTTAATAAAACACATTTAATCTTAAATAGTAAGTGGGAGAAGCTGAACATCTCAATGTGACCTATGGTCTCCATTATTAGTACAACACCATGAGATATGAATAGGGCCTCAAGGCGACTTTGTTTTCGTCCCCCTAAGGAAGATTTCTAGACATATCAATATCAAGGTTGGCTTCTTACGAAGATAGGAGGAAGTGATATATTTTAGGCTTGACCGACCCTAAGGGGGCACTCTTTAAGTTAAGTCATGAAATCTGAAATAATGGGTTACACTTACAAAGATGTAATTAAGATTTTGTGGTGGATAATTACATCTTGACCAAACTAGCGATACTTTATATTTAAAAGAGAAAATAAAGAGTTATTTTAACTTTTAAATTATAAAGACAAGATTGTCTTATAAGATATCTGAATTTAACTTGATCGGCCCTAAGGCAACACTTTATTTGTTGGGTAGTTTTATTGTGGAAAAGTAAATTTAAATTTATGGTTAATTGTTACATTTAGGCATCATGTTTACTTTCCAAAACATTGATATTTTTTCAACTGATAATATTATTGTGTTTTATTTTCAGTCATAAAATGTTGCCGCCTAATTATTTTCCCATAACGTGCCCGATAATGCATAAAAAGATTGATGATCATATAAAGAAAGTATAAATGACTGAAGAGGATGAAGATGGATGGGCAAATTCAACTTTGTTTGTTTTTCTGGCCAAAAATCTTAAACATATCTATAATGATAAGAGGCCTCCTCCTGTACCATCATGGGATGCAAGCAAAGATGAACATGAGAAATATGCTGATTGGATGAGATCAAATCACATGGCAAGGTTTTACTGTCTTAGCACCATGGAAGAGAAGCTAAGGAAAAAGTTCGAACAAATTGAATGTCCTCATGATTTGTGGGATGTTTCCTTTGAGGATTACTGACAAGACCACAATCACGAAAAATGTAGATATGATTTAACTTTACCTTAGGCTTAATAGTTGATTATGATACATAAAGTTCTAAATCTTTGATTTAGAAACCACTAATCATATTTTTTGTTATTTGTTCTTCTTTACAGACACTTGAGTGATCAAGAGGAACTTGCAGATGGAGACAAAAAGTTGAAGAGGAAAAGTGTCTAGTTCAAGAAAGCATTAAAGAAAGTCCTTTTATTTAAAATTCTTTAGTTTTATTAAAAGAAAAACTTTATTGTTGTTTGAACAATGTTTAGTTCATTTTTTAGTTAATTTGTAATTTTATTGCATGTAATAACTTTTGAATATTTTATTTATAATTTGATTATTCTTAATTTTTTCTTTAGATATGCAATTAAAATATTTGGACTTTATTGCTTTCATTAAAACGAACGAACGCTCAATAATTCAGAATTATTTAAAGTAGCAAAACTCCAAGGTAACAAAAGACAAAAAGTTTCAATCAAGGATGACACATATCTTTGGCATCTTAGACTTGGTCATATAGGTCTAGATAGGATAAAACGGTTAACAAAAGATGGACCTTTGAGAGAACTAAGAGTTGGAACTCTTTCGGTTTGTGAATCTTGTCTAGAAGGTAAAATGGCCAAACATCATTTCTCAGTGAAAGGCGATAGAGCCAAAGAACCTTTGGAGCTTGTACCCATCGATGTCTCTGGTCCAATCAATGTACAAGCAAGAGGTGGGTATTAGTATTTTTTCACTTTTATTGATGATTACTCAAGAAATGGTCATACTTACCTAATGCTTAAGAAATTTGAAACCTTTAGTAAGTTTCAAGAATTCAAAGTTGTAGCTGAGAAGCAGTTAGGTAAGACTCTAAAGCATTTTGATCTGATCGAGGTGGAGAAATTTAGAATTTAGAATTCAAAGATTTCTTGCTGGAGCATGCTATTCTATCCCAAATCACAGCACCAGGAACGCCACAGCAAAATGGTGTTTCTGAAAGAAGAAACAGGACCTTGTTGGACATGGTCAGATCTATCTTAAGCTACTCTTCACTTCCTCTCTCATTCTTGGGATATGAACTTTGAACAACGACATACATTTTGAATGTAGTCCCATCTAAGACCATTAGCAAAACACCACTGGAATTGTGGAATGGGAACAAACCTAGTTTGCACCATTTTCGCATATGGGGCTATCCTACTCATGTTCTTAGACCTAAATCAGGGAAACTTGAATCAAGGTCAGAAGTGTGCATTTTTTTTGGCTATGCTCTAGAAACAAGAGGTGGTTATTTCTGTAGTCCCAAGGATCTAAAGGTATTTGTTTCAATAAATGCAACCTTCCTTGAAGATGACTATATGAATAACTATAAACCTTGGAGCAAGGTAGTGTTGGAGGAACTTGCAGCTAATAAGATTCCATTACAATCATCTTCATCATTAAATGATAAATGACAAACCGAGGAAACCATGAATCCTAGAAAAGAAACCCCGATGCAACGTCGTAGTGGGAGGATTGTGAGACAACCTATTCGCTACAAACATGAGGCACATGTCCTTGTTTCTGATACAGACAAGGACGATCAATTAACCTTTAAATAGGCAATGGATGATCCTAAAAAGGAGAAATGGTAAGAAACCATGAACTAAGAAATGGAATCGATATATTCCAATTTTGTTTGGGAACTTGTGGATCCACCTGAAGATGTCAAGCCCATAGGGTGTAAGTGGATATACAAGAAGAAAAGAGGTGTGGATGGGAAAGTAGAGACTTTCAAAGTGAGGCTTGTAGCCACAGGTTACACCCAGAGAGAAGGTGTTGATTATGAAGAAACATTTTCTCTTATTGCCATGCTCAAATCAATTCGCATCCTCTTATCCATAGCGTCTGCCAATGATTATGAGATATGGAAAATGGACGTCAAGACAACATTTCTGAATGGCTTTCTTGATGAAAGTATCTATATTGTACAACCATAAGGGTTCATAAAGAAAAGGGAAGATCAAAAGGTGTGCAAGTTGTTGAAATCCATTTATGGATTAAAGCAAGCATCTAGATCTTGGAATATTGTAGCGTCCCAAATTTGCTAATAAGGCTTAGGGCCTTGATTAGCGTGCCTGGAGGGCAATAAGTGATTTATTATTATATATGAATTTGATGAGTATGTGATTAGAAATGCATGTTTAGGTGAATTAAATATGCATGAGGGCCCCGTCTGGTTATTAGGGGCATGTTTGTAATTTTAGCCCGTTGAGGGCATAAATGAAATAAATGTGATATTTGTGATATAATGGTGATATATTTGTGATGCACGAACTGAGACAGTCCTAGGGAGCAATTTAGCTAGAACGTCACAACGGGGTCAAATACCTGGCTCGGGAGGAGCTTAGGGGTATTTTGGGGATATTATAATGTGTTCGGGAATTATTTAATAGCGGGTAGCAATTAAGTAATGGTTAGGATATGTCAGGATTAATATGGATTTATTAGACTATTCGCGAACTTAGCGGGGTATGTCAAATGACTGAAATGCCCGTGGGGTTGCTTAAGGATCAAAGAGAAGTAAAGGGTTGTTTTGGTCATTTTGGTTAAAGGTTAGACTTATCTTAGGCAGGTGGGGTTATCCTTAGCCTCTAGGCACATTCTGGAAGAAAAGAAAGAAGCAAAAGTCAGATAACACTCTCTTAGTTTTCTCTTAATTCGGTTCTCTCACTCTCTTGAGGCTTGGAAGGCTTTTGGGATTTTTGGAGGAGAAAACTCTGAATTTAAGCTGGGAGTTGGGGAAATCATGGCTTGGAATAGATTATAAAAAGCTGGGGGTCGAAACCATTCTTGAGGTAAAAATCTAAGCTTGAACTTTGTTTAATTTTCTTCAGTTTTTGTAGAAGTTTGAGGGGTTAAAGTTTAGATAATTGAACTTGAGTTATAGTTGGATTTTGGTTGGTTTTTCTGGGCTTATGTGATGCTTAAAGTGTATTGGGGTGATTATGGGATTCAATTCTGTTGTTGGGGTGTGTTTGGAATGATTTTTAGGGGAGTTAGCTTGAAAATTTTCCATGGGAATTCTGGGTTTCAGGCTCGCGTCGCGGCCCTGTTCTTCAGCCCCGCGGCCTGCTTGCGTTTTTAGGCTAGTGGCCGTCGATGGAATTTCCCAGGCGCTGTGGTGCAAGGTTTGGGCGCCGCAGCCCTAGGCTGACAGATGTGAGGCAATTTTGTCTCTGTCTAGGGGCACGCCGCGGCGCTGAAAGGAGGCTGAGCTGCGGCCGAAATGTGGATTTTTGGCAAAATGAGGGTTTTTAGCTCGGGAACCTGAACGTTAAGGCTCGGGAAGGTTCCTACTACCCAATTTGGTAGAAACTAAGGTCCCGAAGGTTAGAATTATGACTCAAAACTATTAAAAGGATTAGAACGTGATGGTTGATTATGGTTCATGTGTTGTGACTAGGATTTCTTCAAGGCTCGGGTTAGAGGACTGTGCTCGTGATTGTGGTGCTTGGGAAGCTCGGGACACAGGTAAGAAAACTACTGTTCCCACAGAGCTTGTATGCAGGGCAGGGCCCTATATGATTGTGTTGCAGGGCGTAGCCCTTTGATTGAGTTTATTCATGTTTGGTATTTGCTTTATTATGCTACGTATGCATATATGTGAATGTTCGGCAATAGCTGGGAACGACGCAGGCCGAGGTCGGCAAGGCCGGGAACGGCGTTAGGCACGTGGAGTGCAAGGCTGAGTGCGGCGAGGGGCCGGGAGCAGCGTTTAGCACACTGAGTGAGAGTTGCTAGGGTGAGACCCTAAAGGATACCTGGGATATCCTTACGGTGTGGACCACGAACCCAGGGCCTGGTAAAGTGCCTAGGATGGCATGGTCGTATGTGTATAGCCTATTGATGGCCGATTTATATGCTAAGTGTTTGATTTGCATATGTTATCTGCTTGTGTGGGTTTTCTTGCTGGGCTTTGGCTTATGGGTGCTCTGTGGTGCAGGTAAGGGCAAGGGGAAAGTCGACCAACCATGAGTATGGAGAGCGTGAAGTGGTGCATACATTTTTGGCCTGCCTGGCTGCCACGGCCAGGGGTATTTTGGGAGATGATTGTACTGAACCTGGATTTTGTCGTTTAGCAACCTATGATTATGTTTTTGAGTTGTAAATATTTCTAAATAGTATTTTTGGATCTTAAATGTTAAACGCTTTATGAATTTCAGTAAATGGAATTACTTTCATAGTTTATGACTCTGTTTATTGTTTAATTACACTTTTGACTTAAAACCTCGATCAGCGAGTTAAAAGCACATTTTAAACTCACTTAGTAACGACTCTAAGGAAGTAGGGTGTTACAACTTGGTATCAGAGTGATCCAAGGTTTATGGTTTCTTGAGATTGACTGAACATGTACGCTTGCTCTCAGTGACAAGCTCAACTCAGGGTTGGTTGGTATGATTGACTTAAATGCTTGAATATATGTTTAAATGCCCGATTTTCCTGATTATTTCTTATAGAGCATGATGAATGAGTTAACATATGCATGATGCTAGGGCATGGCCCGTTGTATGCTATATGCTATGTGGATTGCTGTTTATGGGTTGGCTGACGTGAATTGGGAGGTGGTTTTGGATGTTGTTATCATGCCTGATGAGCGGCGTCGTTGGTTGTAGGCATATTTGTTGAGAAGCCTCGACAATCATCCAGGCTCCACGACAGTAGGGCCGAGGATGACAACTAGGGTCAGGACCCTCCACCTGCCGCACAGAATTGGCAACAGATGTTTGCCGAAATGGAAGCAAGACTGCAACGAACAGAGGAAGAACTTCGACAGTTGAGGCAGCAAACCCTTCCACAGGTCACTGGGTTGCTAGTCCAGCAGGTTATGGTGCCAGTGCCGGTTCAACCTGTTGTGGAAAACAGGTGGGAACCTTTATATGGGAGGTTCAGGAAACATCATCCTCCTACCTTTGAGGGTGGATCAGACCCACTGCGGGCAGAGTAGTGGATGAATATGATTTCCTCAATTCTGGATTTTATGAGGGTTGAGGGGAATGAGAGGGTAGCTTGTGCTAGCTACATGTTTAGAGAGGATGCCCGCATCTAGTGGGATGTAGTGGTTCAGAGAAGGAATGTGATTATTATGACTTGGGAAGAGTTCAGGAACACATTCAATGAGAAATATTACAATGTTGCAGTCCGAGCTGCGAAGGTTGGCGAGTTTATCAACCTGACTCAGAATCGGTTGACCGTGACTGAGTATGCTTTAAGGTTTGACCGATTGGCAAAGTTTGTGCCAGATTTAGTGCCGGCTGATGTGGCAAGAAGAGACAGATTTATACGGGGATTGAACGTTATGATCACCCGTGATGTAAAGATAACCTTGGATCCTGAGACTACTACTTATGCTTAGGTTGTAGACAAGGCCCTTACGACTGAGGGGGCCGAGGATCAGATTTGGAGAGAGAGCGCTGTTAGGCGCGATGCCAAGAGAACAGTGCCTCCTTTTATTGTATCTAGTCGGGGGAGTGGCTCTAGTGAGCAGAAGAGGAAGGCCCCAGATTCCTTTGTTTCTCCTAGTTCTGATAGGAGGGCACAGGGTGCTTCTAGTGGCCGTCAGGGCAGAAGTGATAACTGGAGGAGTTTTGCAGTGTGTCCATGGTGCAGACGACGCCATCTGGGTGAGTGCAGGATTAGGGCCTGCTTTGTCTGTGGGAGCGCCAATTATTTGAAGAAGGACTGCCCACAAACTAGGAAAGAGGAGCTGAAACAGAGCAACAGTCTCGCTCCTGCCAGGGTGTTCACTTTGACTCAGACTGAGGCGGAGGCTAGCCCCTCGGTTGTGACAGGTCAGATTTCTAGTGTTGGATCTTCTTATACTGCATTGTTTGATTCAAGAGCTACTCATTCCTTTGTGTCTGCTAGAGTGATAGATCAGCTGTGTAGACCTAGTGTTTTGTATGCTAGGGGTTTTCAGACTTTGTTGCCAACTGGGGAACTAGTAGTCTCTAGGAGATAGATTAGAGCTTTACCAGTAGAGGTAGATGGTAGGGAGTTGTGTGTTGATCTGATTGAGCTGGTGATGGATGACTTTGATATGATCCTAGGGATGGAATGGCTATCAAAGTATCGGACGACGATTGGCTGCAAGCGCAGGATGGTGACTTTTGAACTAGAAGGGGAGGTACCCTTTGTATTTGTGGGGATATCTAGTGGACCGCGGGTACCTATGATTTTAGCATTGAGGGCTAGGGACCTGATGCAGGAGGGTTGCATAGGATTCCTAGCGAATGTTGTGGATGCTTCTAGGGTTGTGTTGGTTGGACCGGGTGAGACCAGATTGGTATGTGAATTGCCATATTTATTTCCAGCAAATCTACCAGGGTTGCCGCCGCAGCGGGAGATTGACTTTGTGATAGAGTTGGCGCCAGGGGCGGAGCCGGTATCTAGGAAACCTTACAGAATGGCTCCGACAGAGTTAAAGGAGTTGAAAATTCAATTACAGGAGTTATTGGATTTGGGGTTCATCAGACTGAGTTTCTCGCCATGGGGTGCTCCAGTCTTGTTCGTCAAGAAGAAGGATGGGTCTCTTAGGATGTGTATTGACTATAGGGAGTTGAAAAAGTTGACCATTAAGAATAAGTATCCACTGCCCAGGATCGATGATTTATTTGACCAACTACAGGGAAGGATAGTGTTTTCCAAGATTGATCTCTGGTCAGGTTACCACCAGTTAAGAATCAAAGAAGAGGACATACCAAAGACCGCTTTCCGCACAAGGTATGGACACTATGAATTCCTAGTTATGTCCTTTGGATTAACCAATGCCCTAGCAGCTTTTATGGATATGATGAACAAGGTTTTCAAGGACTATCTGGATAAGTTTGTGATTGTGTTCATCGACGAAATTTTGGTGTATTCTTAGTCAGAGTCAGAGCATGAGCAACATCTGCGTATGGTATTGCAGCGATTAAGGGAGCATAGGTTATATGCTAAGTTCAACAAGTGCTAGTTCTGGCTACCGAAAGTTTCATTTTTGGGCCATATCGTCAGTAAGGAGGGGATTCTGGCTGGCTCAAGTAAGATAGAGGCAGTGAGAGATTGGCCTAGACCGAGCAATGTTCCTGAAGTGAGGAGTTTTCTGGGTTTGGTAGGATATTATCAGTGGTTTGTTGAAGGATTCTCCAGGATAGCTACGCCGTTGACAGAATTGACAAAGAAGAAGACAAAGTATGTTTGGACAGACAGATGTGAGAACAGTTTTAAAGAGTTAAAGTGGTGATTGATCACAGCGCCAGTGTTGAGTCTGCAGACGGATAATGAGAAGTTTGTGGTTTATTGTGATGCTTCTAGATAGGGTTTGGGGTGTGTGCTAATGCAAGCTGGTAAGGTGATAGCCTATGCATCGAGACAGTTGAAAAAATATGAGTAGAGATATCCCACGCATGATCTGGAGTTGGCAGCGGTGGTATTCACACTTAAGATTTGGAGACATTATCTATATGGTGAGAAGTGTGAGATATACACCAACCACAAGAGTTTGAAGTACTTCTTTGCTCAGAAGGATCTGAAAATGCGCCAGAGATGGTGGTTAGAGTTAGTTAAGGATTATGATTGTGATATCCTATACCATCCTGGGAAGGCTAATGTAGTGGATGATGCCTTGAGTCGGAAAGGCCCAGGACAGTTGTTCAGTTCGAGACATATATCTGAGAAGTTAGCTGAGGAATTGGCAAGAGCGGGTATAGAGTTGGTGGTTGGTCGATTAGCCAACATCATTCTTTAGTCTACACTCCTTGAGAGGATCAAGGAGGCGTAGGGGAAAGATTCCCAGTTGGGAGGTCATAGAGAGAACGTCTAAGTCGAAGCGGCTAAGGACTTTTCTATTTCAGAGACGGGGTTACTGAAGTACAAGGGTCAGATTTGTGTTCCGATGGATTCTGATATCCGATGGGAGATTTTAGATGAATCGCATACCACTCCCTATTCCTTGCATCCGGGTACGACGAAGATGTACCAAGATCTGAGAGCTTTGTATTGGTGGTCGGGCATGAAGAGGGATGTGGGGGATTATGTGGCCAAGTGCCTAACTTGTCAGCGGGTCAAGGCTGAACATTAGAGGCCAGCAGGGTTGCTATAGCCTCTAGGGATTCCGGAATGGAAATGGGAAGATATCACCATGGACTTCGTGGTTGGTTTGCCGAAGACCGTGGGTCAGCATGACTCGGTGTGGGTTATTGTGGATAGGTACACCAAGTCCGCCCACTTTTTACCTGTCAGGACGACTTATATTGTGGAGTAGTATGCCGAGTTATATGTGAAGGGAATTGTTCGAATTCATGGGGCTCCGAGGTCGATAGTATTCGACAAGGACCCCACCTTCACCTCCAAGTTTTGGGAGAGTCTGCAGAAGGCTATGGGCACGCAGTTACGGTTTAGTACCGCTTATCATCCTCAGACAGATGGACAATCTGAGAGGACGATTCAGATATTGGAGGACATGCTACGAGCCTGTGTGTTAGATTTTGGGGGATCTTGGAGTAAGTATCTCCATTTGATTGAATTCTCGTACAACAACAGTTATCAGGCGACTATCGGAGTGGCTCCGTATGAGATTCTTTATGGAAGGAAGTGTAGATCACCTATCCATTGGGACGAGATGGGTGAGAGAAGTTATTTTGGTCCTGAGATGGTTCAGAGGACCAATGAGGCGATTGAGAAGATTAGAGCGCGAATGCTCATCTCCCAAAGTCGCCAGAAGAGTTACTCAGACCTGAAACGCAGGAGCATGGAATTTCAGGTTGGTGACCATGTGTTTCTTAGGGTTTCACCTTTAAGAGGAGTGAAGCGGTTTGGTGTTCGGGGCAAGCTGAGACCTAGATTTTTTGGCCCCTTTGAGATTCTGGAACGGGTTGGAGAGGTAGCCTATAGATTGGCGATGCCTCCATCCTTATCAGGGGTTCATGATGTGTTTCACGTATCCATGCTCCAGAAATATGTATCAGATTCGACTCATGTTTTGAGTTTTGAGAATTTGGAGCTGGATCAGGATTTGTCTTATGAGGAAAAGCCAGTTCAGATTCTTTTCCAGAATGATAAAGTTTTGCGGAGCAAGACCATCGCCTTGGTGAAAGTGTTGTGAAGGAACAACAAGGTTGAGGAGGCGACATGGGAACTTGAATCAGAGATGCAGGAGCGGTATCCCGAGTTATTCAGGTAATTTCGAGGATGAAATCTCTATAAGGAGGGGATAGTTGTAGCGTCCCAAATTTGCTAATAAGGCTTAGGGCCTCGATTAGCATGCCTGGAGGGCAATAAGTGATTTATTATTATATGTGAATTTGATGAGTATGTGATTAGAAATACATGTTTAGGTGAATTAAATATGCATGAGGGCCCCATCTGGTTATTAGGGGCATGTTTGTAATTTTAGCCCATTGAGGCCATAAATGCAATAAATGTAATATTTGTGATATATTGATGATATATTTGTGATGCATGAACCGAGACAGTCCTAGGGAGCAATTTAGCTAGAAAGTCACAACGGGGTCAAATACCCGACTCGGGAGGAGCTTAGGGGTATTTCGGGGATATTATAATGTGTTCGAGAATTATTTAATAGCGGGTAGCAATTAAGTAATGGTTGGGATATGTCGGGATTAATATGGATTTCTTAGACTATTTGGGGACTTAGCGGGGTATGGAAAATGACTGAAATGCCCTTGGGGATACTTAAGGATCATAGATAAGTAAAGGGTTGTTTTGGTCATTTTGGTTAAAGGTTAGACTTATCTTAGGCAGCTGGGGTTATCCTTAGTCTCTAGGCACATTCTGGAAGAAAAGAAAGAAGCAAAAGTAAGATAACACTCTCTTAGTTTTCTCTCAATTTAGTTCTCTCACTCTCTTGAGGCTTGGAAGGCTTTTGGGATTTTTGGAGGAGAAAGCTCTGAATTTAAGCCGGGAGTTGGGGAAATCAAGGCTTGGAGCAGATTATAAACAGATGGGGTTCAAAACCATTCTTGAGGTAAGGAACTAAGCTTGAACTTTGTCTAATTTTCTTCTGTTTTTGTTGAAGTCTGAGGGGTTAAAGTTTAGATAATTGAACTTGAGTTATAGTAGGATTTTGGTTGGTTTTTCTGGGCTTATGTGCTGCTTAAAGTATATTGGGGTGATTATGGGATTCAATTCTGTTGTTGGAGTGTGTTTGGAATGATTTTTAGGGGAGTTAGCTCGAAAAGTTTGCATGAGAATTCTGGGTTTCGAGCTCGCGTCGCAGCCCTATTCTTTAGCGCTGCGGCCTGCTTGCGTTTTTAGGTTAGTGGCCTTTGAGGGAATTTCCCAGGCACTGTGACGCAAGGTTTGGGCGCCGTGGCCCTGGGCTGGCAGATGTTAGGCAATTTTGTCTTTGTCTAGGTGGGTGCCGCAGCACTTAAGGGAGGCTGAGCCGTGACCCAAATGTGGATTTTTGGAAAAATGAGGGTTTTTAGCTCGGGAACCTGAACGTTAAGGCTCGGGAAGGTTCCCACTACCAAGTTTGGTAGAAACCAAGGTCCCAGAGGTTAGAATTATGACTCGAAACTATTTAAAGGATTAGAACGTGATGGTTGATTATGGTTCATGTGTTGTGACTAGGATTTCTTTAAGGCTCGGGTTAGAGGACTGTGCTCGTGATTGTGGTGCTTGGGATGCTCGGGACACAGGTAAGAAAAATACTGCTCCCACAGAGCTTGTATGCAGGGCAGGGCCCTATATGATTGTGTTGCAGGGTGTAGCCCTTTGATTGAGTTTATTCATGTTTGGTATTTGCTTTATTATGCTATGTATGCATATGTGTGAATGTTCGGTAAGAGCCGGGAACGGCGCAGGCCGAGGTCGGCAAGGCCGGGAACGACAAGGGGTCGAGAACGGCGTTAGGCATTTGGAGTGCAAGGTTGAGTGCGAAAAGGGGCCGGGAGCAGCGTTTAGCACGCGGAGTGCGAGTTTCTAGGGTGAGACCCTAAAGGATACTTGGGATAACCTTACGGTGTGGACCACGAACCCAGGGCCTGGTAAAGCGCCTGGGACAGCATGGTCGTTTGTGTATAGCCTATTGATGGCGGTTTATATGTTAAGTGTTTGATATGCATATGTTATTTTCTTGTGTGGGATTTCTTGCTGGGCTTCAGCTCACGTGTGCTCTATGGTGCAGGCAAGGGCAGGGGGAAAGTCGACCAACCATGAGTACGAAGAGCGTGAAGCGGCGCGTACATGTTTGGCCTGCTTGGCCGCCACAGCCAGGGGTATTTTGGGAGATGATTGTATTGAACCTGGATTTTTTCGTTTAGCCGACTATGATTATGTTTTTGAGTTGTAAATATTTCTAAATAGTATGTTGGGATCCCAAATGCTAAACGCTTTATGATTTTCAGTAAATGGAATTACTTTCAAAGTTTATGACTCTGTTTATGGTTTAATTACATTTTTTACTTAAAACCTCAATTAGCGAGTTAAAAGCACATTTTAAACTCACTTAGTAACGACTCTAAGGAAGTAGGGCGTTACAAATATAACTTTTGATGAAATAATTAAAATATATGGCTTGGAACAGAATGTCGACGAAGCATGTGTGTATAAATACATCAAAGGAATAGGTGTGGTTTTCTTAGTTCTGTACATTGATGACATTTTCTCATTGGGAACAATGTAGAGACATTGTCAAACGTAAAAAAATGGTTAGCTGAAAAATTCCAAATGAAAGATTTGGGTAAGGTGAGCTATATTTTGGGAATCCAAATCCTAAGGGATAGGAAGAACAAGCTCTTTGCACTTTCCCAGGCTAATTATATAGATAAGGTGCTTGAAAGATTCTCTATGGAGAATTCCAAGAAAGGTCATTACTGACCACACATGGAATTTCTCTCTCCAAGGAACAATGTCCCAAGACCCTTAGGAGGAAGAGGATATGAGAAAGTATCCCTATGCTTCATCAGTTGGGAGTCTGATGTATGCTATGTTGTGTACTAGGCCCGACATATGTTATGTAGTTGGGATTGTCAGTCATTATCAATCAAATCCTGGTTTGGAACACTGGATTGCAGTAAAGCACATTCTCAAGTATCTTAGGAGAACAAGAGACTATATTCTGGTATATTTAGGGGGTGAGCTAATCCCTACTTGATACACTAATTCTAATTTCCAATCAGACAAAGACAGTGGAAAATTGACATTTGGGTCAGTGTTCACTCTTGGTAGAGGAGTTGTGGTCTGGAGAAGCATTAAGGAATCTAGCATAACTGATTCAACAATGGAAGCCGAATACATAGTGGCTTGTGAAGCAACGAAGGAAGTGATTTTGGTTGAGGAAGTTCTACATTATTCTGGAAGTTGTTCCAGATATGGATAAGCCACTAATCCTGTATTGTGACAAAAGTGGAGCAGTAACTAATTCCAAAGAACTAAGAAGCCACAAGAGAAGGAAGCATATACAAAGAAAATACCATTTGGTAAGAGAGATTGTACATCGAGGTGATGTGACTGTTATGAAGATAGCATCAGAATAGAACCTGCCTGACCCGTTAACAAAGACACTTCCTGCAAAGTCATTCATGGGTCACATGTGCAATATGAGATTAAGGGAAATGCCTCACTTGCTTTGAGGGCAAGTGGGAGATTGTTAGGATTAATGGCGTAAAAGCATGTAAAGAAATTTTATTATTTTTAAATAAAAGTACAATTTTATTATATTTGAATGTTATAATTATTGTTTAAATTAATTATATAATAATATCAAGAAAATTCCATATTCATTCATGAGAATATGATCTTGTATTAGCTCAAGAGAATTAAGATCATATATAATGAATAAAATAGTCAGTAACATATTAAAGTAAGGAATCTTTAATGAATGGTTACTAATACGGTTTGCTAAGCATACGAGATGCAAGTAATTTCAATTCGGATTATTGATGTGGATAGACATCTTAATAAAGGTGTTGTATATAATATAGATTATATATGACAGGACTAATGAGAATTAATTATCTTTATAAACTTATCGTTTGATATAAAGATTTAATTCTTATCATAATAGATGATCATTTATAGACCAATGAGGGATTTCCGGACACCAAAAGGATCAAAGAACTCATTCTTTTTGGTCTGACTCCCTGGTTCCCATCTTTTGTCCAGAGCTAAAATGAGTTATGCAGCCATATTTAGGTAGCAATAACCCATTTTTCAACCATCTGACGTGGTAACATGAATACAATCCATTTTTGGGGTATTTCAGAGGAGCCAAAAGGCTCTCTCTATGAAATATTACGGTCATATCTTTATCTTAAGGGCTATAGAAATCTCTTTGGCAAGCATTAAGTCGTCAAACTACCGACTCTATAATAAGCTTCTACGTGCTATATTCTCTTCGCCTAACACATTGAACTACCTTTTCTTGCAACAAGTCCAACTGCTGCTCAAATACAATCTGTTTAGAGTCTCTTTTTATGCGACTCTCCTTCTTGGGAAGTAATTCATGAACTCCAGTTTATGTTTATTGGATCTTTTGATTCACTCGTTAAGGTCTCTTAGAATAATGAGGCTAATGACTTTTGTTTTGGAGATTCAATACATGGATGACTGGGAACATGAATTACAATATTGGAATTCATGCTTTCCTAACAGATCGAATATTGGTTCCCTTAACGGTTGATTCTGGAACTGAATAGTTATTGAGCTCAAATCTATAATTAAATTATAAATTAATTATTTGCTAGTGAATTGATGGTAATTAAGGATCAAGAGGTAATTAGAAGGTTAAAATGGTAATTTTTACCAACTCTAATTAACGAACCAATAATGGAGGACATAACTACATATATTGATTATAACAATGGACTACTAGAGCAAACTCTACAAATATAATTCTATAAATACTTAGAGTGCAATTCCATATTTATAGTGGAGTAATCATGGAATTAGTAAATAAGATTGTTAGATTAAAGAGTTTAATTCATAATCTGGTTTATTGAAGCTTCGTATTATAGGTCCATGGTCTCCAGATCACCTTTGTCCTACACTGTCAAGGGTAAGGATGTCAACAGAAAGATTTGTTAAAAGAAATGACTAAATTGGAAAGGAATTAATTTTCCAGGGCAAGGAAATAATTATTTGATAATTATGGGTAATTGATTAATTGTGAATTAATTAATTATTTAACTGCATAGTTTTTATTTTGAAAAACTATAGGTAAAAATTAATATTAATCTTGTTTGAAATAATATAACGAGAGAAACTAATAAATATCTTATTTATAATATGATATTTATTTATTTAATTTGAAACTGATATTTTAAGATAAAGTTAAATTTGAATTAACAGATATTTATGTTGGAATAAATATCTTGTCTTAAAAGTTGATTAAATAAACAAATGAGAAAATTAGGGCAACCCTAATAGGGATGGGCGACACACACTGTACTGTACAGTGTGTGACGCCTAGCATCAGGGTTTTTATCCTTGGGATTTGAATTTTGAATTTCAAATAAATTTTTTTAATCAATTATTTTATTATTATTTTTAAACTTGATTTAAATAGATAATTAAATGAAAATATCTAATCAGCTTTAATTTGAATTATATTTTAATTAAATAAAGGTTATTTAATTAGATTAAATATCTTTATAAATCTTATATATGTGATATTAAGAAAATGATGGATAATCAGACCCTCTCTCTAAAAAGTGATAGTTTTCTCTAACCCTGAAAACTATTCTAAACCTTCTCTCTGTCAAAATTCTCTAGATCTCATGTGTTGAGCACATCTAGAGAGTCACATAAATCAACATTTTGAATCCTACGTGCCCACACATGTCCTTGTGTGTTTGAGGATTGGTCTGGAAGATCAAGGTGTAAGATATCACAACACTGGATAGGAAGATCGTTGATTTATACAAAAGACTCAAGGACACTTGATAGGCTACAAGAGGTAATCCCTGATCTATTTGTATGTGATTTAAAATTTATATATGTATATGATCCTAGCTGGTATTAATATTTATTAAAATGGGTCCATATATTCCGATGCATACCTTTGATTTGATCATTTAATACCAACAATTATTAAAACCTAAAGTGGCCATATGTAACCAGGCGGGTCGTGACTTGACCTTGGGGGTTGCGGCGCGCCTCCCTGACAGACAACCTCCACCTGGCTGGAAGGAGATGCAGGTCGTGACTTGCCCCTGAGAGTCGCGGCATGCCTTTTAGGCAAAACCCCACCTGGCCCTGGGTTCACACGAGTTGCGGCGCCCAAGAACAGAGCCGCAACCTAACCTCGAACCCGTCAATTTTCTCCATTTTTCCCATTTCAAAACCCTCCATAAACCTATCCCAACATATACAAATCCCATAAACAAAGTTCCCAATAAACTCCATGGCCTAAAACCATCAAAACCCCAGTCCCAAACAATTCAAAATCTCATCAAAATGTAAAATCCAATCGAAGCTTAAAATCTCGAAAACTCAAAACTTAAATCTTGGATTACCTCTTATTAAGTCGTTTCCCAGCTAAATCCTCTAGCCAACAAGCTTCTACTATTTCCTAGAATCGTTATGACTCTAACCTTGTTTGAATCTAACTCCTAAAACTCGAGTTTCCTTTGAAAATGCTCACGAACACCAAATGAGAGAACGGGAGAGAGAAAGAACCGTGCATTCTTTTATTTATTCTGATAGGTTAAGTAACCTCAAGTAAATCCAAATGCTTGAGGTACCCAAAATGTCCTCGGGGACCAAATAATCTAAATTCCCAGAATTTCCTCCTGATCTCACTAACTCCAAATATATTATCAAATATTTATTCCCATTGCCCAATAACTCGGTAATGTACTAAATACCCTGTATACCCCTTGACTCACACCGAGTCAAATATGGGTCCCGTTGTGACTTTCCCATTAGCTTGCTCCCTAAGATCGTCTCGTGCCGAGTAACCAAAATATATCCACATAATAATGTGGTCCCACACATATATCACATATATGCTAAATATACCCATAATGGGCCAAATTACGAAAATTGCCCTTTTAATCAGAAATGGGCCCACATGCATATTTAATATACCTAAACATGCATATCAAGTCATTTTATAATATAACTCACATAATCATATAATGATACACATATATAACACATAATCATATAATTTTCATAATTTGCCATCCTGGCCCCCTAATCAAGGCCCTAAGCCTTATTAGGTAATTTTGACGTTACAGTTCTCACCTCCTGCTCTGATCCAATATTCTTAGGAAGAAGATGATGTCTAGGCACCTCCCAATCCCATAATGAAGCTTGAATTCCTCTCTAACCAACTTGATTGATCCTCTAAACACTTTTGGCACCACTTATCTTAGAATAACCTAGTTCAGGAAGAAATGAGAAGCCATTAGAAGGAATAGATGGAGTTGTACTTGTAAGGGGAAGTGCTCAACACTTGGTCCAAATTTCTGATTAATCTAATGGTCAAATGACCATTTTTTCCCTTAGCTTTGACTTACCCTCAAAGCTAAACCATGGGCATTTTGGTCATTTTCCCTAAATCCCCACTAAACCTCAAATTTCACCATTAACTCCAAATTATATCATTAATACACATTATTATCCCAATTAATTCCATTTTACTAATAAATCCTGGTAGTTACCAAATTAGCAAAATACCCCCAAGCTCAACCTGAGCCAGGTATTCATCCTCGTTGTGACTTTTTTGCTAAATTGCGTAATAGGATCTTCTTGTGCTGAGTGTCTCAAACATATCCACATAATAAGGTGTTCTCAATCGCATAGCATATAAAATTACAATTATGCCCTCATCGGGCCAAAATTACGAAAAATGTCCTTTTTAACAAAAACGGGTCGACAAACATTTTTAATTCACGTAAACATGCATAATCACAAATGCATAGCCAGTTAAAATCACTTAATTTCAATTATGACCTCTCGACACCCTAATCAAAGCATTAAACCTTATTAGGAATTTTGGGATGTTACAACTATCCCCTCTGTTGTACCTCAAAATAAATATAAATTGAATCATTCAGCATAGGGTACAACTGATAGATAAGCACATGAGGAAAGCGTACAGGTAGAACATCTAGCTAACTCTAGTGTGAGTAGTTCAAATCAAACTTGACAGTACGACAACCAGATAATCTCCAGATCGCCTCTTGCGTCAACAACCTAGTTCGAGATGCGTGATGGCTAGATCACCTTCTAGATGGAACTTGGCCCGTGTTGGGTTAGGTTTTCTCTCCAACATCCAGCTCGAAGGAAGTGTTCAGCTTGTGGAAGCCCGATCATGACACACAATGAAGGATCCCAAAAGACTCAGAGATTCCTTGTACTTTCATTAATGCCTAGATTTATTAATGATTGATTACCCGAGATAACAGATGTAAATTCCATAGGCAATCATATCCCTATGTAAATGGGAGATTATGCTGATTTATTATTTACCATATTTATGCACACGGTTACCCAAATCTGTCCTGGAAAACCCTCTATAAATATTAGGGGAATGTGTAGAAAAATGGACTGCTTCTTGATATACAAAAACTCTATAGAAATTGTAAGAAACAATTTCACCCAAAGCCTAAAGGATATTAATAAGATTGTCTCGTGGACTAGGTGGATTTTAACCACTGAACCACGTAAAGTGTGAGTGTTTGTGATATTGCTCATTTGTCCAATCACAGTTTAGTAGGAAAGCCTAATATCTTTGTTGTCAGATTTCTTAATCCACTATTGGCGAAAAACCGCATCAAAAAATTGGTGCTGTTTTTGAGAGCTTATTAGTGCTTAATCCCCCACACAAGTTTCACCCAACACTCACCATGGTGTTCACCCGGTCTATGCATGACAACGAGATGGAATAACTAGGTGATCAAAAGGTGCATCATACGACATTTCCTATTGGAAAAGGTCGAGACGCTCAACATCACTCCCACCAAATCCCAATCAGGGGTATCTGACATCCTTCAAGATGGAAAATTCCCAGTTAAGGAGCCATATCGCTAAGGCTAACAAGAAGATTAAGGAGATCTTGGCTTGATTACCCCCTCCTGCAACCGATGTTAATATTAGAAGGAGGCAAAATGGATCCCATAGATCCCACAGGAATAACTGACCCAATCTTAGTCGCTCTGTCAGAACTGCAACTCCGAGCTCCATACCTTCAGAGCAGAATCAGCGGAATACTCAACGTGCTAATCCTCATAGGAACCATCGGTCCTATGTTAGTCGATCTGTCTGAATTGTGACCATGAGCACCGTGCCTTCTGAGCAAATTCCACGAAATGTTCAGAACAACCCAACAGGGCGAGCTGGGACCAATTCAAGGAGGCAAAACACCCCAGCAAATCCATATGTGTCACGACCAGAGCCTCCACCATAGAGAAATGAACCGGTTCTGTAACGTCCTCCTAATCCAGGATCGTTACACTTTGTACTTTAAATTGTGTCAAACTTGCTAATCAAGTCATTTGACTTAAAACGTGTAACTATGGTTAATTTCAAGGGTTAGGGTTAAAATTTTTGGTCAAAAGAACAGTTGACTTTTACTTAAAAAGTTTCATACATTCATGGGATCCTAAAATATTACAACCAAATTCTTACAGAAGTGTATGTATATCAAAAATTACATCCAGCCGACCTAAGTAGCAAAACAGGGCTACAACCCTAGTTCCTCTGAGATATCCTCGCCCGTGGTGGTCGAGTAGCCGCATATGTACACACTGCCATCGAAGCTCTCCAACTCATGGCTGGTCAAGCTTTCCTTTCCCTTTAGTTGCACCACAAAACACTTGTGAGCCAAGGGTCAGCAAGAAAATTTTACATGCGCATAAACACAAAATACAGATTTCCAGATACTTATTTAGCATGTCCAGCAATAATATCCTACACATACAGTCATTCAGTTACATCAAATGGTCATTGGACCAATTTGGGGCCGCTGCCCTGAACAATTAACCATAGAGCCAACCCTGGGGCCTATGCCCTAGCTAAGTGACCATAGACTCACCTGGGGCTTATGCCTTAGCTATGTGACCATAGAGTCACCTGGGGCCCTCGCCCTTAGCTCTGAGTAACTAACCATAGAGCTAGCCCAACACCTTTGGTTTTCCAACGACCACGAGGTCGGCCAACATAATAGTACGTTGCTGATTTAGGCCTAAGCCTTTCGACCAGTGCGCCACGTGCTTTTTCCGTCCTTGACTAATAAGTCAAGCCTTGATCCAAGTATTCAAACTTCAATACAGAAACAAATATGAACATGCATATCCCAAAAAAATGAGAACGCGTGTATATTAATCACATAACACCATCGAGTAACCATACTCATAATACTAATCATACCAATTTAACGAGACCTCAGGCCCTAACCACTGAATCGATGCAACAAGCATGAAACACTTAAGCAGGTATAGAATATTCAAGTAGGATCAATCAACATGTGAAACAACAGCTTAAATATAAACGTTCTCAGGGGCCTAAGCCCTAATCATATTTATTGATAACAGTTAGGCCAAGCCCTGATCACATGTAACACTTATTGGGTGCAGTTTTCTTACCTCAGGTCTGAGTATAGTGTAAAATAAGGACGACTCTCGAGCACGATCCCGGTTTTAAGCCCCTAGCGATAACATAGTCACAACCATAATATATGATTCCATTTATAACGAGCAAGTAAAGGCTTCCAGACCGAGTCCTAGCCTCCAGGGCCTCGAATTCCACTAAACCGAGTAGTGGAATCGATCATGAGCCCTAAGGAAAAGGTTCCCATCATTAAAAGCTCCTCAAGGTCAAAACTGCCAAGGCAGGCCGCGACCTACCCTTGAGGGTCATGGCGTGCCCCTCTAATCTGAGGCCCTCTCCCTCCGCCAAAGGGATGCGAGCCGCAACCTGCCCAAGAGGGTCGTGGAGTGCCTCCCAGACATAGGCCTCCCAGGGCTCTGGGTTCAGCCGAGTTGCAACCCCTCAAGAATAGAGCTGGGACTTGGCCATGCGAACCAAGATTTTCCTCATTTTCCAACAGCCAAATCCAACCCAAACTATCCCAATTTCACCCCAAAACTATAATTCAATCACCACAACAATTCTAACATCTTCCGAGCAGCAAAACCCAACTAAAACCCAGTTGCAAAACTCATCAAAATACCAACTCAACTCTTGAGTTATAAAGCTCAAGAACTCTTCAAGGACAGCCAAACAAAGTATAATAATCAATGGAAATTAAGGTCCAAAGCTTACCTCAACAGTGATTTAATTCTCCCTAGTTGTAGCTAATCCACTCCCAAGCTTAAGCATTCAATCTCTCAACCTTCAGCCAACAATTTCCCCTTAATTCACAAAGAATTTCCTTAGAAGAGATGAGAGAAAAACAAAGAGAGGGAGGGAGAAAGGAGAGAGTCAGCTTGAGTGTATGAGGTGTTTCAATGTTCTGTTTTGTTTTCCTTGAGCTTAAGTGACTTAAGCTAATCCCGAGGCTCGGGGTACCAAAAATGTCCTCGAGCGCAAAATGGTCAAATTCCTCAATATTCCCTCCTAAACTCTCTAACTCCAAATACATCCCCAATTATTCCTTCCCATTACCCGATAACCCAATTAAATACCAAATACCCAAAATAACCCTTGACTCACCTCGAGTCGGGTATTGGGTCTCGTTGTGACTTTCTTGCTAACTTGCTCCCTAGGATTGTCTCGTGTCGAGTAACTCAAATAAGCCCACATAATAATGTGGTCTCACACATATATCACATATATGCACATATATACAATTGTGCCCATAACGGGCCAAATTATCAAAATTTCCCTTCTAAAAGAAGGGCTCACATGCATATTTAATACACATAAACATGCACAACTAGTTATATTATCATATAACTCACATAATCACAATCAAATATATAAACATATAAATCCTTATATTGCCATCCCGACCCCCTAATCAAGGCCCTAAGACTCATTAGGTAATTTTGGGACATTACAGGTTCTACCTCCAACCCGAGAGATTGGGGTAGAACAAAGATGAGCTAACCTAGTGCTCCCTGATGGAACAAGGATAACTTCACTGATAAGACATTCGCCGTCACTAGTTCGACATCCTACGCCACCTCGCCCGCAGAGGAATGTTCCAACTTGAGGGGGGAGTAGTAGAGATCTTCCTCCCTTAGAAGACATCTATGTCCCACGGCCTTGCTCTAATAATCCAAGTCCTCGATCCCAGCCACGAGCTGTAAGTTTTGCTAACAAAAGTTACTAGACTGAGAGCCAGCGTGGGGGCAGGTCTGAGAGCGACTTGAGGAATCATTTGAGATCCTCACAAAGTCTTCGTTCCGACCCACATCCCGACCCGCGTGATCATCTGAATTCACAAAGGAGTTATCTAGTTCTCCATGATGATTTGAGTTATACCCAACACAGGGGTGATCTGTCTATTGTATGCGACAATGCGAATGTCCCACCTAACCGAGATCAAGCTTGGAGGGAAAACAACCCATCTAACGTATACAATAGGATGGGGTTTGGTGATCAGCTCCCAAATAACCTAAAGGTCAAGGATCCAACCCTCGAGTGACTAGCCTTGATGGAAGAACATATGAAGAGACTCCTATCTGGAAAAGGAGTCGATGATTATGATTTCGATGAGGAGCTCGAGCCTTTTTCCCCAGACATTGCGGCAGCTTCGTATCCTGTTGGCTTCAAGATGCTGACCATGCCCACATATGACGGAAACATTGACACGTCCTGTAGAGTCCCATAATGTTTACTTAGCTAGCTAGATAGTTAGTAGTAGTTTGTAGTATTTTAGATTTCATGGATACTAGATAGTTAGTAGTAGTTTGTAGTATTTTAGTTTGGTTCAAACCGGGACTTAGTAGGACACTCGTAGCAATAGTTATGGATTTTATAATTTTAACCTATAGTTTAGAAATATTAATTATAGCATAAGGTTTGATTAATATTTTTGGTCATAGAAATATTTTAATTATAACCTAAGGTTTAGATAGAACCATTAAGAGCATGACACTTGTCATAATCATGTTTATTTATAGTTTAAATAAAAGAAAGTTCTAGAAACTCTAGAATCTTCCAGAACCCATTAAGAGCATGACACTTGTCACAATCTTGTGTATTTGAGGATTTAAGCATTTTAAATGGATAATTCAATAATATAAGTCTCTAGAAGCTCTAGACCCTTCCAGAACTTGCTGGAATCACGTAGTACTCAGTCAAACTTGATTAATCAACTCTAATTATCCTAAATTCATGAAAAAACGTGTTGAAATTATCTACGTATGCCGACATATCGCAGCCTTAGAGGCGATATATCGCAGCACGGGAGATACGGAAAACACGTTGACTTCGCACGAACGACACCACAAGCACTTAGGATATAGGGTCAGGCGATATATCACCTAGGGTGGGCGATGTATCGGCCCTAGGTGTAGTTTTCAAACTCCAAAAAATCCGAGCTTGATTCATCCCTTAACCTCTTGACTTGCCTCTGAACGTTTTTGACCTAGTCTTAAGCATTTGTTGACTGAGTATTTAATTATTCATTATTTTATTCAAGCCAAAAAGGAGATATTTTCATTCCTTGAACTCTATAAATAGGACCTAGTACCCATCCATTTCTCTCATTCTTCAAGCTGTGTTCAAAGCCTTCAAGCTGCTAGGATTTCTATAGAGTGATACACTTGGGTTTTGGGGATAAAAGCTTTATCATCTTAAGCTTTATAAACACTTGGGTAGTGAGATAAAGTGTGTTTTTGATATTGAAGTGTTGATCGGTTCTAGTTCATCCAAGGTAATATTATTCATAAGTTTTATTCTTTATGATTCCTTAGTTTTCCTTAAGTTTCTTTCAGATCCTAACTTTTGTTTATGGTTTTGTGGTTAGGTGTTTAAGTTCTTTGATTTAAGTTTCTTCTCAGTAAGTTTCTTCTTTGATGGTTTAGTTCCTTTTCATCTCTTTTCTATAGAAATACTCACAATTCTTATTGTTGGTTTTAGGAGTGTTCCAAATCCCGTCCTTGTTCTCAAATATCCTGGTTTTGGTAAGGAAAATAGGATAGATTTTATATGTTTATATGATATGATATGTTATGTTATGCTTATGTTATGTTATGTTACGTTTACATTATGTATAGTATGTTTATAGTCCTTGGGCACATGACTTGTCTAGCTAGCAAGCCCCAATAATTTATGGGCATATGACTTGATTGGCTAGCAAGCCCCACAAATTTATGGGCATATGACTTGCTTAGTTAACAAGCCCCAAGAAGTATGATGGACATTGTAGTCTTATATGATATATATTTTATAGTATATGTTTATGATATAGTCTTATGTATATGATTTATGTTATATGTTGTTAGTAGATTTTCCTTGCTGGGCATTAGGCTCACTCCTTTATTTTTTTTAGTGTGATGTAGGAAACTAGATACGGAGGCGGAAGGATTCTTGGTGGCTTAACTTGTGTGTTGAGGATGAATGAAATGAATTGGCTACGAGTCGATCAAGGTTGACGTTTATTTTAGTTTTTGAATTATGTTGTAATTCCGCATTTAGTTTTGAACAAATGATTTAAAGTTATGTTTTATGTTTTATTAAACAATGGGTACCCATACCACATTTTATAATTTATATTGTAATTTGCACAACATTTCAGATTTTTAATAAAGTTATGATTATTTCTTATGTATGTTTTCTTCAAAGTAGTAGCTATGTCTATTAGTTTTAATGTTTTAATGGTCCAAGTTCTTAGAAATAGTTGGGTCATTACACGTCCAACCACCTCGGAACATTCAATACGCTAATGATGGCCCACAATGCCGGATTCGACTTAAGATGTATCTTGTTCCTCGCAACTCTGGCCGGACCCGCTTGATTGTGGTTCAACAAGTAAAAAAAACATTCAATCACCTCATGGAAGAAATTTTCTTCTTAATATTAAAGACAGTTCCGAGCTTCGAAGGAAACTCGCAATGAGGTCGATTCGCTGACTAACATAAAACAGCAACCAGGTGAATCCCTGAAAGCATATCTAAATAGGTTCACCAATGCAGCAACACGAGCTACGAATGTTGATGATAGCTCCAAGCTCATGGAAATGAGGACAGGGATCATGGTAGGAGGTGATTTGTGGCAAGAACTACCTCAAAAAGAAGTAAAGAGTGTAGATGAATTCCTGGCTCGGGCACATGAATGGATAAATCTGGAGGAGGCGCGATCTATTGTCGCGGGAACCAGCCAGACCCATGTTCAGTCCGCTGCAGCAGTGGCAGATGTTGCAGCTATGGCTCAACCTGCTACCTAGAATAACCAGGTGGGGAACAATAAGCTGAAGGGGACTGGTGAGAGTGGCCATAATTGAATAAAAAAGAACAAGCCCGGAGAAAATTTCAAGCCCATCCACACCATTTACACTGACCTGATTGATACAAGAGAGCATATTTTCTTGGCGAACTCTAATCGCCTTCCATGGAAGAAGTCAGAGCCGTTGAGGCATCAGAGGGAGAAGAGAGTCCCCACTAAGTTATGCCGGTATGACAACAACATCGGCCATAATATTGATGATTTCCAACATCTAAAGGACAAGATCGAAACTCTCATCCGAGATGGATCGTTTGCCCTGTATCCCGAAACAGAGTAGTTCCCAATCAGCCAACGGGGAAAATTACTTTTCCAGTTTTGGAAAATACAGTCAGCCAATCTCGGGCTCAGACAGACCAGGAAACCAAGTCATTCCCCCTCCAATAGTAGGAGTGATATAACCACTATCTTTGGAGGACCCCATTTGGTGGGCACGAGTAATGGGGCCCGATAAAGGTACACAACGGAACTAAAAAACCACAACGATACTGAATTTATTCCAGAGCAAACATTATCAAAACAACAATGGTTGGAGAAACAACCAATCCTTTTCACAGAAGAGGACACTAGCCATGTTCAGTTCCTGCATAATGATCCGCTGGTGGTAACCATTCAGCTCGCCAATCGAAGGGTACAGGGGATATTGGTTAATAATGGGAGCTTAGTAAATGTGCTATTCAGGTCTAACCTAGAACAGATGGGATTGTCCGTAACAAATCTTAAGGCGGCCTCATTGACCCTGTAAGGGTTCCCGGGAGAAAGAACGACATCCATAGGGATGATCAGTCTTGTAGTTATGCTAGAGGATGATACGTGAACTGTTTTTAAAATGATCAAGTTCATTGTAATCGATTGCCCAACTGCATACAACGCAATTTTGGGATGACCAACCCTGATGACTTTTGAGGCTATCACCTTGATCCGACACCTAGCGATGAAGTTCCCCTCAACCTCAGGTATATGTACTGTGAGAAGAGACAAGCTCGCTTCTAGAGAATGCTATAGCATTTCCATGAAGGAAAAATCACAACCCAAGCACCAAGCAATGGTCATTACTGAGGGAGGAGAGGAGCCTCAGTTAATGAAAATTGCCCATGTGGCAGAAGAACCTCAGGAAGAAAGTAATAAGGTTGCCTAGGAAGAAGACATTGACCCAAGATTAGGTGAACACAAGCCTAAGCTCCAAGCGTTGGAAGAGGCCGAGGACATCAACATCAACCCAGAAGTATCTTTAAGGGTAGTAAAATTTGGAAAAATCTTAGAACCAAAAGGAAGAAGGAGTTGGTCGAGTTTTTGAGAAATAATCTGGACGTCTTTGCTTGGTCATTTGAATATATGGTGGGAATCAGTCATAGTGTAATAATCCATACTCTAAATTTGGACAGGAATGTGCTTGCAAAGGCACAAAAATGAAGGCTTTTGGGGAAAGAACGATCAGAGGCTTTAGAAGAAGAAGTAGCTCGCCTACTTAAGTGTGGATTCATCAGGGAAGAAAAATATTCGTCCTGGGTTGCAAACCTTGTTTTGGTCCCAAAACCCAATGGGAAGTGGAGAACTTGCATAGACTTCTCCGACCTCAATAAGGGATGTCTTAAGGAATGTTTTCCTCTACATCGAGTCGATCAGTTGGTAGACGCAATAGTCGGTCACGAGCTCATGTCTTTCATGGACGCATATTCAGGATATAACCAGATCGCAATGAACCCTACATACCAAGAGCACACTAGCTTCATGATTGAGAATAACGTATACTGCTACAAGGTTATGCCATTCGGGTTGACAAAATGTTTGTTAACCAGATCAGGAAAAATATGGAAGTGTATGTCGATGATATGCTCATTAAATCAAAGAATGTCGGTAACCATATATTCGACCTGGAAGAATGTTTTGGCATGCTAAGGAAATATTGTCGAAAAAACAATCATAGTGCGCAGGGGAATTGGCGTGGTGAGCCCAGTTTCCATAACACCAAAAATTTTCCATCTCTCATATAAACAATTTATATGATCAAGAAAAATATCCAGACAGAAACATTAACATACAATATTATTAATCATGCAACATATATATAAATATTCAAGAACATGAGTATTTTCCTCTTGAATCATATCAAGAGTCCTTGAGTCTTTTCGTATATATATATATATATATACATCGATCTTCCTATCCAACGTTTTGAGCATTCAAACCATGATCTTCCGGAGTGGGCACTTAGAGAACATGGGTTGTAATTTAGGAATCACAAGTATATCTCAACACATGAGAACTTGGACTATGGCTTGGGAATGGTTAGAATAAAAGAAGAAGAAGACAATTTCTTGTCTGATAAATTATGAAACTCTTTCTGAATTCTCTCTGACTTGTATATTTCTATTGTCTCTCTTGTATATCTCTTTCTTGTTTCTTCTTTTTATTCTATATCATATAGAGAGAATATGTATTATCATATTATTCCTAATAATAATAGTAATATATTAATAATATCATAATGATGATAGAAATTGATTTAGGTAAATATTAAACTTACCAAATTTGAAAATATCTATTTTCAAATTATTAACTAAATAAAATAAAAACTACACACGTACAATATCTATACACTGTTACACGCATGGCACAGTCCTTGGACTATGTCATGCGTGAACAGTAGTGTATTCCCTTTTAAGGGATATTTCATTTTTCTTTTATTTATTTAACTAAAATCAATCATTCTACAAAATATAGTATTGTATTTTTAAGGAAAAAGATGACAACCATATTTCAAAATTTAAATTTTAAATTCAAAATTCGAAATTCAAATTGATGATGATGATGATCATCATCTGTTAAAATTCAATAAATCGAAAACTATTTTTGACTTACCAATTTTATTTTCTCACACTCAAATAAAATAATTAATTTATATATTATGAATTTCGAAAATTATATATTTAAATTAATAAACATATTTTCAAAAATTTAATAATTAATTCAAAATTAATTAGTCAATCTCAATTATCATATAATTGTATACTTGACCCGAGGAATAAAATTTTTGTCAAATTTCCAAATTACAGTTTTACCATTGTATCAACTCTTACATTGATATGGTGTTGATAGAGCCACCCTGGGAACCTATGGACCTATAATATCAAGCTCCAATAAATATTAGATTATTAATCAAAACTCTTTGATTAAATAATTATATTTATTAATCTCATGATTACTCCACTATAAAATATGAAATTGAACTATTGATAATTATAGACATATATTTATAGAGTAGTTTATTAAAGGATAAAGTATCAATTGATATGATCATTACACACAACATTAATCCTCTATTAAATGCTCATAATTAAAAAGGAATGCAATTACTGTTTTATCCTTTTAGCTATATCTTGTTCCTAGAGTACCAAAGACTTTACTAGTGAAGGTTGTGTCAAAACAAATTTGCGACGTGAGTGCTCATAACATTTTTCAGTTTCAAAAGTCAACCCAATAGGGAACAATTATTCAATCTATAAGAAGGTATATATTCCATATCTGTTAAACTATGGCCCCAGCCATATATATCATTGAGTCCCCAAAAAAATTGTTCTTAGCCTGATCATTCTAACAAACCTTAACGCATGAATCAAAAGATCAGATGACATATATTGGAGTTCATAGTAACCTCAGGATTAAGATCATCATGTATATGATCATCATTTGATGTGTTTAATTAATACTATGAAATAGTGTTTAAATAAGTATTACCAAATCACATCTGGTCCAATTCTATATATCACTATATATAAAGTACCTTCACTAAAGTGTCCTACTACACTAGTGACCCGGATCTAGGTCACTTGTATTCATAATACTAGCGAACCGTACTAACAGTAATTAATCTAAAGGTTCCATAACTTTATTTTACTACGAACTGTTTTAAGTTTGTTATCTTAATCTCGATTCTCTCATACCAATATGAGATTAACACCACATAGATAAACTTTGGAATTTTTTGATATTTACTTAATATTATCAACATAATATCGGACATAGTCTATATATATATAATAATTTATTTCATTTAAAACATTTGTCAACTACAATTGCTTTAAGGGCACTATTCCCAACAAATATGACATGAAGCTAAACCCCCAGAAGTGTACCTTTGGGGTTTCGTCGGGAAAATTTATGGGCTTCATAGTCCACACAAGGGGGATAGAGGCAAACCTAGAGAAGAACAGGTCGTTACTAGAAATGTCATCACCCAAGTCCCGTAAAGAAGTACAGAGCCTAATTGAGAAAGTAGCGGCCCTAAATCGCTTTGTTTCAAAGTCAACTATCAAGTATCTCCTGTTTTACAACATGCTCAGAGGAAACAAAAAGTTTGTGTGGACCGAAGAATGCGAGCAGGCATTTCAAGATCTGAAAACTCACCTGGTTGCCCCCGTAATATCAAAACTGGCAGCTGGACAATGTTTGCTTTTACATCTAGCTGTGACAGAAAATGCAGTCAGTGTCGTATTAGTTCGATTGAAAAATCAGGCGCAAAAAATGGTGCACTACGTGAGTAAAAGACTTCTGGGAGCTGAGTCCTGATATCCTTTAATAGAAAAACTCACGTTTTGCATGATCTTGGCCTTGAGAAAACTCATATCATACTTCCAGTCTCACACCATCCACGTCTTAACCGATCAACCTGTAGTGCACCAAAAAAAATTTTAGTTATTAAATTTTTGTGTTTTATTTTTATTTAATTGTTAAGTGTTGTGAGTTATATTATTTAATTGTTTGTTTGTTTAAATTAATTGTTAGAAATATTTTGTAGAACTTTGTGAATTTAATTGTTAAATTTAATTAATTTATTTATTTTATTTTTAAAAATGTGATTATTTGAGTTTTGGTTGAATGCACTAAGGTGCATGGTAGGTAGTGATGCACCCTAGTTATTGAGTGTGTGCATGTGCATGGTTGCATGGTGCACATGTGTAGAATTTTCTACACACTTTGTAGTTTCTTTTTATTAGATTATTTATTAATTTAATTAAAATATATAAATAAAAAAAGAAAAGGAAATGGAGAGTGGTGGACGACATAGAGTGGGAAACGAAGAGGGTTTTATTCCATTTTTTTTCTATCAAATAAATTAAAAATTAAGACGACTAAAGCTATTTTGGGTAGGGGAATTGTTGACATTCTCTTTTAGTTAAGTCTTTTTATTATAATTGATTTTTAGGCTTAATTAGAATAAATAATAAGGGGAACTTACCAATTATTTTTATTGAGGTATTATGAGGGAATTAGAATAAAGAGGGAAGGAAAATAGAAGAGAGCCATTATGCTCTTGGCTGCCGAAAACTAGAGAGAAGAAGAGAGAGAGGGGGGGGGGGGGGGGGGGGGACGTGAGCTAGAGAGAGAAGGAGAAGAAGAAGGAGAAGAGAGAACCAATTCTAGGGTATGCCTTTTATGTTTACGCTTGTTTAATTCTCTTCTATTGATTCTAGTATTTTTTTACTATAGTTTTGTTGTGTTGTTGTTGAATCTCTCCTTCTCCTCATGTTGGTTTTTGAAAATCCTAGGCTTGAACAAATGGGTGATATAGTTTGAGTTTTGGTCACTTTGGGTGTTCTTGATTTTACAATCAAGAGAGGTAATGGATCTCTAACCCTAATGTTATGATGTTTCTTGGATTCATGGATTGATGGTTATATTTTTTTTTATGATGATGCATGAGGGAATTGACCTAGGCGTGGCATGGGTATTCTTGTTGTTTGGGTTCTTATGGTTGTAATTCTTAGATGTATATTCATAGTATGTGCATGGAGTTGATTATTGATATGTGGTGTTTATGATATGTTGTTTAAAGATCTTCTATGATTTGATGATGAGTATGTTTTGGCTTAAAGACTCTGTGAAAATATGCAAAGGTTTTAAATTGTGATCTATAAAAAATATGATGAATCTTTTCTTTTAAAATATAACATGAAAGGATTTGATTATTTTGGGCTATGGGGATTTCGGCCTAAGGGTGATATTCAAAGCATGATGGTTATTTTTTTTTGTTTTATGTTTTATGTCAATTTAAATCTTGGAAACATGATAGGTTGTTGTAAGATTTTAAATGAATACATGTTGGATTTGTTTCTTTGGAATACTTGCATAATGGTAATGTGACAATAGTTATATTCAAGACAAGGATTAAATATAATTAATGGTTTATGATTTGTGAATATGTTTCAAGGTGGTTGGTGAATTATTGTATGCTAATGGTAGCATTCAAATCATTAAAAAGGGTGTAGAAACATGCTAGGGTTTGTGTTGGAATATTGTTAAATAAATATGTATGAATTTTGTGAAATATGATGAAAAGAATGAATTTCATGATTATTGTACTTGCTGATTTTTTTTGTGTATGAAAGGTGTCAAAATGATGAGAAAAATGTTTTTGAATGTTTAAGTAAATTTTGCAAGTGCTTTGGTGATTTAAGAAGTTAATGAGAGATTTTAAAGTGCCTTGAAATGATATTTTTGTGCAAATAATTACCTACAGTTTTTGTGCTATATTTTTTAGAAAAATATGAGTTTTCAAAAATAAAAATGGTGATTTTAAGGATATATTTGGTTGCTGGAAGTGAAGTTATATTTTTAAATAAAAGGAATTTGATGTGTATGTTGAAATAATTTAATGCCCTAAACTATGAAAATATTAAAAGTTGTATTTTTAATATAACTGATGGACCCAAAACGGGTATGTTTAAAAATTTATAAATCGCAAGCGCACGAATCGTTCATATAGAATAGTGATCGTGTAAGCAAGGATGTCGAACCCAAAGGAGTTGTCTAAAATCGAAAAGAGAAAACTATTTTAAATCAAAAGTAATAAATTCTAACCTAGCTCCAAAGATTGATGCAAATTTGTAACAATAAAAATAAAATAAAAGACAATAGCATAGAAATTAAAGACAATATATAAATAAAAGACAATATATAAATAAATATAAATTAAAAGTAAAAATCAAGATAGTAAAATAAGATTATTAAGGATTAGAATCCACAAAATATAAGTTCAATAATATTTATAAGTACATTGATTCCCAAGTTTTAGTGATAGTTAAAATAAATCAAGCTATCATTTTCCAAATATATTTATAATTTTAAGCACAAATTACTTCTAAAAAGATAAGATTTTTCTTCACTTTTCAAAGTTATAATTTCAAAGCATTTAGTGTAAATCAATCTAATGAAATAACAAATAAATCAATGAACATTATTTAAAAGGCAAAACATAATATTTTTGTTCTAAGCATGGATGTGTACAATTTAATGACACATCTTACACAAAGAATATTGTGTTTATGCACTAATGAAGAACAAAGTGTAAATATGTGCTAACAATCCAAAATACATGATATTTAAGATGAAAGAAGAAATTTGAAGAAGAAAATTCCATAAACTTTGTTGCATAAAATGGGAAATCAACATACAAAATAAACACTATCTAGTTACATATTGTTTCATCATCACCTTAATAATCTTAAAAAGATTAGAAACTCATAACTAGAATAGCAAATACACACTAAAAATTACAAACATAAATAGGAAAATTTGGAGGAGAAACACCAAAAATTTTCCTCTAAAAATACATAGAAAATAACCAAAAAGAAGAAGAAGATGAAGAGAATTGAGAGGTTTTGAATGTGTAGAAATTATGGTATATTACCCTCCCCTCAAAATGGACACTAAAATCCCTTATTTATAGCAAAAAATGAGGTATTAAAATAATCAATTTAAATTAATTAAATTGATTAAATTAATTTAATTAATTATAATAGGGAAAATATGGGTAAATTATAGGGTGTAATAATGATGTTTTGGGGTAAAATATGTAGAAAGTGAGGTAAAAAGTGATATTTTTGAACATAGGGGACAAATAGTACACTTGAGTAATTTATGGGCTCAAGAAGAACATAGCATGCAAATGGGTGGCTTTGGCAAATGCTAGCCGGCTGGGCAGGAGGAGAGTGTGCAGGCGCTAGGCTGGCTTTGTTGGTGTATGAAGTGGACTGGTGCTCATTTGATGGGGTCTTCTGCTGGGCAGTGATGGCATCAGGTGGGAATTAGGCAGCTGAATGAGTGCATCAATGTGTTTGTGCAAGCTGCTGGAGTGGAGTCAACGTGGGAATGCAGGTGGGCTTCTGGGGGTGGGCCTGGTTTGCTGAAGGAGGCCCAAGTGGCTGTGGAGAAAAATGCCACATCTCAAGATATTTTCTTTCAAATTTGCCACTTGTTTTCCTTTCTTTTCTTTATTTTTCAAAGCCAAAAAAAATACAACTTACTCCCTACAAAATAAACACAAATTAAATCAAATTCAAATATTTTCAATTATAAAATAAATCAAGCTAATTCTTTGAAAATATTAATTATAACTTAATTTATATTTAACACTTAAGCTCAATAATATAACATTTTTTTACCTCAAATTAAAAAACAATAATTCAAATAATTAACTACAATATTTACAACAAAATAACTATAAAAACACACAAAAGGCTATTTAGGATTTTTACCTCCCGAACTATTACCACTACCGTATCGTGCCCCCTAATTTTTTCAGGCCGTTAAAAATTCCCCCCGAAATATTCACAGTAATGTAAAGAAGGACTTCCGTTAACTTTCAACACAGAATGCTGACATGGCTCTTTACATGCTGATGTGTCTTGGCCATGTCAGCGCCATGTGTGTAATTTTATTGTTTTTAAATATGGTTTTTATTTTTTTTAATGTATAAAAAATGGTTTAATTTATTAATTCTATTTTTTAGTGTTTAATTCATTAATTTTTAATATGATTATAGATTTTTTAATTTTAAAATTACACACATGGCGCTGACATGGCCAAGACACATCAGCATATAAAGAGCCATGTCAGCCTTCTGTTAGCCACATGTGTTGAAAGTTAACGAAAGTCCTTCTTTACATTACTGTGAATATTTCGGGGGGAATTTTTAACGGCCTGAAAAAATTAGGGGGCACGATACGGTAGTGGTAATAGTTCGGGGGGTAAAAATCCTAAATAGCCCACACAAAATTATATAAAATCAAAATAAGACTAATAAATTCAAAATTACTTAAAAATTTAATAAATTACTTAAAAACTCAAGAATTAAGCAACAATTAGCACATAAAAAGTGGTAAAATAACTCTATTTTGTAGAGTTATCAATAACTATGAGTGTTCACTATAATAGTTATGATTTTTCTTTGTTTCAATTAAGAAAAATGGTGAATTTAGTTTACTTGTAAATTTTTAAGTGGATCAAATAGTGGTTGAATGTTTATTAAAATATTTTTAAAATAGTTATTAAATTATCACTTATGAATTAATTCTATTTTAAAATTAAGTCTTAAAAATAATACAAATGAAAATATATTTTTTCATATCTAAAAATTGTACTTTTTCTCACATTAAGATTGTAAATTTGTTAATTGGATTATAAGATTATTTTAAGAAAACGTGTTAAATTATAAGTTTTTTTTACATAATTTTAGTTCTTATTATTTTATGGAATTTAAAAGTAAGCAATGGAATTATTATATTTTTCTTTTTTAATGGTTAAATAAATTATTTTATGAAATAAAATAATGTGTTAAGAGGTTTAATCAACTTAATGATTTTAAGAAGATAAATAATGGCGATCAAAGCATGTTACTATTTCATTATTTCCATAATGATAGAAATAAGTGCGTAGGAATTGTCGTTTTTAACGTCATTTTATAACAATGTTCCCACGTATGCATGTCGCATGCAAATGCACTTTTACGTTCAAAAATATGCTTTTTATGCAACCATATAATTTTTATAGAAAGACCATGCATGTAATATAGGTATAAATTGTATTATTCTTTTGATGACTTTATGTGTGAATATACCTTGTTTTGATGTTGTGAGTAGTTTTCACCATGTGTGCATAGCCCATGCACACATGGGTTATATGAGTGGGAAAAATAGAGTTGTATGCGATGCTAAAGGATATTATTTGGTTATGGTATAGACTCGTTGTGAAGTTGTCATTTTGCTTTTGCTTGGACCTGAGGTAAGGAAGTTAGATAGAATTTTTGTTTATTTATGTTGTGAATGGTAAGATCGTTTGTATGAATGAGAATGTTATGATTAATGATACTTTTGCGCTATGAATTATGAAATGTTTTATTTTGATGATGTGATTGGATTGTATGCCAATTTGAGTGTTGTTAGCGTGAATGGATGTTAGCGTGATGAATGCGACACATCAACAAGGGGTTGCTAAGGATATGAAGACATAACCCGAGTTACTAAGGATATGAAGATGTAGCTCAAAGGGCGGACGCGCCAAGGTTATTCAAGGCCAGAGATCCTGTTTACCTCAAGTGGTGACATGGACAAGTTAGCAGGCCATGTTCACAAAGATATGATGTTTATGTTATGATGTTATGATGATGATGACTTTGTATATGATGCCAATGTTGTGATGATTATGTTTACATTTACGATAATGATGCTATGGTGTATGACGATGTATGAATGTGAATATGTTTTGTGTGTTTTACTTATGTGTTATTTGAACTTCCTTACTGGGTTTTTAGCTCACCCCCTTACTTTCCCTTCTAGGTAGCAAATAGGCTTCTCTATGGCACGCGTGGTGATGTGGGGAGTTCTATCATCATGGTGTGCATGGCGTGGGGGCATCCTGTGGACGAGAAACGATCAGTTTAAACGCTATTTTTCTAAAATAATGTTATGTTTATTTTAACATTCTAAACTTATCAGTGGGACTTGAAATTTTGTTATTTTTAAGAACTTTGCATGAAAACTATTATTTTCTTTTTAAACTATTGGGTCCAACTTGCATGTTTTAGCAAGGCCCCACTAGGATTTTATAATAAGTGGCTTTCACCTATAAATTCAAGAGTATGCGAATGTTTTATAAAGAACTAGATTAGGGTGTTTAACACAACCTTTAAGGCACCTCTTGCAGAAGCCTGAAACATCGTGACATTTGCTTAAGTGGGTGTAATGACCCAACTATTTCTATGACCTTGGACCATTAGATCTACTATACATAACTACTATTTTGGGAAAGATACATAAGAAATAATATAACTTTATTAAATCTCAAAATATTGTATAAAATACATAATAATAGAAAATATGGCATGGGTACCCATTGTTTAAAAGAAAAACATAAACTTTAATTCAATTGTTTAAAAAACTAAATGCGGAAAAACATGATCTAAAAGACTAAATATAAATAACTTCATCCTCGATCGACACGCAGTCCACTCAGTCCGTTCATCCTCAACACACATGCTAAGCTTCCAAGAATCCTTCCGCCTCCATATCTAGTTTCCTGCATCACACTAAAAAATAAAGGAATGAGCCTAATGCCCAGCAAGGAAAACCTAACACATAACTCATATACATAAAATTCATAACGTAGCATATAATAAAACATATGTCACACATACTATAATGGCCATTATTACTTGGGATCCCATAAACTAAACAAGTCATATGCCCATTAGATTAGTGGGGCTTGCTAGCTAAGCAAGTCATATGCCCATAATCTATTTGGGGCTTGTTAGTTGTATGGGTCATATGACCAAGTCTACAAGCATACTTAACATAGCATATTTCATAACACAAATACATATAATAAAAAACCATATAACACATAAATCCTATCCTATTTTCCTTACCAATATACCGGGATGATGAGAACAAAGTCGGGATTTTGAAACACTCCTAAAAGCCATAATATAGATGTGAGTATACTAAAGAAAAGAGATGGAAAGAATAAACTACACCATCGAAACGATACTTACCAATGAAAACCTTAAGTTCAAAGAACTTAGATGCCTAAGAATAGAAAAGACTTAGTTAGGATTTGAGTAGAGAAGAACTATAAGAATCAATACAGAAAGGAACTAGAATTAGGAATACTTTGAATGCTTCTATGACCGAACTATACCTCGAAACTGAAATACACTATAACCTTACTTCCCAAGTGTTTATTAAGCTTATAATGATTAAGCTTATAACCCCAATCCAAGTGTTTATCACTCTATAGTCTCACTAGCACATGGAAGGCTCTGATCAATGCTTGAAGAATGAATGAAAATGCTTGGTGCTAGGTCCTATTTATAGAGTTCTAGGAATAAAAATCTTCTTTTTGGCTTTGAATAAAAATAATAAATTTAATTGAAAATATTTGAATATCCTTTAGACAAAGGCTTAGAAATTGGTCAAATTTTTCAGAGAGATTTAAGGATTCAAAGCTTGATTTTTAAAATAATAAAAACAAATAGAATCCTAACTTCTAACTCCCTAAATCTCGTAACTCTAAACTCCCCTGCAGTAAAATCAACATATCTAGAACTGTAGAACTCAGATTTGGACTCTCGTTATACCTTTAGAAAGCTAATTAAATTATCTACAACTTTTTAGAAATACTATTTTTCAAAATTCATAACATAACTAGGTCAAAAATAGGTCGGAAGTTACAGTACCCTAAAGTTTACGAAAAATCTATTTATATCCTAATCCACAAATAAATAAAATTGTAACAAATATCATGCTCCTATCAGATTTTGGTGAAGACTAAGTCTTATATTTATCTTATTTTATTATTAAAATAATAATTCCCTAATAATCATAACCTTAGGAATAACCATGCTCATGACAAGTGTCATATTCTTATTAGCTCTATCTAAACCTTAGGTTATAATAATTATCATATTAATAACCAGCAATATTAATCAAACCTTATGTTATAATTAATATTCTTAAACTATAGGTTAAACTTATAAAATCCATAACTATTGCTAGGAGTTTCCAACTAAGTCCCGACTTGAACCAAAATCCATAGTAATGAACATACTATAACTAATACTAGCTATTATTACTACTACTACTACTACTACTACTACTACTACTACTACTACTAGATATTGTAGTAGTAGTGGGCCATCGAACTCAGCTAGTTCGAGATATTGTATATACCACGCACAGCAATCAAGAGTCAAGCGCTCGCTGACTTTGTGGCCGAATGTACAGGTTATCAAGCTCGAGGTAGCAAAATGGCAGCTTACCTAGCTAAGGTTAAAGTTGAGTTGTCTAAGTTTGAGTTCTGCTCCATTGAGCGGGTACCCCGTGAGTAGAACTCCAATGCTTATGCTTTAGCCTGACTTACCACCACCAAAGAGGTGGATACACTAAACGTAGTCCCAGTGGATTTCTTAGAACAACCAAGCATAACGAAAGAACCGATTGAGGTCAGAGTGATTGACACAAAACCGACCTGGATAACCCCCATAGTGGAATACCTCACAATCAATAAATTACCAGATGACCGAAAGGACGCAAGAAACACTACAACAATTTTGAGTATATATTACAGTAAAAAACAACACTTATTAAAAAACGTTATTAATACATGTTTAATTTTTTTTCACAGCCAATTTAGGCGCCAAATAAAAAAGAAAGAAGCGCCTAATGAAAATTTTGTCTAACCCATTTGCCTCCTCTGCCCCTCTCTTTCAGACTCGACTATCTTTCCTTCTCTCACTCTCTCTCACACTATGTCTCTAATCCATTCAGCCGCTAGATCACCACGATCTGTACGAGTCTTGATGCTCCTTCTCCCTCACGTGATTTTTGCTGCTCAGTCTCCCCCTTCTCCCTCATGCAAGTCTTGCTGCTCCTTCTCTAACTCCTCCTTCTCCCTCACGGCATTTCTCCTGCTGGAAGCAAAAACCCAGGCAAGAGCACTCTAACCTCGTTTGTCTATGTGAGGTATTTTTTTAATTTAAGATTGCAATTTAATATCAGATAATCACTGATTCGAAAGCTCACTTGTAATGATGCTATCGAAATCGGACCTCCCAGCGATATACTCGTTCTTAACCAATTCATTGAGTGGCGACGAAATCGTCTGCAAACCAGCAGAGGAGGCTCTCTCTCAGTGCGAGGCTAGGCCCAAATTTTGCTCTTGTCTCATGGTGAGTACTCTCTCTCTTTTCTTTTTAATCCAAGAAGGGACTAAAACAGTTTTCTTGGCCATCACTGAACAACCTCTTTCGTCCAGTGTGGTATTGCTGCCAACGGTCAAAAACCAAAAACCCTAACTCGGTGTTGGTGATTGCATTTTGAGCCACGAACGAGGGGAGGTACTATACAGTGGATTGCGGAAACCCTATTATTTGGGGGAACCGAAGCTTTTCGAATTGAAGTTTTACGCAATGTAAGTTTCAAGCTTGATTCTTTCTATCGTTCATATTTTGGTTAAATTTTCTTCTGTAATTTAGTTACATTTATAAAGAGAGAATGCAGTTTTTTTTATTGGAATTCATAGTTTGATTATCATCTAGGAATAGAGATACGAATTTGACACTTTTCTTTTTGACTGAAAATTATGATTTTTAAATCATATAAGCAAATGGTTGTTGATATCATGGGTTGTTTCTGATCTGTGGGATCAATTTGGATTTGTTTAGGGGAGCTGTTAAGTTGGAACTTCGTTGTCCCCAAACTGTTGAGGGAATTGCTGCCGACCCTGAACCTGATTGGAGCTTCGATGCTCTTTTAACAGAGCTTAATGCATTGGAAACAAAACTTAGTAGCTCTTCCAAAGTCCCAATGACATTCACTAAAGTGCAATCATGGTAAGTATGTATGTGTGTGATTTAGATAACTGCTTGGTGCATGTGTGTTTTTTTGTTTAACTAAGCGTTCAGTTGTAAATTTTGTATAGTCAATTTATAAATGTGAAGAGCGTAGAAAGAAGTTCTAGGCCATTTGTAATGCGTGTCCTCGATGATGAGGTGGATGAAATTGAAAATGCATATGAGGAAGCTCAAGATTGAAGCTCCCTTTCTGCTAATCGGTTTAATTTTAACGACCTTTATGTTAGGTATGCATTTAACTGGCCTTGATTGTTTTTCTTTACTTATATTCCATGTTTTTATCAATTCAAGTTTTGCATCCCTATTCTGTCATCGAAAGCTTTATCCAGCTGCTGTGTATTCATGACAGACTTCTAGGATATATCTATGTTATGTTATATCACATTGACTGTTAGAGATCTCACTAGTTTCTATTAATACTTTGTATTTTCTTGATTTATCTCTTAGTGATGATGACGACTCTGAGAATGAGTCATCTCTTGAAATTCAGCCATACTTGATGGAGGAAACAGGATTGGTGGAAGGAGGTTTGATGGAGCTAACCAGTGAACATCAACTCGGGGTCAAGGTCTGTAGCTATCTAGTGGATGATGTTTCGTCTGATGTAGAATTTGTGCATAATTTTTGTTGCAAAATGTTTAATTATTCAATTAGTATTATGAATAACTAGGGCACATATCTCATGAAGAGCTTATCTCATACCATGGCACATGCTGGAGCTCCAGGGTTTCCCTGCAAATTTTTCTTCTTATTGTGGTCGTAGAATTCCCTTCTTGGTGCATGACAATATTAATTGGCTCAATAACAGGAGGAGATTAGGAACAAAATTTGTACAATAGAGTCAGATCTGATGAGTGAAAATGAAAAGGTTTCTTCTGCATTTCTTCGAGTTAATAAGTATGGAGAAGCAAGGCATGAAAGTGAGAGAAAGCTTGATACCCAATATCAACGAAAAATGTAAGACTGTAATTCCTTTGTTAATAATGTTGTATTGTTTTTTTGCCTCCCCTCATTGAAGTGCTCATGCTTTTGATATTTTTTTTCCTTGGAATTTTAATGATTTCTCATCTCCTTCTTCTTTTTTATTGTTTAAGTCAGATTTGGACTTTCTGTTTTCTAATTTTTGGGTCATCATCTGTAGTGCTGAAGCACTTGATAATCACTTGACTGCTATCCAAAGGGACCATGAACTCAGGTCCCAGATAGAAGAAAGGAAAATAAGAAGTGATGCGGCTTATGAAGGGGCCAAAAGAAAAGAGAAAGCTCTCCTGGAAGAAAAACTCCGCCAAGAAAAAGCCAAAGCAGAAGCTGAGGTTTGTTGACTGCCCAGATTATTCATTTCTTTTGGTAGATGTCTAAAGATGGTTGTCACAGTCCTCTATTATTCTTACATATTATTCTATATAATCTTAATGCGCTTTGGTATATTATCTTGGTTTTATGCTGTTGTTAGTAATAAAAGTATTTTTTGATGCAGGCAAAACTCAAAGCTGAAGAAGCAAATAGGGCTGCAATGGAAGCTAAGAGAAGAGAAGCAAAAGAGGCTGCTGAAAGGGAGGCCAATGAAGCGTCAAGCCAGGCTGCTATTCAGAAGGAAGCTTTAGGATTGCAAACTAAAGCCAAAACCAAGGAATCTGAATTTGAAAAACCAATAAATTCAGCATCAGCAGGTAATTTGGCTACCAAGCAAATATAGCAACCTTGTACTGATCTATAGATATAATCATTTGCCCTTTTATCTAAAAATCTAGTTTAGCCCTAGTTTTCACAAAGATCAGCTAGGTTTTGGCAATAGTTCATTTTTGACACTCCACTCTATTCCCCTCTGTTTTAAATATATAGTACTGAAAGAATGTATTTATACACTAAATTCAAATGAGATTTAATTGGATTTCGTAAACATGGATGTTACTGTATATTAAATTTCTTACTTATCATTCCACAGTTATTGCTATGTATGATTGTCATTTTTAAGCACATCTCTTGTTTTTTTCTTCTTAAAGTTCTTTTTGATATGTTAAATATTTATTTTCTCACATAATGTTATTTCTTTTCAAGATTATGTTCTCCATGAAAGAAATATCTCTAAATTGATATGGCAGATTACAGGAACTAATGATGTTGTCAAGTAATATTGGATTTCTGTCCATCAATCTACATATTTTTATTCAACAACTAGTTATCTAATTAGCTTATTATCATGTTACTTACCTAGTTGGTTTTCACATAATGTGTTTTCTTTCTCATGTAAATGACTAAATTGTTTTACATAATATGGTGGAAAGATTTATTTTCCTTTTGCAGACAAAAAGCAACAGAACTTGTCAAGATCCTCAAAAATCCTGCTTACCCTCAATCTATCAGTGCTGGAGCATTTGCTAGAAAGGTACGTTTAGTTTATTGTATCTTTGGATCAGATTCTTATCTCTTTGCTTTATTTGGTGATTGAGAGAGTGGAAACAAAATTTGAGAATATGTCTCTTTTCTCACATACACTATACATGTATAGATATGATATGAGATATGGTTCTTCATATCAAGGGACTAGAAATGTTGTGCATGCATTGTTACTAAAATACACTTTTTGACGGCAGTGTGTAGAATTTTATTCTGTTGAGTATATAGAAATCATGTGGGGAGTTCTTATATTGTTCACTAGTCATTTCATTAAATGGTTTATGTATAAAACTGCATCCTAAGAAGCAACTAGAATGAGGGGTAAAGTGGTCAAATAATAGAATATAGGTAATAGAGGGGTATGTGGGTAACTGTAGTATGTAGGGCAAAATAGAAATATTGTATTACACTTGTTTCAAAAAGTTCTCACCTCTTTTCTGGAGAAAGAAAAATTGCAGGTCTCACTTTTCTTGTCTCTTTCACTCTTTTCTCTCCAACCAAACTGCCCATTTTACTCTTTATGTCTGCTTTTCCCTTTACTTCCTCTTTACCAACTGTTGGATAAAAAAATATATCCCATAAACTAGTACATACGTTTTTTTAGCAATTTACATATGCAGTGTAATCCTTGGCACTTAATTTCCTATTCTTTCTTAAATGAGAAAACTTGCTTTGTTTTTACTGTGATGTTTCTACCTTGGCTAACCCCTATCTGGGACTAAGGGCAAACTATTCCTTATATATATATATATGCCACTTGAGGCTAACTCAAGTTGTAAGTGACTACTTGTGTGAGTGGTGTGAGGTTCAAATTCTTGTAAATGCCTCTTATATACATGTATATATACATATATATATATCTTGAATTATATTGTGAGGCTTGATATTGTGCATCCAACTGACTGCTTGAGAGCATCCAAGTTTAATTTTTGTGACTTTGTCTTGTAAGTTCTTTATAAGTTCATTTCGTGGTTAGAGCCTATAGCATCACAAAATTTGTTCTACAAATAATTCAGTCTTCCTAACTTCCCATCTCAGCCATAAAGCTTGATTAACAAATCTGTAGAAGGAAGCTGGTTTGGGGCTTGGGGACTGGAAAAAATGCTGTGGGATTTAATCATCTTTAAGAAAATATGCTTAGTACTTGGAGGAGATATTAGATTTATGCTCTGTGGTGGAGCTCCTTTATCTGCGGATTCACAACGCTTCATCAATATCTGCATGGGGTAATTATTTCATATTCTTGAGTTTTACAATAATTGAATTTGAGGTTTAACCTTGTTATTTAATACGATTAAAAGGTTAAATTATTGGATTTCAAACTCTACTAGATTAGTGTGTCCACATGTGAAGTTATATGTCATACTTATATGCACACAATCACTCGTCCAAATTCATTTAGATGCTAATACTTCCATATTTAGTTCCATGCTAGACTAACTATGCACTGTGAAATTCTTGCAATGGGTCGTGTTATTTTTCATTTCATGTCTATCTATTGCTTATTATTGCATACTTTTCTTTTTGGTTGATTATGCTTAAATAGGGCTCCTATTGGCCAAGGATATGGCTTGACAGAAACTTTTGCTGGAGCTGCTTTTTCTGAGGCAGATGACACAGCAGTGGGCCGTGTAGGGCCACCCCTTCCTTGTTGCTACATTAAGGTATATTAAGAGTTGATCATTTATGCGTTAATTTCATCTAATATAAATATTCAACTGATTGCTTTTTGACATAGTGGTTATATAATATTTTGTATCGATTGCTTTTAGCCAGGTCTTAATGAGAAATTAAAATGCATGAAGCAACATGCTTTTAGATCAGTTCACTTAATATTATTGACTTCGATTTAAAAGGAATGATTTCTTTTTTCTTATTATTTTTAAAATAGATTCTTATCAAAACATCCTTGTTGGAAACTCTGGCCTCAATTTCAGGCAGTGGCTGCATAACCATGTCATTATCAGACAAAGAATCTTCGACAGTACATAGCAGAGATTTCTTCATCAAAATGACTAGTTTATGGTTTTCGGTTTTCATTTCTTGTTGTTCCTCTAGTGTCTTTACTCGTTCTTCCAGATGTTTTACATAATTGATGGCATCTCCCAGAACAGAAGTCCTGTCCATCTGTTAAGAGTTTACCATCATTTACAAATTTGAGAAATATTAATGGCTTTACATATATACAATGTAGTATTGAGATCCCATAAAAAGAAACTTATAGGATTATATAGTCATATCATGCTGAATTAATTGGCATAAAACTAGCAGTAATATAATATACATTTATTATTTAGTAATAACCTTGATATATTTGTCAAAAAAATATAATACTAACATTCCATTTTGTCTCTCTCTCCATCTCTGTGTCTCTCGTCCATTTCTCCTGTCACTCTTCGATTTCTGGTGATCACTCTCTCAATCTCAAGCTCTCATCGGCATGGGTATGTACTTCGAATCTTCACTTTTGCGATCTCCACTCATATTTTTTCCCAATTATAACCCTAATTCTCACTCTACTTATCATCTTTCCTTCAATTTCTCTTTTTGTTTTGTTTATCACTGAATCATTGATTTCGTTTCATTAGTTTTATCATTGCTAATATGATAATAATAATATGTGATATGGTGTGTTTCAGAATAAAAATGAGTAGGCTATTGATATTGTGGTTTGAGTATTTATTTTTTTATTTGAGCAGTAATCTAATTTGATTTGAATCAATAATTTTTGTGCTCTGTCTTGTTACATTGCCTTGTTTAAGCTCTATTTTCTTATAATCATAATTCAATTTCATCAGCTTTTTTATGTGATATGGTGTGCTTAACCTATGCATAATAACTGTTTTGATTTCTTATTATTTTGCTTTCATTTTAGTGGCTTCATTGGATTTCAAATTGGAGGGAACATTATTTGCAGCAGTTTGCAAGAGGTATGTTATCTTTTATTTGTGTTAAAATACTTTGCAAATGTTAGAGGAGTTTGAATATCTTAGATATTCATCCATAGTGAAGTAGGTTCTGAGATTATTATTATTGTGTGTTGCGGTGATAATGGAAGGTTGAGAACTTGTGTGTATTAGTGAAGTAGGTTCTGAGAAATTTGTGTGCTGCGGCGAGATAAGGAAGAAAACTTGTGTGTTGTTTGAATATTTTGAATTGATAATGATTGATGGTTGATTAATAAATATGGTTGGAATGTTTTCTGATTTTCTGTTAGTTATTTGATGTATATCTAATAAACTTCAAAAGATTAGTATCCCTTTTGTATACACCTATAAAAGATTAGAGGATCAATATTATTACCCTATATTAATTATCCATTTTCTTAAACCTTTGTAAACATGAAAGATTTAATGTAATATGCTTCATAAGATGTAATGTAATAACCAATATTCACGAGTTCATGAGTAGGTGACAAGCCAAAAACATCAAACAGTGCAAATAAATCTTCTAAAGTACATGTATACGTAGTTTATCAACTTCAATCATTAACAGAGATCCTAAATCCCCAGTGAGAATTTCCAAAGCATCCACATACTTTGCTTGTTGCTCCAATATAGAAATGTATACCATCGTAAAAGCAATGTATGATCTCCCTCATTCTACAACTATTTCGTTGGTTGTGTCCTAGGTAGGCATGTTCATTCCTCAAATACATATTGCTGGATACATGTATATATGGACTTTGTGTTGAAAACATATACCCACAAATACAAATACTTTACATTTATAGCACATTCCTAAAGGTGTTTGATATACAAATGTATGCCTTTTTGGGCAAAAGATAGTCCTCCTCAGTGGCCGCTTGAACCTCTGGTCCTTCATATTGCTCATCAAAGTCTTCATAATCAACAGCATCTTCAGCCTTCTCATCATAATCTATGTGTGAGAGAAACACAACGAACATAATCAGAAAGTTTGACAAAATGAAATGAGCTAAACCATAGACTTTAGAAAACATATTATTTATACATTATTTTATTTTGTTTAATAAAAACTAGACCCTACTATTGTCAAAGACAAAATATAAAGGAGATGAAAAGTCCACTGAAATCCAAATAACAAAAAATGCTCAATCTCTTGAAAAACCGAAAATACAATTCCTGAATTCTTTTTAAACAAATCACTGAGATGCCTACTTTAGCCCAAATAATATCAATCTCTTTTTCAATATTAAAAAATTTATCTTGTCCCTTTCTAAGCACAATGACCAACAAATAGCCATCACAGAAGAATCCCACAGTTACTTTCTATTTTCGTTACCCACTCCTAAAATTTTTTTTTTTTTAACAAAAGAAAAAAAATTTATTCAAAAACCAACCAAAATTACAAGACAAAACAAAGCAGCTGCTACAACCCAGCAGGCAGCAAACTCATAAAACCAGCAAGAAGAAACACTACAAAGAACTAACTACCAACTTTCTACAATTTGGCGTAAATAGACATCCTTTTTGTGAAGAGAGAAATAACCCCAACTCAAGACTCTATACTTGACTACTTCTTTGACTTCCAAACTAAGGCTGCGGGCCATTTTACAACTGGATTCGAAAATGCAACTGTTTCTGTTGCACCAAATGAAGTACCAGGAAGCTGCTATAACAGCATTGATAATCTGATTCTGCAAGCTATGATTGGCCAACAAGCACCAATTAGTGAGCTCCTCATATGATTCAGGCCAATGGAAAACACCCAGCCATCTTCCAATTTCCTCATACACTCTCCTGGAATATATACACTCCATAAACAAATGACTATGAGTTTCTACACCAGTTTCGCACACAGGGCAGAGAACAGATGTAAGATGAATACAATGGCACAAGTGGTCTCTAGTAAGAAGCTGATTATTAAAAATTTGCCAGTAAATGAACCGGTGCTTAGGCATTATAAGCTTGTTCCAAACTGTCTTAGTAAAACCAACAGAATTCGCAGCAACAAGAGAGAAATAGAAGTGTTTACTATGAAATTTACCTCCCTTAACAGCTAGCATCAAGCTATCCTCATCCATGAAATATCTTAGCCTCAATAATTTCTTGATATACCAGCTCATATCCGGTTTAATAGGCACATTCCAGATGCTAAACTCCTTCAAATAAATGGAACTTATCCATTTGACCCACAGGCAGTCTTGCTTGGAAGAAATCGCCCATATAAAACTAGCCATCAATGCCAAGTTCCATTTCTTACCCTCACGGAAGCCAATACCACCCAGCTTTTTAGGGAGACAAACTTTTTCCCACGACGGGAGATGCAACGTACTTCTATTCCCATTAGTTCCCCAAAGAAACTCTCGACAGCTCTTATCGATGGCAGCAGTAATCTTGGCCGGAAGAATGAATATACTCATCCAAAAATTCCTAATACCAAGCAATACTGAGTGTATGAGTTGGGCACGACCAGCAAAAGACAAGTTCCTACTCGCCCAACTATTAAGCTTCTTGTTCAACTTATCCAAAATAATCCCACAGTCTGAAGCCTTCCACTTGGTGGGCCGAAGAGGAACTCCCAAGTACTTCAAAGGAAAGGAGCCTTCTTCCATATGAAATATCTCAAGAATCTGAGCTTTGGTAGAATCTGACACCCCTCCAAAATATATATGGGACTTAGATTTATTCGCAGAAAGTCCAGAAGCATCACAAAACGAAGAGAAGGCTTCATGAATCTTACTCACTGAACTGACATTACCTTTACAAAAGATAATCAAATCATTTGCAAAACAGAGGTTAGTCAACCTAAGATGTTTACACAAAGGATGATAACCAAAGCCTTTCATGTCAGAGTAATGAGCCAATAAACGAGTGAGGTACTCCATAATGAGAACAAACAAGAGAGGAGACATGGGGTCCCCTTGCCGTAGGCCTTTTTCCCCTTTGAAAGAGCCCTGAATTCTCCCATTCATTAACAGATTGTACTTGGTACCTTTTAAGCAAACTAGAATCCAGCCAATAAATCTAGAGGGATAACATAGATGTTTAAGCAACTCTTCCACAAAATTCCAATCAACTGTGTCGTAAGCCTTACTCAAATCAATCTTCATTAAACATCTAGCTGAAATATTCTTTCTAGTATACCCCTTGAGGAGATCTTGGAATATCATAATATTATGAGCTAGAACTCTATTTTTAATAAATGCCCCTTGATTACTATGAACAAGAAAGGGAAGCACTTCCGAAAGTCTAGAGCAAATCATCTTCGAAATGCATTTATAGAGAGTGTTACAACAAGCAATAGGACGATAGTCACTAGCTGAACACGGATTAGCAAGCTTAGGGATAAGAGAAATTACAGTTTCATTCAAATCCTTCGGCAAGTTACCATCATGAAAGAAAGCCAACACAGCGGAAGAAATTTCAGCACCAATATCTGACCATAACCCCTTAAAAAAGCCCGAGCCAAAACCATCCAAACCAGGACTTTTATAGGAGTGAATGCTAAATATAGCCTTCTTCACATCATTCTTGGTAAAAGGTCTCAGAAGTTTGATTTGGAGATCCAAAGACAATCTGTTTCCCTGCATGAAACAGCTATGGTCAATCGCCACTGAAGCCGAATTTCCTTTCCCCATAAACGATTGGAAGTGAGATAGAAAATGCTCTACAACTTTAGAATAATCCTCTTCTGTTTTGCCTCCTATTGTGAAGGAAGAAATCCTATTATCAACTCTTCTTTTTCGCATAAAAGCATGAAATTTTTTCGAATTATCATCATTAAACTTAATCCAATTAAGTTTACTCAGCTGTTTGAGAAAACTGGCATAACAGCGCTGCAAAACAGAAACATTGATCTGGGCTTGAGTAGCCGAATGAAGCAATGACAGGTCTGAAGGATTAGAGGCCAGTGCCTCCTGAACTCTACTATACTCCTCCTTGGCCTTCTTATAACTCAAAACAATATCACCAACCTCCTCTCTGTTAAACCTTTTTAAAGTATGCTTCACCCGATATAATTTCTGGATTATCTTGCTGAGACCTCCACCAGAAATAACAGGCGCATTCCAACAGTGAAGAACAACTTCTCTGTAGCCTCCAAACTGCATCCAGTGATTACCAAACCGAAAAGGGATAAATCCCACAGCATTAACTTCTTGATTACGAATCACACAGAAACTGTGATCAGAAATGCAGTCCCATTTGAAGCGAGCTTCAGTTTTCGGAAAAATATCCAGCCACAAATCATTGATAAACACTCTATCTAACTTAGAAAAAATACGATCTCCTGCCTCCTGTTTGTTCGACCAAGAATAAGGAGCACCCTCACACTTAAGTTCCTCAACTTGGCCTAAAGCCAACCAATCTTGAGCATCAGCAATGTCCTTAGCAAGAATTTGTCTCCCACCAATCCTATCTTGGTAGCTAAACATGGCATTGAAATCTCCAAAAATTATCCAAGGAGACTTTAATTGACCAATATTAGCTAATTTATCCCAAAGAAGCTTCCTCTCCCCCATGGAATTGCTACCATAAACCACTGTAGCAAAGAAAAATTCCTGCTGACCACTCATTTTGATCCTACAATGGACAAGTTGGGGATCTTCAAGCAATATATCAACCTTCACAAATTTTGATTGCCAAACTACTAAGATCCTACCAGAAATAATAGGACTAGAAAAATAATCCCAATTATGAAAATTATTCTCAAAAACATCTTTAATTTTCTCATGTTTCAACTTAGTCTCAAAGAAAGCTCCAAAACCAACCTTATTCTCCCTACAAATACTAAGAATAGCATTTTGCTTATCCTTTTTATTCATACCCCTCACATTCCACCCTATCATATTGCAAACTTCCATCACTGAATTGGGATAGAGTTAGTGACCAAATGACCAACCCCTGTATCTTGCAACACCGCATATCCATTGCCCGAGTTAGTCTTCCCTTGAACAACATCTGACTTGTGAGCATTTAACACCCCTTGCCGAGCACCTCTCCTTCTGGGAGTAATCCAGCTTCCTGCAACCTCAGCATTCCCTTTTCCAGTTTGCTGAGTAGCTTCAGAAAAATCCTGAGCATCACTAAGAATCTTGGAAGCATTTTGCTCTATAGAACTACTAGCCCTCTCATCCTTTCCAATAATAGAAGTAGTGCAAGCTCTGGGAACAAGAATATCAGGCTCCGAGTGTTGTTGAACCTCCTCTGTTTTGGATATGATCTTGTCTGTACTGGTACCATTCTCATCAGTAGATTTCTTCCTCCAACTAAAACCAGTATTCTTGTTACAATTTGCCAGAATATGACCTAAATTCGAGCAGGCAGCACACTTAGAAGGGAGCCATTCATATTCCACCATTTGTTCTGTGATTTGTTCCCTGTCATTAATAAAAGAAATAGATGTCGGAGGATGATCCGTAATCTCCATATCCACCAATATCCTCGCATATTTCACCATCGATCTACTTTGCGTCACTTTATCCACCATAACAGGTCTCCTAATTGTGCTCACCATAGCACTGAGACTATTTTTTCCCCAGTATTGCAACCCCAAGCCATTCAGCCGACTCCAAACCGGAACCGACTTGACCATTCTCATAGAGTCCATATCTGGTGTCCAAGGACGAAGAACCACTGGCTTTTTATCAAAGTGTATAACTCCTGCTTCCAAAATCAGGTCCCTTGTTGCTTCATCCCTGAAATTAACAAGGGTGAAACTGGAATGCATTCTCACTATCTTCTCAACACCCAAATTGCCCCAAATTCTCTTGACAAATCCTTCAAATACTCGAAAAGGAGGGTTAGCTCCTAGGACAATGCAAACAATCGCATTCTTCCAAAATGAAGCTTCAGTCTCAACCTCTTCCATATCTAATCGAGCAACAACTTGGTCACCCAATTTCATAGGTTCAGTATAATTCAGACGAGTAGAGGGCGTGGGTACCTGGTTCGACTGAAATTTACTCCACACTTCCTTAGCAGATCGCTGGAACTCAGAACCCTCCGCATCCTCAGCCCAATTCATTGGAGTAGGAGGAGAACGATTCGCACTTCCAACCCCTTGCACCTCAACACCACATTCCATCTCCAGTTCTTCACACGGATCTTGAAAATCCTCATCAGGTAACAGATCAGGTACCTCAACATGGATCGAAGGGAGGTCGTCCACCACCTCATCGGAATTCTTCGTCGGCTTCGATAGACCTTTCTTCTTCCGAGCCATGGGAAGAGAGAGAGAGATATCACACGCCTAATCTTGGCTAGGCAGAAGCCCCACTCCTAAAAATTGAAACTTAACAAATTTACAGAGTACTGTAAAGTAATCCAAAAAGCCTCCAACTATAAATAGTTTTACATTTATCCACAATCTTTCAGAAAAAGGCAATGAATAAATAAATGATTGACTGTCTCATTGCTGGTTTTGTGCAAAACACCAGCTCTGAGACAGAGCAGAATGATCCTTTCCAATAGACATAGTGAGTTCCATTCATGTAGAAAGTAAACAGCTAAAATCTTAGAATTTAAAGTTGTCCTTTAAAAGTACTTCCTCAATTTCACAATCGTCCCAAAATCCAAGTCTTTCTTCTATTTCTACCTTAACCCTCACCTGAATATGCAAATATTGTACAGTGAAGAATCATGTTGCTTCTAGGTTCTCCAAGCAAGAGTTTTCTATGACAGCTATTGTGATGTAATACTAGTGATCTACTTATGGGTTCAAATCAAACCATTACACTAAAGAAACTGAGAAATTCCAGGGTCCTCCAAAAGTATAAAGAAACTCTTCAAGAGGAGTATAGCAATTTGGCATTCTATACTTGTCAGATATACACTTATAGGAACCAAAAATTCTACAAAGAAGTACATAGGATATGTAAAGTTACCTCACATATATATATTCTCTTAGTCACTAAGTAGACTAAGTGCTGGCACTAAGAATATTCTCTTAGTCAACATATGTCTTTTATTTATTTATTTTTTGCTGGCAGTGGCTACTAAAACAGTCGTATGTAATGTAAAAATTCTACATTTTTATGGAGTGGAAAAAGTAAATATAAAATAATGAGGATAAAAGTGGCAAAAATGGACCATGAGATGCTTATCCGCTCTTTTACTATTAGTATGACACTTTGAATTTTTATTTCTTTGATGCCAAGAATGACTGTTTATTTCTTTCTTTCTAAATTTTATTATAAGTTTTTTTTTATGATAATTGATAATATGTTGTTATATATGATTTTTGTAACTCATCAAAATTCGTACTAATTATAGAAACGGTTGATCAGAAACTAGTCAAAGAGTTTGCCAAGTACAAGATATGTCACCTCCATCTACAAAAGGAAAGAGGCCAAAACACATACCTACAGGAAAATTAGTTAAACTCCTCAATGAAAAGAGGAGGAGCTTTAGACTAAATTTGGAAATGGATAAGGTTGTTGAAGAGAGATATGGAGCAAGTGCACAAAGGATGATGAATTGAAGGATGGAGCAAGTTTCACGCATGGTTTACTTTTGTGTATCTTGTAATGTTTCTATTTTTCATTTTTGAAGTAAAAATTGTTCAAGATTATAAAATTTTATTATGTTATGCATTCAAACTTAAGTTAGAACTAAGATCTCATGAAGTAGACACATTCATGGTTTGAATTAGTTATTGTTTAATGTAATACTTATGGTTTATCAATCTATTGAGAATTACATTTTATGATTAATTTTGAATTTTTTTTTATCAAAATACAATAATGAAAATCTTTTAATTAAAAAAAAACCATATAAGTATACTTATCAAAATAAAATATAAAATTTTATTACTATATGTTATGATTTAAAAACATATTATAAGCGTAAAAAATTGTTATGGTTTATATATTATAACAAACTAAAAATGTTATCAAAACAATCAAATGTAACAGTTGAAAAGTGTTATGAAAAAAGTACAAGATTAAACTTCAAATTTATAACCAAAAACTCTATCTAAATGTTATTATTTGAATATTATAGCACCTAAAAATGTGTTATTAAATAGTTTAAGATAACACCGAACATAACATTCAAAAACTATTATAGAAAAGACTGGACTTTTAATAACAGGGGCTATGTTAGCATTTTCAAAAGTGTTATCAATAGTCCCGGTTAGCAGTTTTTAAGTGTTATGAATACTGTTTTTTCTTGTAGTGAAAATTGTTATATCAAGTCCCAGGATATGTTATGGTTAAGGGAGATCTAAACCGATGAGGGCTTTCACTGCCCCTCCTGCGCTGTGTTCTGCTCGAAGAAGCACAGACCATCCTACAAGAGATACATGAAGGCTTCTACGGAGACCACGTAGGGGGACAAAACTTAGCCCTAAAGATATTAAGACAAGGCTATTTTTGGCCTACACTAAAAAGGATTCGGCTTTGTATGTACAGAAATGCGATAAATCCCTGTGCTTTTCCACAATGGCACAAGCATCGCCCATTGAGTTAACTATGATCTCATCCCCCTGGCCATTTGCAGTATGGGGGATCGACTTGATCAATTCATTACCAACAAGGAAAGGAGGAGTTCGCTATAAAGTTGTTTCCATCGACTACTTTACGAAGTGGGTCTAGGCCGAGCCTCTGGTGACCATAACCTCAAAGAGAGTCCTGGATTCTGTCGTGAAGAACATCTTGTGCCATTTTAGTCTTCAAAAAAAGATCGTGTCTTATAATAAAACTCAGTTTGATAGTGATCTTTTCACAAACTTTTGTGAGAAGTATGACATAACCAAGATTTTCTCTTCCGTGGCGTATCCGCAAGCTAATGGACAGGTCGAGACTGTAAATAAAACCATAAAGGGGAGCTTAAAAAAATGACTAGATGAAGCCAAGGCATTATGGCTGCCCGAGCATCTCCCACAAGTACTTTGAGCCTATAGGACCTCACATCGCACCTCCACGGGGCACACTCCCTTCTCTTTAACCTTTGGAAGTGAGGCTATGATCCCAATTGAAGCGCTAGTGATGACACATAGACAAAAAAACCTTCAATCAAAATCAAAACCATGAATTGCTCGACACATCCCTAGATCTAATCGAAGAAAAATGGGAATAATCACAATTACAGCTCGTCTGTTATCAGCAGATAATTACACATTACTTTAACTTGAAGGTAAAAGGACGTAGATTCGAGCTGGGTGACCTGGTGCTTTGAAGAATGTTTTTGGCGCGTAAGGATCCTAAAGATGGTGCATTGGGATCGAACTGGGAGGGCCATACCAGATAGTGGAGATTTTACATGAGGGAACATTCAAACTAGCTCGGTTAAGTGGATAGTTGGTACCACGAACCTGGAATGCTCTTTATCTTAAAAAATATTATAGGAAATAAGACAGTTTTGTTAGTTTTTTATATGTTTGAATTTTTCCGTGTAAGACTTGTTTATAAAAGCCATTCTATTTAAATGACATAGGATGGCTACGTCTTTGTCTTATTCTCGTGATGTATCACGTACTCATTTTGTAAAAATGGCCTAGAATATCCATAAATGATGATCGCTTGTGGGACATATAACCCTCGATGAGTTTGAAAAATATTTAGTGTGATTTTAGTATGATTGGATCAAATTTGAAACTTAGAATTTGGAAATTTTATCATTCAACGACTTTTTTATAGCAGCTCGGATTTCAAAGAAATTCCATATACGAACTAAGTTGGGAAAATTCAAAGAAACAAAATTTATCTACAAACTCATGGACATAACCAGGTCTGAGGCCTGATTCCTAATAGGTTTAATGCTATTAAGCGCATAAACTCCTAAACATAACCAAGTCCGAAACCTGATTCCTAACAAGTATAATCCTATTAAGTGGACAAACTCCTGGTTTAAGCGGACAAACTCCTGGCCATAACTAGGTCTGAGACCTGATTCCTAATAGGTATAATCATATTAAGCGAACAAACTCCTATACATAACCAGTTCCAAGACTTGATTCTTAATAGGTATAATGCTATTAAGTGGACAAACTCCTTGACATAACCAGGGTCGAGACCTGATTCGTAACAGGTATAATGCTATTAGGCCAAAAAAATCCTGCGTATAACCAGGATATCAACCAGAATTGTTTGGTCAAGCCATCGGAAACATATCTCGATCTAAAGATAACCCCTATGATTGTGAGTATGCAAGAATTTGAAATTCATAAGCATGTCAAGATAATAGATTAAGGGGAACAAAAATAGATCATAAAGTAATGAAAATGCATTAAACAAGTATATGAATATCACGAGGAGAAATAACCTCGAACTAAGCCGAAAGGAAATTGTCTCAGCTTGTGAAAGCAACGGGGAGAAATAACCTCAAACTAAGCCCGAAGGCGATTATCTCAGCTTATGAAATCATAGTTACAAGAGATATAAAAAAACTGAAAATAAAAAATGAGCCCTAAAACATCACTGAGCTCCGGTAACTTTCCCTTGTGATGACACCTCATCGTCGCCCCCCTCAGCAGCTTTAGAAGCATTCGCGGTCTTGGAGGGCTCTTGTGAAAGTCGGCTCTGGAACTTGGCAAGGTAACTTCCCTAAAGCTCCACATCTAGAAAGGAGAAATCTCCTCCCTGGTTGTATGCCCAACACCAATAAAGCATATCCTCCAATGCGTTCATTGCTTCGACAACATCCAGCTTCGCCATTTCAGCATCGTACTTCGCTTTCTCGACATCCTGCTTCACCTTCTTGGCATCCTCCTTGGCTTTGACCTCATCCTCGGACAACTTATTGTTAAGAAGCTCTACATCCTCATGTTTCTTGTTGAGGCTATCAACCTCGACCTACAGCTGCTCTCATCACTGGCTCACCTCAACAATCTGATCCTTGGCTATTCGCTCATTTTCTTAGGATACAGCTAGGGATGCCTTGAGCTCATCTCTTTGAGCTTGGAACTGAACGATGCCACAGATTTGACTAAAGTAGACTACTAAAGAATGACGCATGAAAGGATTAGCTCACGAAAGTAAAAACAAAAGGGGAAATACTATAAGAGAAAGAAAGTTAACTCACAGTCAGGTTCATCCCCAAGGCTGACTCCAGGAAATCCCCTGGAGAACGCTCATCTATGGCCCTCAAGTCTTCCATGTTTGCTTGGTTGGCATGACCCACCACGTGGTTTTCCACGTCATGGAGGGGCCCTCAAAGCGCTTTTAGGATCCTTGCAACCTCGAGTGGCTTGACTGGCAGCTGCACAGATGGGACTTCGCCATTAAAAACTTGGGGAACAGGAGTAGGTTCATCGCGAGGAGGAGGAGGAGGAACCTCATGAACGGTAACTATAGTTAATGGAGCCGGTGGTTGTGTTTGCTGTTGTTGTTTCTGAGTGGAGTTGGCACCTTTATCCTTTGCAAGAGATTTGATGGCAACTCCGAATCTCGGGGCACTCTTCTTTGATATTCTTGCCTTCTTGTTTACAGGTCCAGTTCGAACCCCACCATATTTGAATGCGACCTTCAGGTCCATATCTTTGCCTACAAAAGGACGAGCAGAAAATTCAGATCCAAGAAAAGATTAGTCAGGGTAATGTAAAATAATAATAATAATAATAATAGAGCAAGAACCCTACCCTTCGAGCTAGAAAAGGAAGCTACTATGATCAGCTAAGCGTTACGAACCAGACTAGGTAAAACCTATAACTCTTGGACTATCGGAGGAGAGGGGGGGGGGGGGGGGGGATTCTAATACTATCATGTTTCGGGCCCTACGGGGTTTAGACTCTTCATCCGAACTAGACTCATGCGCTACCTGCCTAATACCGGGGGAAAAAACACCCTGACGGAGGGAATTTGTAAAGTACGCCTAAAAATGGTGGACCTGACTATGGTACACCGAGGATAACTATGGTCGTAGTGTACAATCAATTGATCCACACACTGGAGGAGGGTCACGTTCAGATCTGGATCAACCAGATGTCGACTCATGAGCTGTGGTGGGTTGAATCGAACTAGCCTAAAACTCGCAGCAGCTCAGTTTAATTCTCTATATGGGTTACCTTGGCCTGAATTGTCAGTTCTTGCCCTCTATTCAGCTCAGTCCTGGTCAAGATGTTGCCCATCTTCAAGGACTTTTCTTTTGCACACTAGCTGCGTGACCTTTTCTTCCTCTGCATTGTCTTCAACGACAGGGATGACTTCTTGAGGAGGAGGGAGCTCGAGGGGACAACCTCGAGCTCTAATGGCCAGTGTCTGATCTTTCCGGATCAGTTTGTAGGCCACCATGGTAGCGTCATTAACTACCATCCAGCACTCCTTCTCCTTGGTAGGAATACGAGACAGCTTCACATATTGACCTCCAAGGTTCTCTGATCGCCCTATTCTCTTGTATATAGCTACACAAAGTAACAACTCAATCAGAATACTTTTAAACTGGATCAAGAAGGAATTCAAGTACAAAATTCGAAGAGCCAAGAAACTTATAGGGATGCTTGAAATACCGATGGGTGCAGTTCTTGAACCCGTTTGACATGACGAATTGATCCTTGTAGTCATTCGGGTGGCTAGGGAGGTCGATGACGAAGGCCTTATTGGGGAATCTGGTGAGGTAGTAGAAACTGTCACCTTGCCCCTTTTGTTCGAGGTTGGCTTTGAGGCAGAAGAATTACATGGTGTCGCCAAGGGTGGGTACCTCCCACTCGTGTTTCAAAAATAAATATTCCAGCCCCACCAAAAGTCGATATGAATTAGGGGAAGATGGAATGGCACCAGTTAGACATAGTTGAAAAAATCCACGAAGTACTGGTCCGAAGGGAGAAAGGCACCTGCCTTCAGATGCTAGTCACTCCAGGCCCCGAAGTCATCCTGAAGTAGGGTGCAGCTCCGCTCTCCTTCCAATGGAGGTCGAGCAACAAGGACCTCGAACCCCAATTTGATCCCATGGCTCAACAAAATATCATTCACCTTGCCCTGAGTCTTTATTCGAGATTCGATGCGCTCAGCCTCAAAAAAGGCGTTGGGGTCAACTACGATCTGCCTATCCACTACTAAGCCGAAGGGGGGAATAGGGATCTCAGATGAAATCTTCTTGCCCTTACTCTTACTTTGGGAAGAGGATTTCGCGACTAAGTTCTTTTGATTGGCCATGTCCTAGTTCACCTGACGACAAAGCGGCCTGTTAGAGGTGACCTAGGACAAAACCTTGCTATGACGATAAAGGTATAGTGACTTGAGGGTTTGAATTTGATTTATTCAACCTAAAAAATACACGAGCTAAGATATCTCCTAGCAACAACGCGTGTGTCCATGCGCATTCAGTAACCACGCGCTGTAAACTCAGGAAATCCCCTGATACTTCGAGATTCGTGTGTCAGACCCAATACCTTTGTGAAGGCGGTTTAATGCAAAACCGCTCGGGGAATCGTAACCCTTAAGTTACCCATAACTGAACCTAAAAACCCTCAAATTTCTACGCATACACAGGCAACCCTCTTTCAAAACCCAGAAATTACCTGCTTTTATCCTCATTATTTCTAATTAAACCTAGTACTATTTTTTTGGCCTATCAAAAACCCCTATTAAACTCGAACATGGCCGAAGTAAGAAACTATACTGAAAAATTTCATAAAACATATTAAAAAATAAGAGGGTGAAATTTAAACTGAGTATAGAAATAATAACAGATTAGATGTTTGATCGAGGGAAGTGATGATAGCTCCAAAGATACTAACTTGAAAGCTTCTGGAGAATGAAAGAATGTTGAAGGTTTCTTAAAGTGATTTGAGAAATAAATGGATTTTTTTTAATGCAAAGGTGGTGAGGTTCAGGTTTGTTTCTCCTATTTATACGTAAACTTCAGGAACCAATCTGGGCCACTCGATTGGGTATGTTCAGGATCCAAAGACCTAGATTAAATAAACCTTGCGGTAGAAAAAAGTTGATAGGACAGTTGTCATAGTACTCAAAATCCGAACATGCACCTATTATAGACTGACACGTGTTTAGCACTTGAGTAGTGGGTGGGCACGATTTCACGTAATAGAAGCCTAAAATTCACTATTATGCGTGTCAGAGGTGACATCATGCACGAGCAGGAGGTTGGGGAAAATGTTGTACCCAAAATAAATACGAACCGAATCACTCAGCAGAGGTACAACTGGCAGATGAGCGCATGGGGAAAGTGTACAGGTAGAACATCTAGCAAACTCTGGTGTGAGCAGTTCGAGTAAAACTTGACAGTACGACAACAAAATAATCTCCATATTGCCTTTTGTGCCAACAACCTAGTTCGAGATGAATGATGGCTAGATCATCTCCTAGACAGAACTTGGCCTGTGTCGAGTTAGGTTATCTCTTCGACATCCAACTCAAAGGAAGTGTTCAGGTCGTGGAAGCCCGGTCATGATGCACAATGAAGGATCCCAAAAGATTCGTAGATTCTTTGTACTCTCATTAACGCCCATATTGTATTAATGATTTATTACCTGAGATAACAAATGTAAATTCCATAGGCAATCATATCCCTATGTAAATGGAAGATTATGTTGATTTATTATTTACCATATTTATGCACTTGGTTACCCAAAGCTGTCTAGGAAAACCCTCTATAAATATCAAGGGTATGGACAGAAAAAGGGACTACTTCTTGATATACAGAAACTCTGCTGAAATTGTAAGAAATAATTTCACCCAGAGCCTAAAGGAGATTAATAAGATTGTCTCGTGGACTAGGTTGATTTTAACCACAGAACCTTATAAAAGTGTGAGTGTTTGTGATTTTCTCATTTGTCGAATCACAGTTTAGTAGGAAAGCCTAATAGCTCTGTTGTCGGATTTCTTAATCCACTGTTGGTGAAAAACTACGTCAACACCCTCCATATAGGAGTTTCGTCCTCAAAATTTTCTTAAACATCTCAAGATACCGGTCCTGCATATCTAACTCAAAGTTCGGAGTAGTGTTCTCTACCTTGTCATTCCTTCATAACACTTTCACCAAAGAAATAGTCTTATTCCTCAAGATTTTATCCTTTCTATCCAGAATCTGCATTGGTCTCTCCTTATAGGAAAAGAGTTTTATCCAATTTCAAATTCTCATAACTCAAAACATTTGTGATATCCGACACATATTTCCTTAGCATTGATACCTAAAACACTCACCCATGATGGGGAAATCTAATCTTTAGGTCACTTGCCTAATCCTTCCTAAGATCTCAGAGATCCAACAAATCTAGGACTTTGTTTCCTTCTTTGTCTTTCCATATCATTTTATCTCTTCCATCTATAACACTCGATGAAACACAGAATCCTCAATTTTGGAACTCCATGTTCCTATATTTGGATGTGTGTAGCTTTTATGTCCTTTTCGTGAAGCGAGCATTTTTCATCCTAACACTTCTCAATAACTTTATTAATCCTCTGAACTGTTTCAGAGGTAGGACACCTCACTTCTCCCATTTCATCTCTAGGAATAGGTAATCTGCACTTCCTATCCAACAATATCTTATAGGAGCCACTCCGATTGTCAACTGATAACCATTGCTATAGAAAAAATCGATCAAGGGAAGGTACACACTCCTTGTTCCCTCGAAGTTCCATACACATGACCAAAGCATGCCCTCAAATATCTAGATTGCCCAATCAGATTACCCGTCTGTCTAATAATAATATATGTACTAAGCTTCAGCTTTGTACCCATTGCCTTCTGCAGGCCTTCCAAAAACTTGGAAGTAAAAAAAATAAAACAATAAAATTTGGTGTCCCATGGAGACATACAGTCTCCCTTCTCATATAACTCAACATGCTAAACCACTTTGTAATTCATTCACATAAGTGGGAAGTGCATTGACTTGGTATGTCAATCTACGATCACCTACACCAAGTCATGACACCTCACCATCCTAGATGATTAATTCATCAAAGTCCATGTTTATATTCCTCTATTTTATATTTTGGGATTCCCAAAGTTCGGAATAACCCCACTGGACTATGTTACTCATTCTTTACTTGATGACAAGTTGGGCACTTAGCCACATATCTAACTACCTTTTTCTTTATCCCTGGTCGACCATATAAAGTTCTCATGGTACATGGATACAACACACATAAAGGGGTATGAGACCCACCCAGAATTACTTCCCTAGCACCCTCATCCATTGGATTATCCTTTCGATCCTTGTACCTTAACTTATCCGTATTAGAAATTGTGAAGTCCCTGGCCACTCCAGCAAAGACCTCCTCTCTATACCTTATCAATTGCAAAATACTTCCTTACATTTCCTTGTAATTTTCTTAACAAGAGTAGACTGAGGAGTTTTATTAGCCAACTTGCCAATTGCGAGCTCTATACCAACATTGGTAATCTTCTCAGCTAACTTGTTGTGATCTGTCTCGAACTATACACTTGGCTCATATCTTTCTAGCATAGGAATCCAGCCACCAAATTGATTTTCCCTGAATGATAAAATGTCTCATGATCATAATCATTTAACCGATTTAGCCAATATTTCTCGCATATCTGAGTCGTTCTGGGTGATCACATATTTCAACGTTGATGTCAGTCATATCTCACATTGTTCCCTGTATCAGTAATGTTACAACACCTTGAGTGCAATCACCACTGTTGCTAACTGGAGGTCATGAGCAGGCTACCTCTCCTCAAACTCTTTCAGCTGTCTCTCAGCATCAGCTATGATTTTCCCCAGTTTTCATAAGGGTGCAATGCTGGTACTAGATTCATCAATCTGTCGCGATATTTCCCAATGCACTATGAACTCTTCATTTTCAGACGACAAACTAGGTACTGGTGCAAAATTTGTTTCCGTTTTAATCTTTGGAAGTTCTTTTCACATATGTCATTTCATTTCCACTTCCGGTACTTACTTATTCGTTTAGTCAACAATGTTGCCATCCCCTAGGATCCTTCATCAAATGCTAATAATGCCCTGCCATCTCAAGGGAACTTCCAACTCCTGAAGTATTCCTTGGCCTTGGCTAAATCTTTTCCTGCTCTTCCAACTCCTGAAGTATTCCTTGGCCTTGGCTAAATCTTTTCCTGCTCTTGACCCAACTGATTCAACTGGGTTCAACCACAACCCTTCATTTCTCATAGCGTAATCCAGAAATACTACTTGAATCAGTCAAAACTCACTTTACTTGAACCTCACTCACAATTTACATCCCCTTAGCCTCTATAATTCCAAGCAAAAATACTACCCGTATTCTGATTTTGATTAGGAGTAAGTTAATATATCATTGATAACTTAAACACCAATTGTACAAAAAATCCTCGGGCTCTCTATTTGTCAGATCCATAAAAGCTGATATAGCATTAGTCAGTTCAAAAGATGTCCCCAAAATTTCATGATGTCCATACCTCATACGAATAGGAGTCCTTGGAATATCCTTTTCCTTGATCCTCGGCTGGTAATAACCAGATCGAAGATCAACCTTTAAGAATTTTGTCTTGCCCTGCAACCAATCATTGATTCTTAAATATTTAATAGTGGATACTTATCCTTGATAATCACCATCTTCAACTCTCAGTACTCGATATGCTTCCTCATTGATTCGTCCTTCTTCTTCCTAAATAATACTGGCGCACGCCATGGTTATAAGGTAGATATAATCCACCCTAAGTCGGGTAGCTCCTTCAACTGAACTTTCAGTTCTCTCCACTCTACCGGTACCATTCAGTAAAGTTCCTTAGATTCTATCTCGGACACCAATTCTATCACCAACTCGGTTTCTTGATGAAATAATGATTTCATTAAATCCCTTGGTAATACCTTCATAACTCTCACAAACCTCTCTGATCCCCTTCGGTTCTACAGTCCCATTAATAAGTTTCTAGTCTTCAACACCGAGATCATTAAATACAGGGCCCATCCACTGTATCCATAATCTCAAAAGAATCTTCTTCCACAAGTTCAAAATTACCCAATTTGTAGTTACCCCTACTTGGCCAACCAAGGCATAACCCTTACTATGTCAGAATCTTCATTTTCTATCTCCACCAAATTCACAAGTAATTCCTTACTATCCAACTCCCACCAGTCATTAATCCATCTGCTAGAGATCCTTAACTCTTAGTAAATAATAGGGTTCCAAATCCCATACCATGCCCATCTCAAGGTCTTCAAAATTTGTTTCTCACTACACTTGATACAACAGATATACGACACTAGGTCGTCACCCATGTTGTGTGCCCTCAAAATAAGTTCTCCAATTCTATTTTCAACCCAGACACTTGCCTTGAGTACCCCAAAATCGTTTATCTGACCTGGTGGTACCAAAAATATTTATATCCTTTCCTTCGAGTAAATGGATCCATTGTCCCTACTAGATCCTGTAAACAGAGGAGTTGTTCTCCGAGCATTACGCCTAACGACACCCTCTCCATACCCCTTGCTCTCTATCCTATCAACAATAAAGGATTTCTCTACCACCTGAGCATACACAGTAATTTCCAATATAAATGCGACTTTCCATCGCTATCTATCATAAGGTTCAACTCCCAAACACATAATTCTTTTCTTGTGACACATGTTGGCACTTTACCATTTGTAGTCCCTGCCAACCTATTAAGTTTCCAGGCATTTTCAGTCGTAGAACTAATGCCCTATTCTGACTAGTGAACTTACTCACCTTCGCAGTCTGACTGCGTCAGTATAATACTTTTCATTCAATATTTACCGAAATCCTTCTCGACTAGTTATAGCGATATTCTTAATCTGGGTTATAACCTCCTTCCATATCAAAGCACCATCTCGCACTACAACAAATTTTATATACAATGACTCCCTACAATGTCTTACAACATTGGTGTAAGACATTAAAACTTATCAGTGGTTTTAAATGTCTAATGGTGTAAGACATTGAAAGTTTTTATTAATGACTACAATTGGAAGACATTAAAAATGGTGGAAGACGTTGGAAATAGGTTGAGAAGTGGCCAGGGGGACATCTAATGTCTCCCACTGGGAGACGTGGGACACGTGGCACGTCTCCCAGTGGGAGACATTGGATGTCCCCCTGGCCATTTAATGAATTTTGGGTCTTCTTCTTCCTCATAACACCAAACAGAGAGCACACCAAACAGAGAACACGAAAGGGGGCTGCGATTTTAAGGTTTTCAAGGTTAGTTTTTTTTAATTTTTATGAATTTTAGTTCATTATTTTGATAAAAAAAATCATAGGTTTAGCATTATGATGAGTAATATACATGATTTTGTGTTAGTTTTATATTTTTATGCATTTTTTTCTATACATTGTTAGATTTATTTGTTTTTCCATGGAGGTGTTTTATAGATTTAAGATTTCATAGTTTTTTTTTAATTTAACCTATCACATTGTATATATTTCATTATAATATATATGTTCATATTTTTTTTAATTTTTATCATTATTTATTTCAAAATTTAGATATATTTTTGTATGTATATTTAAACCTTTTTTTTTAAATTCTAACTATTTTGTTATATATATAGTTATTATGTTAAAATAAATTTATTAAATAATTTTAAAAATATAAATATATGAACAAATTTATGTTTTTGTTGATTATTGAGATTTTAGGTTATGAAATTTTTTATTGATTTTTTGTTTAGGTTATAATTAGTGGCTCATTGGAGTTTTTTTTTTATTTGTTTACCAATCATTTACTTATTAGGAATTTAGTGATATTTTTTTAGTAATGTTTAATATATTAATTAATTTAATTTCGTAGGTTGTGATTTTAGTGGTGAGATTTTAGAGAGTACTTTGCATCAAAACTTCTATATCTATCAATCACACATTTGAGGTAATTAAGTTTCTAAAATTACAATAATAAGTTATATATTGCTAGATATTTAGTGATATTTTATTTATTATTTATTAATTTATTTATATTGGTTTGTGGATTTAATAGCGAATTCAATTACTACTTGAAGTAATTTTGCTAGCTTTTGGATTATTAATTGCAAGAGGTAAATATATATTCTCTTACTTCTAATTTTAATATTACTAAACAAATGTTAGAGGAGTTTGAATATCTTAAATATTCATCCATAGTGAAGTAGGTTCTGAGATTAAAATTGTGTGCTGCGGTGATAACGGAAGGTTGAGAACTTGTGTGTATTAGTGAAGTAGGTTATGAGAAATTTGACTGTGTGCTGCGGAGCTATAAGGAAGAAACTTATTGTATGTTGTTTGAATTGTTTGTTTTGCTATTCACATGTAGATGGTTAGGTCACTATTATAGGGGAAATGCTGCCCGATTTTATCTAGGATAATAAACAATTAGTTTTATATAGACATTCTATAAGGAAGAAACTTATTGTATGTTGTTTGAATTGTTTGTTTTGCTATTCACATGCAGATGGTTAGGTCACTATTATAGGGGAAATGCTGCCCGATTTTATTTAGGATAATAAACGATTAGTTTTATATAGACATCCAACTTT